>NC_037333.1:74531324-75156324 GCF_002263795.3 Bos taurus
CACGACTGAGCGACTTCACTTTCACTTTTCACTTTCCTGCGTTGGAGAAGGAAATGGCAACCCACTCCGGTTTTCTTGCCTGGAGAATCCCAGGGACAGGGGAGCCTGGTGGGCTGCCGTCTATGGGGTCGCACAGAGTTGGACACGACTGAAGTGACTTAGCAGCAGCAGCAGCAGCTGTGCTTAATATGAATGGTTAGCAGATAATAACCAATTTCCTAAGATCATACTGGGAACAGAAAAATTCAAACTTTCTCATTTTTTTCGTCTCTTGCCATCATTATCATCTACTCAGTAGCAAAGTGATTCCCTGTAAATAACTTATGACATAAACTATAGGTATGCATATGTTCCTTCTAATGACCTACAGTATAAAGGTTTTCCAAATTTTTTCTTACTTCTTAAAGTTTTGGGAATTTTGTATTTCACTTACTTTCAATAAACATTTCTTTCCTCAGATGTTAAATGGATTGTAGATGTGTAAGCACTAGCATAAAAACCTCTATCATGAATGTCAGTGGCTTATAAGTGAATCTGAGACAGAGCAGAGGGACATACCTCTGAGCAATGCTAGTCTGGTGATAGCACAGAATAGAATACTATGCAAGGAAATGTGAGCAGTGATGACTGTACCAAACACTGAATCAGAAGTCTGATAAAAATGTATTTTAGGTATGGCTTAATCAATTATGCATTTATTTCCTTTTACATATATATTCAATAATGGTTTCTGATTAAGGTATAAGTCTAAAGATTTTATGAAAATAAAGTGAAAATTAAATAATTACCATTGGTTGATTTATAATATATTGAGCTGTCCAAAAAGTAAGATATTAAAAAAAAAAGCAAAAATTTTTGCCAACCTAATATAAGTAATGTATAATATGTGTATTTATATGAAGTATATAATATAAATATTACAATTATGTAATTTATAAATACATATATAACACATAAATACAAACATTTATAAAAACACATGTCTCTCCATGACAGATTTTATTTTCTTAGGCCCCAAATCACTGCAGATGGTGACTGCAGCCATGAAATTAAAAATCCTTGCTCCTTGGAAGAAAAGCTATTACAAACTTAGACAGCATCTTAAAAAGCAGAAACATTACTTTGCCAACAAAGGTCCTTATAGTCAAAGTTGTGGTATTTCCAGTGTCATGTATGGATGTGAGAATTGAACCATAAAGAAGGCTGAGTGCCAAAGAATCTATGTTTTTGAACTGTGGTGTTGGAAAAGACTCTCGAGAGTCCCTTGGCATGCAAGGAGATAAATCCAGTGAATCTTAAGGGAAATCAACCCTGAATATTCATTGGAAGTGCTGGTGCTGAAGCTGAAGCTCAAATTCTCTGGCCACATGATGCAAAGAGCCAACTCATTGGAAAAGACTCTGATGCTGGGAAAGACTGAAAGCAGGAAAAGGGGATGACAGAGGATGAGATGGTTTGATGCCATCACCAACTCAATAGATATGAGTTTGAGCAAGCTCCAGGAGACAGTAAAGGACAGGGAAGCCTGACATGCTGCAGTTCATGGGGTTGGAAAGAGTCTGACATGACTGAACGACAGCACAACAACAGCATGTGTCTCTCTCTCCCTCTTGGAGGATAGCTTCTCATTTTTGCACAATTTATTAACTAAACTGGAGCTTCAGCTGCACATTCCATCACTCTGTAAGGCTTGCAGCTTCTAATTGTAAGTTATGCAGTAGGATTATTAGATTTCATCTCATACTTCTTTGTATTATAGGTGGATTCCTTAGCTCAAACAGATGTTATGCAAGATTATATCTTGGTGCATTACATACCAGCATGGATAGTGGTGCTGCTGACTGAGGCTGAAAGAGAAATATGAATCTACTTTCAAAATATATGTCAATTCTATTCATGATTAATTGGTATCTTTTCAAGTTTGGAAGGTGTCCAATTTAATCTACTTGCCACCCCGTAGCTTATTGATCTACTTGAGGTATAGTGCCACATGAAGTTCTCAGCTTTTGTGCCTGTTGGTGGAAGTTAGACAGTATACACTTGCTGTAAAGTTACAGGGTCCCTCCTCCTGGGAATCTAGACTCTTGTTTCTTCAGTGGGTCTTAGGACTAACAACTGGCTTAAATCCAGAATTTGGGTTAGGGATTGTGACTTTACTTGGGGCATTTTGTCATTTTCCTGATTATCCAATCCTTATTACTTTGATTTTATGAATTGGATAATATCCTTATTCTCTGCTCATTTTTCTTGCCCCTATTGATGATTATTTTCGTTACCTTTCTAATTATCTGAAGATCAGGCTCTTCTGGCTGGCAGGGCATCTTTCCTGTCCTTTATGAAAATCATTCCTGCCTTTTTCCAACATTTAGCCTCCCTTATGGTAGAAGGAAATGGCAACCTACTCCAATATTCTTGCCTGGAGAATCCTGTAGACAGTGGAGCTTGGAGGGCTGCTGTCCATAGGGTCGCACAGGGTCAGATATGACTGAAGAGACTTAGCATGCATGAATGCATTGGAGAAGGAAATGATAACCCACTCCCATATTCTTGCCTGGAGAATCCCAGGGACACAGGAGCCTGGTGGGTAGCCATCTGTGGGGTTGCACAGAGTCAGACACAACTGAAGCAACTTAGCAGCAGCAGCAGCAGCCTCCCTTATTTGGCTTCTATTATATCATAGTTCTATCATCACCACTGCTCTTGGAAAACTCAGTTCTTTTATAGCTTTCCCTACCATTGGTCTGACCCACAAGAGGACAACTGTTATTGAGCTTCACAAATATCCCCACAATGTGACTGTCACCAGCATATGCTTTATAAATACCTTACAAAATGGAATGCCATCTGGGCTCCTCTGTGAGGAATAATCTGTTGATGTATTTTCTAGGCTCCCAAAGTGTGGGTACTCTCACATGTCTGTCTCTCTAAGCCTCCTAGCTCCATTTCCCACTGCCTGTCAAGGTAACCAGTGGTGAAATTACTATGGTGCCTTGGTTTCTCCAGGATTCCAACAGGCCTCACTGATGCTAACAGTGTTAGCATCACTTTCCCATGGTGTTAAATCCTGTATACTGGAAGAATACTCCCAAATCAGTAAGCTTTCCTTTCTCCATCCTTATTTCCTACATACCTTACTATAGCTTTTGGGGAATCTGGTATTATATATACTTTTAGAGCTTCTCACAAACTATGTGGACTTGGTTCTGCAGCTCCTTGGAGTACAGATCCTTTCCTTTGTCAGCAGTTCCCTAGCTAACTGCATTGCTATGGGCTTCCCTATTGGCTCAGATGGTAAATCCACCTCCAATGGAGGAGATCAGAGTTCAATCCCTGGGTTGGGAAGATCCCCTGAAGAAAGGCATGGCAACCCACACCAGTATTCTTGCCTGGAGATTTCCAGGGACAGAGGAGCCTGGTGGGCCAGTCTATGGGTTTGCAAAGAATCAAACATTACTGGTACGATTTAGCAAGCAAGAAATGTGACCATAGTTAACAGTCTAGTGATCGGGAAAATAAAGGGGGTTAGGTCCTGAAGCCTTTGCATCATCTCCAAGTAGTGCTAGCCTCTGAGAGTGGAGAAGGCAATGGCACCCCACTCCAGTACTCTTGCCTAGAAATTCCCATGGACGGAGGAGCCTGATAGGCTGCAGTCCACGGGGTCTCTAAGAGTCGGACATGACTTAGCGACTTCACTTTCACTTTCATGCATTGGAAAAGGAAATGGCAACACACTCCAGTGTTCTTGCCTGGAGAATCCCAGGGACGGGGGAGCCTGGTGGGCTGCTGTCTGTGGGATCGCACAGAGTCGGCCACGACTAAAGTGACTTAGCAGCACCAGCAGCAGCAGCCTCTGAGAGAAAAGAGGGAACCACCTCTGCATATTTACTAGGTTCATGGAGATATGGATTTTCAGTGTTTCTGAGAATACCAAGTCAAATGTCCGTATCTCAGTCGAAGTGTCAGTGGCCCACTTCTCAAACTGACCTTGACAAAGCAGACTGGCTGGAATAGAAAATTCATCTCTCTCTGGAGCTCTGTTATCCCTATGTTCTTCCTCTGACTGCAGGAGATAAGTTTCTCTTTGCATGCTGCCAAGGAGTCATTTTGACTTTTAGCCAATATTGCTAAAGCAGCTATAATTGATGATTAATCACCCCCCGCCTTTCATTTTCTTCCTCCAAAGCATCAGTGGCTCTCAACATAGTCATCCAGTTCCATTATCCTTTTAATTAGAATTTCCTAAACCTTTTAAAGGCCTAAGATATTGCAGTGACCAGTATGTTTTGCTGCTGTCCTATATCCATTTTCCACATTTATTGATGTTATAACAATCTTACTGTATAGCATGCCAAGGGTTCCTAGGGCTCCACCTACTACCAGTGATGAAGTCCTAATTTCCAGCCAGTTTTGAAAATATTCTTACAGACTGATTCATCAGATAGTTTTTGTCATCAAATATATTAGTTCAAGTTCCTTGGAAAACAGTCTTTGAGACGGAGATATGCATGCAAGACTATTATGAAAGGGAAAGTGAAAGTCACTCAGTTGTGTCGGACTGTGTAACCTCCATGGACTATACAGTGCATGGAATTCTCCAGGCCAGAATACTGGAGTGGGGTAGCCATTCCCTTCTTCAGGGGATCTTCCCAACCCAGGAATTTACCCAGGTCTCCCTCATTGCAGGCGGATTCTTTACTAGGTAAGCCACCAGGGAAACCCCCAAGATTATTATAGGGAGAAGTAATATTGAGGATTGCCACTAGCCTCAATACATAGTGGATGAGTAAAGAAATAGGACTGGGTAGAGGGAGGCATTGAATAATGATACAGTTCACAAAGGCCTTAGCTAATCCCATGGGAAGCTGAGATGTCCTTTTAGATTGACCTGCCTTGAAGCAAGGTTGTCACTGTCTTCTCACCTGCATTTTGCTTCCAAGAACCATCCTAGTTTCCTAGCAGTCTTAAGATGTGGGCTCCTCTGGAAAATGATTAGAAACTCTTAGCTGGAGAATTTATGCCTTGGAGGTATTTAGCTGAGTGGCCATCATCCACTAAACCTGAGGCAGGTAGGTGATGCGGGGCTCAATCCATTACACCAGGAATCCCCAACCTGTTGGATCTAATGCCTGATGATCTGAGGTGAAAATGATGTAGTCATAATAGAAATAAAGGGAACAATAACTGGAATGTGCTTGAATCATCCCCCAAGCCATCCCCCGGCCGCTGGTTCATGGAAAATTATCTTCCACAAAACTTGTCCCTTCTGCCAAAAAAGTGGGGACCACTGGCCCAAACTCCTCAAGACCTTTTGTTTCCTTCTTGGTGCTTGCTGGTTGGAACTGAAATGCTGTCCTCAGCACTACTCTCTTTCTCCCAAGTGAATTTCTATTCTGCCCACAGCAATAACCACCCAGCTGCCATGACTCGCATACTCACCCCCTCTTCTCTTGCTCCTGGATGGCAGAGTACTTCTGCAGCAGATGTAAAACTATGCAGACCTGTCCCAGTACAAATTCATACTGTGCAACTGCAGTTACATTTTTACAATTATAAGCACAAACATACGAAATCACCTCAGGCAATGCTTTGACAGCTCCCTAGGGTATTGCTCAATTCTGAAGAACACTATAAAATAGCATAAAAAAGTATGCTTGACTACCCAGCAGCAGAATACACGAACAGAACTAAGCCAGGCCTCAAGCAAAGTAAATTCCTTCCGCAACCGCTTGACAATGTTATGAAATGATTGTGAAAGTTTTGCATAACTAACAAGTTAAAATTCATACCTATTGAAATTTGCAAGTGTAAAAAATAGCATTAAATTCATCATGTAAAACTACATGCACAAAGAAAAGCCATCTTTTATACTTCTATCTCCCTTTACCCTTTCAAAAACATCAGAAAAGAAGAATACGAGAAGATATTTTAGTCATGAAATACTATTGAACACCTATTATGTGGTGGGCACTATTCTAGAAATTGGAGGCACAGGAGTGAAAAATAGCATGGTAAGAAAACTCCTGAATCTTGCTGAAGTTGCAGTATTTTCCCCTTATTGCCTCTCAGTTGTTCTCTTCTCTCCTCCATCACCTCACCCCTGCACATACTGCTGTGTTATTAATGCATTGTTCAACTTGCAAAAACCTACTTCTGCTCAAGGGTAACAACCTTCTCGTCTTACTCTTTCACCTTCTGTAGTAATTCCATCTGTTTTCATATTTCTTCTTTTATTTTCCTTTGTCTTTTTCACCATCTCTTGTTTATACTGGTTATTGAGCTCCTCAGTGATCAGAAGAATCATGTTATTCTTTGTATCTCAAGCATATGATACAGTGAATTTTGGCATATTATGTCTTGAATATGCAAAAGAATTCATAGATGTTAATGGCCTATAAGGAGGAAAGTATGAACTAATATGCTAATAATTATAGTTGTGTATCAGTTTTTGTGTGATAGTTTCTCAACAGGAAATAAAATTGATCCATCTATAATAAGGATATAAAATGTATTTTATCTCACTTGCCTCCTTCAATAAATTGGTAATGATTTTCTGGAGTACTGACTTGAGGAAAAATCACAGCTGCACTCAGGCTCAGAGGGAAGGGTTATTATGCCATTATCTAAGCCTACTATGAGCTCCTGAGAAGGCAGATAACTATTTCTAATCTTTATCTTTCTCTTCCTTCCCCTCTTTCTTGATCATTTACTTCTAGCATTTTTCTCTGGAGTGCTGTAGTAAAAGAGAAAAAGAAACACAATGTTTTTATGATATAGTGTCCTCTCTTTGAACAATTCAAACAGACAAAAGCAAAAAAATTGTTATGATATAAAGTTTTAAGAGAACTCACACATCTTTATATAATGTAGATAAAGCCATGCAGTCAGAATTAACCATGTTTTTATAGAAAGCAGAGACATTCTCATAAATTAACTCTCCTTGGTCTTCTTTTCTCTAACATATTTTCCCTTCATTTTATTCCAGATGTCCTTATACACAGTCAAGATCTATCATAAGAACTATCCCCCAGTGTTGGACTTATTGTCTCAGTCCACAGCCTACTATCCTTCCAACAATCTCACTCTTCTACAGCTGCTGGTTTTACTTATTTTTCTATTTTGAAAGTCTGCTACCCTTTTATAACTTTATTTTCCTTCTTATTCCACATGGAACCATAACTTCATAGACACACTTACCTCTTTCCTTCATTTAATAGAGAAAGTCATGTATCTTTGCACATCCTCTCCATTAGAAATATATGAACATTGATTGATTTGCGGATATTGAAGAATCCTTGCATCACTGGGATAAAGCCCACTTGGTCATGGTGTGTGATCTTTTTAATGTGTTGTTGGATTCTGATTGCTAGAATTTTGTTAAGGATTTTTGCATCTATGTTCATCAGTGATATTGGCCTGTAGTTTTCTTTTTTTGTGGGATCTTTGTCAGGTTTTGGTATTAGGGTGATGGTGGCCTCATAGAATGAGTTTGGAAGCTTACCTTCCTCTGCAATTTTCTGGAAGAGTTTGAGCAGGATAGGTGTTAGCTCTTCTCTAAATTTTTGGTAGAATTCATCTGTGAAGCCGTCTGGACCTGGGCTTTTGTTTGCTGGAAGATTTTTGATTACAGTTTCACTTTCCATGCTTGTGATGGGTCTGTTAAGATTTTCTATTTCTTCCTGGTCGAGTTTTGGAAAGTTGTACTTTTCTAAGAATTTGTCCATTTCTTCCATGTTGTCCATTTTATTGGCATATAATTGTTGATAGCAGTATCTTATGATCCTTTGTATTTCTGTGTTGTCTGTTGTGATCTCTCCATTTTCGTTTCTAATTTTATTGATTTGATTTTTCTCCTGTTGTTTCTTGATGAGTCTGGCTAATGGTTTGTCAATTTTATTTATCCTTTCAAAGAACCAGCTTTTGGCTTTGTTGATTTTTGCTATGGTCTCTTTTGTTTCTTTTGCATTTATTTCTGCTCTAATTTTTAAGATTTCTTTCCTTCTACTAACCCTGGGGTTCTTCATTTCTTCCTTTTCTAGTTGCTTTAGGTGTAGAGTTAGGTTATTTATTTGACTTTTTTCTTGTTTCTTGAGGTGTGCCTGTATTGCTATGAACTTTCCCCTTAGGACTGCTTTTACCGTGTCCCACAGGTTTTGGGTTGTTGTGTTTTCATTTTCATTCGTTTCTATGCAAATTTTGATTTCTTTTTTGATTTCTTCTGTGATTTGTTGGTTATTCAGCAGCGTGTTGTTCAGCCTTCATACGTTGGAATTTTTAATAGTGTTTCTCCTGTAATTGAGATCTAATCTTACTGCATTGTGGTCAGAAAAGATGCTTGGAATGATTTCTATTTTTTTGAGTTTACCAAGGCTAGCTTTATGGCCCAGGATGTGATCTATCCTGGAGAAGGTTCCATGTGCGCTTGAGAAAAAGGTGAGATTCATTGTTTTGGGATGAAATGTCCTATAGATATCAATTAGGTCTAACTGGTCTATTGTATCATTTAAAGTTTGTGTTTTCTTGTTAATTTTCTGTTTAGTTGATCTATCCGTAGGTGTGAGTGGGGTATTAAAGTCTCCCACTATTATTGTGTTATTGTTAATTTCTCCTTTCATACTTGTTAGCATTTGTCTTACGTACTGTGGTGCTCCCGTGTTGGGTGCATATATATTTATAATTGTTATATCTTCTTCTTGGATTGATCCTTTGATCATTATGTAGTGACCGTCTTTGTCTCTTTTCACAGCCTTTGTTTTAAAGTCTATTTTATCTGATATGAGTATTGCTACTCCTGCTTTCTTTTGGTCCCTATTTGCATGGAAAATCTTTTTCCAGCCCTTCCCTTTCAGTCTGTATGTGTCCCCTGTTTTGAGGTGGGTCTCTTGTAGACAACATATGTAGGGGTCTTGTTTTTGTATCCATTCAGCCAGTCTTTGTCTTTTGGTTGGGGCATTCAACCCATTTACGTTTAAGGTAATTACTGATAAGTATGATCCCATTGCCATTTACTTTATTGTTTTGGGTTCGAATTTATACACCGTTTTTGTGTCTCCTGTCTAGAGAATATCCTTTAGTATTTGTTGGAGAGCTGGTTTGGTGGTGCAGAATTCTCTCAGCTTTTGCTTGTCTGAAAAGCTTTTGATTTCTCCTTCATACTTGAATGAGATCCTTGCTGGGTACAATAATCTGGGCTGTAGGTTATTTTCTTTCATCATTTTAAGTATGTCTTGCCATTCCCTCCTGGCTTGAAGAATTTCTATTGAAAGATCAGCTGTTATCCTTATGGGAATTCCCTTGTGTGTTATTTGTTTTTTTTCCCTTGCTGCTTTTAATATTTGTTCTTTGTGTTTGATCTTTGTTAATTTGATAATATGTGTCTTGGGGTGTTTTGCCTTGGGTTTATCCTGTTTGGGACTCTCTGGGTTTCTTGGACTTGGGTGATTATTTCATTCCACATTTTAGGGAAGTTTTCAACTATTATCTCCTCAAGTATTTTCTCATGGTCTTTCTTTTTGTCTTCTTCTTCTGGGACCCCTATGATTCGAATGTTGTAGCGTTTAATATTGTCCTGGAGGTCTCTGAGATTGTCCTCATTTCTTTTAATTCGTTTTTCTTTTATCCTCTCTGATTCATTTATTTCTACCATTCTATCTTCTAATTCACTAATCCTATCTTCTGCCTCTGTTATTCTACTATTTGTTGCCTCCAGAGTGTTTTTGATCTCATTTATTGCATTATTCATTATATATTGACTCTTTTTTATTTCTTCTAGGTCCTTGTTAAACCTTTCTTTTATCCTCTCAATCCTTGTCTCCAAGCTATTTATCTGTGATTCCATTTTAATTTCAAGATTTTGGATCAATTTCACTATCATTATTCGGAATTCTTTATCAGGTAGATTCCCTATCTCTTCCTCTTTTGTTTGGTTTGGTGGGCATTTATCCTGTTCCTTTATCTGCTGGGTATTCCTCTGTCTCTTCATCTTGTTTAAATTGCTGAGTTTGGGGTGTCCTTTCTGTATTCTGGCAGTTTGTGGAGTTCTCTTTATTGTGGCGTTTCCTCACTGTGTGTGGGTTTGTACAGGTGGCTTGTCAAGGTTTCCTGGTTAGGGAAGCTTGTGTCGGTGTTCTGGTGGGTGGAGCTGTATTTCTTCTCTCTGGAGTGCAATGAAATGTCCAGTAATGAGTTATGACATGTCTATGGTTTTGGGGTGACTTTGGGCAGCCTGTATCTTGAAGCTCAGGGCTGTGTTCCTTTGTTGCTGGAGAATTTGCTTGGTATGTCTTGCCCTGGAACTTGTTGACCCTTGTGTGGTGCTTGGTTTCAGTGTAGGTATGGAGGCGTTTGATGAGCTCCTGTCAATTAATGTTCCTTGGAGTCAGGAGTTCCCTGGAGTCAGGGTTTGGACTTAAGCCTCCTGCTTCCAGTTATCGGTCTTATTTTTACAGTAGTTTCAAAACTTCTCCTTCTATACAGCACTATTAATAAAACATCTACGTTAAAGATGAGAAGTTTCTCTACTGTGAGGGTCACTCAGAGAGGTTCACAGCGTTACATGGAGAAGAGAAGAGGGAGGAGGGAGTTAGAGGTGACCCAAATGAGATGAGGTGGAATCAATAGTGGAGAGAGTGGGCTAGCCAGTAGTCACTTCTTTATGTGCACTCCACAACTGGACCACTCAGAGATGTTCACGGAGTTATACAGAGAAGAGAAGAAGGAGGAAGGTGACAGAGGTGGCCCGAAGGATAAAAGGGGGGAATGAAAAGGAGGGAGACAGATCCAGCCAGTAATCAGCTCCCTAAGTGTTCTCCACCGTCTGGAACACACAGAAATTCACAGAGTTGGGTAGAGTAGAGAGGGGTTAGGGAGGAGACATAGGCGACCTGGTGGAGAAAAAGGAGAGTCCAAAGGGAGAGAGATCAGTCAAGCCAGTAATCTCACTCCCTAGTGAAAAATGGATCCTGAAGATTGGGTTCTTAAAGATACAAAATTGGTAACAAATACATAAAAGCAAAAATAAAAAATCTAGAGTAGAGTTTGGAATTTCAAAAATACAATGTTAAAAAAAAGAAGAAAAATAAAGAGAGAAAGCAAACAAACAAACAAAAACAAACAATGTTGCAAAAATTATAAAGAAAATACAGGTACAAAATTGATATCAAATACCAAAAAGCATAAATTAAAAATCTAGAGTAGAGTTTGGAATTTAAGATATACAATGTTATATAAAAGAAGAAGAGAAAGAAACAGAGAAAAGAAAAAAAAAAAAAAGAAGTCACAGAAATTATAAAAAAAAAACTATAGGTACAAAATTGATAACATATACCAAAAAGCTAAAATTAAAAATCTAGAGTAGAGTTTGGAATTTCAAAAATACAATGTTGAAGAAAAGAAGATAAAAAAAAAAACAAGGTCAAAAAATTATAAAATATATATATGAAGTTTGCTGAAGAAGAAAAAAATAGGGTCTTTTTTTTTTGCAAAGTAATAGGTTATAAAAGTGAAAATTAAAGGAACAATAGAGGACTTAAAATTTAAAAAAATAAAAAAAAAAGAAAGAATGATCGTAAAAATAGTAAAAATATATCTAGAACTTTCTTTGGTTTTGTTGTGAGTATTGTGGGTTCAGTTCATTTTTGGCTAGTTCCTTGGTCCAACTTATATTTCTCAAGATCTATAGGCCCCTTCCTATGTACTCCGTAGTAACCACGGGGTTTTAATCTATTGCCTGTAGCTTCCAAGGCGTTTTCCTCTGTTATAACTTCTGTTTGCTGGTCTCTTCAGTGTCTGGTTTCCGCCGTGACACAAAGGGGACGGTGGAGGACACTTTTTTTTTTTTTTTTAGACTCACTTGTTCAGTCGCACTGTGGGGAGGGAGGGATGCTGCAAACAAATAACACTGGCGTGCGCTCGCAGTACCTCAGCCACACTGGGTCTGCCCCCGCTCACGGCGCGTGTAGCCTCCCTGCCCACACTGCTCGGGCTCTAGGTTGTTCCGCCGGGAACAATCCGAGGCCAGCCCTGGGCTGCATGCACCTCCCAGGTCCAAGCTGCTCAGGTTCAGGCACTCGGGTAGTCCTCAGAGGCGCAGACTAAGTTGGGCCAGCGTTTTGTGCTCTTCTCAGGTCTGAGCAGCTCAGGTGATGAGGTGTTTGGCGAGCGCCAATGCTGCGACTTATCACCTCCCTGCCACTCGGTTATCTGGGTGTAAAACCGGCACACATTCTCAGGCAGATGTTGACCGTCCAGACCCCCAATAAGTTTTAGATAGCAAAGAAGCCTGCTTACAATTTTATAGATAATGCCTCTCTGGGGCTGCGATTGCCCCCTTCAGGCTCTGGCTGCTTGTCACCAGAGGGGGAAGGTCTGCAGCCAGCTATCTCTGATCAGTCCTTTGTTCCGTGTGAGGGCCTGGCAGTGTCTTAGGTTGGGTCTGGCTTTTCGCGTGGTAGATATCCCACAGTCTGGTCTGCTAGCCCAAATTATTTTGCTCAGATAGCGCTCAGGGTATTCAGGCCAGATTCTTACTCTCAGCAATGCAGCCCGCACCACGCCTCCCTGCCCAGTCCCCTCTTGCTAATGGCGGATGCAGGTGTCTGCGCTGCTTCTCCACTGGGGGAGTTACCGTAGGGCTCGCAATCTGCGAGTTTTAATTGTTTATTTATTTTTTCTCCCTGTTATGTTGCCCTCTGTGCTTCCAAAGCTCGGCACAGATTTGGCAGTGAGAAGGTTTCCTGGTGTTTGGAAACGTCTCTCTTTTTAAGACTCCCTTCCCGGGACGGAACTCCGTCCCTCCCTCTTTTGTCTCTTTTTTTGTCTTTTATATTTTTTCCTACCTCCTTTTGAAGACATGAGTTGCTTTTCTGGGTGCCTGATATCCTCTTCCGGCATTCAGAAGTTGTTTTGTGGAATTTACTCAACGTTTAAATGCTCTTTTGATGAATTTGTGGGGGAGAAAGTGTTCTCCCCGTCCTACTCCTCCGCCATCTTGGCTTCTAACCATATGATTATCTCAATAGATGCAGAGAAAGCCTTTGACAAAATTCAACATCCATTTATGATAAAAACTCTCCAGAAAGCAGGAATAGAAGGAACATACCTCAACATAATAAAAGCTATATATGACAAACCCACAGCAAACATTATCCTCAATGGTGAAAAATTGAAAGCATTTCCTCTAAAGTCATGAACAAGACAATGGTGCCCACTTTCACCATTACTATTCAACATAGTTTTGGCCACAGCAATCAGAGCAGAAAAAGAAATACAAGGAATCCAAATTGGAAAAGAAGAAGTAAAACTCTCACTATTTGCAGATGACATGATCCTCTACATAGAAAACCCTAAAGACTCCACCAGAAAAGTACTAGAAATAATCAATGACTACAGTAAAGTTGCAGGATATAAAATCAACACACAGAAATCCCTTGCATTCCTATACACTAATAATGAGAAAATAGAAAGAGAAATTAAGGAAACAATTCCATTCACCATTGCAACGGAAAGAATAAAATACTTAGGAATATATCTACCTAAAGAAACTAAAGACCTATATATAGAAAACTATAAAACACTGGTGAAAGAAATCAAAGAGGACACTAATAGATGGAGAAATATACCATGTTCATGGATTGGAAGAATCAATATAATGAAAATGAGTATACTACCCAAAGCAATTTATAGATTCAATGCAATCCCTATCAAGCTACCAACAGTATTCTTCACAGAGCTAGAACAAATAATTTCACAATTTGTATGGAAATACAAAAAACCTCAAATAGCCAAAGCGATCTTGAGAAAGAAGAATGGAACTGGAGGAATCAACCTACCTGACTTCAGGCTCTACTACAAAGCCACAGTTATCAAGACAGTATGGTACTGGCACAAAGACAGAAATATAGATCAATGGAACAAAATAGAAAGCCCAGAGATAAATTCATGCACATATGGACACCTTATCTTTGACAAAGGAGGCAAGAATATACAATGGATTAAAGACAATCTCTTTAACAAGTGGTGCTGGGAAATCTGGTCAACCACTTGTAAAAGAATGAAATTAGACCACTTTCTAACACCATACACAAAAATAAACTCAAAATGGATTAAAGATCTAAACATAAGGCCAGAAACTATAAAACTCCTAGAGGAGAACATAGGCAAAACACTCTCTGACATACATCACAGCAGGATCCTCTATGACCCACCTCCCAGAATATTGGAAATAAAAGCAAAATTAAACAAATGGGACCTAATTAACCTTAAAAGCTTCTGCACATCAAAGGAAACTATTAGCAAGGTGAAAAGACAGCCTTCAGAATGGGAGAAAATAATAGCAAATGAAGCAACTGACAAACAACTAATCTTAAAAATATACAAGCAACTCCTACAGCTCAACTCCAGAAAAATAAACGACCCAATCAAAAAATGGGCCAAAGAACTAAATAGATATTTCTCCAAAGAAGACATACAGATGGCTAACAAACACATGAAAAGATGCTCAACATCACTCATTATCAGAGAAATGCAAATCAAAACCACTATGAGGTACCATTTCATGCCAGTCAGAATGGCTGTGATCCAAAAGTCTACAAATAAATGCTGGAGAGGGTGTGGAAGAAAGGGAACCCTCTTACACTGTTGGTGGGAATGCAAACTAGTACAGCCCCTATGGAGAACAGTATGGAGATTCCTTAAAAAACTGGAAATAGAACTGCCTTATGATCCAGCAATCCCACTGCTGGGCATACACACTGAGGAAACCAGAAGGGAAACAGACACGTGTACCCCAGTGTTCATCGCAGCACTGTTTATAATAGCCAGGACATGGAAGCAACCTAGATGTCCATCAGCAGATGAATGGATAAGAAAGCAGTGGTACATATACACAATGAAGTATTACTCAGCCATTAAAAAGAATACATTTGAATCAGTTCTAATGAGGTGGATGAAACTGGAGCCTATTATACAGAGTGAAGTAAGCCAGAAGGAAAAACACCAATACAGTATACTAACGCATATATATGGAATTTAGAAAGATGGTAACAATAACCCTGTGTACGAGACAGCAAAAGAGACACTGATGTATAGAACAGTCTTATGGACTCTGTTGGTGAGGGAGAGGGTGGGAAGATTTGGGAGAATGACATTGAAACATGTAAAATATCATGTAAGAAACGAGCTGCCAGTCCAGGTTTGATGCACAATACTGGATGCTTGGGGCTAGTGCACTGGGACGACCCAGAGGGATGGTATGGGGAGGGAGGAGGGAGGAGGGTTCAGAATGGGGAACACATGTATACCTGTGGTGGATTCATTTTGATATTTGGCAAAACTAATACAATTATGTAAAGTTTAAAAATAAAATAAAATTTAAAAAAAAAAGAAATATATGAACACTAACAAAATATGGCCCACTTGGTTGAAGGCAATTTAATCCTATCCTTTCTTTCTTGTTTTATGTGTAACATGATAGTAAATAAATATATGGCCTAAGACAGGTATATGGAATATTTTGTGGAATAAAGAAATTCATGTAGAGAGTTTTAATCAAATGCCACATGGCATTAACATGACTCACTCTCTCTCTATATATATATTTTTAATTTTATTTTAATATTTCATGTCTTCTTTTGAAGAAAAGCTATTGTTAAGTTTTTCACACTCAACAATACCCCAGATTTAGCATTTCTTATCTTAACGTTTAACCATCAATACCCCTCACTCTGTTTTCAACAAGGTGAAAGATGTAGCACAGATAAGTGACTCAACACAGCTGATAACTTCCATTTTAACTCTAAAGATGATAGTTTAGGAACACATATGATACTCATAGGGCTTCCCATGTGGTGCTAATAGTAAAATATGGCAAAACCAATACAATATTGTAAAGTAATTAGCCTCCAATTAAAATAAATAAATTTATATTAAAAAAAAAAAAAAAAGAATCTGCCTGCCAATTCAGGAGACATGGATTTGGTCCCAGGGTTGAGATGATCATCTGAAGGAGGGCATGGCAACCTGCTCCAGCATTCCTGCCTGGGGAATCCTGTGGACAGAAGAGCCTGGTGAGATACAGTCCATAGGGTCACATAATCAGACACGACTGAAGCAACTTAACATGAATGTATGATACTCATTCTACAAATTCAAAGGTGCTAGAAATTTAGTTTTTATAAAATTGAACTGAATCTCCCAATCAAACCCTTGTTTCGCTGGTCTAAAAACTTGAGTTTGGGAAAGAATTTCTCTGAACCCTCTCCTTTTCTTTAGGCCACAGCTAAAAATGAGGGACTTATACTGTGCAGCAGTCAGTGATGGAGAGGGTCTGATAACCCTATTGTTGGACTTTCTGTGCTGTTAGCTGTTGGGTCTCAAGTGCTGTTTTATACAATAGGGTGCCACATTCTGCCTTATTCAAAAACACATCATTTCAGGACTGTTTCTTTCTCAATATTTTCTTACCTTCTTAGATACAAAAGAAAGCTGAATTCCCGTCAATCTACTTGGGAGCTAATGAAAGAATGAAGTCATATAAGCTGTTGATTACCTTCCTGTTCATCTTATGGGCAGTGCTATATAGTTCCCTGCTATTTACATCACACAAGGATGTGAATGAGTTCTATGACAGATTTCTTAGTTCAGTTCAGTTCAGTTCAGTTGCTCAGTCGTGTCCAACTCTTTTCAACCCCATGGACTGCAGCATGCCAGGCTTCCCTGTACATCAACAACTCCAGAGATTACTCAAACTCATGTCCATAGAGCCGGTGATGCCCTCTAACCATCTTATGTGTGTTGTCCCTTCTCCTCCCACCTTCAATCTTTCCCAGCATCAGGGTCTTTTCAAATGAGTCAGTTCTTGGCATCAGGTGTCCAAAGAATTAGAGTTTCAGATTCAGCATCAGTCCTTCCAATGAATATTCAGGACTTATTTGTTTTAGGATGGACTGATTGGATCTAGTTGCACTCCAAGGGACTTTCAAGAGTCCTCACAAACCACAAGTCAAAACATCAATTCTTTGGTGTTCAGCTTTCTTTATAGTCAGACCCTCACATCCATATATGACTACTGGAAAAACCATAGCTTTGACTAGACGGATCTTTGTTCGTAAAGTAATGTCTCTACTTTTTAATATCCTGTCGAGGTTGGTCATAATTTTTCTTCCAAGGAGCAAGCGTCTTTTAATTTCATGGCTGCAGTCACCGTCTTCAGTGATTTTGGAGCCCCCCCAAATAAAGTCTCTCACTGTTTCCATTGTTTTCCCATCTAATTGCCATGAAGTGATGGGACCGGATACCAAGATCATATTTTCTGAATACTGAGCTTTAAGCCAACTTTTTCACTCTCCTTTTTCACTTTCATCATGAGGTTCTTTCGTTCTTTTTCACTTTCTGCCATAAGGGTGGTATTATCTGGATTTCTGAGGTTATTGATACTTCTCCTGGCAATCTTGGTTCCAGCATATGCTTCATCCAGCCCAGAATTTCTCATGATGTACTCTGCATAGATTTTAAATAAGCAGGATGACAATATACAGTTTTGATGTACTCCTTTCCTGTGTCCAGTTCTAACTGTTGCTTCCTGACCTGCATACAGATTTCTCAGGAGGCAGGTCAGGTTGTCTGGTATTTCCAGCTCTTTCAGAATTCTCCTCAGTTTCTTGTGACCCATACAGTCAAATGTTTTGGCATAGCCAATAAAGCAGAAATAGATGTTTTTCTGGAACTCTCTTGCTTTTTTGATGATCCAACAGATGTTGGCAATTTGATCTCTGGTTCCTCTGACTTTTCTAAATCCAAATCGAACATATGCAAGTTCTCAGTTCACGTACTGTTGAAGGCTGACTTGGAGAATTTTGAGCATTACTTTGCTAGAGTGTGAGATGAGTGCAATTGTGTGGTAGTTTGAGCATTCTTTGGCATTGCTTTCATTGGGACTGGAATGAAAACTGACCTTTTCCAGTCCTGTGGCCACTGCTGAGTTTTCCAAATTTGCTGGCATATTGAATGTAGCACTTTCACAGCATCATCTTTTAGGATTTGAAATAGCTCAACTGGAATTCCATCACCTCCACTAGCTTTGTTTTTAGTGATACTTCCTAAGGCCCATTTGACTTCAGACTCTAGGATGTCTGGCTCTAGGTGAATTATCACACCATCATGGTTAACTGAATCATGAAGAGCTTTTTTGTACAGTTCTTCTGTGTATTCTTGCTCCCTCTCTTAATATCTTCTGCTTCTGTCAGGTCCATACCATTTCTGTCCTTTATTGTGCCCATCTTTGCATGAAATATTCCTTTGGTATCTAATTTTCTTGAAGAGATCGCTAGTCTTTCCCATTCTATTGTTTTCCTCTATTTCTTTGCACTGATCACTGAGGAAGGCTTTCTTATCTCTTGATAATCTTTGGAACTCTGCATTCAAATGGATATATCTTTCCTTTTCTCCTTTGCCTTTCACTTCCCTGCTTTTCTCAACTATTTGTAAGGCCTCCTCAGACAACTATTTTGCCTTTTTACATTTCCCCACCCCTTGATGATGGTCTTGATCCCTGCCTCCTGTACAATGTCATGAAGCCCAGTCCATAGTTCTTCAGGCACTCCCTCAGATTTAACCCCTTGAATCTATTTCTCACTTCCACTGTATAATCGTAAGGGGACTTTGATTTAGGTCATACCAGAATGATCTAGTGGTTTTCCCTACTTTCTTCAATTTAGGTCTTAATTTGGCAATAAGGAGTTCATGATCTGAGCCACAGTCAGCTCCCAATCTTGTGTTAAGTGACTCTCTAGAGCTTTTCTATCCTTGTCTACAAAGATCATAATCAATCTGATTTCAGTATTGACCATTTGGTGATGTCCATGTGTAAAGTCTTCTCCTGCATTGTTGGAAGAGGATGTTTGCTACAACCAGTGCATTCTCTTGGCAAAACTATGTTAGGCTTTGCCTGCTTCATTTTGTACTTCAAGGCCAAATTTGCCTGTTGCTCCAGGTATCTCTACTCTTCCTACTTTTGCATTCCAGTCCTCTATAATGAAATGGATATCTTTTTTGGGTGTTAATTCTAGAAGGCCTTTTAGACATTCTAGAATGCCCATTGAGCTTCAGCTTCTTCAGCATTACTGGTCAGGACATCGATTTGGATTACTGTGATACTGAATGGTTTGCCTTGGAAACGAACAGAGATCATTCTGTCATTTTTGAGATTGCATCTAAGTACTGCATTTTGGACTCTTTTGTTGACTATGATGGCTACTCTATTTCTTCTAAGGGATTCTTGCCCAAAGTAGTAGATATAATGGTCATCTGACTTAAATTGACCCATTCTAGTCCATTTTAGTTCGCTGATTCCTAAAATGTGGATGTTCACTCTTGCCATCTTGTTTGACCACTTCCAATTTGCCTTGATTCATGGAACTAACATTCCAGGTTCCTAATCAATATTCCTCTTTACAGCATTGGACTTTACTTCCATCACTAGTCACATCCACAAGTAGGTGTTGTTTTTGCTTTGCCTCCATCTCTTCATTCTTTCTGGAGTTATTTCTCCACTGATCTCCACTAGCATATTGAGCGCATACCAACCTGGGGAGTTATCTTTCAGTATCCTATCTTTCTGCCTCTTAGTATTGTTTATGGGGTTCTCAAGGCAAGAACACTCAAGTGGTTTGCCATTCACTTCTCCATCGGCCCACTTTTTGTCAGAACTCTCCACCATGACCTGTCCATCTTGGATGGCCCTACTCATCATGGCTCATATATTTTCTCTGAGTTAAACAAGGCTATGGTCCATGTGATCAGATTGGTTAGTTTTCTGTGATTGTGGTTTTAAGTCTGTTTGCCCTCTAATGGAGAAGTATAAGAGATGTATGGAAGCTTCCTGATGTGAGAGACTGACTGAGGGGGAAAATGGGTCTTTTTCTGATGGGCAGGGCCATGCTCAGTAAATCTCTAATCCAATTTCATGTTGATGGGCAGGGCTGTGTTCCCTCCCTGTTGTTTGACCTGAATTCAAACTATGTAGAGGTAATGAAGATAATGGTGACCTCATTCAAAAGATCCTATGCAGGCAACGCTACACTCAGTGGCCCCAACCCTGCAGCAGGCCACCACCAAAGCACACTTCTTCCAGGGACTTCTGGACACTCACAGGCAAGTCTGGGTCAGTCTCTTGTGGGATCACTGCTCCTTTCTCCTGGGTCATGGTATGCACAAGGTTTTGTCTGTGCCCTCCAAGAGTCTGTTTCCCCAGTCCTGTGTAAGTTCTGGTGGCTCTATGGTAGGGTTTTTGTCAACCTCCTCCAAGAGGGCTTATGCCATACCCAGGCCTATTGCACCCAGAGCTCCTGCCCCTGCAGCAGTCCACTGATGACCCATATCTGCAGGAGACACTCAAACCCAGTTCTGTCTCAGCCGCTATGGGGTTTCTGGGTCCTAGTGCACATAAGGTTTGTGTGAGCCTTCCAATCATCTCTGGTCAGTATGGGGTTTAATTCTAAATGCAATTTTGCCCCTCCTACCATCTTTTGGGGGTTTCTCCTTTGCCCTTGAATGTGGGGTATCTTTTTTTCATGGAACCCACCATTCTCCTGTTGATGGTTATTCAGCAGAGAGTTGTAATTTTGAAGTTCTTGCAGGAGAAGATGAGAACAGGTCAGATGAATTCCCTCAGGAGTTAAGGGAATTCGGTTAAGAATTAATGTTTCTTAACCCTGATACTATTGACACACTGGTCTAGATAGCTCTTTGTGATCCCATGCACTATTGGGCGATTGGCACTATCCCTGACCTATAAGCACTAGAGTCCACCTGCTCCCCTACACAGGTCTTTATAATTAACAAGTTCCCAGACATGGTAGTCACATCCAGTTGAGGACCACTGCACTTTTGAGGATGAATTTGATTTTTCTGCCTCCACTGATTCTCTATGGCTCCTTACAAGTTCAGTGACAGAACTCTCTGAGACCTGATCATCAACCTGAATTCTTCTCTGGGAATTGGGAGTATAAATCTTCTCTAAATCTGAACCCTCAGATCTCTCCTTTACCCTACTCTGTATTTGTGTTGGTAGGACTTGAGGTTCTTAGAAATTAGGATTTCATGCCAAAGAGATATGGAGATGGCAATGGCACCTCACTCCAGTACTCTTGCCAGAAACTCCCATGGATAGAGGAATCCAGTGGGCAGCAGTCCATGGGGTCGCTAAGAGTCGGACACGACTGAACGACTTCACTTTCACTTTTCACTTTCATACATTGGAGAAGGAAATGGCAACCCACTCCATTGTTCTTGCCTGGAGAGTCCCAGGGACGGAGGAACCTAGTGGGCTGCCGTCTATGGGGTCGCACAGAGTTGGCCACGACTGAAGCAACTTAGCAGCAGCAGCAGCAGCAGCAGCAGCCAAAGAGATATGCCAGAATCTAACTTTCCGTTGAACTCCCTGTTTTTCCTCACCTTCTCTTCCCTTTCCTTTTTGTCTTTTGTCCCCTCTTATCTTCTTAGATATCAAACATTCTCAGTGATTTACATTATGTGTATAATTTGGGGTTTAAATATCAGAGATCAAGAGTTTGACTTGGTTGTTTCTTGAGATAAATGAATACTGTAGTTCAAACTACCCAGTGATGGAAAGAAATAAAGAAACAGAATACCAGTGAAGGAAGTATCCATTATTGTCTCAAAATTTAATGCCACTACAGACTCTGTAGCTTCATGCCCAGCAGATCTGACATATATTTCCAGTTCTGATCTTATTTTAAAACTATGAAACATCTGAGTGTACATAGATCAATTTTAGCACATGCATATAATGTGGTATAATTGGCAACTGGGAAGGGAGATATTGGCATGAAAAAAATCACTTTTTATCATGCTAGGAGTAATCATACTGCCTTCATATGGGCTCTTGTCAGTGATCCTTAATTATGTTGCCAGTAAGAGACTCAAAGTGAACCTTAAAAGAAACATTAAGCCAAAATTGGTATATGTATGTACACACATATAATGGTATTGTCAGTCCTTTATTTCTCTGTTTTGAGAAACACATATATGTATGTTATTTTGGTTATCTATTTCTGAATAATAAACTACCTCAAAATTTAACAGCTTAGACATACAGATATAGTGAACAAACGAGGAGTTGCCAGTGGAGGTGGAGGGCAATGCAGGGGTGGGGATATGGGAGGCACAAACCATTGGGTGTAAGATAGATTTAAGGATGTATTGTACTACACAGGGAATATAGCCAATGTTTTGTGGAATAATTGTAGATGAAAAGTAACTTTTAAAAATTGTATATATACAGATATAGATATAGATACAGAAAATTATACTTCAATTAAAAACAAAACAAACAAACAAACAAAAAAAACAGCTTCAAACAAGAATTTATTCTTATCCTCCATGATTTTTTGTAGAATGACTGGGTTTGGCCCAGTAATTCTTATGAAATAAGTGAAGCCAGATGAACTTAACTCATCCAGGCATTCAACTGGACTAGGCCATCCAAAATGACTCAACTGTATGGTTCATATGGCTTTTGGCTGGGAGTTCATCTAGAGCTATTGAATATAGTTCATGGTTATGTTCCATGCTGTCTAGGTTATGACCAATATGTTTTAATATGTTTATATTAAAAATCAGAGACATTGCTTTGCCAACAAAGGCCGATCTAGTCAAGGCAATGGTTTTTCCAGTAGTCATGTATGGAAGTGAGAGTTGGACTATAAAGAAAACTGAGTGCCAAAGAATTGATGCTTTTGAACTGTGTCTGTTGGAGAAGACTCTTGAGAGTCCCTTGGACTGCAAGGATATCCAACCAGTCCATCCTAAAGGAGATCAATCATGAGTGTTTATTGGAAGAATTGATGTTGAAGATGAAACTCCAATACTTTGGCCACCTGATGGGAAGCACTGACTCATTTGAAAAGACCCTGATGCTGGGAAAGATTAAGGGCAGGAAGAGAAGGGGATAACAGAGGATGAGATGGTTGGATGACATCACTGACTCAATGGACATGAGTTTGGGTAAATTCCAGGTGTTGGTGATGGACAGGGAGGCCTGGTGTGCTGCACTCCATGGGGTTGTAAAGAGTCGGACATGACTGAGCAACTGAACTGAACTGAACTGATGTTCCATGTAGGACTTCCCTGATAGTTTAGTTGGTAAAGAATCGCCTCAGGAGACCCTGGTTTGATTCTTGGGTTGGGAAGATCCTCTGGAGAAGGGATAGGCTACCCACTCCAGTATTCTTGGGTTTCCCTTGTGGCTCAGCTGGTAAAGAATCTGCCTGCAATGCAGGAGACCTGGATTCAATCCTTGGATTGGGAAGATCCCCTGGGGAAGGAAACAGCTACCTATTCTAGTATTCTGGCCTAGAGAATTCCGTGGACTGTGTAGCCCATGGGGTCACAAAGAGTCGGATATGACTGAGCAACTTACACCCTCACACACATATTCTATGTGGTCTCTTTATTTGGCTTGGGCTTCTCAGAGCATGTACGCTCGACTTGAAGAGACAAGTGCAGAAGTTGCTAGTCCTATTAAGGCCCAGGCTTGGTGTCCAGAATATTACTTTCACTGCATCCTATTAATCAAATCCATTCACAGTTTCTCAAAGAGTATTAATTTCTGGGGCCATCTTTGGAGATGAGCAACCACACATTTTAATAACATTTATTGAAGTGTGTTCATGAAAATTTAAGCTCCATAACATTTTATTTTTTTTAAATACATGCTTATTTTCCCTCAAGTCATATAATATTTCTTGAATGTGTCATTCTGTGCATTTATACTTACTCTATGACAATGTAAATGTGTGAAGTTAGATAGGAAGACATGATTTCTGATTACAAGTTCAGATTTGTAATGTTTCTTACTTTCTGGGGGATGTTGATTCATTTGTAACAGAAATATGGCCTTGCTCTACTTTTCTCCAATTTAAAACATATTTGAATTGTTTCCAGTTTTAAAGTATCATAAATAAATTATCATACATTGCTATTGAATGGGAGTGTAATTTTATAAAACCAGCCAGGAAAAATGGTTGGCAATAGTGATCATATCTAAACATAAGCCTGTCCTGTGACCCAGAATTCTACTCCTGGATATACTCAACACAAGCAGCATTTTTTTTTATCTTCTAAATTTTAAGCAGTCAGAAACAAGTGAAGATTTCATTTTTGTCTTATGAACTATCAATTTAATGAAATCTTAGTAAAAAATCTAAAATGTGTTTTATACACTTTTAAATACTTCCATTGTTGTACATTCTTCTCTTTGGCAAATTCACACTTTTTTGCCACAGATATAGTATATCTCTTTTATGTTAAAGGAAAGAATAGAGATTTAGTCATGTTAATGTCAACAATTACAATTACAATGTGACTATACACTACTTACAAGCTCACAGATTAGCTTTATATAGTTTCATGGATGCTGGCAGAAGTCAAGACTCCTGGGTCAAAGACAAGAAGAGTTGATTACTAGTGAACATTGATCATTCTGAGTTTTATGTCTATATTGTCCCCCTCAACCTCCAAGTCTAACGAGGTGACATGAGGAGACCCAGGTCATATGCTGTGCATGCAATAGGTTTGCATCATAGCTGAGGAATCTGAAACTTAGGAAACCCCAATTTTTTATAATGGACTTGAAGAAAAACTGTCCAATGTCTGCTCCAGGGAGACATCATCTTTAGTATACTAGATTATCAATAAATGTGCCATCTGCTCCAGTGTGAAACTATGCAAACAACCCTAAAAGAAAAGCCCCAAAGCTATCAGTGTTATTGCTGTCAATGTATATAAAAAGAAAGGGATTCATGGAAAATTCCTTACCAACAGATAGGTGATTACTTATTTGCCTTTTCTCTGTTCTAAAGTTATATAAAATTTTTGATTAATATATGTCTTTATTTAGTTATAGCTCCACATATTTTATAGAAGTATATAGAAGAATCTGCTCTTGATCCTTTTTTTAGTGTTTTATGGGATTATTTTATTTACTGAATAAGCTCATTGATTAATACCCTCTGAAATCACATGTAGAATTGACAAGATATTCTTGCAGTGTATAGCAAGCAGTACCCTGACAAATGAACTGTGTTAATCATAGCAAAACTATTGAATATAATTTCAGGCTTATAAACAGGAACATAAATATTTTTATTAGTTTGATTTAGAGTGTTCTGAAAGTATTTAAAACAGAGGTAGAAAGCCCCTAAATATGGAATCAGACAATATGTTTTTACACAATGTCTCTACCACTAAAAATGTGACTTTTTGTTTTAGGCATTTGACTTACCTAATGCTTATACTTTATTTTGCAAAATAGAGGACATGACAATAACAATCTCATGTTTGGACTCTGGAGTAAGTTGGCAAGGGTAGAATTTGATTCAGTCACAACTGTTAATGATTTGACTTAGCTTCTTAGTCTCATTTTTGCATTATTTTTCATCTTGTTGCAACTGTTAAAACAGTGTGCTGTTGTACAATATTAATGTGTTATAATATGCATTGAAAACTGAAAGAAGCATGTGTAATGAGTGTTATATTGCCTTAATTCATTCTGAAATGCTTGAGTATATAGTGTTCAAGATAAATGTCTATGTGGCAACTTTACACTTCTCAAAGAGCTTGCGTAGTAGAATGCACACTCCAAAAATGGTGACTTGTTATTAAAGCAATTCTGATTTACAATCCATACTTTTCCTTAGTCTCATTTATTGTGGCAGGTTGTTGAGAAGGAAGAAAGAGTGACAGAAGAGTTGTGGAGGCTGGAGTTGCAGGGAGGACCTCCTCTGCTTTTTCTCTTTTGCTTTGCGTTAACCCATTCTATGAGGCTAGGACCTGAGAAAGTAGCAGCTGCCCAGAATAAAGAAGCAGAATGGGGTGGGGAGTAAAGTTAGAGAGGAAAAATAACCAATGACAGCCAAAAATATCATAAGAGAGGGAAGCTGAAGTTTCTGCTGGACAGAATCCAAGGTCCAAGGGTCTAAGTTTGAAGTTCCTAGTTTATTAATAACTGTGGAAGCACTTCCCACAAGTTTCGGAGAGTGATTTTTGGAGCAAGAAAATTTGCCTTTTTCCCCACCAATCCTTAATTTTATAAAGTACATTTTTCTCCCAATGAAGTAAGAAACAAGACAAAAAAGAATGAAAAACTGTAAAGATGTTATCCCAGTATCTGTCAGTGAAATTGAAGATGATGATGGTGGGGAGACTTGAGATCCTTCTTCACCAGCCTGGGACAAGAGCAGGAGAAGGTAGGGGGGCCTTAATGAGGAACCTGCTTAGTCACCTAGGGTTGGCTGCAGGAGCACTAATAGAGAGTTTATTCCTAAAAGGAAGAAAAAGCTTTACTGTGTCAGCACATCTCTCTATGCTAGAGGGTAGTGATTTGTTTATTTGCAGTTCACTGTGTTGTTCTCTGACATGCTAAATAAGGATAATCAAAGGTCCAAATCAGCTCCCAGTCTTCTGCCTAAGGGCTGACAGTGATGAAGATAGCAGCAGTATCAACAGCTACATGCTTGTTCTAGATCATTGTGCTTTTATCCAGCTAGACACAAGTGATCCTAAGGCTGTCACTATCTCCTAAACTGCTGGCATTTTGGGTCATCCATCAGCCATCTGTCATCTCTTTGAGGTTGGTGGAAGGGTCTGTCCTATGAGATGCGCCTTTCCCACTTTGCCAGTCCACTGAAGTGAAACAAAACAGAAATGCAATGGATACCTTCTAGCAACATTACAGTCACTTCCCTCTCGTGTTCCCAAAGGACACAGGTGACTTTGGACAAGTACTATTGTACTCAGGGGTCTTTTTGGACTATACCCTCTAACACTGAGTCTCAACCAAATTTCATTGGCTATCAACTTCTTAATGGATATTGTATACAAAAAGACTACAAAGGTGATGACTTAGGCAAAACCTAAAACTCACCCTTTTCCCAAGCAAAATGATTATCAATAATAGTGTCATGATTGCTGGGCTGATGGCAAGAGACATTGTAGCAGCATAAGAAATACTGGGCATAATTTGATTTTCCTCTTCTAAACATGTGAATTGGCTCTAAATAGTCTTCAAAAACATTTACTCTTGTAACAGATACCCACTCCAGTATTCTTGCCTGGAGAATTCCATGGACAGAGGAGCCTGATGGGTGAGTCAAACATGACTGAGAGACTTGCACTTCACTTCACTTCATATCTCTTGTCTTGGTGCTCTACACATAGGACATTCATCTGATTCTTTTTTGTTGTTTGTTTTTGTTTATCACACAATGGAAAATTCTGTAATAAGATTCCAACTAAAGGCTGGCTGACTCCTGCTGCTAAAATATCATTGCACGTGCCTTGAATCAATCATACAAAGTACTCAGGAGTGTCTGCAGCTTTGCTGAACTCATGAGAATACGTTATGTGACTTAATTTTTGCCTGCTTGTTGGTATAGAATTCATTTGCAAACTTACTCTCATCTGGTAGCAAATTTGTAAGAGAGTTGAGTTAGAGCCCTCCCATATAACTTCTGAAGCCTATGACTAGCTACCAAAAGAACCTAATATTGTAAACGGGTAAGAGTCAGACATGACTTGGTTACTGAGCCACTAATAAACTGACTTAGTTTAGTTCACAAAGGCTGAGTGCCATGAAGGAAATATGATATCAACAGACTTTCTAGGCTTCCTGGCCATGTACCTCTCAACAAGGGGTATACCTTATTAAATTAACCATATTCCAGGAATCTGACTTGAACCCTCTAAGCACAAAACATTATCTTTTTCCATTCTTTTTTCCAGAAATGGAAATTGTAAATGATTCTAAGAGAGCAAAATCATACTACCCAATTTCAAATAAAATGATATTGTAATCTAGACAGAATTATAATCCAGTAATTTGCAATGAGAAAAATCAACAACCTCATCTTAGCCTGCTGCCAAGTCGCTTCAGTCGTGTCCGATTCTGTGAGACCCCATAGACTGCAGCCTACCAGGCTTCTCTGTCCATGGGATCCTCCAGGCAAGAACACTGGAGTGGGTTGCCATTTCCTTCTCCAATGCATGAAAGTGGAAAGTGAAAGTGAAGTCATTTAGTCATGTCTGACTCTTAGCGACCCCATGGACTGCAGCCCACCAGGCTCCTCCATCCATGGGATTTTCCAGGCAACAGTACTGGACTGGGGTGCCATTGCCTTCTCCCATCTTAGCCTAGGACACTAAAAATGTTTGAATAATGAGTTCAGTACATTACCTACCCAAGGAAAGCTTCACAGTCATGCTTATTATAATCAGAACTTGAAAATATAAATAAAGCAACAGAAGTTAATAGAGTAACCCAGTATAAGCAATAGTAATACCGTAACCCACCTAAGGAACAAAGCTTTCATATTTTCAGGCCAGGTCACTTGAGTTTTGAAAATCCATGAATGAGGATAATGAAATCTCTGGGTGGCTGAATTATCCTTTTGTATAAGATCATGTTACCAACTCCTGACCTAGTATTTCCCTATATTTTAGTCGCTAAGTCATGTCCGACTCTTCATGACCCTATGAACTGCAGCACACCAGGCTTCCCTTGACCATTTCCCTGAGTTTGCTTAGGCTCAAGTCCATTGAGTCAATGATGCCACCCAACCGTTGCATTCTCTGTCACCCCCTTCTTCTCTTGCCTTCAATCTTTCCCACCATCAGGTTCTTTTCCAGTGAATCAGCTCTTCTCATCAGGTGGCCAAATTATTGGAGTTTCCCTAAATAGAGTCCATATCAATGATTAAATTTCTGATACTTAATTACTATCACTCTGAAGTACAATAATTACTTTAAATTATAATCTCAGGTAATAGTTCCATATAGCCTGTTTTTTTTTTTTTTTTTTTTATAAATGTCTTAAAAAGATACTTAGGCTAAATTATTCTATTTTCACTTGTTGCTTATAACTGAATGAATAAATAAACTTGGCTGGTTTCATTCTTAAAAACTAGTTTAGTTCCTATATTTTTCACATTCTTAGGGGACTCCACAGTAAACTACACAGCTAGTAATGCTGTGTTGTATTGTGTACAAGTAGATGACCGATTTGTTTCTGATTCAGCCCTTCTCTAGGGCTTAGTTTCTTTGTTCTCATGTTCAAATCTGGTTCTATCCATTTTATTTTCTTCTTCTTATGATTTCCCCAGAAACTTTTTGAAGATAAGACAGGAATATACTACTTTCCAGGAAAAATTGTGTAATTTATAGAATACAAAAAGAAGTAGGAGAACATATTTCTATTATTTCCCTTTCTTTGATTCTTCGGGAACAAATGACAGGAGGATTGACCTCTTCCTTACAGTTTTTATCTATGATTTATTTTAAATACATGAACCATTTTGGTCATTCTATATTTTCACAAATCAGTTACACAAAGATGTGAGCATATCTGAGGCTACAAAATCAGTGGAGTGTTCTCGTCTTGATCCTCTCGGAATGCCACAGACAGCTCAGAGTTTACCACTGTCTTGCTTTCAGTCCTCATGCTCCCAAGAATATTTTTAATGTTTTTTTAAAGTATAGAATTCTTATGACTGATGAATCTGCATTAGGATAGAGTGCGAGAGCAAAATTTCCTGACGGGTCTCTTACGGAGTGTGTCACAAATGATGGCAGACACAGAAATGTTCACAACAATATGGCAGCTGCCAGAGGGAAGCAAATAATAAGCTCTAAAAATGCCAATTTTATCTAAAAAGAAATCTGTAATTCTCACAAGCCTGCCTCACCACAGAATTCGTAACAATATGCTGAGGAGTATGGATTCCTATGCCCTTGAAACCGACTCTGAAAAAGTCTGCTTTAGAAACAAAGATCATTTAAAACCCTCTTTTGTTTTGGCCTCTAAGCTCTAATCAGACTGAAAGCGGCACATTTTGAAGAGGTGGTTTGCTTTTGAACCAATTACCAATATCAATCCTGTAGGGAACTGACCTTTGCAAAGAAATTTTCAAACAACTCATAAAGGTGTCTCATGGTAATCCCTTGCCAGACAGAACCTTAGTAAAGTACAGGATGTTTAGAATTTTCATGTCTCACATAAAAAAATATCATAATGCTATGGATGACTCTGTCAACTGGGGCTCATTAATTCTGATCACAACTATATTTTAAAATCTTTAAAGCCCAAAGTGACTATAAAAAATGTAAGTAGATTCATAGACAAATCTCCTGTGTTGCAAAGTATTAAGTATTTTGTCCAAATGTTTCAAATTGCATAGTTTTTTCTATGTGCCTATAATTTTGATAAATGTTTCATTTTTTTTTCTTTAAGGAGACTATACATACTACCTTATAGAAATAATTATATTTCCTTTAGACAGTGTTCTAAGTTTTAATTCGATTTGCTAATGAATCTGTAACAGTCGAAGATAACAAACACTTCAGGAAAATATTCCTTTTATACTTAGGTATTATTGTTATCTCTGTTCTTCCTATTCAATAAGATATATTGTTTGCCCCAGTTTCATTTTTGGATAATAGTATAATACAATTGTGCTTAAGAATATAGTCTCCGTGGAGTTCAGGGGTCTGGCTTTGAACCCTATTTCATCACTTACATTTTGTGCAGCTTTGAGAAAGTTACTCATATATTCAGATCCACAGCTTTTCCAGCTATAAATGGAAGGTAATAATGATGTGTACCTTCATGTGCGTTGGTAAAATAAAGGGTTCTTACATTAGATTCCAATATCTTTTGTTTCATCTTTCCATTCCTGGAAATATTTCTTCTTTGCACTTAAACTGCTTTATTTCCATAAGTATTTCTAATTATCAATTACTAATCACTAATTACTAATTACTGAAAGCAAACTTATTTCTTCAATATTTGAGATTTCCAGAAGTATTACATTTTTTTATATTGTATAAAACTATGAAAATGTACCTTAATGATAATTTAAAATTTTTTTAACAATTTATGTTCAAGCAAAAGCTTCAGTAGTCTTTATTTTTCAATAATTCTATTTGACATCTATTGTTCAAGACAAAACAGACAGATAACAGTTTTCCATTAGTCAGATAACAATAGAATAAAACTGAAGGATCAGTATTGGCATCTTGGCATTATGCTCAATTTGAATTTGAATTCAACTCAAAATTTTGTTAGACTGCTTATTATGGATATCTCATGACTCTGCTTTATGTTTGTGAAATAAAAAAAAAAGCAAAAAATAATGTGATGTCTTTGACTCTCATCATACATAAGAATGATTCTTAATTTTTTAAGTTCTACAAGTTACAATTAGTTAAAAAATTATTACTATCACTTCATACTGACTCTAATGTAAATAAAATGTGCTTTTACATTCCAACCCAACACATCCACCCATAGACTGACCTCTGTAGAACTGGGTTTTCTTTGCCAGTATTTTCCTTACCTTTTACTTTATAATCAATGTCTTAACATTGTAATGGAGAAAATATTTTTGCTTTTCTTGTTGGAATTCAGCATTTCTCCCTTTCTTTTTCCAGAAATCAATTGGATGTTAATACTTTTCCTTTGGTATTGGTAATATTTTTGAAAATGTGTCTGAAATGAGTAAAAGAGAATCATGAAAGAGTTTTAGTAAGTTTAACAAAGCATATTGTATTGTCAAACCTAGACAGCAAATATAATTTAGTGTTGCTAATTTATACAAATTTTCTTATCATGATCATTAAAATATAGACACACGACATCTTATTTTTAGTCATTTACTACCTTCCTTGTCCTGACTAGTCTTAAAATCTCTAGTATAAGCATATTGATATTATACTTTCTAAACAAATAAAACTCATGAAAGTGTCTTAGCTTTTGTCTTTGCTCATTTTACCTTCTCTACTCAGTTCAGTTCAGTTCAGTTCAGTCCTTCATTTGTGTCTGACTCTTTGCGACCCCATGAATTTCAGCACGCCAGGCCTCCCTGTCCATCACCAGCACCCAGAGTTCACTCAGACTCACGTCCATCGAGTCAGTGATGCCATCCAGCCATCTCATCCTCTGTTGTCCCCTTTTCCTCATGCCCCCAATACCTCCCAGCATCAGAGTCTTTTCCAATGAGTCAACTCTTCGCATGAGGCGGCCAAAGTACTGGAGTTTCAGATTTAGCATAATTCCTTCCAAAGTATTCCCAGGGCTTATCTCCTTCAGAATGGATTGGTTGGATCTCCTTGCAGTCCAAGGGACTCTCAAGAGTCTTCTCCAACAACACAGTTCAAAAGCATTGTTTCTTCGGCGCTCACCCTTCTTCACAGTCCAGTTCTCACATCTATACATGAACACTGGAAAAGCCATAGCCCGTGCTGCACTCAATATGCCAGCAAATTTTGAAAACTCAGCAGTGGCCACAGGACTGGAAAAGGTCAGTTTTCATTCCAATCCCAAAGAAAGGCAGTGCCAAAGAATTCTCAAACTACTGCACGGTTGCACTCATCTCACGTGCTAGTAAAGTAATGCTCAAAATTCTCCAAGCCAGGCTTCAGCAATACGTGAACCATGAACTTCCTGATGTTCAAGCTGGTTTAGAAAAAGCAGAGGAATCAAAGATCAAATTGCCAGCATCCACTGGATCATCAAAAAAGCAAGAGAGTTCCAGAAAAACATCTATTTCTGCTTTATTGACTATGCCAAAGCCTTTGACTGTGTGGATCACAATAAACTGTGGAAAATTCTGAAAGAGATGGGTATACCAGACCACCTGATCTGCCTCTTGAGAAATCTGTATGCAGGTCAGGAAGCTACAGTTAGAACTGGACATGGAACTACAGACTGGTTCCAAATAGGAAAAAGAGTATGTCAAGACTGTATATTGTCACCTTCTCTACTAGAATGCTCTATTAATTTGGAAATGGTTTGGCTTTAAGCAACAAAATTGTAATTCAGTTCAGTTCAGTCGCTCAGTCATGTCAGACTATTCACGACCCCAAGGACTGCAGCATGCCAGGTTTCCCTGTCCATCACCAGCTTCCAAAACTTGCTCAAACTCATGTCCATAGAGTCGTTGATGACATCCAACCATCTCATCCTAGGTCATCCCCATCTCCTCATGCCTTCAACCTTTCCCAGCATCAGGGTCTTTCCAAAAGAGTCAGTTCTTTGCATCAGGTTCCCAAAGTATTGCAGTTTCAGCTTCAGCATCAGTCTTTCCAAAGAATATTCAGGACTGATTTCCTTTAGGATTGATTGATTTGATCTCCTTGCAGTCCAAGGGACTCTCTAGGGTCTTCTCCAATACCACAGTTCAAAAGCATCAATTCATTGGCACTCAGCTTTCTTTATAGTCCAAAAATCACATCCATACATGACTACAGGAAAATCCATAGATGTGACTAGACAGACCTTTGTCAGTAAAGTAATGTCTCTGCTTTATAATATGCTGTATTTATTATATTCTTTGCAGCCAAAGATGGACAAGCTCTGTACAGTCAACAAAAACAAGACCGGGAACTGACTGTGGCTCAGATCATGAACTCCTTATTGCCAAATTCAGACTGAATTGAAGAAAGTAGGGAAAACCACTAGACCATTCAGGTATGACCTAAATCAAATCCGACTAGATCTGATAGATAGAGTGCCTGATGAACTATGGACTGAGGTTCATGACATTGTCAGAAGACAATGATCAAGATAATCCACAAGGAAAATAAATTTAAAAAGTAAAATGGCTTTCTGGGGAGGCCTTACAAATAGCTGTGAAAAGAAGAGAAGTGAAAGCAAAGGAGAAAAGTAAAGATATAATCATCTGAATGCAGAGTTCCAAAGAATAGCAAGAAGAGATAAGAAAGCCTTCCTCAGCGATCAATGCAAAAAAATAGAGGAAAATGACAGAATGGGGAAGACTAGAGATCTCTTAAAGAAAATTAGAGATACCAAGGGAACATTTCATGCAGAGATGGGCTCAATAAAGGACAGAAATGCTATGGACCTAACAGAAGCAGAAGATATTAAGAAAAGGTGGCAAGAATACAGAAGAACTGTACAAAAGAATACAGAAGAACTGTACAAAAGAATACAGAAGAACTGTACAAAAAAGATCTTCATGACCCAGATAATCACGATGGTGTGATCACTGACCTAGAGCCAGATATCCTGGAATGTGAAGTCAAGTGGGCCTTAGAAAGCATCACTACAAACAAAGCAAGTGGAGGTGATGGAATTCCAGTTGAGCTATTTCAAATCCTGAAAGATGATGCTGTGAAAGTGCTGCACTCAATATGCCAGCAAATTTGGAAAACTCAGCAGTGGCCACAGGACTGGAAAAGGTCAGTTTTCATTCCAATCCCAAAGAAAGGCAATGCCAAGAATGCTCAAACTACCGCACAATTGCACTCATCTCACACACTAGTAAAGTAATGCTCAAAATTCTCCAAGCCAGGCTTCAGCAATACGTGAACCGTAAACTTCCTGATGTCACAGCAGGATCCTCTATGACCCACCTCCCAGAATATTGGAAATAAAAGCAAAATTAAACAAATGGGACCTAATTAAATTTTAAAAGTTTCTGCACAACAAAGGAAACTATAAACAAGTTGAAAAGACAGCCTTCAGAATGGGAGAAAATAATAGCAAATGAAGCAACTGACAAACAACTAATCTCAAAAATATACAAGCAACTCCTACAGCTCAATTCCAAAAAAATAAATGACCCAATCAAAAAATGGGCCAAAGAACTAGACATTTCTCCAAAGAAGACATACAGATGGCTAACAAACACATGAAAAGATGCTCAACATCACTCATTATCAGAGAAATGCAAATCAAAACCACTATGAGGTACCATTTCACACCAGTCAGAATGGTGTGATCCAAAAGTCTACAAGCAATAAATGCTGGAGAGGATGTGGAGAAAAGGGAACTCTCTTACACTGTTGGTGGGAGTGCAAACTAGTACAGCCACTATGGAGAACAGTGTGGAGATTCCTTAAAAAACTGGAAATTGAACAGCCTTATGATCCAGCAATCCCACTGCTGGGCATACACACCGAGGAAACCAGAAGGGAAAGAGACACGTGTACCCCAATGTTCATCGCAGCACTGTTTATAATAGCCGGCACACGGAAGCAACCTAGATGTCCATCAGCAGATGAATGGATAAGAAAACAGTGGTACATATACACAATGGAGTATTACTCAGCCATTAAAAAGAATACATTTGAATCAGTTCTAATGAGGTGGATGAAACTGGAGCCTATTATACTGAGTGAAGTAAGCCAGAAAGAAAAACACCAATACAGTATACTAACGCATATATATGGAATTTAGAAAGATGGTAACAATATCCCTGTATACGAGACAGCAAAAGAGACACTGATGTATAGAACAGTCTTATGGACTCTGTGGGAGAGGAAGAGGGTGGGATGATTTGGGAGAATGACATTGAAACATGTATAATATATATGAAGCGAGTTGCCAGTCCAGGTTCGATAATATATATGAAACGAGTTGCCAGTCCAGGTTAGATACACGATACTGGATGCTTGGGGCTGGTGCACTGGGATGACCCAGAGGGTTGTTACAGGGAGGGAGGAGGGAGGAGGGTTCAGGACGGGGAACACGTGTATACCTGTGGCGGATTCATGTTGATATATGGCAAAACCAATACAATATTGTAAAGTTAAAGAATAAAAAATAAAAAAGAGTGAAAGTGAACTCGCCCAGTTGTGTCCGACTCCTAGTGACCCCATGGACTGCAGCCTACCAGGCTCCTCCATCCATGGGATTTTCCAGGGAGCAAGTGTCTTTTAATTTCATGGATGCAGTCACCATCTGCAGTGATTTTGGAGCCCAAACATTTAAAGTCTCTCACTGTTTCCATTGTTTCCCCATCTATTCACCATGAAGTGATGGGAGCGTATGTCATGATCTTAGTTTTTTGAATGTTGAGTTTTAATCCAGCTTTTTCACTGTCTTTCACTTTCATCAAGAGTCTCTGTAGTTCTTCTTTGCTTTCTGCCATGAGGGTGGTGTCATCTGTGTATACCAGGTATTGATATTTCTCCTGGCAGTCTTGATTCTAGCTTGTACTTCATTCAGCCCAGTGTTTCTTATGATGTACTCTGCATATAAATTAAATAACCAGGGTGACAATATACAGCCTTGACATACTCCTTTTCAATTTGGAATGTCTGTTGTTCCATGTCCAATTCTAACTGTTGCTTCTTGACCTGCATACAGATTTCTCAGGAGGCAGGTCAGGTGATCTGGTATTCCCATCTCTTGAAGAATTTTGTGTAGTTTGTTGTGAACTATATGGTCAAAGGCTTTGGTGTAATCAATAAAGCAAAAGTAGATTTTTTTTTCTGGAATTCTCTTTCTTTTTCAATGATCCAATTGATGTTGGCAACATGGTCTCTGGTTCCTTTGCCTTTTCTAAATCCTACCTGAACATGTGGAAGTTCACAGTTCATGTACTGTTGAACCCTAGCTTGGAGAATTTTGAGCATTACTTTGTTAGTACATAAGATGAGTGCAATTGTGTGGTAGTTTTACTTTGGCATCATTCTTCTTTGGGATTGAAATGAAAACTGTCCCTTTCCAATCCTGTGGCCACTGCTGAGTTTTCCAAATTTGCTGGCATATTGAGTGTAGCACTTTAACAGCATCATCTTTTAGGATTTGAAATAGCTCAACTAAGATTCTAATTAGCACCTGCTAAAATATAAATTTAAAAAGCCATATTGTAAAGTAATTAGCCTATAATTAAAACAAATAAATTTAATTTAAAATAAATAAATAAAAACCAGTGAAAGGTTAAGAATTAAACTAGATTTCAGGAATGAACAAAATCTTGGAAAAATTTGATTTTCTCTGGGTGACTATCTATTTCTTTCTTCATGTCTTTTTCATTTTTCTAATTGGCCTTCTCCCTGCATCTGAAAATAAATCGCAGCATTTGATTAATTCCTGACAGCTTTATAATTAAAGGAAACTATGTATTCTTATCTTTTACCCCAAATTTAGGGTTTCTATAAACAAGGTTCAAATTTGGTTAGGTGTCCAGCCTTAAACTAATCCATTATGACCTAAGGGTATGGGATACAAGCCAATTTGTAGGGCATCCATTGAGGATAGGAAAGCATAGATTTTTTTAAAAAATACAAAAAAATACTGAAGTTGCCATAATCATTAAGTTGTTGGAAGGAGGGCATTATCATTAACTGGAAAGGAGGGAAAAGTTGTGAGCATTAATTTTTTTTAAGGTCTGCAATTAAAACCATGTTCATCAGACTTTTCAAAACTGCATTAATTATTACTTGCTTCATGTTCCATATAGAAATTCATTCATACTCAAAATGCCATTATCAAAATTATCACAGAGCATCATACAATCTGGGGCTTCCTTTGTCACTCAGTGGTAAAGAATCCACCTTCAATGCAGGAGACTCGGGTTCAATTTCTGGTTCTTGAAGTTCCCCTGGAGGAGGGTACAACAACTCACTCCATTATTCTTGCCCAAAGAATCCCATGGTTAGAGGAGTCTGGTGGGCTACAGTCCTTAGGGTTGCAAAGAGTCGGACATGACTGAGCGACTGAGCACTCATACACACACAGCATGCAATCTTATGTACCTGCCTCCTCACAACATGAGCTATGTGAGTCTGTATCATGTCTTTTTCATCCAAGGGTTATAGTAGGTCAGGCACATTTTATCTACCCATTGTATATTTTTGAATAAGTAAATTAACTATCCTACACATTGTTTGATGTAAGTACAGTTTTTGCATCTGTCCTTTCTTTTTTTGTCCCCTTCTATCACTTTCATGAAAGTGAAAGTGAAAGTGTTTGTTGATTATTTGCAAACCTATGGACTGTAGCCTACCAGGCTCCTCTGCTTGTGGAATTCTCCAGGCAAGAATACTAGAGTGGGTTGCCAAACCCTTCTCCAGGGAATCTTCAGATCTGGGGATCAAACCCAGGTCTCCTGCAATGCAGGCAGGTTCTTTACCATCGGAACCACCAGGAAAGTTATATTATATTATCATATTAATTATGCTAGCCAACTTTTCCATAACAGATGCCTATACATACTCTCTATCAATCTGCATTATTTTCCTCAGAATGCTGCTCAATCTCCTAAATTACTTTATTTGTATTCACATTCTTATTTAATATCTGTTTTTCTCATTCTTTCATCTTCATCATAAAGATAAAAGCTTATGATATTAGGGATCTTGTCTTATTCATCTCTGTATTCATAATACCAAGAACAATATCAGATATTTAACAGGTGCTTTCTATATAAATAAATAATACAAGGAAGATTAGTATAAATCATGACCTTCAGAGTTTTTTTTTTTACATTGGGCAATAAGTGTCAGTTCAGTTCAGTTGCTCAGTCTTGTCCAACTCTTTGCGACCCCATGGACTGCAGCACACCAGGCCTCCCTGTCCATCACCAACTCCTTGGGGTTTACCCAATCCCATGTCCATTGAGTCGGTGATGCCATCCAACCATCTCATCCTCTGTTGTCCCCTTCTCCTCCTGCCCTCAATCTTTCCCAGCATCAGGGTCTTTTATACCCTTATGCAATAAGTGTAGGCACACAACATTATTGTGAGAACTAAAATGTGAGTGAAATTATTTCTTGGTGGAGAACTTGAAAATCTTTGTTACAGTTGATATCATAATGTTTATGAAAAGATGTAATGAGTTTGTCTAGTTGCAGTTAGGGCTTCCCTGGTGACTCAGTGGTAAAGAATCTACTTGCAATGCCAATTGAACCTGGCACAGGTTCAGTTCTTGGGTAAGGAAGATCCCCTGGCGAAAGAAATGGCAGCCCACTCTAGTATTCTTTCCTGGGAAATCCCACGAACAGAAGAGCCTGGGAGGGTTACAGTCCATGGGGTTGCAAAGAGTTGGACATGACTTAGCTAGTGAACCACCCCCACCAGCTGCAGTTAAAGGTGAAAGACAATACTAAACAGAATATCAATATGAATATGTGATTGAAATGCATCCAGCAGGTACAAGTATTTAAAGTATTTACAGGGAAAAATCATGCTAGCAGATAAGCAATGAATGATATTGAGTATAAGTGAAGTGAAGTGAAGTGAAATGGCTCAGTTGTGTCTGACTCTTTGCAACCCCATGGACTATAGACTACAAGGGTCCTCTGTCCACGGAATTTTCCAGGCAAGAGTACTGGAGTGGGTTGCCATTTCCTTCTCCAGGGGATCTTCCCCACCCAGGGATTGAACCCAGGTCTCCCACATCGCATGCAGATATTTTACCGTCTGAACCACCAGGGTAAGCATCGATATTGAGTATAATTAGAATCAAGACCTAGAAAATTTTGAATTACAAGCAAGGAAACAGTGCTTATTCTTTAAATTCTGAAGAAGCATTGGTATTTTTGATAAGATGATAATTAAGTCATTGGAGACTTGTTAGATGACAACTGTTAACTTCAAAATGAAGGGTAATGTGTGAACTAGGAGAGAAGGAATGGGAATAATATGAGGAAATATGTGAAAATGTTGTTGAGGGGATATAAAATATGAGAACACAAAGTAGTGTCAAACAGGATGACCCTGAGATTTTGAGTTGAGGTGACTGGACAGATGTAAAGATAAGAAAATATGAAACTACAGAAACTTGAGATGAAAAAGGCTTCATATTTTATAGAGTCATAGGATATCTAAAGCTATCTAGAAGAAGGGACCGAAAATTTAGGACTGGAAAACAGTTAAAGCAAGGCTAGAAACAAAGATTTGACAGTCATGCACAGAGAAGTAAAAATTAAATTCAGATAAGTTGTGAGGGTTCACATTAAACCTATAGGTAAAATACGGTCCAGAAGAGAACAATGAGAATTTCTACTCCTAATTTTGTGGAAGTCCCTGTCCTGTCTGATTCTTGCGACCCCAAGGACTATAGTCCTCCACTCTCCTCTGTCCATGGGAGGTTAAGGTAAATATATTTGAAGAAAATATATTTGTTTTTAACTGAGATATAGTTGACATAAAATATTATGTTAGTTTTAGGTTTACTACATAATGATTTGATATTGCAAACATTGTGAAATGATCACAATAAGTTTATGAAAATATATCATCATGAAAAATTACTATACTATTATTGATCATATTCCTCATGCTGAATAATATGTGTGACATTATTTATGTAAAGTATGTATATACCTACTAATTTTCTTTTCCTATTTGCTCACCCTCCAACCCCTCTTTTCTAGTAATCATCTGCTTGTTCTCTGCATCTATGAGTCTGTTTTTATTTTATTTCATTTTATTTTGTTTCTTTAGTTTGTTTTATTTTTTAGATTCTACATGTAAGTAAAATTATGTGGTATTTGTCTTTGTCTGATCTGTTATGGCTAACATAATATCATCTAGATCTACTCATGTTGTCACAAGTGGCATGATTTACTTTTTTGTGGCTGAATAATGTTCCATTGTGTGTGTGTGTGTGTGTGCATTCTCTATGTATTAGGTAGGTCGGATGCTTTTCCTAATGTTGGAAAAATGGCCTTATAGAGAAGGCATCCTATGGGATTCGGCAATATTCTCCCTTCTGGTCACCAAAGCTCCTTATGTGGGCTGAATGGGCCCTTCTATTGTGGCAGGACTGACTATTCTGGCCACTCTGGTAGTTGCAACTGGCTCTAATCTGGTTTGTTACCAGGCCGTGGCTTGTGCAGTAACTGCAGCCTGCTAGTGGGTTGAATTGCCTCCTAGGGTGACTGGCTGTGTGGCTCTGGGGATTCTGGGTCTTGTACATGCACACTGTTGACTACATAAGTCCCTGACACTGATAGGCTGGAGGATTGCAATATCATATTTGCCAGCATCAGTGTCCTCATGGTAGAATGAGTTCCCCAAAACGACTGCTCTGTGTCTGTGTCTGTGTCCTTAGAACAAATTCCAGTTGCCTCTGGTCTCTCTGGGATGCTCTCCAAGATCAGCAAGTCCATCTAACCCAGTTTCCTTTCAAATTACTGCTACTCTGCTGAGATTTGGAGCATGTAGATTCTGTGTCCTACCCTGTGAGAGCAGCATCTTTGTTTACTCTAGCTCTTCAGCTCTCCCATGTGCAAGCCCTGCTGTTTATTCACTAAGTTATGTCTGACTCTTTGTGACTCCATGGACTGTAGTCCACCAGGATCCTCTGTCCATGGGATTTGCCAAACAAGAAACTGGAGTGGGTTCCCATTTCCTTCTCAAGGGGATCTTCCAGATCCAGGGTTTGAACCCACATCTCCATGTCTTCTGAACTTCAGGCAGATTCTTTACTGCTGAGTCACCAGGGAAGCATATCCAAGCCCTGCTGGCCATCAAAGCAGATGTTCTGGGGGCTCATCTTCCTGGCACATATTCCTTAGGTGGGGGAGTCTTACTTGGGGCTAAAATCCCTCCCTCATTGTGGAGAACTTTTGCAGTTGTAATTATCCTCTTATTTTCAGATCACTGACCTGGAGTTGTGCATCTTGACTACATAGCTTCCTCCATATCCCACAAGGGCTTCCCAGTTGGCTCAGTGGTAAAGAATCTGCCTGAAAATGCAGAATATGCAAGAGACATGAGTTTGATCCCTAAGTTAGGAAGATATCCTAAAGAAGAAAATGGCAACACACTCCAATATTCTTGCCTGGAAAATTCCATAAACAGGAGAGCCTGGCAGGCTATAGTCCATGGGGTCACAAAGAGTTGGACATGACTGAGCACACACAGGAGCACAAACCCACATCCATCTCATTGTGGTTTATTCTTTATATCTTTAGTTGTGGAAAGTATTTTCTGCTAGTCTTCAGGTCATTCTCACTGATAGTTATTCCATAAATAGTTATAATTTTGGTGTGCCCATGGGTGGAGATGAGCTCAGTTTCTTTCTACTGTGCCATCTTGACCATACCATTAAAAGGTAATACAGTCAAAAAATCATTGTATTATTGGAAAACTGAATATAACACAGTGGTAGACAAAAGAATTAATTTTATATTCTTTCTTCCAAAGCAACTTGTCTTCTGGAAAGTTGGCAAAATTTTCTTATGGTCATGATTTTTTTATTCAGCCACTAAAAACCAAATGGCTCCCTTTTTGGCACTCTGTACTAGGTTTGGCAATTATCTCCCTCAAAAGCAGCCTCTGCTCTTAAGATAACTTGCTGAACTGGTTGCCAAGTTTCCAAACGAAAATGCTAGAATTGGATCATAGAGTGCAATGCAATTCATGCTCTGTTTTGTTTGCTTTTGTTTTTTAAGTTGCTATGGAAAACTTATTTATTTGTTCATTTAGCAAACAAGTAATGATTACTTATTGGGTTCTTTACTCTTTGATTGTAGTTTATTTGCTTATTAGACAGTCAGTCAGTTCAATTGCTCAGTTGTATCCAACTCTTTGCAACCCCATGGACTTCAGCACACCAGGCTTCCCTGTCCATCACCAAATCCGGAGCCTACTCAAACTCATGTCCTTTGGGTTGGTGAGGCCATCCAACCATTTCATCCTCAGCCATCCCCTTATACTCCTGCCTTCAATCTTTCACAGCATCAGGGTCTTTTCCAGTGAGTCAGTTCTTCCCATTAGGTGGCCAAAGTACTGGAGTTTCAGCTTCAGCATCAGTCCTTCCAATGAATATTTAGGACTGATTTCCTTTAGGATGGACTGGTTGTATCTCCTTGCAGTCCAAGAGACTCTCAAGAGCTTTTTCCAACACCACAGTTCAAAAGCATCAGTTCTTTGGTACTCAGCTTTCTTTGTAGTCCAACTCTCACATCCATACATGACTTCAAGAAAAACAATAGCTTTGACCAGACGGACGTTTGCTGGTAATGTCTCTGCTTTTTAATATGCTGTATAGGTTGGTCATATCTTTTCTTCCAAGGAGCAAGCATCTTTTAATTTCATGGCTTCAGTCACCATCTGCAGTGATTTTTGGAGCCCCCCAAAATAGACTCTCACTGTATCCAGTGTTTCCCCATCTATTTGCCATGAAGTGATAGGACCAGATGTCATGATCTTAGTTTTCTGAATGTTGAGTTTTAAGCCAACTTTTTCACTGTCTTTCAATTTCATCAAGAGGCTGTTGAGTTCCTCTTTGCTTTCTGCCATGAGGGTGGTGTCATCCGCTTATCTGAGATTATTGATACTTCTCCCAGCAATCTTGGTTCTAGCTTGTGGTTCATCCAACACAGAATTTCTCATGATGTACTCTGCATATAACTTAAATAAGCAGGGTGACAATATACAGGCTTTACGTACTCCTTTCCTGATTTACAACCAGTCTGTTGTTCCATATCCAGTTCTAACTGTTGGTTTTTGACCTGCATACAGATTTCTCAGTAGACGGGTCAGATGGTCTGGTATTCCCATCTTTTTCAGAATTTTCCACAGTTTGTTGTGATCCACACAGTCAAAGGCTTTGGCGTACTCAATAAAGCAAAAGTCGATATATTTCTGGAACACTCTTGCTTTTTTGGTAATTCAACAGATATTGGCAATTCAACTTCTGCTTCCTTTGCCTTTTGTAAATCTCCTGCCAATTTGTTGAAATATAGACAGTTTATTCTGACAATAAGATCTCTTCAAGGTTAATAAAGTCATTCTTAAGAAAACTAGACAACTAATTTGTGGGAAATTGTAAAAGCATGTTGAAGGGTACTAATACTGATTATTTTAGCATAGGGTTGTAATACTTACATAAACAGTTTGCAAAGAAGCTTTAGAGGAAGAAATTTCTATATTATACTTACTCAAAATATTTCTACCAAAAATGTGAGCACTTAGAGAAATAAAAATTGAAATGTTTATCGCAGGGCATAAATATGATACTTGGATTCATTCATATGCAATTATTTTTATATTTAAAAACATTTTGTGCCTGTCTTTGCCTACTTTCCCTCATTCTGTCTTCTGACAATCACAGGCTTTTGATTTCTGCTTTTAAATTTTTCATTTAAAATATTTATTTTCTTTCAATGAGCTGCTTTCAGGATAATGCAAGTCATTATTTTATTAAATATAGCACTTTAAGTCATATTGTGTTGAAGAAATAGAAGCAATTGAGTTGAAAAAATAAATTAAAATATATATGAGGTGCTCAAGTGAAAATAGTGTTACTTTGCATCATCCTTCCCTAGTCCCTACTCCCAAAAACTAGGGCTAACTATTTTCAAATATTAATTATTACTCATGGTGTTTACTTTTATATTGAACTACAGTACACACAAGCTTCAGCAATATGTGAACCGTGGAATTCCAGACGTTCAAGCTTCTTTTAGAAAAGGCAGAGGAACCAGAGATAAATTGCCAACATCCACTGGATCATTGAAAAAGCAAGAGAGATCCAGAAAAATATCTATTTCTGCTTTATTGACTATTCCAAAGCCTCTGACTGTGTGGATCACAATAAACTATGGAAAATTCTGAAAGAGATGGGAATACCAGACCACCTGACCTGCCTCTTCAGAAATATATATGCAGGTCAGGAAGCAACAGTTAGAACTGGACATGGAACAACAGATTGGTTCCAAATAGGAAAAGGAGTACATCAAGACTGTCTATTGTCACCCTGCTTATTTAACTTATATGCAGAGTACATCATGAGAACGCTGGGCTGGAAGAAACACAAGCTAGAATCAAGATTGCCGGGAGAAATATCAATAACCTCAGATATGAAGATGACACCACCCTTATGGCAGAAATTGAAGAGGAATTAAAAAGCCTCTTGATGAAAGTGAAAGAGGAGAGTGAAAAAGTTGGCTTAAAGCTCAACATTCAGAGAATGAAGATCATGGAATCTGGTCCCATCACTTCATGGCAAATAGATAGGGAAACTGTAGAAATAGTGTCAGACTATTTTTTGGGCTCCAAAATCACTGCAGATGGTGATTGTGCCATGAAACTAAAAGATGCTTACTCCTTGGAAGGAAAGTTATGACCAACCTAAATAGAATATTCAAAAGCAGAGACATTACTTTGCCAACAAAGGTCTGTCTAGTCAAGGCTATGGTTTTTCCAGTAGTCATATATGGACGTGAGAGTTCGACTGTGAAGAAAGCTGACAGCCGAAGTATTGATGTTTTTGAACTGTGGTGTTGGAGAAGACTCTTGAGAGTCCCTTAGACTGCAAGGAGATCCAACCAGTCCATTCTAAAAGAGATTGGTCCTGGGTGTTCTTTGGAAGGAATGATGCTAAAGCTGAAACTCCAGTACTTTGGCCACCTGATGCAAAGAGTTGACTCATTGGAAAAGACTCTGATGCTGGGAGGGATTCGGAGCAGGAGGAGAAGGGGATGACAGAGGATGAGATGGCTGGATGGCATCACCAACTCGACTGACATGAGTTTGAGTGAACTCTGGGAGTTGATGATGGACAGGGAGGCCTGGCGTGGTACAATTCATGGAGTCGCAAAGAGTTGGACACGACTGAGCAACTGAACTGAACTGAACTGAACACACACTGAACTATAGTACCCACACTATAGTAGTGGACAAGGAAATGGCAACCCACTCCAGTATTCTTGGTGGAAGATCCTATGGATAGAGGAGCCTGCTGGGCTTCAGTCCATGAAGTGACAAGTGTTGGACATGATTTAGCTACTAAACCAACACCACCACACTCTATTAGCAATTTGATGTAACAATATTTTACATGAGCTATCAATATCCTTTTAAGGAAGTTACATTTTTACTATCTCTCTATTCCCTCAATTTCTGCTCCCTATGTATTACAATATATAGTTATATTAGAATTTTTGTTTAAAATACAGCTATGTTTTTTATTATATTGCCTATATATTTAAGTTTTTTATTTCTACAGCAGTGTTAAAGCATATTTGTGCTTCTGTGATATAAAAACCACTAGATTTTCTGAAATTAAATACTAGCTTGTGTCATGATGTGTTCTTTTTTTGTACTTTAATCTCATTGCTTCTGCATATTCCATTAGATATGATACTTACCAATGTCATTTTAAAGATGTCTAAACATGTGAGATTATCAATCAGAAGTTTCTTATTTTTGTTTTTTTCCCATGGAAGCTCCCTTAATCCTGCTACATGAAGTTCTGGCTGTTCTCAAAGCTGATGGCACAGTTAATGAGCTAATTTATTTTCCTTATCTGATTCTAGGTCATCTTTTGCTTCTTTTTATCATTGGGTTTCTTCCTCTTTTCTAGACATTACGTGTTATAGCTCCAAATCAAAGTATGGAAAGTAAATACATATCAGGAATATTGTTTTAGAGAAAATGTCTTCTTTTTAACTCATACACTTGGCTGATAAATGGTTTGGCATATAACTTTAAGCTGAAAATTGCTTTCCTTCAAAAATTTTAGCCATGTTTCTAGTAAGAAACCTGTTATAATTTCAATTCTCTTTGTATCGTTGCAATATTATTTTTTCTCTGGTGTTTTCCTTATGCTTTGTTGTGTACATTTCATGATCAGATTCTTTAGGTAGAGTATGTCCTGCATATTATTTTATGCATTGTGTTGGGCAGTTAGGTACACAATTTAATATACCTTTCTATATAAGAATTTCTTTGATTGGCAACTTGAAAATGTTGCCTTTTATAACAATTTCAGTGTTTGTCATTTGTTCTTACTTTGTTAAATTTCTCTGTCACAAATGAAAATTTTTAAGTTGATTCTTTAAATTTCTTAGTCTTCTTTTCATTTTGATTTTTTAAAAATTTTCTCAGATTCTTTATACATTATTTCTAATTCTATTGTTCAATAGTTTTGTGCTATTAAAATTTAAATTCTCAGATCTCATTATTCTTTAGTGATTGGTCACTTTTCATGTATTCTTATTATTGCTTTATAAATGTAATATTTCATTTCCTTTATCCCTAGATAAAATTTGTAGAATTTTCCCTTTTCATTACCTTTGTTTCATTTGGGATAGAGCCCTTCCCTTATCATTGTGTTTTGAGTTGGAGACTTTGCTTGCATGACTGGCATTTGTTATGGTCAATTCATCATTAAGGGTGTGACACTAATGATTGATTGACAGTTCTGCATGTCTAAGTAGAGAAAATTTACATGTGGGCTACACTGTAATATAAGAAAATAGTAATAAACTTTTTTATTATGGACTCTAATGTCAATGTTTTGAAGATTTTACTCTATGACTCTTAATTTCTTTCAACAAATAGTTCTCCTGTTCTGCCTAATAAACATATTCCTGGCTGCAGGCATTTCTGAGACAGGGCAAGGGAATAGGGTTACAGTTGGTCTGAGTCATGAGACTGTAGGCTTCTATTTTGTCCTCTGGTTTTCACTGTGACTCTTCCCTTCCTCTCTCTTAGGAACAGTATTAGTTACTTGGAGTCCCTCATAATCCTGTTTGATCATCATCAATCCTGAGGGCAGTCATCTTACTGAGAATAAGAAATAGAATGTGGGGACTCCCACTGATCTGTCTATAAGACTTATTCTCACCTCCGTGCCTTTACAAGTTCTGGTCCCATTATATGGGAAGTGCCTCTTTCAAATAAGTGCGTAGTCTGCTCCCTCTCCTTTTTCATCTCCATGTTTCAATATTATCCTCTCAATGAGAAATTTACTTTACCACTACATTCAGAACTTTTTCCGCCTTCCAATTCTCTGCTATGTGTATTCTCCAACTTATTTTTCTTAAAAAAAAAAACAAAAAACACTTCTAATTTCTTGATAATTGTCTTTATCCTTTCCTTTAGGATACAATTTCCATGGGCATGAGGACTAACTACTAAAACTCCAGCTTAACAAGCTCTTAAATATAGAAGCTAGTCTACAAATAATTGTTGAATAAAAATGGTTTTTATGTAAACAATCTTTGAGGTTTCTATATAGACAGTCATGTCATCTGTAGTTAAAGACACTTTTATTTCTTTCTTTCCAAACTGTATGCATTTTACTTATTTATTTCCTTGCCTTATTGAACTGCTTAGAACTTCCAGTACTATGCTGATTAAAAGTGGTTGGAGTGGATGCTCTTATTCTTGCAATTAGGGGGAAGCCATTCAGTCTTTAACATTAGAGTGTTATGTTACCTGTAGATGATTTTTTCACAAACTGTTTCTTTATGCTTTTTTTTTCTTTTTTTCCAGAAGTTCAACCCAGGTAGACTCCTACCTCTCTACTCATTTCTGGTTTGTTTAGGCTTGTGGTTATGCAAGGTTTAAAGCTTTCCTAGTGGCTTTAGCAATAAAGAATCTTTCTGCGATGCAGGAAACATGGAGACATGTGTTTCATCCCTGGGTCATGAAGATCCCCTGGAAAAGGAAATGGCACCCTGCTCTAGTAATCTTGCCCAGAAAATCCCATGGACAGAGGTGCCTTGAAGGCTACAGTCCATGGGGGCCACAAAAGAGTCAAACAAGACTGAGCTACTAAATATCACCACCAAAAAAAAAATATATATATATATATATACACATATATATGTATGTATATATATATATGGTTTTATCTAGTGAAATGATTCTGATTTTAGAATCAAGGTAATGACACCTTATAAAATGAATCAGGGGTTACTTCCTTCTCTAGTATTTTCTGGAAGAATGTGTAATGAATTGGTATTACTTCTTTGCTAAATGTGTGATTGAATTCACCAGTGAAGCTATATTGGCTCAAATAAATGTGCTAAAATTTCATCTTAAAAACTTAAACAGAAACAAACATAAAACTAGAGAAAAAATTAAAACCAAAGCAAACAGAAAAAATTGCTTAAGAACAAAAACCAATGGCATTATAAACAGACAATCAAAGATGTATAAAATGTATAAACTCCTAGGACGACTTACCAAGGAAAGAGAATACATGTATTACCAATATACGAAATAGAAGAGAGGAAATTTCAATAGACCTTAAGACCTTACAATGATAATTATATATTCAAAACTTATATCCACAAACTCAAAAGTGGGACGATTCCTTAAAAAACTCAAACCAAATTTACCTGATAAGAAATAGATAACCAGACTAGTCTTACATCTATTTTAAAAAATCAAATTTGTAATTAAAACCATTCCAAAAGAATTTCACTGTGGATAAGAAATATCTATGCTATGCTGTGCTGTGCTTTGTTGCTCAGCCATGGCCAACTCTTTGCAACCCCACGGACTGTAGCCCAGCAAGCTTCTCTGTCTCCAGGCAAGAGTACTAGAGTGGGTTGCCAAGCCCTCCTCCAGGGGATCTTCCCAACCCAGGGATTGAAACTAGGTCTCCTGCACTGCAGGAGATTCTTTACTGTCTGAACCACCAGGGAAGCACAAGGAATATCTATACTGTGTCCTTAAAGATATTTTTAAAAAAGAAAAGAAATGATACGCCAGGTGGAGGGAACAGAATGTTGGTTTCACCCTAAAGACAGACAAGAGCATTGCACTTTTGAGGATATGAGGCAAAGGTCACCGTGGCTGAAAACAAGGGAAGATAAAGGCATATGTTGAGGGTGCAAAGATGGGCAGACCAGGACATATCCTTGAGGTTTTTGGAGGCCATGGTGAAAATGAAGCCTTTATTCCACATGCAATGTGAAACAGTCTTCTCATTTCAGTAAATAGCAGTTCTATTCTTCCAGTTGTAGAACATGAGTTTGGGTAAACTCTGGGAGTTGGTGATGGATAGGGAGGCCTGGCATGCTGAGATTCATGGGGTCGCAAAGAGTGGACATGGACATGACTGAGCGACTGAACTGAACTGAACTGAGGTACTTTTTAAAATTTTGTTCCTTTGTAAATCCTGAGTGCCAAAAACAGTACACAGGGTATTTAATGAATATTTTCAGTTAAATAAATGAATTTAAAATTTGGCTTTGTGCAGGAACTATCATCAAATTCCATTCATATTCACCTTTCTTTTGAATTAGCATTGTGTTCCTTTATCTATACTATACTTAATGCATTCTGACAGTTATCCAGTTGTTATTTGTTTTGATCCTTTATTAATATTCAGAGTTTTCTTTAAAGACTGAATACAGCTCTTTGGTTGGAGGAATTAAATTTTAAGGTAGATATACATAGGTTTGAATTTCTAGTTTATCATGTAACTTTGGGCAATTTGCTTAGCATTTCTAAATTTTAACTTTTATCTATAAAGTAGGAAATTATTTTTATCAGATGATTTTTTGATGAATTAACAAGAAAATATCTGCCAACTTAGATGAAGAAATATTTAATAAATGGAATAAATTATCATTATTATAGTAGCATTATTATTATTTTTATTATTCAAATATAGTTGATGTACAATATTATATAAATTATAGGTATACAATATAGTGATTCACAAAGTTTATACTCCATTTATGTTTATTATAAAATAGTGGTTATTTCTTATTGGCTGTATTCCCTATTTTATACAATATATCCTTACAGCTTATTTTATACATAACAGTTTGTACTTCAACAGTTTGTACTCTATTCCTATGTTGTTTCTCCTCTCCTCTTTTCTCTCCCCACTACTTTGATATCTAAGTTGAGTGAGTTTCTTTTTTGTTGTATTTACTATCTGTTGTATCTTTTAAGGTCCACATATAAGTGATATTATACAGTATTTGTCTTTCTCTGACTTATTTCACTTAGCATAATACCCTCCAAGTCCCTCCATGTTGTTGCAAATTGCAAAATTTCATTTTTTTCGAGTTTAGTAATGTTTGATTCTGTATAACTTGTATATTATATGGTTCATGAGGTTCTCACAGGTAGATTATTGATGTAGTTTGCCATTCCCTCCTCCAGTGGACCACGTTTTGTCAGAACTCTCTGCTGTGACCCGTCTGTCTCTTGGGTAGCCCTACATGGCATGGCATGGTTCGTAGCTTCATTGAGATATGCAAATGCATTCACCATGATGAGGCAGTGATCTGTGAAGGCCAACTGAATTCTGCCAAGAAAATGCACTGGTCATAGCAGATAATTTTTTTCAACAACACAAGAGACCACTTTACACATGGACATCACCAAATGGTCAATACTGAAATCAAATTGATTAGATTCTTTGTAGCTGAAGATGGAGAAGCTATATGCAGTCAGCAAAAATAAGACCTATAGTTACTGTAATTCAGATCATCAGCTTCTCATAGCAAAAGGTAGGCTTAAACTAAAGAAAGTAGGGAAAACCACTAGGCCAGCCAGGTACAACTTAAATCAAGTCCCTTATGAATATGGTGGAGGCAATGAATAGATTCAAGGGATTAGATCTAGTTAACAGTGTGCCTGAAGAACTATGAACAGAGGTCCATAATATTGTACAGGAGGCAGAGAACAAAACTATCCCAAAGGAGAAGAAAAGCAATAAGACAAAGTAGTTATCTGAGAAGGCTTTACGAATAGCTGAAGAAAGAAGAGAAGCAAAAAGCAAGGTAGAAAGGGAAAGCTGCATCCAACTAAAAGGAGAGTTCCAAAGAAAAGCATGGAGAGACAAGAAGGTCTTCTTCAATGAACAGTACCTAAAACTAGAAGAAAACAACAGAAGAGGAAAGACTAGAGATGTCTTCGGGGAAATTGGAAATATCAAAGGAATATTTGGCCCAAAGATGGAAACAATAAAGAACAGAAATGGTAGAGATCTAGTAGATTCTGAAGAGAATAAGAAGAGATGGAAAGAATAAATGGAAGAACTGCACAACAAAGATCTTAAAGGACTGGATTACTACTATGGTGTGGTCAGTTACCTAGAGCCAGATATTCTGGAGAGCGAAGTCAAGTGAGCCTCAGGAAGCACTGCTGTTAATAAAGCTAGTGGATGCAATGGAATTCCAGTAGAGCTAATCAAAACCCTAAAGAATAATGACATCAAGGTGTTGCATTCAATATGTCAGCAAATCTGGAAGACCCAGCAGTGGTCACAGGACTGGAAAAGGTCAATTCGCATCTCAATTCCGATGAAGAGTAGTACTAAAGAATGTGTTAACTCCCATTGCACTCTTCTCCCATGCTAATAAGGTTGTGCTTAAAATCTTGCACTCTAGGCTTCAGGATTATGTGAACCAAGAATGCCCAGATGTCCAAGCTGAGTTTAGAAAAGGAAGAGGAAACAGAGATCAAAGTGCCAACATTTGCTGGATCATAGAGAAAGCAAGGGAATTCCAAAAAAGCATCTACCTCTGTTTCATCGACTGCACTAAATCTTTACTGTTAAATCATAAAAACAAAACAAAACAAAACAAAACTGTGTAAAGCTCTTAAAAGAGATGGGAATACCAGACCATCTTACCTGTCCCTGAGAAACCTTTATGCTGGTCAGGAAGCAACAGTTAGAAACCTTATGGAACAACTAATTGGTTCAAGAATGAGAAAGGAGTATGATAGGGCTGTCTGCTGTCACCCTGTTTGTGTAACATATATGCTGAGCACATCATGAGAAATCCTGTGTGGATGAGTTACAAGTCTACTCCAGTATTTTGCTTGAAGAATCCCTTGGACAGAGGAGCCTGGGGGGCTACAGTCCATAGCGTCACAAAGACTTAGACAGGACTGAAACAACTAAGCACACTCACACGCAAACATAAATACATACACATGCACACACACACCACACATTTATCCATTCATCTGTTGATGAACACCTGGATTGCGTTCATATCTTGGCTACTGTAAATAGTGCTACTGTATTATTGAGCCAGAAAAAAAAATAATACTTTAGAAATCTCATCAAAATCATAAGCCTATAGGAAGTGCTACATAATTTATGTAGAATACACCTGAAATTATTTAAGGATGCTCTTAAAGACCAGGCATTGTAATTGCAAAATTATAGAAAAATCTAATGTAACATATAACAGCATTTTCATGTTATTATTCATTCAGCTAAAGAATCTCATAGAAATTTAATGTTAAAAAATTATCTTTGTTGATATTTTATTTCTTTTTACACCACAGGGGTATTTTGTTAATTGAAATAATGTAATCAAATTATTGTAGAAGTTATATCATAGCTCATTTCTATCCTTTTTTCACATTTATATTCTTTTGCCAAATCCATCCCTGTCACTTAGCTGTCTTTCATGTCTCAAAACTTTATAACTATTATCTAACCACAATCCGAGTGGGGAAATTTTAAAAGTTGCTCTGTTGAATCTCAGTTTTAATTCTTTAATTAAACAATATAATTGCTTGTAAATTTAATTGTCACAGGACTTTTTTTTTTTTTTTTTTTTACTTTCATGTGATTGAGCTCATTTACCCTTAACAAAAGACTGGCAGTCTTGCTGTTTGATTGTGAAGTCTCAGGAACTCTTCTAGCCTAAAAAAAGCACTTTTCCATTGATAAGCTGTTTTCACAGAGGCCATTCTGATTAAATACAACATGATTGGAGGGAAGAATTTGTTCACTATCTGCAATTGGCAGAAGAGTTTTGCTATCAATACAACAAAAAACAGGTTGCAGAAATGTGAATAGAAGGTTAAAAACTTTTGAAGGAGACAAAGCTGAATTGATAAATTCAGAAAATTACACCTTAAAGAAAAAACACTTAAAGGTACCATCACTGCATTTCTAACTAGATAGACCTACCATGAAATTCTTCTCTACTCTGTTAGGAATTAAAAATCTGAGCTTCTTAACCTTTACTAACTAAGGAAACTTAAGTTGCAGTTTTTCCATGTTCAGTTTTATTATTTATGAAATACCTTTTTTCAACTTATAGAGCTAAATGTAAGTCATGATTATTGATGCCTTAGATAAGGACTTTTTGGTATTCCAGTATTCCATTACTCTGTGCTACTTTAAAGGGATCAAATATCACTGTCTGTTATTGTAATATCATTTCAGGTACTATAGAGGTGATTTCTCCAATATCTCTTCCTCTTTCACTAATGCTTGCCCTCTTCCACTCCTATTCACCCTCCATCATTGAGAAACTCATCAACAATTTCTCATTTTTATATTCAGTTCATTTCAGTTCAGTTCAGTTGCTCAGTCGTGTCTGATTCTGCAACCCCATGAATCGCACCACACCAGGCCTCCCTGTCCATCACCAACTCCCAGAGTTCACGCAAACTCATGTCCATTGAGTTGGTGATGCCATCCAGCCATCTCATCCTCTGTCATCTCATTCTCCTCCTGCCTCCAATCCCTCCCAGCATCAGGGTCTTTTCCAATGAATCAACTCTTTGCCTGAGGTGGCCAAAGTATTGGAGTTTCAGCTTCAGCACCAGTACTTTCAATGAACACCCAGGACTGATCTCCTTTAGGATGGACTGGTTGGATCTCCTCACAGTCCAAGGGACTCTCAAGAGTCTTCTCCAACACCATGGTTCAAAAGCATCAATTCTTTGATGCTCAGCTTTCTTCACAGTCCAGCTCTCACATCCATACATGACTACTGGAAAAACCATAGCCTTGACTAGATGGACCTTTGTTGGCAAAGTAATGTCTCTGCTTTTGAATATGCTATTTAGGTTGGTCATAACTTTCCTTCCAAGGATTTAGCGTCTTTTAATTTCATGGCTGCAATCACCATCTGCAGTGATTTTGGAGCTCCCAAAAGTAAAGTCAGCCACTGTTTCCACTATTTCCCTATCTATTTCCCATGCAGTGATGGGACCAGATGCCATGATCTTCGTTTTCTGAATGTTGAGATTTAAGCCAACTTTTTCACTCTCCTCTTTCACTTCCATCAAGAGGCTTTTTAGTTCCTCTTCACTTTCTGCCATAAGGGTGGTGTCATCTGCATATCTGAGGTTATTGATATTTCTTCTGGCAATCTTGATTCCAGCATGTGCTTCTTCCAGCCCAACGTTTCTCATGATGTACTCTGTATATAACTTAAATAAGCAGGGTGACAATATACAGCCTTGACATACTCCTTTTCCTATTTGGAACCAGCCTATTGTTCCATGTCCAGTTCTAACTGTTACTTCCTGACCTGCATATAGGTTTCTCAAGAGGCAGGTCAGGTGGTCTGGTATTCCCATCTCTTTCAGAATTCTCCACAGTTTATTGTGATCCACACAGTCAAAGGCTTTGGCCTAGTCAATAAAACAGAAGTAGATGTTTTTCTGGAATTTTCTTGCTTTTTCAATGATCCAGTGGATGTTGGCAATTTGATCTCTGGTTCCTCTGCCTTTTCTAAAACCAGCTTGAACATCTGGAAGTTCATGGTTTATGTATTGCTGAAGCCTGGTTTGGAGAATTTCGAGCATCACTTTACTACTTTATATTACCACTAGATAAATAGTAGATACTGTTAGTCACTCAGTCGTGTCCAACTCTTTGTCACCCAGTGGACTGGAGCCCTCTAGGCTTCTCTGTACAGGGAATTCTCTAGGCAAGAATACTGGAGTAGGTAACATTCCCTTCTCCAGGCATATTACCACCAAGCTTTGTCAATTTTCTACCCCATTTTAACCTCCTTCCTTCACTGAATAGAAATATTTTGGTTATTTGAGTAGTTCTGCTGGTTAGAGCAGAGAAACAACCTTGGAAAGACTGTCCTAAAATCTGCACACAACAGAGCTAAATTCGGGAAAATAAATGCTTAAGCCACATGGGTCTGGTTGTTCAGAAAACTAAAAGGCAAAGTGGGGTGAAGCCAGAAGAAACAGCAAACCAATACAATATTTTAAAGTAATTAGGCTCCAATTAAAATAAATAAATTGAAATTAAAAATAATTAATTAAACACACACACACACAAAGAAACAGCAGACTCATTAGTGGTTAATAATTTATCTTAAAATTGTATGATATATTAAATATATATCAGATATCAATTTCAAGTTTTTTATAATCTAAGTAGTGAGGTTATATTTTTGTTTCAAATATATTAAATTTTAATCTATTATTTTTCCTATTAATTGTGAATGCTTTTAAAATGCAATAATAACATTTATATTGCTGTTTTAATATTCAGTTCAGTTCAGTTGCTCTTTGTCTGACTCTTTGCCACCCCATGGACTGCAGCATGCCAGGCTTCCCTGTCCATCACCAACTCCCAGAGATTGCTCAAATTCATGTCCATCAAGTCAGTGATGCCATCCAACCATCTCGTCCTCTGTCGTCCCCTTCTCCTCCTGCCTTCAATGTTTCCCAGCATACAAGGTCTTTTCCAATGAGTCAGTTCTTTGCATCAGGTGACCAAAATATTGGAGCCTCAGCTTCAGCGTCAGTCCTTCCAATGAATATTCAGGACTGATTTCCTTTAGGATTGAGTGGTTTAATCTTCCAGTCCAAGGGACTCTCAAGAGTCTTTTTCAATACCACAGTTCAAAAGCATCAATTCTTCAGTGTTCAGCTTTCTTTATAGTCCAACTCTCACATCCATACATCACTACAGGAAAAGCCATAGCTTTGACTAGATGGACCTTTGTCAGTAATGTCTCTGATTTGTAATATCCTCTCTAGGTTTGTCATAGGTTTTATTCTAAGGAACAAGTGCCTTTCAATTTCATGATTGCAGTCACCATTTACAGTGATTTTGGAGCCCAAGAAAATAAGTGAAGTGAAGTTAAAGTCGCTCAGTCGTGTCTGACTCTTTGCGACTCCAACGGAATTATCCAGGCCAGAATAGTGGAATGGATAGCCTTTCCCTTCTCCAGGGGATCTAACCAGGTGGATTCTTTACCAACAGAGCTATGAGAGAAGCCAAAGTCTCTCATTATTTCCATTGTTTCCCCATCTATTTGCCATGAAGTGATGGGACCATATACCATGATTTTGTTTTTTGACTTGAAAACTGCCTTTTCACTCTCCTCTTTCACGCTTATCAAGAGGCTCTTTAATTCCTCTTCATTTTCTGCCATTAGGGTGGTATCATCTGCGTATCTGAGGTTGTTGATATTTCTCCCAGCAATCTTGATTCCAGCTTGTGCTTTATCCAGCCTGGCATTTTGTGTGATGTACTCTGCATAGAAGTTAAATAAGCAGGATGACAATATACAGCCTCGATGTATTCCTTTCCCAATTTGGGACCAGTCCATTGTTCCATGTCTGGTTCTAACTGTTGCTTCTTGACCTACATACCAATTTCTCAGGAGGAAGGTAAGGTGGTCTGGTATTCTCATCTCTTTAAGAATTTTCCACAGTTTGTTGTGATTCACACAGTGAAAAGCTTTAGCAAAGTCAATGAAGCAGAAGTAGATTTTTTTCCTGGAATTCTATTGCTTTTTCTGTGATCGAACAGACATTAGCAATGTGATCTCTGGTTTCTCTGCCTTTTCTAAATCTAGCTTGAACATCTAGGAATTCTCAGTTTATGTACTTTTGTAGCTTAGCTTGGAGAATTTTGAGCATTACTTTGCTAGCATTTTAATATTACACATAATATATTCCAAAACATTCACATTATTGTTTGATCACAATTTACAATTTTTTGATTCAATATGGATAAATTTTCTTATTTTTTAAATTGTAACATCTTAGATAGATGCAATATTTACCTTCTAGTTGATAGTCTGACTTCAGACATGTTTCATGAATACAAATATTTAGATTAATTCAGACTGAAGTGCAAAAGTTTGCTTCTCTTATGAATGCTTGAACTTTAAATAAGGTTATTTCCAAATGTCAAAGCTACTTGTCTGTACTAATGACATCTTACAAATCGTACTATATATGATTGATCAAGCATTTTAATGAATGAAAAATTCCCCTTTTTCATGAAGTTAGAATTTGTAGGAAATAGCTGCTGCTATGTTTTTACTTAAAGATGATCTTACATTTTATTCAATAAGAGATAGTATTTTATCAAAGATCACTGTTGATACTCAATAAATTTTGATTAATTCTACTTCATTAGACATGTCTTAATTTCTTTTGTAGTGTTGCCTTCAAATTAGACCCCAAAAGTTAGAAACTTGAGGTCTTAGGATTCATTAACTGCTCTTCAAATGGTATTGACTCTATAATTGTCAAGTAAGGATAGTTTATTCTCTGTTTTAATTTTCAAGAAGCTATGATGCTACCTCCTCTACCCTTTCCAATCCATCTACCTGAGATGGACAATTTCCTCAAATTCATAAAAAGCTATTTCCCTTAAAGAGACTAATGAAAATATCTTCAAGAATTACTTTACAAACGTACAACTTCTTTTGGCCGGTGCTCTAGATAGAAAGTGTACAAATGTTTTTAAAATAGGAACTGAAAAACTGCAGAATCTTTATAAACAGATAGTTGATGAGTTGACCTCAAGATAAAAGACTCTGAAAATGTATTTAGGGAATTCTTTCCCAGAACAGTTAGACTTTTACTTTCATCTGAGGTGCAGCTGGTCATTACAAAGGCAATAGCAGCCAAGCCCCTGGGGTTCCCTTTCTCTGTCGTCAGAATTGGCACCCTGCTGAATGAAATATCAATGCGCTGAACCGTGTCAGGGCAATGAGAATAATGATAGTGACTCCGTGGTATAAATGAGGTTAATAACTTGAGAGAAAGCAGAGTTTTTTTCCTAGATCCTTCGCATTTTCTTCTCTGTGCAGTGCAGCTCTTTAGAAATATTGCCTGTCTGTGGAGAGCTAATGGCTCTCTTCATAAAGCTAATCCACTGTGCTTCAGTAGTCTTGGAACTCATTTCTGGAGTCACACTAATCTGCCTTTCCTCTGCTAGGTTTTGTTTTTGCTCCTGAAAGGTTTTCTTATTTCCCCAAGACTTCAAGCTGAGCATAAAGCTTTTCTGCTGCCTCTTATGCCATTGCTAATCAGGGGTGACACTTTTGTTTTCACAGACTTTTTTTTTTTTTTGTAATTTCATTTTTTTTTAAGACACAAAGAAGCATTTTGTGAAGGAAATAAAGAGAATTTTTAAAATTTCACAGCCCTGCTTTAATTCTGCCTCTGTGTCATCCACATGTACCCTTCCCTTCTCTTTTCTCTCTCTATCTCCCTACCCTCCATATCTCAGAGGGTAGCTTGCCGTCTGCTGCTTACTCTCTGCATTCTGTCTCAGGAGCTATTTTGAGGATCCTGAGTCTTACAACAGACTAAGAAAACCACATAAGCACACACATCTTTTTTTTTTTTTTGCCAGTGACCAGCGAAGGTTACCAGATCCATTTGTTTTCTGTACCACTAAATAGTCCTTTGCAATAGGATTTGATGATTATATCTTGTTTTTGCTCATTCTTTGGCTTTCTTCCCCTACTCTTACATGCTGAAGATCTGCAAGCCTTTAGGTAATAAAACTAAGGAATCCTGACGGGAAATCAAATCACAAAAGAAGAGAAAAAAATTTACTTCTAATAGTCATCGCATTGACAAAAAGATCAGCCATGAGTTTGTACACTTCTCTTTTGGTAGCTGTTATCTTTTCAGTACTTTTGCTTCTTAAAAGCATTGTAGTAACACTAGAGTAAGAAAGAAAGAAAGAAAGTGAAGTCGCTCAGTCATGTCTGACTCTTTGCGACCCTGTGGACTGTAGCCCACCAGGCTCCTCCATCCATCGGATTCTACAGACAAGAATACTGGAGTGGGTTGCCATTTCCTTCTCCAGGGGATCTTCCTGACCCAGGGATCGAACCTAGGTCTCCTATATTGCAGGCAGACACTTTAACCTCTGAGCCACTAGGGAAGCCCAACACTAGAGTAGTAGTTAAAACTGTTATATTAGTGCTTCTTACATGCCAGCCATTGCTTTTATATTGATAGTATTATTTTTAGTCTGTCTACAGAAGAGAATAATCAGATCATCTGCTTCAAAGTAGTTCAACAATTTGCACAGAGAGATCAAATAAGTTGTGCAAGACTACACAGCTAACAAGAGGCAGACCTGGGGTTGTGCATGAGGAGGATCTAGCTCTAGAGATGACCTTTCCAGGCACCACACCATATATAGTGAAACTTACTTATATAGAATCTGGTAATAGAAATAAGAGCATCAATTATGGTCACCTAAGACTGGTTGGAAGCACAGTTCTCCTACTTAATAGAAGTTATGATGATGAACATAATAATTCCTTTACTGAGTCTCAGCCACATTATTGGTAAAATGAAACTACTAACCCTGTTCTAAGTGTGATTTTATGATAATTAAATATAAAAATATATAGATGCCATCCACAGTTTTCTAACTGTTTCTATGTGAAACATCCACTGTTTCTATGTGTAACCGTACACATAGAAATAAAATGGCATGCCTGGATATAAAACATGAATGGTATTTTTCCTATGATCTTACCTTCCATGCCCTTGGTCAATAAGATTATTCTCTCCAGGTATCTCCATTTTTGTCCCTCTACCTAGAATCTGCTCTACTCTTGGGATCCATTGATTTGAGATCCAGTGATTCTGTCATTCCCATCAGTATTGAAACATGCTACTGTATTTCATTGTGACTGCATCATTTTATATGCCTATCAACAATTTATAAGGGTTCCAACAATATACAAGTATTTCTCTGTATCCTTGACAACCCATGATCTCACGGTCTCTCTCTCTTTTTTTTTTTTTTGTAATAGCTATCCTGTGAATAGTCATGTATGGATGTGAGAGTTGGACTATAAAGAAAGCTGAGTGCAGAAGAATTGATGCTTTTGAACCATGGTGTTGGAGAAGATTCTTGAGAGTCCCTTGGACTGCAAGGAGATCCAACCAGTCTAAAGGAGGTCAGTCCTGGATGTTCATTGGAAGGACTGATGTTGAAGCTGAAACTCTAATACTTTGGCTACCTGATGCAAAGAGCTTACTCATTTGAAAAGACCCTCATGCTGTGAAGGATTGTGGGCAGGAAGAGAAGGGGATGACAGAGGATAAGATGGTTGGTGGCCTCACCAACTCAATGGACATGAGTTTGGGTTAACTCCAGTAGTTGGTGATGGACAGGGAGGCCTGGAGTGCTTGTGGTTCATGGGGTTGCAAAGAGTCGGACACGACTGAATGACTGAACTGACTGAATAGGTGTGAAGTGATATCTCATTGTGGTTTTGAATTGTATTTCCCAATTAGTGATATTGAGCATAGTTTCCTGCACCTGTTGACCATTTACATATCTTCTTGGAAATATGTCTATCAAGTCTTTCGTCCATTTTAAAGTCAAGTTGTTGTTTTTTGCCAATGAGTTTTAATCAAGTTATTTACTTGTTGTTTTTTTGCCATTGAGTTGTGGGAGTCCCTCATATATTAAATAATACCATATTAGATATATGATTTGCAAGTATTTCCTCCCACTCCATATATTGCATTTTTCACTGTTGATTTTCTTTGCTGTGCAGAAGCTTTTTAGTTTGATGTAGTCCCACTTGTCTATTTTTGCATTTGTTGCTTGTGACTTTGGTGTTTCTATCCAAGAAAGTATTGCTAAGACCAGTGTCAGGCAGTTTTTCCTCTATGTTTTCTTCTGAGTTCTATAGTTTCTGATCTTATATTTAAGTTTTAGTCCATTTTGCATTTGTTTTTGCTGTTTGTTTTTTTTTGGGGGTACAAGAGTCCAATTTCATTCTGTTGCATGTGTATATCCAGTTTTCCCAACGTCATTTACTGAATAGAACTACCCTTCCCCCATTGTGTATTCTTGGCAATTTTGTAAAAAATCAGTTGGTCATATATGCATGGATAGATTAGTTTCTAGGCTCTCTAGTCTGTTCATTAATTTATATGTCTGTTTCTATGCCAATACCATATCATTTTCATTATTATAGTTTTGTAATATATTTTGAAATCGGGAAGTGTGATGTCTCCTGCTTTGTTCTTCTTTCTCAAGATTGCTGTGGCTATGGAAGGTCTATTATAGCACTTTATGAATTTTACATTTTTTTTTTTAGTAAAAATTTTATTGGGATTTTGGTAGGAGTTTCATTACATTTATAATTGCTTTAGATAGTATAGATATTTCAACAGCATCAAATTTCCAATCTAGTCTTCTTTGCATGTCTTTATTTCATTGATGCTTTGCAGATTTCAGTTTAAAAGTTTATCTCCTTGGTTAAAGTTTTTTGAGTATATTATTATTTTTGGTGCTATTATAAGTGTAATTTTTATTGATGATTTCCTTTTCAGATAGTTCATTATTATATGAAAACTCAGCTGAATTGAATGCTGATTTGTGATTGCATGCATGCATGTTAAGTCATTTCAGTTATGTCTGACTGTTTATGACCCTATGGACTGTAGGCCCATCAGGCTCTTCTATCCATGGAATTCTCCAGGCAAGAATACTGGAGTGGGTTGCCATACTCTCCTCAAGTGGATCTTACCGGCCCAGGTACCAAACTCACATCTCTTATGTCTCCTGCAAAAGATTTGAAGTCAAGATCTCTGATATCTGTATTTCTATGTGCACTGAAACATTATTTGTTAAGCCAATATGTAGAAACAACAAAATTGTCCATCACTGAATGATGAATAAAGAAAAAGTGATACCAGCCCCAAGCATCCAGCATCGTGCATTGAACCTGGACTGGCATCTCGTTTCATACATGACGTTTCACATGTTTCAATGCCATTCTCCCAAATCTTCCCACCCTCTACCTCTCCCAAAGAGTCCATAAGACTGTTCTATACATCAGTGTCTCTTTTGCTGTCTCGTATACAGGGTTATCATTACCATCTTTCTAAATTCCATATATATGCGTTAGTATACTGTATTGGTGTTTTTCCTTCTGGCTTACTTCACTCTGTATAATAGGCTCCAGTTTCATCCACCTCACTAGAACTGATTCAAATGAATTATTTTTAATGGCTGAGTAATACTCCATTGTGTATATGTACCACTGCTTTCTTATCCATTCATCTGCTGATGGACATCTAGGTTGCTTCCATGTCCTGGCTATTATAAACAGTGCTGCGATGAACATTGGGGTACACGTGTCTCTTTCCCTTCTGGTTTCCTCAGTGTGTATGCCCAGCAGTGGGATTGCTGGATCATAAGGCAGTTCTATTTCCAGTTTTTTAAGGAATCTCCACACTGTTCTCCATAGTGGCTGTACTAGTTTGCATTCCCACCAACAGTGTAAGAGGGTTCCCTTTTCTCCACACCCTCTCCAGCATTTATTATTTGTAGACTTTTGGATCGCAGCCATTCTGACTGGTGTGAAATGGTACCTCATAGTGGTTTTGATTTGCATTTCTCTGATAATGAGTGATGTTGAGCATCTTTTCATGTGTTTGTTAGCCATCTGTATGTCTTCTTTGGAGAAATGTCTATTTAGATCTTTGGCCCATTTTTTGATTGGGTCATTTATTTTTCTGGAGTTGGAGGGTTTTTATTTTTCTGGAGGAGGGTTCAGGATGGGGAACACATGTATACTAATTAAATAATTAAAAAAAAAAAAAACAACATTCAAAAAACTAAGATCATGGCATGCAGTCCCACCACTTTGTGGCAAATAGATGGGGAAACAATGGAAACAGTGAGAGACTTAAAAAAAAAAAAACAAAAACTTTTCAAGTGCAAAAAATAAAAAATAAAAAAAATAAAATACTTGTAAACTATATAAATATGTATATAAATATATAATGGACTTGTGTATTTTAAATTGCATTTTATGACTGCATTGGTATGAAGACAAGTAAAAGTTGGACTAGATTCATGATTAGAAAGACTTTATTGAGCTATTAAATTTTCTGCTTCTAATTCTGGAAGAAATGAAAATTAAAACATTTCTTTGGGCCCTAGGGACAGTGCCTGGTGGGTACATCGGCCCTGACCTGGGTTGCAGGATCCAACCTTAAAAAAAAAAAAAAAAAGAGAAAAAGTGATATATACATACAATGGGATTATTATTATTCAGTCTTAAAAAGGAAGAAAATCTTGCCATATAAGACAGCATGTATCAACCTGCAAGACATTATGCTAAGTGAAATAAACCAGTCACAAAAGGATAAATGCCACATGATCAAATTATATGAGGTATCTAAAATAGTCAATTTATAGATATAGAGAATAGAATAATGGTTAATAGGGGCTGGAGGAAGGTGACAATGGAGAATTGCTGTTCAATGGGTACATATTTTCAGTTATGCAAGAATAAGTTCTAAAGATCTGCTGTACAACAGTGTGCTTGTAGTTGGCAATACTCTATTGTGTACTTGAAATTTTATTGAGGATAAATCTCATGTAAGATTTTTTCACCATAATAAAAAAGGACAATAAAATAAAGAAACTTTTTACTATATATCTAGTCCCTTAAGGATCAACTTGCTTTTCTTCATATCCAAGTTAATCTTAGCATTAAAGATTTCCTGAAAGTGAGGAATGTAAAGACTGCAGTACTTCATAGATAATTATGAATTTTAATAGCATTTAATAACAATGTCACTGATATTTGGTTCTATAATATAGAAGTATTAAAAACTTTGATACTGGTCCAATGTGTAAGAACAATGCATTGGACCAGAAAAATCTTACTGCATTTGTCAGCACACAGTGTTTTAAATGCCTCTTTCCTTACCTATATAAAGTGCCCAGTACTGACCTTCAACAATGCTTTGAAATGAGTATTAAAGAAATAAATTGGTCAAGCTGTTTTGTTTCTTTCTCAAATAATTTTTAGAGATTTTGGTCCATTTTTAAATCTAATGATCAGACATTTAGGAAATAACTGCTGTCTTCAATTCTCCTGATAAAGGGCCACTTTCATATTATTTTTAAGTTTTATAATATAGGATCATCAATATGTTTGTCATTTCTCTTTATTGTTTTCCATGCATGTCCCACGTAGAGCTTTAAAAAGAAAAGAAAACAAACAAACAAACAGAATATTCTAGATCTACTTGCTAGTTACCAGACAAATTGCACATTTTGTTGCTTCTTTCTGATCTATAGAGAATCACTGTGTTAATCCAGTATAGCCCTGGCTGTACACTGAGATTCACTTTCAACCAAGACATCCCCTAAATAGATTTAATTCATCCCCACCTTTGTTCCACTTTTTCCATTTTAAATCCCTGAATTACATGGTATGTTTATATCATATTGAGACTTTATATTTTGTTAATCTAGTTGAGATTATATGACAAAGATCTATATGTGTTAGTCACTCAGTTGTGTCCAACTCTGAGAACCCATTGACTGTAGCCTGCCAGGCTCATCTATCCATGGAAATCTCCAGGCAAGAACCCTGGAGTGATTACCATGTCCTTTTCCAGGGGATTTTACTGACTCAGTGATTGAACTCACGTCTCCTGCTTTGTAGGTAGATTCTTTACTGTCTGGGCCACCAGAGAAGCCCTTATATGGCAATACCATATTTAGTAAGAACAATTGGCTCATGAACAATACTCACTTAGATGGACAATATGCAGTCTGAAATAGCTCACGTCCCAAAGGTGGGGCAAGGGATTATCATAAGATAATATACTAAACTGTGTGTAACCAACTAGTAGAAGCCACCAAACCTAACATGCTGTTATTAATTTCTATGGAAATTTCTCTGTCATTTCAGAAATGTTGAAGACCAGGAAAATGTGTGAATTTCTAAAATATTGGGAGATTTTTAAAAATTAACTTCAAAAGGGGCCAAGCAAGGCATGGATTATCTGGAGAGAAGTCAAGATCTCCAGTTTTTGAAGTTCACCATGAAGCAAGGATGACAGACTGATGAAACAGGAAGCACTTTCTCATGGTAAGTGCCATAGTAAGCAAATATCCAGCATTCTGGGAACAGAGAGGAAGGAAATTTGGCCTTCCTGAAGTTAGTAGGTCCAAAAGAACATCCTCACAAAGATAATTGCATCGCAGACAGGGACAGCAGCTTGAGCAAAGGCACAGAGGTGAAATATCATGAAGTTTCCTTTGAGCTGTGAACAAATTCCTATAACTGGAGTATGAAGGGCAACACTTTCATGAAAAGACATTAAGTGGGAATGTATAATGGGAGAAATTTCTGCACAGAATATATATGTTATTCCTGCATTCTGTCAAGTCAGACTTGGCACATAAGGGCAGGTCAATTAGGATACTCCCTAAATCACTGACACTCACAGAAACAAATATCATTGTAATTTTGGGATCTCTCTTATATCCTATGGATATAACTTATGGTAAAGAAAAGAAAAAAAAAAAATCCACCTGCAGTAAAAGAGACCTAGGTTCAATTCCTGGGTTGTGAAATTCCCTGGAGAAAAGAATGGCTACCCACTGCAGTAATCACAACTGGAGAATTCCATGGACAGAGGAGTCTGGTGGGCTGCAGTCCATGGGTTTGCAAAGAGTCAGATGTGACTGAGTGACTAAAACACATAACTCATATATTTACCCAATATGATCTATCAGGAAGCCCTGTGTCTTTTCCCCCTATGTACATTAAAATCTTCACTTTCATACCTACATTCCCTGCTTAATATGGGAAAAAAGACAGCAGAAGGATGAAAGGGAAGCACCCTTAAGATCTGGATATTTTCCTGTGATTTCATCAACCTGATCTTCCTTTGAGTATTAAGACTGTTTTTTGGTGAATAATGAATTTTTGGAAGAAAACTTCTACCTTAAAGGTATAATCTGAGAGAATGCTATGGCTTCAATTAACCCTTAAATATTTGTTCATAGCTAAATCAGTCCTGGGTGTTCATTGGAAGGACTGATGTTGAAGCTGAAACTCCAATACTTTGGCCACCTGATGTGAAGGTCTGACTCATTTGAAAAGACCCTGATGCTGGGAAAGATTGAGGGCAGGAGGAGAAGGGGATGACAGAGGATGAGATGGTTGGATGGCATCACTGACTCAATGGACATGGGTTGGGTGGACTCTGGGAGTTGGTGATGGACAGGGAGGCCCGGCGTGGTGTAGTTAATGAGGTCACAAAGAGTCAGACATAACTGAGTGATTGAACTGAACTGAACTGAAATAAGTGTGGATAGAATATCAGAAAATTAATTTTTCCTGTTTTGCTGGAGAAGACTCTTTTTTTTTTTCTAATTTTATTTTATTTTTAAACTTTACATAATTGTATTAGTTTTGCCAAATATCAAAATGAATCCGCCACAGGTATACATGTGTTCCCCATCCCGAACCCTCCTCCCTCCTCCCTCCCCATACCATCCCTCTGGGTCGTCCCAGTGCACCAGCCCCAAGCATCCAGCATCGTGCATCGAACCTGGACTTGCAATTCGTTTCCTACATGATATTTTACATGTTTCATTGCCATTCTCCCAAATCTTCCCACCCTCTCCCTCTCCCACAGAGTCCATAAGACTGTTCTATACATCAGTGTCTCTTTTGCTGTCTCGTACACCGGGTTATTGTTACCATCTTTCTAAATTCCATATATATGCATTAGTATACTGTATTTATGTTTTTCCTTCTGGCTTACTTCACTCTGTATAATAGGCTCCAGTTTCATCCACCTCATTAGAACTGATTCAAATGAATTCTTTTTAATGGCTGAGTAATACTCCATTGTGTATATGTACCACTGCTTTCTTATCCATTCATTTGCTGATGGACATCTAGGTTGCTTCCATGTCCTGGCTATTATAAACAGTGCTGTGATGAACATTGGGGTACACGTGTCTCTTTCCCTTCTGGTTTCCTCAGTGTGTATGCCCAGCAGTGGGGTTGCTGGATCATAAGGCAGTCCTAAGGGGAAAGTTCATAGCAATACAGGCACACCTCAAGAAACAAGAAAAAAGTCAAATAAATAACCTAACTCTACACCTAAAGCAACTAGAAAAGGAAGAAATGAAGAACCCCAGGGTTAGTAGAAGGAAAGAAATCTTAAGGGGAACACATGCATACCTGTGGCGGATTCATTTTGATATTTGGCAAAACTAATACAATTATGTAAAGTTTAAAAATAAAATAAAATTAGAAAAATTAGAGCAGAAATAAATGCAAAAGAAACAAAAGAGACCATAGCAAAAATCAACAAAACCAAAAGCTGGTTCTTTGAAAGGATAAATAAAATTGACAAACCATTAGCCAGACTCATCAAGAAACAAAGGGAGAAAAATCAAATCAACAAAATTAGAAACGAAAATGGAGAGATCACAACAGACAACACAGAAATACAAAGGATCATAAGAGACTACTATCAACAATTATATGCCAATAAAATGGACAACGTGGAAGAAATGGACAAATTCTTAGAAAAGTACAACTTTCCAAAACTCAACCAGGAAGAAATAGAAAATCTTAACAGACCCATCACAAGCACGGAAATTGAAACTGTAATCAGAAATCTTCCAGCAAACAAAAGCCCAGGTCCGGACGGCTTCACAGCTGAATTCTACCAAAAATTTAGAGAAGAGCTAACACCTGTCCTGCTCAAACTCTTCCAGAAAAGTGCAGAGGAAGGTAAACTTCCAAACTCATTCTATGAGGCCACCATCACCCTAATACCAAAACCTGACAAAGATCCCACAAAAAAAGAATACTACAGGGCAATATCACTGATGAACATAGATGCAAAAATCCTTAACAAAATTCGAGCAATCAGAATCCAACAACACATTAAAAAGATCACACACCATGACCAAGTGGGCTTTATCCCAGGGATGCAAGGATTCTTCAATATCCGCAAATCAATCAATGTAATACACCACATTAACAAATTGAAAAAATTTTCCTGTTTTGGTTTACTAATAAAACCATAATTTCACTTTTGCTATAAACCAAAATATCTCCTTTTGAACTTTTTCATACTTCTTAATCCTCAGATTTAGTTATATTTATAAATTAATATTTTATATCAGTTACTTGTTACTAAACACAAATTTTATGATACACATTACAAAGTTTCCAGTTCTATTGGTTACATATTTAAAGAAATAATAGCAAAACTCATATCAATTTTTTTTGGTCAGCAGATGGCACTGTTAATGAGTTGCTGAGTGCAACTTCCTATTTGTCAAATTTGAAGTTTTGGCTTTGAAATATAGGGTTCTTATATTCAGAATTTGAATACTGTAGAGTTGTATTGAGAAATGTGTTAGTATTTTTGGAAAGATTAGAAGCAGTGAATCTGGAAAACACTTTCCTCATGATTCTTTTATTTTAATTGTGGCTAAAGTAACATAATTAAAACATTATGCTTTAACCATATTTAACTGTATGTTTCAGTGGCACTAAGTACATGCACATTGTGGTGCAACTTTCACCATCATCCATGTCCCAAATTTTTTACATTCCTAAACTGGAACTCTGTCCTCATTAAACACTAATTCCCAATCCGCTGTTGCCTAACATCTACCAAAGTACTTTCTGAGTATGAATTTGACTGTTCTAGGCACCTTGTAAAAGAGGATTCAAACAGTATTTATCTGCACCTAATGTATGTTGCGGGGCTTCTTCGGTGACTCAGAGATAAAGAATCTTCCCTCAAGGCAGAAGATGTTAGTTCGATCCCTGGATCAGGAAGATCTCCTGGAGAAGGAAGTAACAACCCATGCCCAGTATTATTGCCTGGACAGAGGAACCTGGCAGATTACAGTCCATGGGGTTGCAAAAGAGTGGGACAAAACTTAGCATCTAAAAAAAAAAAAAAAAAAAACTTAGCATCTAAATAGCAAACATCTACTGGAATGTATTTTTAAGGTTAACTTACATTTCTTACAAACAGATTGTACCTTATCCCCCACCCTCTGTGCTATGCAGTAGGCCCTAACCAGCCATCTATTTCACACAATGTAGTTTACATATATCAGTCGCAACCTCCCAACCCATCCCACCACCCTTCCCACCTGTCCATATGTTGGTTCTCTATGTCTGTGTCTCTAATTCTACTTTGCAAATTGGTTCATCTGTACCATTTTTTTTGTAGATTATACATACAAGCAATATTATACATTATTTGTATTTCTCTTTGTGACTTACCTCACTCTGTATGATAATCTTTGTGTCCATCCACATCCCTGCAAAGTGCAGAATTTCATTCCTTTTTATGGCTAATATTTCATTTATATATGTACCTTATTTCTTTATCCATTCCTCTGTTAATGGGCATTTAGGTTGTTTCTATATCCTGGTTGTTCTAAATAGTGCTGCAATGAACATTATGGTGCATGCATCTTTTGGAATTATGGTTTTCTGAGGGTATATCTCCAGGAGTTGGTTTGATAGGTCATATGGTAACTGTAATTTTAGTTTTTTAAGGAATCTCCATACTGTTCTTTATAGTGGCTGTATCAATTTACATCCCCCTAATAATGTAAGACAGTTCAATTTTCTCCACACCCTCCCCAGCATTTATTGTTTATATATGTATATATATATATTTTTTTTGATATGATCATTGTGATTGGTGTGAGGTGGTAACTCATCATAATTTTGATTTGCATTTCTCTAATAATTAGTGATATTGAGCATCTTTTCATGTGCTTATCAGCCATCTGTATGGCCTGTTGGAGAAGGCTATTTAGATCTTCCACTCATTTTTTGATTGGGTGATTTACTTTTTTGATATTGAGCTACAAGTGCTGTTTATTTTGGAGATTAATCCCCTGTCAGTTGCTTCATTTACAAATATTTTCTCCCATTCTAAGGGCTGTTTTTTTTATCTTGTTTATGGTTTCCTTTTATGTGCAAAATCTTTTAAGTTTAATTAAGATTCATCTGTTTATTTTTGGTTTTATTTCATTATTCTAGGAGGTGGGTCATAAAAGATCTCAGTGCAATTTATGTCAAAAAGTGTTCTGCCTTTGTATTCCTCTAGGAATTTTATTGAAAAAGCAAGAGAGTTTCAGAAACATCTATTTCTGCTTTATTGACTATGCCAAAGCCTTTGACTGTATGGATCACAATAAAATGTGGAAAATTCTGAAAAAGATGGGAATACCAGGCCACCTGACCTGCCTCTTGAGAAATCTATATGCAGGTCAGGAAGCAACAGTTAGAACTGGACATGGAACAACAGACTGTTTCCAAATAGGAGAAGGAGTATATCAAGGCTGTATATTATCACACTGCTTATTTAATTTATATGCAGAGTACATCATGAGAAACGCTGGGCTGGAAGAAGCACAAGCTGGGATCAAGATTGCAGGGAGAAATATCAATAACCTCAGATATGCTGATGATACCACCCTTATAGCAGAAAGTGAAGAGGAGCTAAAAAAACCTCTTGATGAAAGTGAAAGAGGAGAGTGAAAAAGTTGTCTTAAAGCTCAACATTCAGAAAACAAAGATCATGGCATCTGGTCCTGTAACTTCATGGGAAATAGATGGGGAAACAGTAGAAACAGTGTCAGACTTTATTTTTCTGGGCTCCAAAATCACTGCAGATGGTGACTGCAACCATGAAATTCAAAGACGTTTACTCCTTGGAAGGAAAGTTATGACCAACGTAGACAGCATATTTAAAAGCAGAGATATTACTTTGCCAACAACGGTCTGGCTAGTCAAGGCTATGGTTTTTCCAGTGGTCATGTATGGATGTGAGAGTTGGACTGTGAAGAAAGCTAAGTGCTGAAGAATTGATGCTTTTGAACTGTGGTGTTAGAGAAGACTCTTGAGTGTCCCTTGGACTGTAAGGAGATCCAGCCAGTCCATTCTAAAGGAGATCAGTCCTGGGTGTTCTTTGGAAAGTCTGATGCTGAAGCTGAAACTCCAGTACTTTGGCCACCTAATGTGAAGAGTTGACTCATTGGAAAAGACCCTGGTGCTGGGAGGGATTGAGGGCAGGAGGAGAAGGGGCAACAGCAGATGAGATGGCTGGATAGCATCACTGACTCTATGGACATGAGTCTGAGTAAACTCTGGGAGTTGGTGATGGATAGGGAGGCCTGGCGTGCTGCAATTCATGGGGTTGCAAAGAATCGGACACGACTGAGTGACTGAACTGAAATGAACTGAACTGAACTGAAGGGTTTTATAGTGTCCAATCTTACATTTAGATCTTTAATCCACTTTGAGTTTTTTTGCATGTGTAGTGTTAGGAAGTGTTCCAGTTTTATTCTTGTACATGTAGCTGTGCAATTTTCCCAGCATCACTTATTGAAGAGGCTGTGTTGTCTGCATTGTATATTCTGCATTGTATATTCTTGCCTCTTTTGTCAAAGAAAAGGTGCCTATATTTGCATGAGTTTATGTCTGGGTTTCTGTTTTGTTCCATTCGTCTATATTTCTGTTTTTGTGCCAGTACAAACTGTCTTGATGACTGTAGCTTTGCGGTATAGTCTTAAGTCAAGAAGCCTGATTCCTCAGATCCATTTTTATTTTTCCAGATGGATTTGGCTATTCACAGTCTTTTGTGTTTCCATACAAATTGTATTTTTTTCTAGTTTTGTGGGAAAATACCACTGGTAACTTGATAGGGATTTATCAAATCCATAGATTTCTTTGGGTAGTATACCTACCTCAAGAAACAATATAAATCTCAAGTCAGCAACCTAACTTTACACCTAAAGCAACTAGACAAAGAACAAACAAAACCAATAGTTAGAAGAAGGAAAGAAGTCATAAAAATCAGAGTATATATAAATGAAATAATAATGAAGAAAACAGTAGCAAAGATACATAAAACTAAAAGCTAGTTCTTTGAGAAGATCAACCAAGTTGACAAAACTTTTCGCCAGACTCATCAAGAAAAGAAGGGAGAGTGCTTAAATTCATAATAGTAGTGATGAAAAAGGAGAAATTACAGATGACACCACAGAAATACAAAGGATCATAAGCACCTACTACAAACAACTATATGCCAATAAAATGGATAACCTGGGAGAAATGGACAAATTCTTAGAAAGGTACAACCTTCCAAGACTGAACCAGGAAGAAACAGAAAGAATGACCAAACCAATCACAGGTAAAGGAGTTGAAACTGTGATTAAAAATCTTCCAACAAACAAGTCTATGAAAAGATGGCCTCACAGGCGAATTCTAATGAATATTTAGAGAAGAGCTAACACCCATCTTTCTCAGTCTTCCAAAAATTTTCAAAGAAAGGAACACTCCAAAATTCTTTCTACAAGGCTGCCATCACCCTAGTGATGGTATCAAAACCAGAAAAAGATATAACACTCAAAAAAAGAAAATTACAAACCAATATCAGTGATGAACATTGATGCAAAAATCCTCAACAAAATACTAAGAAGCAGAATCCCACAACACATTAAAAGGATCAACTGGGATTTACCCTAGGAATGCAAGAATTCTCCAATAAATGCAAAATCAATCATTATGGTACATCATATTAACAACTTAAAGAATATAAACCATATGATCATCTCAACAGATGCATTTTCCTCATTATTCTGATCCAAATTTGTTTCTTTCAAGTGTGAAAGTTGGAAGTTCCAAGTTTCTTCCCTTTGTCCTCCCTCCCTTCCTTTATTCCTTTGTCTCCTTTCCTCCTTTCTTCCTGCTTTCCTTTATCATTTCTTTATTTTCTTATTCTAACTCTTTCTATATTTGTCCCACTATTATTTCATTCTTTTCTCATTTCCTGTTTTAAGCCATTTGTATTTTTTTATAAAGCTTTATTTGGCAAGTTAAACATAATTATATATAAAAAAACATTTAATTTAAAAATCTGTCTTGCAAAAGAGAGGAGTTTTAGTAGAGGCCACTGGCAGAAGTGTGTGTGAAAAAATATTTTTAAAACGAGAAAAATGCTTTTAAAAGTCAGACTTAATTGGTATGTTGCTTGCTGACTTACTTAAGTAGACCAAATTCAAATTATCTATCTCACCTTTGTACATGAAAAACAAATATTTCTGAAATTCACATTTTAACTATTTTGATGCATACAGTATCATTTAAGCTTTGAAGATGCTTGAAATTATCTCTATTTTTGGGAGCTGTGGAGTGAACATAGAGTGTGAGAAGTTACTTTGAGCTGTTTAGAAGGTATACATATTTTGTGATGTCAAATTATTTACTTGCATGTCTAAAAGAAAATTTATTTTATTTTATTTATTTTTTTAAGAAAATCTATTTTAAAGATTCTTTTAGACTTAGGATCCTGTAGGATTTACTTTTAAAGCAAAAACCTCTTGTACTATTGAGCAGTTGAATTTTGTCATAGTTATTTCAGAGCTAATGATTGAATGATGGATCATGTCTGAAGTAAGAAAAATGGTGAACCATGTAATGAATAAAGGCTCTATTTATTTTCGTTCTGAAAACTTACTGTTTTATGTAAGGAAAGGGGCATATCTTAATTAAGGCAATTAATAGGCAATTAATTAAGGCTATCAAACAATTGCATTTCATTGGAATTTTTAAAGTATGTTTAACTTTTAACATGTGTATGCTTCATTTAGGACCCTAAATGCAATGAACATATTTCCTTATGCAGATGTAGCAGGTTATAAAGCCTCAACTGCTGTTCCTACAAACGTTGTTAGGAGTGGGGATTTTCTATCACCTGCAAACAAGGCATCCATCCGTGAAAGCTACAGGGTGTTTGAGGGAAAGTAACATCCTGTTTGGATCAAGTCTTTTGTTGTTGTTGTTCAGTCACTAAGTCATGTCCGATTCTTTGTGACCCCATCAACTATGGCACACCAAAATTCTCTGCCCTTTGCTATCTCCCTGAATTTGCTCAAATTCATGTCCATTGAGTGAGTGATCCTATCTAATCATCACATCCTCTGCTGCCCCCTTCTCTTTTGGCCTGCAATCTTTTCCAGATCGGAGTCTCTTCCAGTGAGTTGGCCCTTTGTAGCAGGTGGTCAAAGTTTTGGAGCTTTAGCTTCAGCATCAGTCCTTCCACGAAATATTCAGAGTTGATTCCCTTTAGGGTTGACTGGTTTGATCCCCTCTGAGTAATCCCTCTTCTCTGAAGTGCCCAAGGAGACCCCTGAAAATCTGTGTGGATGTTTTCCAATGTTATAAGGAATTCCAATTCCAGTAGTTTAAAGAGAACGTGTTGTTTTAGTTGCTAAGTCACATCCGACTCTTTTGCATAGCCCACCAGTCTCCTCCTTCTATGGGATTTCCCAGGCGAGATTACTGGAGTGGGTTGCTGTCTCATTTTTCAGGGGATCTTCCAGACCCAGGGATTGACCCTGCGTCTCCTGCATTGACAGGCAGATTCTTTACCAGTGAACCACCAGGGATGCCTAGAGAGAAACAGAGCAAACCACAAATACCTGGGCAGGAAAATATAGAGGAGCTCAATAAAAATGTAATTTAAGACAAAGTTCATTACTATTGCTTGTCCAAATTTAAACTCTAACATAAGTTCCTATTTTAAATGTACATAATAACCATACTTTATACTTATTGAGTACTTACTATATAGCTCAGGAACTCTAAGCAGTATTAATAAATGCACTTTCATTATTATTACTACATAACAGAGAAAATTTAGGCTTAGAAAACTCACTCAAGCAATCAGAATCTAACAACGTATTAAAAAGATCATACACCATGACCAAGTGGGCTTTATCCCAGGGATGCAAGGATTCTTCGATATCCGCAAATCAATGAATATAATACAACACATTAACAAATTGAAAAATAAAAACCATATCTCAATAGATGCAGAGAAAGCCTTTGACAAAATTCATCCATTTATGATAAAAACCCCCCAGAAAGCAGGAATAGAAGGAACATACCTCAAGGTAATAAACACTATATATGACAAACCCACAGCAAACATTATCTTCAATGGTGAAAAAATGAAAGCATTTCCTCTAAAGTCAGGAACAAGACAAGGGTGTTCACTTTCACCATTACTATTCAACATAGTTTTGGAAGTTTTGGCCACAGTAATCAGAGCAGAAAAAGAAATAAAAGGAATCCAAATTGGAAAAGAAGAAGTAAAACTCTCACTGTTTGCAGATGACATGATCCTTTACATAGAAAACCCTAAAGACTCCTCGAGAAAATTACTAGAACTAATCAATGACTATAGTAAAGTTGCAGGATATAAAATCAACACACAGAAATCCCTTGCATTTCTATACACTAATAATGAGAAAGAGAAATTAAGGAAACAATTCCATTCACCATTGCAACAAAAAGAATAAAATACTTAGGAATATATCTACCTAAAGAAACTAAAGACCTATATATAGAAAACTATAAAACACTGGTGAAAGAAATCAAAGAGGACACTAATAGATGGAGAAATATACCATGTTCATGGATTGGAAGGATCAACATAGTGAAAATGAGTATACTACCCAAAGCAATCTATATATTCAATGCAATCCCTATCAAGCTACCAATGGTATTCTTCACAGAGCTAGAACAAATAATTTCACAATTTGTATGGAAATACAAAAAACCTCGAATAGCCAAAGCTATCTTGAGAAAGAAAAATGGAACTGGAGGAATCAACCTGCCTGACTTCAGGCTCTACTGCAAAGCCACAGTCATCAAGACAGTATGGTACTGGCACAAAGACAGAAATATAGATCAATGGAACAAAATACAAAGCTCAGAGATAAATCCATGCACATATGGACACCTTATCTTTGACAAAGGAGGCAAGAATATACAATGGATTAAAGACAATTTCTTTAACAAGTGGTGCTGGGAAAACTGGTCAACCACTTGTAAAAGAATGAAACTAGAACACTTCCTAACATCATACACAAAAATAAACTCAAAATGGATTAAAGATCTCAATGTAAGACCAGAAACTATAAAACTCCTAGAGGAGAACATAGGCAAAACACTCTCCGACATACATCACAGCAGGATCCTCTATGACCCACCTCCCAGAATATTGGAAATAAAAGCAAAAATAAACAAATGGGACCTAATTAAACTTAAAAGCTTCTGCACAACAAAGGAAACTATAAGCAAAGTGAAACGACAGCCTTCAGAATGGGAGAAAATAATAGTGAATGAAGTAACTGACAAACAACTAATCTCAGAAATATACAAGCAACTTCTACAGCTCAATTCCAGAAAAATAAATGACCCAATCAAAAAATGGGCCAAAGAACTAAATAGACATTTCTCCAAAGAAGACATACAGATGGCTAACAAACACATGAAAAGATGCTCAACATCACTCATTATCAGAGAAATGCAAATCAAGACCACTATGAGGTACCATTTCACGCCAGCCAGAATGGCTGCAATCCAAAAGTCTACAAGCAATAAATGCTGGAGAGGGTGTGGAGAAAAGGGAACCCTCTTACACTGTTGGTAGGAATGCAAACTAGTAGAGCCACTATGGAGAACAGTGTGGAGATTCCTTAAAAAACTGGAAATAGAACTGCCATATGACCCAGCAATCCCACTGCTGGGCATACACACCGAGGAAACCAGAATCGAAAGAGACACGTGTACCCCAATGTTCATCACAGCACTGTTTATAATAGCCAGGACATGGAAGCAACCTAGATGTCCATCAGCAGATGAATGGATAAGAAAGCAGTGGTACATATACACAATGGAGTATTACTCAGCCATAAAAAGAATACATGTGAATCAGTTCTAGTGAGGTGGATGAAACTGGAGCCTATTATACAGAGTGAAGTAAGCCAGAAAGAAAAACACCAATACAGTATACTAACGCATATATATGGAATTTAGAAAGATGCTAACAATAACCCTGTATACGAGACAGCAAAAGAGACACTCATGCAGAACAGTCTTATGGACTCTGTGGGAGAGGGAGAGTGTGGGATGATTTGGGAGAATGGCATTGAAACATGTATAATATCATATATGAAATGAGTCACCAGTCCAGGTTCGATGCACGATACTGGATGCTTGGGGCTGTTGCACTGGGACGACCCAGAGGGATGGTACAGGGAGGGAGAAGGGAAGAGGGTTCAGGATGGGGAACACATATATACCTGTGGGGGATTCATTTTGATATATGGCAAAACCAATACAATATTGTAAAGTTAAAAAATAAAATAAAATTTACAAAAAGAAAAAAGAAAACTCACTCAGCTAGATATTTGTTTACTAGAGAAAAGGCACACATTGAAATTCTTTTAAAAAACAGCTGACTAATACATGCATGGACGCACAGGGGGATAGCATCATTAAAGATGGGTTGTAGGGAAGTACCTCTGAGAGTACTGTAGAAGAACCTTGGTGGGAAGAGAGCACAGTGTCTCTTGGGTGGATCATAGAGCAGGAGGTAAGTAAGATTTGAACAGTGGCAGTAGTATGGAAAATTGAGAAAAGAAAAAATGCAAATACAAAGGATATCTAAATTTGAGCTTGACATAATTCACTTCTTTGTTTTAAGAATAAAAGAAAATGGAGTCCACTTATCTCAACCAACTCCCTAAGGTTCTTTTCTCTTTACTCAATACACGTATTGAGATGTGAGTGCTTTTTTACACTTTGGAATTTTAATATGAATTTCCCCCTAAGATAGAGTTAAAATCAGCAAATGTGGGTGCTTTAATTTTAAGTGGATAACATTTTTTGCCTCCCTCATGCTTCCCTGAAGGAATAAAATCCCAATTCATGAAGACAGGCATTGGAGGAATGAATCAAGCACTATTTTCTTCTTTGGCTCCAAGGAAAAATATTGAGAAGGGTAATGTTAGTGGTTTGAGAATGAAAGATAATTCACACTGGAGTAATCAAAGCTTGCAATGATTTTTAAAAATGAGAATGCTCTGAATAAAATAAGAAAAACAGTGAAAAAGCATATTATGGATATAAACCATTTATCAATCTCAAAATAAACACCTCAAAATTGCATGATTTCTTTTTAATCATGAAGAGAGTTGAATTCAAAGCATTATTAGTATGGTTTATTACCTATAAAAGTTTTTTATTACCTTCAGCTTTGTGTGTACTTTTGGACTGCTTTGGTCATCTGTGTCAGAGAGCTCATTCAAATGATAAATTTTGGACAAGAGACCCAGGGAAAGAAAAAGATTTCTTTCTGGGCTAAATAAATATTTTCTAAGGAAATTAGGCCTTATTAGAAAATAGAGTATTATTCCCATTGGAATACATATTTTCACAGTTCCCTAGAATTTTGTACATGAGAAAAGAAAAACATAGGCAGGTGAAACAAAAGAAGATATAGTAGATTCTTACTGTGTGCCAGATCGTTTACATTTTCTCCTCTCTATGGTGTTGCTATTATCCTCATTTTACAGGTCAGAAAATTAAGGATGAACCATGTTATAGAATACACACAAGAACAAACTCCAAACACTTTGCCTTCAAACTCTGCAGTTATAATTACTTTACTGTCACCTTGGATATTTCACTCCTAATAAATGCTAAATTAAAATATTAATACTTCATGTTTAATGTGGAGGATATATTTTCTGAGGGCAGTATTTTTCATGATTAAAAAAGTTATGACATTATGAGAATATCTAAACATGTGTTTGTGCATGTGTTTGTACACTTTAGATGGATTACAAATGGGAAAAATTGAAACATTAGTGTTATAGACGACACCTTATTCTCTACCTGCATCTGTGTTTTGCTTGTGTATTGCTTTTTTTTGTTTAATACTGTTGCTTGTTTATGAAAACATTAAAATGCAACTAAATTCTCAGAATTTATTTTACTTTAAATGGTAAAGTAAAATTCATTTTACTTTAAATGGTAGTAAGATAATTAGTTTTGAAAATATAAATGGCAGGCTGAAAATGAGTGTAACGTATATATTATAGGCCAAGTGAGAATAACTGCCTGACTCCTTTATGACAGATCTGGCTCTATCTTCGTAGATAAAGCCTGCTTATATGCAGATTAAATAATAATTTAACATTTAAATACAATTTCAAAGACTTTTATGTTGTTAAAAATACATACATTTTATTTTATTCTAAAACCCATATAACTTTTTATATAATTGTATTTTAGAGTAATTTGAAAATGGAATCAAGATTGCAGAAATGTTGTAATGAAACTTTCACATAGTCTTTACCCAGATTCCCCAGTTGATGATATTTTACTAAGTTTGCTCAGTCAGGTCTTTTTTAACTCACTACCTATAAAGAATTATAAAGGGAGTGAGATTTTATCCTGCTTGCAACCTATCCTGCTTGTCAAGTTACCTTGACAAAGTATTGTAAATGCTGGTAGAGGTCAAGAGACTTTTAAGTCAGAGGCTATTTTATTGCTCATTAAGACACTTACTTCAGACAGAGCAGGGAGCATTAGCTCCATGTTCCCGTTGGTCCTTGCCCAGTGCTATGGGGATGGTGGTGGGGATGATGAGAAGTCAGGCCCAGATGGATGATGTATACGCAGTGAGTCTCTATTATAACTGGGTAATTGCAAACTTAGAGAAGCCTCCATCTTATATGGAGGCTGCTCTATACCTAATACCTCAGAGGGAAACATTAAGTTTATTATCCTGGTCATAAAATAAACTTTCTCTCTGTCCAATGGAAGGAGATACTACCTCTGTATTGCACAGCTCTTTGCTCTACAGGCAGCCTTACAAAGATAGTATGGAATAAAACCTTTCTCAAGATATATAGAAAAGCAAACAGCCATGGAGAATTATCAGCCAAAAATGAACACATATTACCATATCATTCTTCTCTTTTGAACTGTTGAAAATAGTTTCAGACACCATGCTCCATCAGTCTTACTATTATAGGGCTTATTTTATGAAAATAGACTTGTTGTTCAGTTGCTAAGTCATGTCTGACTCTGCTTTCCCAGGGACTACAGCATGCCATGCTCTTCTGTCCTCCACTATCTCCCGGAGTGTGCTCAAATTTGTCTTCATTGACTCAGTGATGCTATCTAACTATTTCTTCCTCTGTCGCTCCCTTCTCCTTTTGCTTTCAATCTTTCACAGCATCAGGGTCTTTTCCAGTGAGTCGGATCTTCGCATCAGGTAACCTAAGTATTGGAGCTTCAGCATCAGACCTTCAGTGAATATTCAGAGTTGATTTCCTTTAAGATTGACTGGATTGATTTCCTTGTAGTCGAAGGGACTCTCAAGAATCTTCTAAAGCACCACAATTTAAAAGCATCAGTTCTTTAGTGCTCAACCTTCTTTGTGGTCCAACTCTCACATTCATACATGACTACTAGAAAAATCATAGCTTTGAGTAGACAGACCTTTGTCAGCAAAGTGATGTCTCTGCTTTTTAATATGCTGTGTAGGTTTGTCATAGCTTTCCTTCTAAGGAGCAAGCATCTTTTAATTTTATGGCTGCAGTCACCATCTGCAGTGGTTTTGGAGCCCAAGAAAATAAAATATGTCACTGTTTCTACTTTTTCCCCTTCTGTTTGCCATGAAGTGATAGAATCAGATGCCATATTCTTAGTTTTTTTGAACGTTGAGTTTTAAGCCGGCTTTTTCACTCTCTTACCCTCATCAAGAGGCTTGTTAGTTCCTCTTCATTTTCTGCCACTAGATTGATATCATCTGCATATCTGAGGCTGTTTTTTTCTCCTAGCAATCTTTATTCCAGTTGTGATTCATTCAGCCCAGCATTTTGTATGATGTACTCTGCATATGAGTTAAAAATAAGACATTCTGCTACAAAACATAGCACAACCATGCACATCTGGAAATCAGCATTAATACAATGATACCATGCAATCTGCAGATTCCAAACTCTGCTAAAAGTCCAACAGTATTTCTTTTTTTTTTTTTCCCTTTTTTGTCAAAGATCAAAGCCAGGATCATGTAGTGCAATTTTATGTTTCTATTTTCTTCAATCTGGTACATTTCCATGGTCTTCACTATCTTTCATGACCTATACTTTTTTTTTTTTTTTTTTTAAGGTATGTAAGGCTTTCTGTCTGGATGATTTTCCCTCTATTCAGTTCTATTGAAAGTTTCCTCATATATAGAATCAGTTTGTGACTTTTGGGGAGCAATACCATAAAATGATGCTATGGCTTATAGCATATCACCTTATGAGAACAGGACAGCTTCATATCCCTCAGTGAAGCTCTATCTTTGGTCAGCTGGCTAAATTGCAAAATTGTCTGTAAATTTTCTCTACTGAAAATTCATGGCTTATCCCTGTGTAACTTTTAAATATTTGGAAAGAAATTACTGTGAATCCACCTTGATATTCTGTCATCAAACTTTCACACACTGATTTTACAATTGATGCTCCCTGCCAAAATCAACATCCACTATAATGTTTTATTTTTTATCCCTCTCATTCTTCCTATATGTATTGTACTTCTATTATAAGAATGAGATTTCCCTTTAGCAACATGCAATTATCCATTTGTTTATTTATATCTATATAAATCATTAATAATGATATTATTTCATGCAAAATAAGCCATTGCTATTGATATCTTGATGTGTACATTTTCCAAAATTTAGTACAAGGAAACCCTTCAAACTTACTTTTGTCTGATTTTCACATGTCTCCATACTTCTTTAAGAACTTTAATTTCTGTCACAAAAATGTACTCTTGTTTCACTTGATACTTTCCTGGCTTGATATCAGCCATTAAGTAATTTGATGAAGGATACTTCATTCCTTTAGTAGAGGATGGTATTCATATACCAATATCTGTGCAGTTGGTGCCCTCATTGCTGCAGAGGTATCATGGAATCCAGGTCCTCTAAATGAAAAAGCTAAAAATATATGTCTAATATTATATAGACCTACCTACATTTATTTCTATATGTAAATTTTGGAGGTCTATTCACAGCAACAACACCACAGCAATATAACACTTTCTCCCTTTTCATTTTTGTAAATCCCTTCTCTGATAGCGAGAATCCTGTTTCTTACTCTCTCAATATACTTCCTTAGTTGTTCTGTCCCCCTAGAAATATACCCAATGTCCTGACTGCCACTCACTTCCTCAACTACTAGCCACACTGAAGTCTCCCCAGCTTTGCTGAGAAGCCCAATGTCAATCCCTTGGCACTCCACTTTTTCAACCTCATTGGTTCCTTTGGTTATTGCAATCCCCTCTTCCATACTGACAGCTTGACCCTTTCAGGGGAAGAGAAGTATAAGACAAAGAGGAAATGACTTTTAATTGTTACTTTTAAGATAATGTTGATTTGATTATATAAGTTTATTGTAGTTAGAAAATTGGCACTTGCAAGATAGCCTAGCATTAATAAAAATTGGGGGATATGTCAGGCTACCCTACTTTGCTTAGAATTGTCTCATTGTGATTGCATGCAGATTTTACTGCTAAGACATCATTATTTGAACTATTGCTGATACTCATCTATTTTAGTCTTACAGTTTTAGAATAAAGTGAAATAAAGTGAAGTTGCTCAGTCATGTCCAACTCTTTGTGACCCCATGGACTGTAGCCTACCAGGCTTCTCCATCTGTGGGATTTTCCGGGCAAGTGTCCTGGAGTGGGTTGCCATTTCCTTCTCCAAGGGAACTTCTCGTCCCAGGAATTGAACCCAGGTCTCCAACCTAGGTCTCCAGCATTGTAGGCAGACACTTTACCCTCTGAGCCAGCAGGGAAGCCCTAGCATTCTATTAAATCAATGAAATGTTGTTCAGTGTAGTCCTAGTGGTATGGAGTTTCTGAGAAAAAGCAGAAATCAGTGACTTATCAGAAATAGTGTCTTTGAACCATGACATATCATTATATACCTTTAGCAGAACTGGGGCAGTTGGGTCCCAAGAGTTGCAGATAAAACTCTGAGTAACTTAGATGCTCTAAAAAGGAAATGTTGGAAGTGTGTATGTACATACTTTTTTTAAAAAAGGAGTATCACTGCTGAAGTGAATGTTAAACTTTTAGCAAACCTAATTCAACATGAATTGAAGCCTTAAAAAAGAGAATATTCACAGAACACTGTGTTATTTGAGAGTATTAATAGAGTATTAGTGAAATGATTTGTGATTCAAATACTGTTTCAAGGAATGAGTCATGTTCATGCTATATTTTGAAAAAATGATCTCAGTGAAATTTAAAGACAATGAGAAAACCAGAAATAATTTGTAAATTGTTGGAATTAGTTTCCTAAGCAAAGCTTCTGGGATGGGTTATGGCTAGTGAGCAGAGTTAGAGTGTGGCTCTAAAGCTCTATTGATGGAGAATGTTTCTAAACCAACAAATATTCAAGGACATATATAAATATTATTTTAAAATGACAATAATAAACATCAGGTGCTCAAAAATGTTAGCTATTATTATTTTATGATGTGGGTATTGACATGTGTTTTTGAGAGAAGAGGTGTTAATTTCCTCTAATACATACTGGATCTGGATTATGCACTATTCTGACCAGGTGGCCAACCTAAAACCTTCTTTAATCAGTCAAAGCCATATTAGAAACCAAGATTCTGACACAAATTTTCATGGTTAAAGTGCAAATAAGACATTCCTGCAGACGGAGGATTCAGGATGTGTCAGAAGATCCTGAACTCACTTCCTTCTGTGGATATAACAAATAGAAAATTATGTATGGAGTTATTCCCTCTGAAAATATACTGAAAACTGGATAAACAGAGTCTCCATTTAAGATAAAATCTCTCAAAATGGGTATAGAGGGAAGGTGCCTCAGCATAGTAAAGACTGTAAAAGACAAACCCCAACTAACATCATATGAATGACAGTAAGGCGAAAGGTCTTCCTCTAAGATCAAGATCAAGACAAGGATGCTCAATATCACCATTTTTATTGCACATTTTATTGTTAATCCTGTCCACAGCAATTAGGTAAGAAAATGAAATAAATGTCATCCAAATTTGGAAAGAAGTAATATTTTTCACTATTTGTAGATAACATAATGCCAAATATTAAAAAGCCTAAAGACTCCACAAAAAAAAAAAAAAAAAAACTGTTAGAGCTAATAAATAAAGTCAAAGGATACAAAATTGACATACAGAAATCTGTGGCATCTTGTACACTAATAACAAACTAACAGAAAGAAAAATTAAGAAAATAATCCCTTTTATAATTGCATCAAAAATAATAAAATTCTCAGGAATACATTTTACCAAGGAGGTGGAAGCTCTGTACATTGATGAAAGAAATAGAAGAAGATACTAAAATAATGGGAAGATATTTCATACTCATGGATTAGAAGATTAATGTTATTAAAATATCTATACTACCCAAATCTATCTACAGATTCAATGCAACAATTATCAAAATTCCAATAGCATTTTTCATAGAAATAGAACAAGTAATTCTAAAATGTTTATCTATTAGAAGAAGGTTATCAGTGAGCCAGAAGAAGCCCCAGGAGTAAGACCCCAAATACCCAAAACAATCTTGAGAAAGAAGAACAAAGTTGGAGGTATCACACCTCTTGATTTTAAATTATCCTGCAAAGTTACAGTAATTAAAACACTATGATACTGGCACAAATGCAGCACACTGATCAGAAGTGAGACCCCGGAAATAAATTGACATGTGTATGGACAATTAATAACAAAAGAGCAAATAATACAATGGAGAAAGGACAGTCTCTTCAATAAATGGTGTTGGGAATACTGAACAGCCTCATACAAAAGAATAAAACCAAACCACTGTCTTATACCAAACAGTAAAAATAACTCAGAAAGACTTGTAAGAATGTAAGAACTGAAACCATAAAAATTTTAGAACAAAACATAAATGGTAACCTTATTGATATTAGTCTTAGTGATGTATTTGTGGATCTGACTCCAAAAGTAAGGGAAGCAAACATAGCAAAAATAAACAAATGGGAATGCATCAATCTAAAAATCTCTGAACAACAGAAAAATCCATCATCAAAACAAAAAAGCAAGATATTAAATGGGATAAGATATTTTTATTGGAAAATTGGAATATTGGAAAAGTGGTTAATATCCAAAACATATAAAGAAGTCATAAAACTAAACAGCAACAGAAATAAGAACAGAAACCAACCTGATTAAAAATGAGTAGAGAACTTGAGTAGAGGATTTTCCAAAATGAATAGAGGGTTTTTCTTTTCTTTTTCTTTTTTTTTTACTTTTATTTTTATTTTTTTATTTTTTATTTTATTTTTTAACTTTACAATATTGTATTGGTTTTGCCATATATCAACATGAATCCACCACAGGTATACACGTGTTCCCCGTCCTGAACCCTCTTCCCTCCCCGTAGATACATGGGTGGTCATCAGGCACATGAAAAGATATTCAACATCGCTATTTATAGCGAAATTCAAATCAAAGCTTCAGTGAGATATTACTTCATACCTGTTATGCTATTATGAAAAAGACAACAAATAATAAGTGTTGACTGTGTGGATCACAATAAACTGTGGAAAATTCTTCAAGAGATGGGAATACCAGACCACCTGACCTGTCTCTTGAGAAATCTGTAAGGGGGTCAGGAAGCAACAGTTAGAACTGGACATGGAACCAACAGACTGGTTCCAAATAGGAAAAGGAGTATGTCAAGGATGTATATTATAACCCTGCTTATTTAACTTATACGCAGAATACATCATGAGAAACGCTGGACTGGAAGAAACACAAGCTGGGATCAAGAGTGCTGGGGGAAATATCAATAACCTCAGATATGCAGATGACACCACCCTTATGGCAGAAAGTGAAGAGGAACTAAAAAGCCTCTTGATGAAAGTGAAAGAGGAGAGTGAAAAAGTTGGCTTAAAGCTCAACATTCAGAAAACAAAGATCATGGCATCCAGTCCCATCACTTCATGGCAAATAGATGGGGAAACAGTAGAAACAGTGTCAGACTTTATTTTGGGGGGCTCAAAAATCACTGCAGATGGTGACTGCAGCCATGAAATTAAAAGAGCTTACTCCTTGGAAGGAAAGTTATGACCAACCTAGATAGCATATTCAAAAGCAGAGACATTACTTTGCCAACAAAGGTCCAGCTAGTCAAGGCTATTGTTTTTCCTGTGGTCATGTATGGATGTGAGAGTTGGACTGTGAAGAAGGCTGAAAGCTGAAGAATTGATACTTTTGAACTGTGATGTTGAAGACTCTTGAGAGTCCCTTGGACTGCAAGGAGATCCAACCAGTCCATTCTGAAGGAGATCAGCCCTGGGATTTCTTTGGAAGGAATGATGCTAAAGCTGAAACTCCAGTACTTTGGTCACCTCACGCGAAGAGTTGACTCATTGGAAAAGACTCTGATGCTGGGAGGGATTGGGGGCAGGAAGAGAAGGGGACGACAGAGGATGAGATGACATCACTGGCTCGGTGGACATGAGTCTCAGTGAACTCCAGGAGTTGGTGATGGACAGGGAGGCCTGGCGTGCTGCGATTCATAGGGTCGCGAAGAGTCGGACATGACTGAGCGACTGAACTGAACTGAACTGAACAAGTGTTGGAGAACATGTAGAGAAAATGGAGTCCTTGAACAGTGTTGGTGGGAATGTGCTTTGATGTAATCACTATGGAAAACAGTATGGAGATTCCTCAAAAAATTAATAATAGAGCTCGCATTTGATCCACCTATTTCACTTCTGAGTACTTATTTGAAGAAAATGGAAACATTAATTCAAAAATATGTGCATTGATAAAAATATAGATACAGACATAGATACACACACACACATATGCATACATATGTATACACACACAGTTGGATACTACTCAGCCAAATTGGAATGAAGTCCTACAATTTGTGACAACATGGATGGACCCAAAAAGGTATTATGCTAACTGGAATAAGTCAGACAGAGAAAGATAGATACTGTGATTTCAGTCATATATAGAATCAAAAACAAACTAACTCCAAACCAACACACAAACAAAATAAGGATACAGGGACCAGGATAATGGTTATCAAAAGGGAAGTGGTTTAGGGGATAAAATGTGTGAAATAGGTAAGCTGTATGGTGATAGATGGCAACTAGACTTGTGGTGTTGATCACTCTTTAGAGTGTATAGATGTTGAACGATTAGGATTCAACAATAGGATTCTTTACTGCTGAGCTTGAACATAAAGTAGATTATGTGAGAATGGCATTAAATATAATAAATGTTCCTAGAGAAATTATGAAATATGTTCTGGATTTCTTAAATATTCTTCTGAATGGAAAGTTGAGAATTGGCCAAGGAATAAATGGGATGAGTTAGGGAGTCAGGTCCATTTCTAGATTATGCAATACTATAAAATTTTTGCTGGTAAAATTAGTCTAATATGCCCAACTTTTCCTTCAATCTCACAGCCATCGTCAGTAGAGAATTGAGGTCAGAATGACTCAGTGGTCAGTATGACTTACAGTCAGATGACTTTGTGGCAGTAGGTCTTGTGCAGAAACCAGCTATACTGAATCTTATTCCTTGTTACATATTATAATTTAGATTTTCTTCATCATTATCTCTGGCACTATTTGTTGCTCTCCCTGAGAGAAACAGTTTTTACTTTGTGTGTTTTACAAATCTTGGTTTACTACCTACACAGAATGAGGGATAAAACAACCCAATAGTGGCTTACTAATAATTAAAAAAACTTCATATCACATCAGTTAATCATATGTGATTATGATTAGAATTCAGACAAGTGACATATTAGAATGGACTTAATAAATTGGTTTTTATTTAGATTAGACATACACAAATAAAAAATAAGGAAGTCTCTGAGATGAACAAGTACCTAAATAATAAGCTCCTCTTCTCTTTACCTTTATCTAGGTGTTCAAGGATTTCTATAAAATTATCCAAATTAAAATAAAGCAGTATTTCAAGAAAACTTTTGATGTTATTTTTAATGTTAATATACCCAAATGTAATTAAGGTTAATTATACAGTGATTATTATTCCTCTGATCTACTAGCATTCCTATATCCCAGTTTGTCTCTGAATTCTGAAAGGTGCTAAGCTGGTCTGGTTCACAGAACTGCAGATGTTTAAAATGGCATCTCTGAAGTCATATAGGTTGGGTTCGTATTCTGTCTCTCTTACTAGACATTAAAATCAAGTAATTTAATCTGTTTGTCCAACTAGTTTCATATTTTTGAGCCCTGGTTTTGCTGTTAAATTTTATAAAATTAATGAGTTAAGTTCTGCAGTTTATAAAACACATTTTAAAATGATCAATAATTATAAGTTCTGATAAATGTCACCATCATATATAAATATGCTCCATAAGTATCCCATGAGAGGCACATGACATCTTGGTTTAAAAAGTTTTTAAACCTATTTCTACCAGAATTGGTTAAATTCTGTTAGGATTTTTTTATTTTTTAATTGGAGAAAAATTGCTTTGCAACATTGTGTTGGTTTCCGCCATACAGCAACATGATCAACCACAATGATTCATATGTCCCCAGCTTCTTGGGCCTCCCTCCCCTCCCCACATCCCACCTCTCTAGTTCATCACAGAGTGCCAGGCTTGGCTCCCTATATATGTAGCAACTTCTCACCAGCTATCAACTTCACACATGATACTATATATATATTGATGCTGTTTTCTCCATTCATCCCATTCTCTCCTTCTCCCACTGTGTCCACAAGTCCATTCTCTACATCTGCATCTCCATTCCTTCCCTGCTAATAGGTTCATCAATACCATTTTTCTAGATTCCATATATATGTGTTAATATATGATATTTGCTTTTCTCTTAATGGACAATGTTAGGATTTTGTATTAATCTAAATTCATTCTGCGTTGTCAAATATGTATGCAATTGATCTTCATTTTGAACTAAGATGCTCTGGAGTAACCATGTTCCTCAGTAAAATGCCGTTATACTGGACTGGAGTTGTGGGTGGAAAGTCTCAAAATAGTTTGTACATTATGTTTACATTCATCAAAATGAAAATGGAACTGGAAAACACATTTTATTACTTGACAAGGACCATGAAGTGTCTACTTTTACTGTATATAAAAATAATATTTAATCAATATTACAATAGCATAGGTTAACAGATGGGAAAAACATTTCCTGTATGGCATGAATTTGTAAATGTGCAGTCCCTCTTCCTGCATATATCCATATCTCAATTTAAAACTCGTAAAGAGACTATGGAAAAACGTATTGGCTTAAAAACAGTTTATAAACATCCATTAATTCAGAAAACACTTATTGAGAATCAATTTTTATGACAAGCAAGTAATTAAATCCTGGGTACCCACAAAAAAGTGTACATGTTGCCTGATCTCCAAAAGCTCACAAACTAAGGAAAAGAGCACTATCAAAATAACTGAATCAGCTGTAGGTAGATATTGTGTCTGTGTGTCTGTTAAGAGTATGGAGTGGTGCTGGTAGCAGAATTTAGGAAAAAGAAATACAGAGAACCTCACAAAGTAGGTGGCACAGTTAAAAATACAACCACAAATACATACTGATATGGGTATTTTAGAAAGGGCTTTTATATTTCATTATTCTACAGAGGTTTAATATGAAGAAATGACCAGTAAGGAATGTGGAACATTCTTTAATTTCAATCTTAGCTGTTTAGGCTTTATTTTTTAGTTGTGTAAAGTGATAGAAGGATGTCTAAAAATTCATTCATTCATTTGTTTATCCATAGCTATTCATTAAAAAGGTATTTCATGTACACCTAATAAGTTCCAAGCATTCTCTAAGTGCTGGGAATACAGTGTTAAATAAACATGCAAACATTTTTTGCACTTGTAGAGCTTACAATCCAATGGAGAAATCAAATATGAATTAAATAATCATATTGATGTATACATACAAATACATAATTTAAAAAGAAGTAAGCACTCTGAAGGAAAGGAAGAAAGTTCTGTGACAGCATGTACATATGTGCATGCTCAGTCATGTCTGACTCTACATGATGCCCTAGATCATAGCCCAGCAGGCTCCTCGGTCCATGGAATTTTCCAGGTGAGAATACTACAGTGGGTCACCATTCCCTTCTCTAGGGGGTCTTCCTGATCCACTGGTTGAACCCACATCTCTGGCATCTCCTGAATTGGTAGGCAGATTCTTTACCACTGAGCTATCTGGGAAGCCCTATGACAATATATATCAAAACAAATAAAAAATAGAAAAAGTCAGGGAAGTTTTCTTGAGGAAGTGAGCATTAAACTTAGATTTTAAGGTAATTAAAAGTTATCCAGAGAAAAGGGTAAGGGTGAGTAGAAACATGGTTTCAGGCAGAATTTATGTAGTCAAATGGTGCATTAGAGATTTGAGAAATCTTAGGAGATCCAGTGTGGCTGGATCCCAGGTCAAGATAAACAGAGGTGCTTTGGCACACATATGTTAAGACTTCATAACTAACATCAAATGTCTGTTTTTCTCTTAAGACAAATTAATATGAATGGACTTAATAAAGAGTCATACAAATAGTAAAAGAAAGAATAATGCCTGGGTTTACTTTGTAGTTTCTGGCTAATGGCAAAGATTTCCTGGTGTCATCAATCCCTGAGAAAGACACTAGAAAATGACCCAAGTATTCATCAACAGATTAATGGATAAAGAAAATGCATGCAGAGGAACATTTTTACATTATAAAAATAAAGGAAGTTTTCATAGATATTTCAACATGGATAAGACTTGAAAGTGTTAAATGAAATAAGCCATACACAAGAGGATGGATACTGTGTGATTCCACTTATATGAAATATCTAAAATTAACAAATTTATAGGGACAGAAAGTAAACTAAAGATTACAAGGGACAGGGAAGACAAGGAATGTGAGGCTATTACTTAATGAACAGGTACAGAGTTTATATTGGGTGATGAAAATATTTTAGAAATGAAGATGATAATTACACAATGTAATTATGTATATATGTGTATATATTTTTAATGGAAGTATAATTGATTTACAATGTTATGCCAATCTGCTCTACAGCAATGTGACACAGTTCTATACATGTATACATCCTTGTTCTTGTATTCTTTTCCATTATGGTTTATCCAGGGAGGCTGGATATAGTTCTCTGTGCTATACACTAAGACCTTATTGTTTATCCATTCTAAATATAATAGTTTGCATCTATCAACCCTGAAACTCCCAGTCCATTCCTCTCCCACCATCTCTTTGGTAAACACAAGTCTGATCTCTATGTTGGTGAGTCTGTTTCTGTGTTGTAGATCGGTTCCTTTGTGACATTATTTTAGGTTCCACATATCAGTAATATCATGTGATATTTGTCTTTCTCTTTCTGATTATCTTCACTTAGAATGATAATCTCTAGTTGCATCCATGTTGCTGCAAATGGCACTGTCTTGTTATTTAGTAGCTAAGTAGTATTCTGTTGGATACATGCACCACTTCAGCACCAATTAAATGTGTGGGGTTCTCCACCACACCAAACCATTCTCCAGTTAGGTGTCTTTAATTGAACTCAGTTCTGACACTGTCGACACACATAGTGGCACATCTCACAGTTTAAAGGTTCAGTCCTATAAGACCACCTCTTCCCCCAGTTAGCATGCCAATTGCAGGTCCAGGTTGTTGTTTGTAGATTGTAGATCAGAATGGATTGTAGTCAATGGATTGTAGATCAGAAGTTCCACTGACCCTCTTCATGGGTTCAATCAATTTGCTAGAGAGGCCTATAGAATCCAAAGAAAAGTTTTATTTGCTAGATTACAATTTTATTATAAAAGGCTGTAAGTGAGGAACAAGCAGATGAAAGAGAAGCAGAGAGCAAGGTAGGAAGACAGGGCAAGGAGTTTTCATACTCTTGCAAAGTGTGCTGCTCTCCCAGTATCTCTACATGTTCACTGATTTAGAAGCTCTCTGCACCTCATCATTCTGGGGTTTCATGGAGACTTCATTATATAGGCATGGTTGATTAAATCACTGGCATTGGTGATTTAACTCAGTCTCTAGTCCCTCCCCTCCTTGAAGTCAGGTGGTAGGACTGAAAGTTCCAACCCTCAAAGTTGGGTTCCCTTGGACTCCACAATCACTGAAGACAGGACTCTAGCTATGAAATTAAAAGACACATGTTCCTTGGGAGAAAAGCTATGATAAACCTAGACAGTGTATTAAAGAACAGAGACATCACTTTTCTGACAGAGGTCCGTAGACTCAAAGCTATGGTTTTTGCAGTAGGCATGTACAGATGTGAGAGTTGGACCATAAAGAAGGCTAAGCACTGAGGAATTCATGCTTTCAATTTGTGGTGCTGGAGAAGACTCTTGAGAGTCCCTTGGGCAGTAAGGAAATCAGTCAGTCAATCCTAAAGGAAATCAATCCTGAATATTCATTGGAAGGATTGATGCTGAAGTTGAAACTTCAATACTTTGACCACCTGATGCAAAGAACTGTCTCATTGGTAAAGACCTTGATGCTGGGAAAGTTTGACAGCAGAAGTAAAAGGGGCTGATAGAGGATGAGATGGTTAGATGGCATCACTGACTCAATGGACATGAGTTTGAGCAAACTCCTGGTGATAGTGAAGGACAGGGAAGCCTGGACTGCTACAGTCCATAGGGTCATAAAGAGTAGGACATGACTTAGAGACTGAACAACAATAACCCCTGGGAACAGCCAGGTTACATGCATCTGTGCTGACTTGCATCTGACTCTCTGCAACCCTAAGAACTATAGCCCACCAGGTTCCTCTGTCCATGGGATTTCCCAGGTAAGAAGCCTAGAATAGGTTACCATTTCCTCTTCCAAGGGTCTTCCTGCCTCAGGGATCTACTGAGTCTCATATGTCTCCCATGTTTGCAGGCAGGGTCTTTATCACTGAGCTACCTGGGAAGCCCGACAGCCAGGTTACCCAGGGGCTTTCCAAAAGTTACCTCATTCTTCTCACCTCTAAAGAAATTGAAGAGTTTTAAAAGCTGTGTGCCAGAAAAGACAAATATTAAATACATATTTCTTATTATAAACTATAATATTGCAGTAATTAATGCAACTGAATTGTATACTTAAAATGGACAAAATGTCATATTTTATATTACATACATTAATGTTGTATTACATACATTAATGTTTTCTGACAGAATGAGTGTGGAATATCTTACACTTATAGAAATTATGAAGATGTTAAAAAACAAAAGAACAAAGGCATGTCAAAGGGACACAGGGGCCAAACTGAAAGAACTCCCAATAGTCAAATCTAGAATAATCAAAGAAATAACATTGATGATGTGATGATAATGATAATATTGGTATTGGATTATGTTGCTGTTCAGTCACTAAGTCACGTCCAACTCTTTGTAACCCCATGGACTGCATCGTGCCAGGCTTCCCTGTCCTTCAGTATCTCCTAGAGTTTGTTTAAATTAATGTCCATTGAGTCTATGATGCCATCCAACCATCTTGTCCTCTTTTCCTTTTGCCTTCAGTCTTTCCCAGCATCAGGGTCTTTTTCAGCAAGCCAGCTTTTCACATGTAGTGGCTAAAAGTATTGAAATTTCAGCTTCAGCATCTGTCCTTACAATGAGATTTAGGGTTGATTTCCTTTAGGATTGACTGGTTTGATCTCCTTGCAGTCTAAGTGACTCTCAAGAGTCTTCTCCAGCACACTGTCTGAAAGCATCAATTCATCAGTGCTCAACCTTCTTTATGATCCAACTCTCAAATCTGTACATGACTACTGGAAAAACCACAGCTTTGACTATATGGACCTTTGTCAGTAAAGTTGTCTTTGTGTTTTAATATACTGTCTAGGTTGGTCATAGCTTTTCATCCAAGGAGCAAGTGTATTTTAATTTCATGGCTGTAGTCACCATCTGCAGTGACTTTGGAGCTTAAGAAAATAAAAAAGATTTTCATTGTTTCCATTTTGTCTATTTGCCATGAACTCATGGGACCAAATGTCATGACCTTAGTTTTTTGACTGTTGAATTTTAAGTCAGTTTATCCACTCTCCTCTTTCACCCTCATGAAGAGGCTCTTTAGTTCCTCTCCACTTTCTGTCATTAGAGTGGTATCATCTACATATCTAAGACTGTTGATATTTCTCCCAGCAATCTTGATTCCAGCTTGTGATTCATCCAACCTGATATTTTGAATGATGTACTCTGCATATAAGTTAAATAAGTAGGGTGACAATATGCAGCCTTGACGTACTCCTTTCCTTATATGGAACCAGTCCATTGTTTCATATAAGGTCTAGCTGTTGCTTCTTGACACACATACAGGTTTCGCAGGAGATAGGTAAGGTTGTCTGGTATTCCCATCTCTTGGAACTTTTCAGTTTGTTGTGCTCCACACAGTCAAAAGCTTTCACATAGTCAATAAAGCAGAAGTAGATGTCTTTTTCTGGAATCCCCTTGCTTTCTCTGTGATCCAATGGATGTTGGCAATTTGTTCTCTAGTTCCTCTTCCTTTTCTAAACCCAGCATATACATCTGGAAGTTTTCAGTTCATGTACTGTTGAAACCTAGTTTAAAGGATTTTGTGCCTAACCTTACTAGCATGGGAAATGAGAGCAACTGTATAGTAGTCTGAACATCCTTTGGTATTGTCTTTCTTTAGGATTGCATTGAAAACTGATCTTTTTCCAGTCCTGTGGCCACTGTTGAGTTTTCCAAATTTGCTGAAATATTGAATGTACCACTTTAACATCATCTTTTATGATTGTAAATAGCTCAGCTGGAATTCTGTTACATTCACTGGCTTTGTTCGTAATGAGGCTTCCTAAGGCCCACTTGACCTCACACTTCAGGATGTCTGGCTCTAGGTAAGTGACCATAGCATTGTGGTTATAGGGGTCATTAAGAACTTTTTTGTATAGTTTTTCTGAGTATTCTTGCCACTTCTTCTTAATCTCTTCTGCTTTTGTTAAGTCCTTACCATTTCTGTCCTTTATCTTGCCCATCCTTGCAGAAAATGTCCCTTTGATATCTCCAGTTTTCCTGAAAAGATTTCTAGCCTTTCCCATTTTATTGTTTTCCTCCACTTCTTTGCACTGCTCATTTAAGAATGCCTTCTTATCTCTCCTTGCTGTTCTCTGAAACTCTGCACGCAGTTGGGTGTATCTTTCCCTTTCTCCCTTGCTTTTGACTTCTGTTTCCTCAGTCATTTAGGGTGTATGTTAATTTCCCAGGCCTGCCATAAAAAATTCCCTTAAATTCGGTGGTTCAAATTATCATATTTTTTTCTCTCACAGTTCTCTAAGCCAGAAGTCAAAAACCATGACTTCATCAGAGTCATGCTCCCTTTGTAAGCCCTTGGGAGAATTGATAATGCCTTCTTGCTGCCTCCAGCATCTGATGGCTCTAACTGTCCCTTTCCTTGTGGCAGTATCACTCAGATCTTTGCTGTTTCTTCAGAGAGACTTTCACTTTACATGTCTTATCTTCTTGTGTCTTGTAAGAACATTTGGTACTGGATTTATGGCACACTGGGATAATTCAAAATAATAACTTCTCTAAATCCTAATTTAATTGCATCTGAAAAGATTCCTTTTTTTTTCCTCCAGTAAGGTCACATTTACATTTACATGTTCCAGAACATCAGTATATCTTTTTGGAATCGACATTCTTCCCATCATAGATAGAAACTAAGGACAATAGGTATTTAGGAGATATGAAAATTAAATGCAGTAAGTTATACTTGGTTGGATTATGGATGAAAACACCTAAAGATACAGTAGTGAAACAGTTGGGAAACTTTTATATGGACTGTACCTTTTTGATATTATTTATTGCATTATTATGATGTTTATTGACTACAATGATGACACTTTTGTTATATGGATGATTGCATTTGTTTTAGTGATTGTATGCACATATATATGAAATTGAAATGTTTGAAACTTACATTCAAATAACAAAGAAATATTGTAAGAGTGTTTATGTATGCATAGAGATGAGAAAGAGAGAGAAAATAATGAGACAACATGGTAAAATGTTAACAGTATACTGAATCTAATTAAAAATACTCTGACTTTCATTGTATTCCTCTTGCAATATTTTATAGGTTAAAATTATTTTTACATAAATAATTTATTTAAAAGAATTAAAAAAAAAAGAAAATGATGATGATGTACTTGTGATTTTCTATCAGTTTAGATCTTAGGGAATAGAATCATGACTCAAGAATTAGAGGTCGACTACTAAAATACATTTAGCTAAGAATCATGGCAAATAGATGGGGAAACAGTGGAAACAGTGAGAGACTTTATTTTTCTGGGCTCCAAAATCACTGTAGATGGTGATTGCAGCCATGAAATTAAAAGACGCTTACTCCTTGGAAAGAAAGTTATGACCAACCTAGATAGCATATTGAAAAGCAGAGACATTACTTTGCCAATAAAGGTCCATCTAGTCAAGGCTATGGTTTTTCCTGTGGTCATGTATGGATGTGAGAGTTGGACTGTGAAGAAAACTGAGCACTAAAAAATTGATGCTATTGAACTGTGGTGTTGGAGAAGACTCTTGAGAGTCCCTTGGACTGCACGGAGATTCAACCAGTCCATTCTGAAGGACATCAGCCCTGGGATTTCTTTGGAGGGAATGATGTTGAAGCTGAAACTCCGATACTTTGACCACCTCACGCAAAGAGTTGACTCATTGAAATAGACTCTGATGCTGGGAGGGATTGGGGGCAGGAGGAGAAGAGGACAACAGAGGATGAGATGGCTGGATGGCATCACTGACTTGATGGACGTGAGTCTCAGTGAACTCTGGGAGTTGGTGATGGACAGGGAGGCCTGGCATGCTGTGATTCATGGGGTTGCAAAGAGTCGGACACGACTGACCTACTGAACCGAACTGATGTAAAATATAACATGTTCCTTTATCAAGCAAATAATACTTTGATAGTAAATAATTATGTGGGAGGGTTTACATATTAAAGAAAATAACATAATTAATTGCAAAATATTTAGATTTAGGTGTTCACAGATAATCGTACACAAGATAATTGAATTTGTCAATAAATATTCCCCTCCTTTTGTTTTTGCCAATAATATACCAGACTTACTCATCTAAATAACATTTAAAATCTAGAAAATTACAAAATAAGGTTCATTTCCCAAAACAGAAAGATAAATGGCTCCAGGGAAACATCTGGATAGATAGATCAGTGTTTTTCACTCCCTAGATGTTTGTTGTAAGCTTGTATTCTTGCCACCTCTTCTTAATATGCTTCTGTTGGGTCCTTACTGTTTCTGTCCTTGTATCTCTTGGATACTAGGCTCCTTATTCAGGGAACATTTAGAGGATTGTTATTATATCACTTGACTGTCACTGTTTCATTGAATATTATTTTAATACATGACTGTAGGTAATACATTGACATGGGAGTATAAGGCAATTATTGCCAAGTGAAGTGTTGTATGTAGGATTTGCTGGCATGTGTGTGTGTTAAACTATGTTTATACTTTAGAATTTCTGTAATAATTCTGTTTTGATTTATGAAGGTCACTAATGAGTGTATAGAAAGAAATTTGACTTGTTTTCAATAAGGGCCTTGATTAGTCAATCAATAGCAATGTACTTTTCAGAGTGCAATTCTAAAGGTCCTTCAGTATACTCTTTGATGGTATGAGTCAGAAACATACTAACCTAATGACAGAACCTTTTTTTTTTTTTTAATGCCAAGATCTGCTTTCCAAAAGACTATAGAGAGGTATGAATTTTTTTTTCAAGAAGTGACTGACTAATAATGAAAGCCAATTTTTTTTTTTTTTTTTTTTTATGTTAAAAGAGAGTAAAGCATCTGCCCGCAATGCAGGAGACCCGGGTTCAATCTGTGGGTTGGGAAGATCCCCTGGAGAAGGAAATGGCAGCCCACTCCAGTATTCTTGCCTGGAAAATCCCATGGATGGCAGAGCCTGGTAGGCTACTGACCATGAGGTCGCAAAGAGTCAGACATGACTGAGCGACTTCACTTCACTTTAAGGAAAAAAACAAATTGTGATTATTTGATTTTATCCTACTTAAAAAATATACTAGAGCATATATAACTATATTAATGTTATCTAAGACAAGAGGAAATTTATACATGTCACTCATTCATTTATTCCTCTATTTTTATGTCAGTGTGATAAAGCATGGTGATTCAGACCACAGATCCCTTTTCAGGGAAGGGCTTTTTGCCTGTGCTGCCAGGGGGGTCATCTGTAGACATCCTTCAGCTATTTCCCAAGCACAGATTGCCTCAGCTTCCATTTCATTACAAAGCAGAATGATTGTGACGGACTGGTTAGCCCTTGAGCTTTTAGTAGGGCTAGCCAAAGATTTAGTAGGGCTTCTTTTGTAGATCAACTTTCCCACTGCTGAATCCTAGTCCAGCATCTCCAAAACACAGGTATTGATTGTATCAGATCAGATCAGTTGCTCAGTCACGTCCGACTCTACGACCCCATGAATCTCAGCATGCCAGGCCTCCCTGTCCATCACCAAATCCTGGAGTTCACCCAGACTCACGTCCATCGAGTCAGGGATGCCATCCAGCCATGTCATCCTCTGCCGTCCCCTTCTCCTCCTGCCCCCAATCCCTCCCAGCATCAGAGTCTTTTCCAATGAGTCAACTCTTCCCATGAGGTGGCCAAAGTACTGGAGTTTCAGCTTTAGCATCATTCCTTCCAAAGAAATCCCAGGGCTGATCTCCTTCAGAATGGACTGCTTGGATCTCCTTGCAGTCCAAGGGACTCACAAGAGTCTTCTCCAACACCACAGTTCAAAAGCATTAATTCTTCAGTGCTCAGCCTTCTTCACAGTCCAACTCTCACATCCATACATGACCACAGGAAAAACCATAGCCTTGACTAGACGGACCTTTGTTGGCAAGGTAATGTCTCTGCTTTTCAATATGCTATCTAGGTTGGTCATAACTTTCCTTCCAAGGAGTAAGCGTCTTTTAATTTCATGGCTGCAGTCACCATCTGCAGTGATTTTGGAGCCCAGAAAAATAAAGTCTGACAATGTTTCCACTGTTTTCCCATCTATTTGCCATGAAGTGGTGGGACCGGATGCCATGATCTTTGTTTTCTGAATGTTGAGCTTTAAGCCAACTTTTTCACTCTCCACTTTCACTTTCATCAAGAGGCTTTTGAGTCCCTATTCACTTTCTGCCATAAGGGTGGTGTCATCTAAGTACTCATAAGCTGTGAAATTGCTGCACTCAATATGCCAGCAAATTTGGAAAACTCAGCAGTGGCCACAGGACTGGAAAAGTCAGTTTTCATTCCAATCCCAAAGAAAGGCAATGCCAAAGAATGCTCAAACTACCGCACAATTGCACTCATCTCACACGATAGTAAAGTAATGCTCAAAATTCTCCAAGCCAGGCTTCAGCAATCCGTGAACCATAAACTTCCTGATGTTTCAAGCTGGTTTTAGAAAAGGCAGAGGAACCAGAGATCAAATTGCCAACATCCGCTGGATCATGGAAAAAGCATGAGAGTTCCAGAAAAACATCTATTTCTGCTTTATTGACTATGCCAAAGCCTTTGACTGTGTGGATCACAATAAAGTGTGGAAAATTCTAAAAGAGATGGGAGTACCAGACCACCTGGTCTGCCTCTTGAGAAATTTGTATGCAGGTCAGGAAGCAACAGTTAGAACTGAACATGGAACAACAGACTGGTTCCAATAGGAAAAGGAGTACATCAAGGCTGTATATTGTCACCCAGCTTATTTAACTTATATACAGAGTATATCATGAGAAACGCTGAACTGGAAGAAACACAAGCTAGAATCAAGATTGCCGGGAGAAATATCAATAACCTCAGATATGCGGATGACACCACCCTTATGGCAGAAAGTGAAGTGGAACTAAAAAGCTTCTTGATGAAGGTGAAAGTGGAGAGTGAAAAAGTGGGCTTAAAGCTCAACATTGAGAAAACAAAGATCATGGCATCTGGTCCCATCACTTCATGGCAAATAGATGGGGAAACAGTGGAAACAGTGTCAGACTTTATTTTTCTGGGCTCCAAAATCACTGCAGATGGTGACAGCAGCCATGAAATTAAAAGACGCTTACTCCTTGGAAGGAAAGTTATGACCAACCTAGATAGCATATTCAACAGCAGAGACATTACTTTGCCAACAAAGGTCCAGCTAGTCAAGGCTATTGTTTTTCCTGTGGTCATGTATGGATGTGAGAATTGGACTGTGAAGAAGGCTGAGCGCCTAAGAATTGATGCTTTTAAACTGTGGTGTTGGAGAAGACTCTTGAGAGTCCCTTGGACTGCAAGGAGATCCAACCAGTCCATTCTGAAGGAGATCAGCCCTGGGATTTCTTTGGAAGGAATTATGCTAAAGCTGAAACTCCAGTACTTTGGCCACCTCATGGGGAGAGTTGACTCATTGGAAAAGACTCTGATGCTGGGAGGGATTGGGGGCAGAAGGAGAAGGGTACGACAGAGGATGAGATGGCTGGATGGCATCCCTGACTCGATGGGCATGAGTCTGGGTGAGCTCTGGGATTTGGTGATGGACAGGGAGGCCTGGAGTGCTGCAATTCATGGGGTGGCAAAGAGTTGCACATGACTGAGTGACTAAACTGAACTGAACTGAATAAGCATCTTATAGGCTGATCTGTGATCCTGAGTCCACTTTTTGGAAAACTCAGTGTGCAACAGATGGACATGTTAAAAATATGTTTGAAAAATTTGAAATGACTGAGTTTTTATAGTCATCAAAAATTATTATTTTTTTTAGATTTTTAAAAATTGTCTTAAACACTAAATCATGTTACTTCACATGTGGGAATTTTAAATCTTTTTGGGATATGGATCTCTTATTTCTGAATCAGTTTTTGCAATGCCAGATCTGGTATAACTTCATAGTGTTCTCTCGACATATCTAAGGATTTAAGGTCTTCTACCTACCCTCAAAATGGGATAGCTAGACCTGGGCTTATTTTCCTGACCAATACAACCATAAAACCAAAGAAAACAAAGATAAAATTGGAAACTGTGGTTCTTAAGACATTGGACATCAAGGGCTGAAGGGAAATAATTCCTGAGAGATGGGAAACAACAGAGATAGCTTTACCATTGCTCATATTTACTGCCTTGAGGAAGAAGTTTCTAAGCTATAGTGCAAGAAGGAAGAACTCAAGTGAAACAAGCAGACCTTATAAAAAATAGAAAAACAAGGAAAAACAATCCATATGCACATGTCAGTAGATGTAAAATACAACACTATTTTCTATTAAAAAAATTTCAGCCAATTAGGAATAGAGGGGAAATTCCTCAGCTTGGTAAGTGCATCTAGAAAAAATGTACAACTCACACTATACTTAACGATGGAATTCTGAAATACCCTCCCCCAAGATAAGGAATAGTATAAAAATGCCAACGCTTACCACTTCTATTTGACATTATATTGGAGGTTCTATTCAGTGAAATAAAAAATAAAATTGATCCATATGGTAAAGGAAGCAGTAAAAACTATAGTTTTTGCAGACCACATTTTACTACCTGGAAAATCCAAAGGGGTCTACAAAAAGCTACTAGAATTAATAAATTTACATTTAGAAAGCTTCTTGGATGCAAAAGCAATCTTTTAAAAATTGTATTTATATACTATCAGTGAACAATAGGAAATTAAAAGCTTAAAAAATCCCTTTTAGGGAGCTTCTCTGTTGTTCCAGTGGCTAAGACTGTGTTCATAATGCAGGAAGCCTGGGGTCAATCCCTAGTCAGGGAGTTAGATCCAATGTGCCACAGCTAAAGATGCCATGTGCCATTTATTTGGTGCAGCCAAATAAATACATAAATATTTTTTTAAAATCCCTTTACAATACCATGAGGAATATGAGGCACTTAGGGGAAAAATCTCATAAAACATAGGAAAGTTCTTTATATTGACAAATTATTCAATTAATCTGTAAAAAAAAAATAATAATTCTAAAATTTATATGCCCATTCAGAGGAGCTAGAATACCCAAAAAACTTTGAAAAAAAGTAAATTAGAGGACTTATACTCTGATTTCTAGACTTCTTATTGCCGTTGTTCAGTCACTAAATTATGTCTGACTCTTTGCAACCCCATGGACTGCAGCAGCCCAGGTTTCCCTGTCCTTCACTGTACTCTGGAGTTTGCTCAAACTCGTGCCCATTAAATCAATGACGCCATCCAACATTCTTATCCTCTGTCACCCACTTTTCCTCCCACCTTTAATCTTTCACCAAATCAGGGTCTTTTCCAATGTGTTGACTCTTTGCATCAGGTGGTCAAAATATTGTAGCTCCAGCTTCAGCATCAGTCCTTCCAATTAAGATTCAGGGTTGACTTCATTTAGGATTGACTACTTTGATCTCCTTGCAGTCCAAAGGACTCTCAAGAGTCTTCTTCTAGCAACACAGTTCAAAAGCATAAATTGTTGGTGTTCAGCCTTCTTTATCTGGAGAAGGCAATCACACTCCACTCCAATACTCTTACCTGGAAAATCCCATAAATAGAGGAGGCTGGTGGGCTGCAGTCCATGGGGTTGCTAAGAGTCAGACACGACTGGGCGACTTCACTTTCACTTTTCGCTTTCATGCGTTGGAGAAGGAAATGGGAACCCACTCCAGTATTCTTGCCTGGAGAATCCCAGGGATAGTGGAGCCTGGTGGGCTGCTGTCTATGGAGTCACATAGATGTGGACATGACTGAAGCAATTTAGCAGCAGCAGCAGCAGCCTTCTTTATCATCCAACTCTCATATCTGTACATGACTACTGGAAACATCATAGCTTTGAGGTTCCTCTATCAATGAATTCTCTCAATAAGATTACTGAAGTTTGTAGCCATTCCCTTCTCCAGGGGATCTTCATGACCAGAGATCAAGTCTAGGTCTCCTGCCTTGCAGGCAGATTCTTTACCATCTGAATCACCAGGGAAACCCAGGACCATATAAACATACATTCTAAACTAATAATAAATTGAAGGAAAAACTTAATTATGCATTTCTAATGAAACTGACATAAATTGATACACTACTTGATGTGACATTATTTAGCTTTACCTCCTTAAAAAAAAAAAAAAAAAAAAAAAACCTTGCATTTCAATCAGTTGCTTAAAAGGTCGTGTTTAATGTCACATTAGCACTTTCCCAGAAAGATTTATTTTTGTTTAGATTTAGTATGATAAGGTTTCTGGGTGTTCATTCCAAATGGAACTTGCTAAAATTTCCATTCAAGACTTTAATATAACTTCATTAAGGTGTCCATCTTTAGTCAGTGATATTCAACTACTGTACAACTTTACCACAAAAATAGTACATAGTGACATTTATTCAATAAGCTTTCTCTTTTGTTCCTTTAGACACAAATAGAAAAAATAGATAATAGTATGATATCTATATAATAATCATGCAATGATTTTAAGTATAAAATATTTTTGAGATAATTTTTTTTCTTAAAATTAAAATTAAGAAAACCATACGAATCAATGAGCCTAATTTTTTTTTTCACTATCTATGTAATTGTCATTCATTGGCATACTTTCTCCTTCCACTGGCCAATACTGTCTTCCAGCATAACAGAAAGCATTATTACCTGACAGCTTTATTGAGTCTCATTGAGCATGACTGTATATAATAAACACTTCGTGTCTGCTATGCCATCCAGAACTTTGACGAATCAGGCAAAAATATATCATGGTAATGGTCCCTGATAACAGTCTGGTGTCATTTCTTTTTTATTGTTGAGAAAACTTCAGTTTGGCATGGATGAGTGACTTATCATTCACTAAGTAATACATGTTATTCGAACCCAGAAGGAATCACAAGTTGCCATATGAGATTCTACTTCCCATCTTATTGGCCACGATAATTGGTTCAGTGTGCAAAAAACTAAGGCACATTTGTTGCCGGTTGTTGCCGGTTTCAGAAAAATATTTCCTGATATTTTCAGATGGAAGAAATGCCCTTTCATTCTGGTTGACACAAAAAAATAAATAAATAAAAAGGAAACACATGAATCCCAAAGCTACTAGAATACTTGAGATTTCTCAGAAAGTGTTGGCTTTGACTTGACATAAATATAATGGAAGACATAGAGGAGAGAAAGAATAAAACTCATCTTTTCATTGAGTTTCTGTATGCCACTAGGTGAACTTTCAGTTATAAGTACAAAAATATCTCTTTATTTTATAGGCCAAGAATTCTTTGCCTTTAACTCATTACTGCACAATCAATAAACACCCCAGTCTCAAAATCAAAATACACATAGGAAATTCTGCATTTTCCCTAATTTTATAGATCTTTTAGTTCTGTATCCATCATGCATAATTTGTTGATGAAATATATATATATATACCTTTTGTCTTAACTGATAATACTTTGTAAATAGTTTAATAATAAAACTCATACTGTTCATATTTAATATTTTCATATAAATCTATAAGATGTAAAGGATAGATATTTTTTACTTTTTTATCCTCCACAATTCATGGAAGAGCACTATATATCTTTATAGGAAAAATTATTGAGTGGCTAAGTTGATAACTCGCTGAATTTTTTCATGTATAAAGAGCATATGAATTAGATTATATTATACATGCTGCTTTATAATAAAATGATAGAACTGTTAAAATTGTGCTTTAATTTGTCATTTAATATAGGAGAAGAAAACTGTGGTGAGATGAAAGGAATTGTTATATTTTGCATGCATATTTCATCACCCAGGAGATATTAATTCCTTTAATTTCAAAGGTTGAAAAAATCAATTTTAAAACATTAAGAATTTAGAGTTATTAAACTGCACTTTAAAAATATTTTAGATAGTTGTGATTTTTTTCTTCTCTATGAATACAGGTTACTAGCATTCACAAATCACAAATTATCATCTATCTCTTTTTTTCCCTCGTATTCAGATCAGATCAGTCACTCAGTCGTGTCCAACTCTTTGCGACCCCGTGAAATGCAGCACGCTAGGCTTCCCTGTCCATCACCAACTCCTGGAGTTCACCCAGACTCATGTCCATCGAGTCAGGGATGCCATCCAGCCATCTCATCCTCTGTTGTCCCTTTCTCTTCCTGCCCCCAATCCCTCCCAGTATCAGAGTCTTTTCCAATGAGTCAACTCTTCCCATGAGGTGGCCAAAGTACTGGAGCTTCAGCTTTAGCATCATTCCTTCCAAAGAAATCCCAGGGCTGATCTCCTTCAGAATGGACTGGTTTGATCTCCTTGCAGTCCAAGGGACTCTCAGGAGTCTTCTCCAACACCACAGTTCAAAAGCATCAATTCTTAAAAGCTTCTGCACATCAAAGGAAACTATTAGCAAGGTGAAAAGACAGCCTTCAGAATGGGAGAAAATAATAGCAAATGAAGCAACTGACAAACAACTAATCTCAAAAATATACAAGCAACTCCTACAGCTCAACTCCAGAAAAATAAATGACCCAATCAAAAAATGGGCCAAAGAACTAAATAGACATTTCTCCAAAGAACACATACAGATGGCTAACAAACACATGAAAAGATGCTCAACATCACTCATTATCAGAGAAATGCAAATCAAGACCACTATGAGGTACCATTTCACACCAGTCAGAATGGCTGCGATCCAAAAGTCTACAAATAATAAATGTTGGAGAGGGTGTGGAGAAAAGGGAACTCTCTTACACTGTTGGTGGGAATGCAAACTAGTACAGCCACTATGGAGAACAGTGTGGAGATTCCTTAAAAAACTGGAAATAGAACTGCCTTATGATCCAGCAATCCCACTGCTGGGCATACACACTGAGGAAACCAGAAGGGAAAGAGACACGTGTACCCCAATGTTCATTGCAGCACTGTTTATAATAGCCAGGACATGGAAGCAACCTAGATGTCCATCAGCAGATGAATGGATAAGAAAGCAGTGGTACATATACACAATGGAGTATTACTCAGCCATTAAAAAGAATACATTTGAATCAGTTCTAATGAGGTGGATGAAACTGGAGCCTATTATACAGAGTGAAGTAAGCCAGAAGGAAAAACACCAATACAGTATACTAATGCATATATATGGAATTTAGAAAGATGGTAACAATAACCCGGTGTACGAGACAGCAAAAGAGACACTGATGTATGGAACAGTCTTATGGACTCTGTGGGAGAGGGAGAGGGTGGGAAGATTTGGGAGAATGGCATTGAAACATGTAAAATATCATGTATGAAATGAGATGCCAGTCCAGGTTCAATGCACGATACTGGATGCTTGGGGTTGGTGCACTGGGACGACCCAGAGGGATGGTATGGGGAGGGAGGAGGGAGGAGGGTTCAGGATGGGGAGCACACGTATGCCTGTGATGGATTAATTTTGATATTTGGCAAAACTAATACAATTATGTAAAGTTTAAAAAAAAAAAAAAAAGCAACCTTGAAAGGTTAAAAAAAAAAAAAAAAAAAAAAGCATCAATTCTTCAGCGCTCAGCCTTCTTTACAGTCCAACTCTGACATCCATACATGACCACAGGAAAAACCATAGCCTTGACTAGAAGAACCTTTGTTGACAAAGTAATGTCTCTGCTGTTGAATACGCTATCTAGGTTGGTCCTAACTTTCCTTTCAAGGAGTAAGCTCTTTTAATTTCATGGCTGCCGTCACCATCTGCAGTGATTTTGGAGCCCAGAAAAATAAAGTCTGACACTATTTCCCCATCTATTTGCCATAAAGCGATGGGACCGGATGCCATGATCTTTGTTTTCTGAATGTTGAGCTTTAAGCCCACTTTTTCACTCTCCACTTTCACTTTCATCAAGAGGCTTTTTAGTTCCTCTTCACTTTCTGCCATAGGGTGGTGTCATCTGCATATCTGAGGTTATTGATATTTTTCCCAGCAATCTTAATTCCAGCTTGTGTTTCTTCCAGTCCAGCATTTCTCATGATGTACTCTGCATAGAAGTTAAATAAACAGGGTGACAATATACAGCCTTGACGAACTTCTTTTCCTATTTGGAACCAGTCTGTTGTTCCATGTGCAGTTCTAACTCTTTCTTCCTGACCTGCATACAAATTTCTCAAGAGGCAGATCAGGTGGTCTGGTATTCCCATCTCTTTCAGAATTTTCCACAGTTTATTATGATCCACACAGTCAAAGGCTTTGGTATAGTCAATAAAGCAGAAATAGATGTTTTTCTGGAACTCTCTTGCTTTTTCCATAATCCCGTGGATGTTGGCAATTTGATCTGTGGTTCCTCTGCCTTTTCTAAAACCAGCTTGAACACCAGGAAGTTTACGGTTTACGTATTGCTGAAGCCTGGCTTGGAGAATTTTGAGCATTACTTTACTAGCATGTGAGACGAGTGCAATTGTGCGGTAGTTTGAGCATTCTTAGGCATTGCCTTTCTTTGGGATTGGAATGAAAACTGACCTTTTCCAGCCCTTGGCCACTGCTGCATTTTCCAAATTTGCTGGCATATTGAGTCCAGCACTTTCACAGCATCATCTTTCAGGATTTGAAATAACTCAACTGGAATTCCATCACCTCCACTAGCTTTGTTCATAGTGATGCTTTCTAAGGCCCACTTGACTTCACATTCCAGGATGTCTGGCTCTAGGTGAGTGATCACACCATCATGATTATCTGGGTCATGAAGATCTTTTTTGTACAGTTCTTCTGTGTATTCTTGCCATCTCTTCTTAATATATTTTGCTTCTGTTAGGTCCATACCATTTCTGTCCTTTATCGAGCCCATCTTTTCATGAAATGTTCCTTTGGTATCTCTGATTTTCTTGAAGAGATCCCTAGTCTTCCCCATTCTGTTGTTTTTCTCTTTCTTTGCGTTGATCGCTGAGGAAGGCTTTCTTATCTCTTCTTGCTATTCTTTGGAACTCTGCATTCAGATGCTTATATCGTTGCTTTTCACTTCTCTTGTTTTCACAGCTATTTGTAAGGCCTCCCCAGACAGCCATTTTGCTTTCTTGCTTTTCTTTTCCATGGGGATGGTCTTGATCCCTGTCTCCTGTACAATGTCACGAACCTCATTCCATAGTTCATCAGGCACTCTATCTATCAGATCTAGGCCCTTAAATCTATTTTTCACTTTCACTGTATAATCATAAGGGATTTGATTTAGGTCATACCTGAATGGTCTAGTGGTTTTCCCTACTTTCTTCAATTTAAGTCTGAATTTGGCAATAAAGAGTTCATGGTCTGAGCCACAGTTAGCGCCCGGTCTTGTTTTTGCTGACTGTATAGAGCTTCTCCATCTTTGGCTGCAAAGAATATAATCAATCTGATTTTGGCATTGACCATCTGTTGATGTCCATGTATAGAGTCTTCTCTTGTGTTTTGGAACCTCTTCTATGTTTGCTATGACCAGTGCATTTTCTTGGCAAACTGTATTAGTCTTTGCCCTGCTTCATTCCGTATTCCAAGGCCAAATTTGCCTGTTACTCCAGGTGTTTCTTGACTTCCTACTTTTGCATTCCAGTCCCCTATAATGAAAAGGACATCTTTTTTGGGTGTTAGTTCTAAAAGGTCTTGTAGGTCTTCATAGAACCATTCAACTTCAGCTTCTTCAGCATTACTGATTGGGGCATAGACTTGGATTACTGTGATATTGAATGGTTTGCCTTGGAAACGAACAGAGATAATTCTGTCGTTTTTGAGATTGCATCCAAGTACTGTATTTCAGACTCTTTTGTTGACCATGATGCCTACTCCATTTCTTCTGAGAGATTCCTGCCCACAGTAGTAGATATAATGGTCATCTGAGTTATATTCACCCATTCCAGTCCATTTCAGTTCGCTGATTCCTAGAATGTCGACATTCACTCTTGCCATCTCTTATTTTACCACTTCCAATTTGCCTTGATTCTTGGACCTGACATTCCAGGTTCCTATGCAATATTGCTCTTTACAGCATCGGACTTTTCTTCTATCACCAGTCACATCCACAGCTGGGTGTTCTTTTTGCTTTGGCTCCATCCCTTCATTCTTTCTGGAGTTATTTCTCCACTGATCTCCAGTAGCATATTGGGCACCTACTGACCTGGGGAGTTTCTCTTTCAGTATCCTATCATTTTGCCTTTTCATACTGTTCATGGGGTTCTCAAGGCAAGCATACTGAAGTGGTTTGCCATTCCCTTCTCCAGTAGACCACGTTCTGTCAGATCTCTCCACCATGACCCGCCCGTCTTGGGTTGCCCCATGGGCATGGCTTAGTTTCATTGAGTTAGACAAGGCTGTGGTCCTAGAGTGATTAGATTGACTAGTTTTCTGTGAGTATGGTTTCAGTGTGTCTGCCCTCTGACTAGTAATCTTTTCTGAAACCATGGTCTCATATTAGTCCTTTTACTACAAGCTATCAGCCCATATGTTTATATTTGTGTTCATCTTTTACCAATCATTTGTTTTCCAAAGGAAGTTTCATAACTGAAAATATGTGTTTATTTTCCATTAAATTATGGCTGTATATGATAATCAAAACACTCCATTGTTTTCTATGATTCACTACTGCCATGTTGAATTCTGATGCTATATGTTTTTTTTTCCCCTCATGTTTGTAATTTTTTTTCTATTTATATCTCTGGAAAATTGTGAGACCCAGTGACTAAGCAAGATATGTCTTTATCTATTTTATGTTTCAGAGTTTCTTATCATATCATATGTCCATTCTAACATGTAGATTTTGTTCATTCATCTTCATCTGAACTGTTGCCTTTCAGCTTCTCTATTCACATACTCATGTAACTCAGTTTTCCCCTTCTTATTCTTTCCACATATTTTTAATATGGCCTCTGAAAATTGTCACTTGATTCCAATATCTACAAATTTGTTTCTGAAATTTTATTTTTTCTCCCACACTTACTCTCTTTTCTTATTTTACTTTTTAATTAAACTTAAACATGCCTAACACTTAGAATAGTATCAATTTCAAAGCTTTCTTAAGTGGTGAATTCTAACCCCCCTCTCCCAAATCCTGGTCTTTTTTTGTCTTGGAAGAGAATTAGGTGTTATACTTGCTTGTAATTTCCATTTTTTTCCTCCTTTCTCCTTCAAACCACCCACATTCTTGAAGTTTGTGTTGTCAAATACCAAATCCTCAAAACTGAAAAGCAAAAAGAATAAAAATTGTAAATAACAAAACAGAATAGCCAAATAATACAGAACAAGCATATACTGTGTGTAATTGAACACCAAAAGGATAAGAAAAATAAAAATGAAAGAGAAGAAATATTTCAAAGAGCAATGACTGAGAATTTCTCTAAGTTAAGATGGGGAACACATGTACATCCATGGTGGATGCATGTTGATGTATGACAAAACCAATACAATATTATAAAGTAAAATTAAGTAATTAATTAATTAAAAAAAAAACCTGGAGAAATAGTCCATGCTTATGAATGTTGATAGAGAGGCCCAATATTGTCGAAGTTCTTCCTTGATTTAGTTCTTCCCAACTTGATCTTTAGATTAAATGAAAACCCAATCAAAATCATAGCTATTTTGGGATATTTGTAAGCTAATTTTAAAGTTTTATGAAGAGGCAAAAGATCCAGAATAGTCAAAACAACGTTGAAGGAGAAGGAAACCTATCAATAGAAAACAACCAAATTAAAACATGAGCAAAAATTTGAACAGATCTCACCAAAGGAGATCTGCAGATGGCAAATGAGCATATGAAAAGAAACTCCATATCATATGTCATCAAGGAAATACAAATTAAAACAACAATGAGATTCTTCTACCTGCCTGTTGTTAGTCTCTCAGGCACGTCTGACTCTTTGCGACCACGTGCACTGTGACACGCCAGGCTCCTCTGTCCATGGGATTTTCCAGGCAAGAATACTAGAATGGCATTAGGTGGCATATTAGAATGGCAACTAGGTTGCCATTTCCTTTTCCAGGGGATCTTAAATCCAGAACACAGATAACACCATGTGCTGCTAAAGTGTGCAGGAAGTCTCATTCATGGCTCCTGGGAATTAAAACTGCTTCAGTCACTTTGGAAGTCAGTTTGGTGGTCTTTTAGAAAACTAAACATCATCAATATATGAGCCAGCAATTGCAGTCCTTGTTATTTACCAAAGAAGATGAAAACTTATGTCCACACAGAAACCATCATATGGAGGTTTACAGCAGCTTTATTCATGATTAGCAAAACTTGAAAGCAACAAAGATGTCTTTCAGTAAGTGATTAAAGTGTGGTACATTCAAACAATGGAATATTATTCAGTGCTAGAAATCAATGACCTATCAAACATAAAACAGAGGAATCTTAAATGCATATTACAAAACAAAGGAAACCAATCTGAAAAGTCTACATGTCCTATTATTCTAACTATATGACAATCTGGAAAAGACAAGACCATGGAGACCAATAAAAAATTCAGTGAATTCCTAGAGTGAGGATAATGGGAAGAATGAATAGACAAAGCACAGACAATTTTTAGTAATGAAAATACTCTGCATCATATTACAATTATGGATGCATGTCATTATACCTTTATCTCAGCCAACAGAATGTACAATACCAAGGGTGAACCATAATGTAAATTGTTTACTCAGAGTGATTATGATCACTATATGGTCATCAATTATTAAAAATGCACCACTCTGGTGAAAGATATTGCTAAGAGGAGAGGTTAGAAATGTGTGGAGGTGGGGGCATATGGGAAATCTATGTACTTTCTCCTCAATTTTACTATGAAGATTAGACTGCTTTAAAAGTGTCATAATAAAAAATACTATACCTTATTAATTTCTAAGCTTGCTTGCACACTCAGGTCCATATCTTTCAAAGGCACTTAATTTTATCACTATATGAGATTTTCACTTTAAAAAGTATAGTCTATATATGATTTTAAGAAAAAAAAGAAAGATAAACATTTGTTTTATTCTCATTTATATTTTGCTGTATCATCTATTTTTATTATGTCTTAGGTTTAATCTTCCAATCTATTTTTCATTTCCTTCTACCTTTGGAAGATTATTAATATATTACTACTTCTCCTAGTTATTTCCCCTAACATTTATATTTCTTTAACATTTGTATTTATAATTTAGTAATAATTCCTTTCTCTGTGTGTTAATCTTCAGTCATTGCTACTATTATCCTAACCCTTAAAAGGCAAATTACAATTTGCTACAAAGATTTCACTCATATTTCTTAATACACATTCAGTTTATCTATTTTATCCTTAAAGTGCCTATTTGTTAGTTAAAATACCATCTATTTGAAGATAGAATATCAACAGTTCAAATCATCAAAGGGGATATAGTTAGGTAATGTCACATGGACATCAACAGATTGATGGAGAAGATGGAGAAGCTCTCTAAAGTCAGCAAAAACAAGACCAGGAGCTGATTGTGCCTCAGATCATGAAGTCCTTAATGCAAAAATCAGACTTAAATTGAAGAAAGTAGTGAAAGCCACTAGGGCATTTGGGTATGACCTAAATAAAATCCCTGGTGATTTTATAATGAAAGTGAAAAATAGATTCAAGGGATTAGATATGATAGACAGAATGCCTGAAGAACTATGGACAGAGGTTCCAAACATTGTACAGGAGATATTGATCAAAACCATTGCCAAAAAAAATAAATGCAGAAAGGCAAAATAGTTGTCCGAGGAGGCCTTACAAATAGCTAAGAAAAGAAGAGACATGAAAGGCAAAGGAGAAAAGAAAAGATATACCCATTTGAATGCAGAGTTCCAAAGAATAGTAAGGAGAGATAAGAAAGCCTTCCTAAAGTGAAAAATGCAAAGAAATATAGGAAAACAATAGGATAGGAAAGACTAGAGATCTCTTCAAGAAAATTAGAGATACAAAGGGAACATTTCATGCAAAGATGGACTCAATAAAAGACAGAAATGGTATGGACCTGACAGAAGCAGAAGATATTAAGAAGTGGCAAGAATTTACAGAAAAACTGTACCAAAAAAAAAAAAAAAAATCTTAAGGATCCAGATAACCACGATGATGTGATCACTTACCTAGAGCTAGACATCCTTAAGTGAGAAGTCAGTGGGCCTTATTATCAAAATTATCAACAAAGCTACTGGTGATGATGGAATTCCAGCTGAGCTATTTCAAATCCTAAAAGATGATGCTGTGAAATTGCTGCACTCAGTATGCCAGCAAATTTGGAAAACTCAGCAGTGATCACAGAACTCCAAAAGGTCAGTTTTCATTCCAATCCCAAAAAAGGGCAATGCCAAAAAATGTTCAAACTACCACACAATTGTACTCATTTCACATGTTAGCTAAAAAAAGAGAAAATGAAGGTTGCTCAATTGTGTTCAATTCTTTGTGACCCCATGGACTTTACAATCCATGGAATTCTCCAGGCCAGAGTACTGGAGTGGGTAGCCATTCCCTTCTCCAGGGGATCTTCCTAACTCAGGGACCAAACCCAGGTTTCCCGCATTGCAGGTAGTCTCTTTACCAGCTGAGCCACACGGGAAACCCAAGAATACTGGAGTGGGTAGCCTATCCCCTCTCCAGTGGATCTTCCTGACCCAGGAATGGAACCAATGTCTCCAGCATTGCAGGCAGATTCTTTACCAACTGAGCTATCAGGGAAGCCCCAAAGCTAGCAAAATAATGCTCAAAATTCTCCAAGCCAGGCCTCAACATTACATGATCCAAAAACTTGCAGATGTTCAAGCTGGATTTTGAAAAGGCAATAAAACCTAAGATCAAATTGCCAACATCCATTGGATCATAGATAAAACAAGAAAATTTCAGAGAAACATCTATTTCTGCTTCATTGACTATGCAAAAGCCTTTGACTGTATGCACCACAACAAATTGGAAAATTCTTAAAGAGATGGGAATACCAGACTACATTACCTGCCTCCTGAGAAATCTGTACACAGGTCAATAAGCAAGAGTGAAAACTGGACATGGAAATATGGACCAGTTCCAGATTGGGAAAGGATTACATCAAGGCTGTATATTGTCACCCTGCTTATTTAACTTATATACAGAATATATCATTTGAAATGCTGGACTGGATGAAGCACAAGCTGGAATCAAGACTGCCTGGAGAAATATCAGTGACCTCAGATATTCAGATGACACCACCCTTATGGCAGAAGGCCAAGAGGAACTAAAGAGCTTCTTGATGAAAGTGAAAGAGGAGAGTGAAAAATCTGGTTTAAAGCTTAACATTCAAAAAACGAAGATCATTGTATCTGGTCCCAACACTTCATGGCAAATAGATGAGGAAAAAATGGAAACAGTGACAGACTTTATTTTCTTGGGCTCCGAAATCACTGCAGATGGTGACTACAGCCATGTAATTAAAAGATACTTACTCCTTGGAAGAAAAGCTATGACCAACCTAGACAGCATATTAAAAAGCAAAGACATTACTTTGCCCACAAAGGTCCATAAAGTCAAACTGTTTCTCCAGTACTCATGTATGGATGTGAGAGTAGGACCCTAAAGAAAGCTGAAGGCTGAAGAATTGACGCTTTTGCATTCTGGTGTTGGAGAAGCCTCTTGAGAGTCCCTTGGACAGCAAGGAAATCAAACCAGTCAATCCTAAAAGAAATCAGTCCTGAATATTCATTGGAAGGATTGATGCTGAAGCTGAAGTTCCAGTACTTTGACCACCTGATATGAAGAGCTGACTCATTGGAAGAGACCCTGATGCTGAGAAAGATTGCTGGCAGGTGAAGAAGGGGACGAGAGAGGCTGAGATAGTTGGATGGCATCACTGATGCAATCGACATGAGTTTGAGCAAGCTCTGGGAGATGAAGGACAGGAATGCCTGTTGTGCTACAGTCCATGGGGTCACAAAGAGTTAGACAAAACTGATCGACTAAGCCACAACAGCAATGTCAGGGTAATCATTTAACATAACATATTTAATGTTCAAGTACAATTATTTCAAATGTCATAAATTAACTTTTCTGAATGCATTAGATATATAAATACTATAAAATAGAACATATTACAGAAAATGATATACTGCTGTATTAGAGCCTACCTCAAATGGATGCTGCATTTGTGTATTTATAACATTTTCTAATACTAGAAATAATTTTAAAAGTATAGTCAGTGAGCATTTGTTGGAGTAATACCAAAAAAGTAAGCCTAAGTAAGTCTGTTAGAAATGATATCATACAACAAATGTTAATTTTTAAGATTTATGTTTCAGCAAATTCTTTAATATATTGTAACAATAGCACTTTCTTATACAGACATGACATTCAAATTAAAAAGAGAAGTTAAACTTATTCATTTTTTCAGATATATCTGTCCTTAAATGAAATCCCCAGATGACTATCTAATTTATTGTTTTTTTCAGCCAGATTGTCATGTAGACACAAGCATAGAGATTAAATGCCTTATAAAGCCCATCACATTCATTTAAATACCATACAACAGTTATTAGATTTTTGGCATTGTTTTCTGTCTGAATATTTTGAAGCTGACACTTTTAAAACAATGTCTATATTCTATATCATGCTTAAATTGGGGACCAAGGTTTTGAAGTTTCATACTAAACTACAGCCTTTGTATAAACATTAAAAAAAAAAAGATTGTTATAACCTGAGCTCAGTAAGACATCAAGAAGTGTGATTATATTTCAGTATGGACAATTTAAAAAGAACTAAATGGTAAAATTTAGTTTCTGAAAACACAGCTCAATTCCTGCCATATAAATATATACTATGCAAAAATATGAATTTATAGTTAATTATATGAAAATAGTATTTCTAAATTTTGCCTTCATTTTTAAACTGGGAATATTCTTAGGAGGAAAAATGTCACAGAATACTTAGAAATATGTTTTCCAGAGTAATTGGTTAAGATTATGGCCTGATTTGGGAATGCACTTATTAAATATACAATTTTATCTTGGTTATAAGATGATATTACCTGAAAATGAACCATTGATTTAATATCTGGAGATATAGGATTGATCATAATATTCTTCATGACAGTAGCAGTTTGTTACTTAGAATCCTACTCATGTATGAGGGTAATATTTTATGTTTTTAACTGTATCTTACATTTAAACTAGCATTACATTCATAATGTATTTATATAATTACTTAATTTTCGTGTTGGAATTAATGAGGGAAGTAGCCTATATTGTATGAATATCTCACTAGATGATTTTTTTCTTTTTTTTTTAGTATAAATTTATTTATTTTAATTGGAGGTTAATTACAATATGGTATTGGTTTTGCCATACATCAACATGAATCCATCACGGGTATACACACGTCCCCATCCTGAACCCCTCTCCCTCCTCTTTCCCCGTACCATCCCTCTGGGTCATCCCAGTGCACCAGCCCCAAGCATCCAGTATCATGCATCGAACCTGGACTGGCGATTCATTTCATATATGATATTATACATGTTTCAATGCCATTCTCCCAAATCATCCCACCCTCTTCCTCTCCCACAGAGTCCAAAAGACTGTTCTATACATCTGTGTCTCTTTTGCTGTCTCGCTTACAGGGTTATCGTTACCATCTTTCTAAATTCCATATATATGCGTTAGTATACTGTATTGGTGTTTTTCTTTCTGGCTTACTTCACTCTGTATAATAGGCTCCAGTTTCATCCACCTCATTAGAACTGATACAAATGTATTCTTTTTAATGGCTGGGTAATACTCCATTGCGGAGAAGGCAATGGCACCCTACTCCAGTACTCTTGCCTGGAAAATCCCATGGATAGAGGAGCCTGGAAGGCTGAAGTCCATGGGGTCGCTAAAGAGTTGGACACAACTGACTTTGCTTTCACTTTTCACTTTCATACATTGGAGAAGGAAATGGCAACCCACTCCAGTGTTCTTGCCTGGAGAATCCCAGGGATAGGGGAGCCTGGTGGCTGCCGTCTATGGGGTCACACAGAGTTGGACACGACTCAAGTGACTTAGCATAGCAATACTCCATTGTGTATATGTACCACAGCTTTCTTATCCAATCATCTGCTGATGGACATCTAGGTTGTTTTTATTTTTCCTTGCTTATTTACAACAAAAGTTTCCCTAAATGTTCACAAATTGTCAGGGTTTGCAACTTACATGTTTTGACTGAGAAACATATTATATATATATAAGGTATCTATGGTGGTCAACCTGTTTCACCAAGACAGAGAATATTTAGTATTAGGTACATATCTCCAAGAAAAGTAAACTAATTGAACGATGAAGAGTTGGTCATCCACCTTTTCCTGCTCCATCTTCCAGTCATAGAATGAAATGAAACAATGAGAAATAAGATGTGACTATAAGGAGCGGAGGCATAAAAGATCTGGGTTTCTATTACAAGGTTTTCTTGTTGTGGTTGCTCTATAGTCATTTCTTCTGAAAACACCCTGATATCATCATCTATTCTTTCAATTCCTTTTGGGGCAGTGACTCTCAGAGGAGATCCTTTGTCTAAGAAGAGTCATCAACGTGGAAAGCCATATATACTCAAAGCAAAGGAATGATGGGGCCTATGATAACCTGTCCTGTGACAAGAGACTTAAAATCATCAAGAGATAATGGGCAAATTTATGGTTTTTCCCTACTTTTTTTTTTTTTTTGTTAATACACTGAGTATATATAGATTTCTTTTCATTTTGTTTTTAAAAATATATATTAGTGCTACAGCACTTAATTTAAAATATGTGAGGGCTAACATCAGCCAAAAGGCAGATTACAAATCTCCAAGTTTTCATTCTCCCACAGAAACATCAAAAATCTACCATAAGCTGTAGGAGCTCTAGAAAACAATCAAAGATTTGTGGCAATGAAACAAAGCCCCAATTAATACACAGTTATCTTCAAAATGGTAGGATGTGTGTGGTATTTTTATTCCCCTTGGCACCCTCCCTGGTGCAATGATTGTCTTGATTCTTAAGTGGTGGCAACCTGGTTCTCAGCTCCCCTCTTAGAACTGGAGGGAGTAAAGAAGACCTTATTTGCAAGTGAGCATGTATGTCTCTTCCAACACATTTGGAGGTTACCTTAAAGACTTGCTTGTCTCCTTCTCACATAACTAGAAACACCCACAGAAAAAGCAGTAGGCATTGTTGCAAATTATCTGAAATTCATCAGTGCTGCTGCTGCTAAGTCGTTTCAGTCATGTTCAACTCTGTGCAACCCCATAGACGGCAGCCCACCAGGCTCACCCGTCCCTGGGATTCTCCAGGCAAGAACACTGGAGTGGGTTGCCATTTCCTTCTCCAATGCAGGAAAGTGAAAAGTGAAAGTGAAGTCGCTCAGTCGTGTCCAACTCTTCACGACCCCATGGACTGCAGCCTACCAGGCTCCTCCCTCCATGGGATTTTCCAGGCAAGAGTACTGGAGTGGGGTGCCATTGCCTTTTCCAAAATTCATCAATAGATGAATGGATAAACAATATACAGTATATACATAGTATGGAATATTATTGAGCCCTAAAAAGAACTGAAATTCTGACACATACTACAACGTGGATGAACCTTGAAAACGTTATGCCAAGTTAAATAAGCCAGACCCAAAGGGACAAATATTATATGATTCCTCTCATATGAGGTATCATATATAGGCAAATTCATATCTACAGAAAGTCTGGAGGAAGATGCCAGAAACTTCAGATGAGAGTTAACTTTTAGCTAAGAATTAAAAGTGTCAGGTGTTTTATTATTTTTTTTTTGAAATGGATTACAATACATTTTTGTTTTAAAAAAATGACTCTCAACTGAAGGATTCATTGACTATGTGCCAGTATGAAGAACTCCCTAGATCTCTTCCCTAGTGAAATGATAAAAATTATTTTTTAAAATGTACAAAATCTCTGGGAATGTTTTTAAGGGCGTGCAATAAAAGAAGAAATATTTACTAAACAAAATCTACTTAAACTTGGTTCAAATAGTAAGAGTCTGTGACATCTGAGCCACAACACAATTCTTTCCTACATTAACATGATGGAAACTCTACTCCATATGTGAGTAGCCAAGAACCCTTAATTCAGCCAATTGTCAATCAACTGTTTTAAAATTTTCTTTTTGAGTTCTTTCTAAGCCAAAGGACCAAAGTTCAGAGAGGTACACAATTTAATCAGTCTGTTGTTGTTCATTCACTAAGTCTACTCTGACTCTTTACAACCTCATAGACTGCAGCACACTAGGCTTCCCTGTCCTTCACTATCTCCCAGAATTTGCTCAAATTCACACCCATTGAGTCTGTGATGCTATCCAACCATCTCATCCTCTGCTGCTCTCTTTTTTTTGCCTTCAATCTCTCCCAGCATCAGGGACTTTGCTAATGAGTCAGCCCTTCATATCAGGTGGCCAAAGTATTGGAGCTTCAGCTTCAGCATCAGTCCTTCCAATGAATACTCAGGATTGATTTCCTTTAGGATTGACTGGTTTGATCTCCTTGCAGTCCAAGTGACTCTCAAGAGTCTTCTCCAACACCACAGTTCAAAAGCATCAATTCTTTTCTCTGCTCAGCCTTCTTATGGTTTAATTTTCACATCCATATATGACTACGGGAAAAACCATAGCTTTGACTATACAGATCTTTGTTGGAAAAGTGATGTCTCTGCTTTTGAATATGCTTCCTGGGTTTGTCATAACTTGTCTTCCAAGGAGCTAGTGTCTTTTAATTTCATGTCTGCAGCCACCATCACATGTTGCTTTTTCAGACATATGCATTTCATTGTAGCTGAGGAAAATTTGCAATAATTTCATTTTATAATTTATATTGATAACAAAAAAGGCAGAGTTTTACATCATTCCTACAAAATCTTTAAAACTCTTCCTTATTGAATGAATGATGCTAACAGATCAATCTCATCATTCTCCTCCATAGCCAGTGGTACACAGTAATGGTTATTGACTTCTCATGGTACCATCACTCTCTCCTTGTCTGTGTGGTACAGCTTAGCACATTTAAGGAGCTCTGCTTTGGCTCATAGGATGTATTTGACAGTCAATTTGCATAAGTTACCATCTTCCAAATTAACTGAATTTTCTTAATCCATTCCTTCTTTACTTCCTTGTTCTTCTTTTGATTCTACTAGTTTCATATCCTCTCACTTTTTCTTGTTTCCATTCTTCCATCATGTCTTCCATTCCTAAGTAATAACCAGTTCTTGACTATGATTATTATTCAATTAGCAAAAATGATAATAGTATAAGTTACTGACCTTTATGTGTCAGATACATGAGAACATATTTATACACATTATCACTCTTTAAAGCATGATTATTAAATACATTGGTTAATACACTCCTGGGTTTCTCAGATCTGGAACATCATTAAAATGCCTGTGTAATTCTGTCTCACTCAAAAGTAAACTATGACTTTTACATGACATCATCAATTAAGACATTCTTGGCATTAAGAATCAGATCCAGAAAGGGGAACAGCTGGATTTGTCACTTTTATATTCTCTAAGAGACAAGATAAGTCTTTTAGGATTCATTTTTCACATACCCACATCAGATTTCTACCAAATATTCTGTAACAGTCTTTTATTGATGGAAAAAAATGAGTTTGTTTAAAAGTTAATGATAGTTGTTATATTTTAGTTACATTGGTCCTTCAAATGAACCCAGTGAAGAACATTTGGTGTAATATTATAAAAAATATTTTCAATTGGCTTTTCAGAACTAAAAAAAGTATGCATTAAAGCAATTTATTCTTCTGCTAGAGCTTTCTGAATTAGATGTCCATACAGAAATTAGCATTTTACCTGCTTCTGTTTCCTGTTCACAGGTAAAGATTTTATGCCTTTGCAGATGGACTTTCCAGGTGACACTAGTGGTAAAGAACCCACCTGCTAATGCAGGAGATGTAAGAAACCAGGATTCAATCCTCGGGTCAGGAAGATACCCTGGAAGAAGACACGGGTCATTCCAGTATTATTGCTTGGAGAACCCCAGGGACAAAGGAGCCTGATGGCCTACAGCCCATAGGGTTGCAAAGAGTCAGACATGACAGAAGCGATTTCGCTCGTTTGCATTTTTCAAGATAGTGATGCACACATGCTACTATGCTACTGAAATTTCTATCCCAAGTGTGAATGGATAGAAGTGATTTTGCATGTGGCATCATTAAACTTGCTTCGCTGGTGGATCACTGGTAAAGAATCCGCCTGCCAATGTGGGAGATGCGGATTCAGTTCCTGGGTTGGGAAGATCCTCTGGGGAAGGAAATGGCAAGTCACTCCAGTATTCTTGCCTGGGAAATCCCATGGACAGTGGAGCCTGGTGGGCTACAGTCCATGGAGTTGCAAAGAGTCACACACAACTTAGTGACTAAATAATGACAGTCATTAAACCTTGCCCAAAATTGTTTTGTTTCTTACATCTTTTAGAAGCATTTAAAAAAAAAAAAAAACTTTAAAAATATTTTTATGAATCCAGGAATTAAGTCATTTAGCTATTTAGTCTTATCAGAATTGGGTAATAGTCATATTATCTAATTGTTTTGGCTATAAAAATTGTATTTAACCACTCTCAGACTTAGCTTCCTTGTCTTTAAAATGAGAATAATGATAATAGTCTTTTTTTTTTTTATTTTTTCTTTATAATATTGTATTGGTTTTGCCATATATCAACACGAATCCACCACAGGTATACACGTGTTCCCCATCCTGAACCCTCCTCCCCCCTCCCTCCCCCTACCATCCCTCTGGGTCGTCCCAGTGCACTGGGCAGGTGTAAGGATGAAATTAGGTAAATGCAAACTATTTGACAAGTCTCTTATAAGGTATTTACTTCTAGTATAAGGTATTTACTCAATCTAGGCTGTGGTAATTGTTAGTTACTGACATTATTGCTCAAAACCATATATCAATTAGTTATTTCCAATAACATATCCTTTTATAGTTATAGGTAAAAGCATTAGAGAAGGCGCTCAAAATCTATTTAAATCTTCAGGTCACCCTAGGAGGATGGTTAATTGCAGCCTCCTGTAGGTAACTGTAGGAGGCTAGTCACAAAGTAACTATTAGTTATGTTACTATATGTTACTATAAACAACTATACTTTCAAACAGGACACCTTACTTAGTAAAGATAGGAATTCCAATGCCCTTCATTCTGAAGGAAGCAAAACAGCACATTACAAGGAAGCCCTTTTTTTTTTTTTTTTTTTTTCAGTTCCCTATTGAGCTGATAATAAATGTTTGAATTACCCACCTAGAAAGATTTTCTTTTAGGAGAATGAGCCAGGGTCATTTGAAAAGTCACTTGATACTATGCTCAAAAGAGAATAGCTGTCTCTAGGGTTGGCTATCAATAGGATGAAATAGCTTTTTCTCTCTCCTTGCTTCATCCCTCACCCCCATCACTCATGCCCTTTATAATATTCGACAAAAGCATTGCTCAAGTGCATCTTGTCTGACAGTGAAGGTACATAAAATACCCATTTTGTTTAAATGAATGGCAGTAACCTTTTGCTATACTAACTACTACTGTACCACAGGAAACAGCATGGGTTCTGCTTGTATCACTTCTCTTTCAGCTCATGGTGTCTTATAGGTGATATAAATCACAATCCCCTTTATTCTGATAATCATTTAACATGAACTCCCTGTGTTGTATTCAAGTAGCTTGTTTATTTGTTTGACATGCCTAATGTTTTTAAAGTTGTCTACTCACTAACGCTGATGAAAAGCACATTTTTCTTAAACAGAAATGGCCAATAGCATAGTTTCAAATCTTGCAATGCTGTCCTATGTTTAGAAAGAGTTTCAGTGACTATTCTTTGATCTTATGACATTCTTTTATAAAATATTTATTAATTTTTATTAAGTACTAATCTCATATTAAGTGTGGGAGATTCAGCAGTGAGCAAAAAATTGTTACCTGCATTAACTAACCTATCATTTTGCTTCCTCGTTTCTCTTAGGATATAAAACAACTCATTTATATAGGTATTTTATTTGTTTTATATACTATATAGTAAGTATATATTTTACATATATTCACTCCTTTTAAGTAGTTGAAAAATTAATCAAATCACATAATTGCTTCTTTCTAGAAAATTCATACCAATATACCAATATTTTGATTGCTAAATGACAGACACACTCATTATGTACAGAGTAGCCAGGGGCAATACTTAAATATAAAACCTACAGTAGAAAAAATATGTGAGAAGATTTAGACAAATTAGCCAATTCACAATGTCAAGGATCATACAGAAAATGATCAAATTCATGAAAAAATACAGTCGCCAGTTTGCAGTCTATTTGTATTTACCCAGAAGCATATCTTCCATCAAGTATTACTGTAAAGAGTTTATTCGGGAGGATCCTAGGAAATACACATGTGGGGTGGTGGAAAAGATGACTCCAGAAATCCAGAGGAACTCTTGGGCAAAGAAATATAGCTACTGGCAATTGGAGATCTGCCGAGTATGTACCAAGGACTTAAGGTTAAGTGTCACAGATAAGGTACCTTAAATCTCTGATACCAAGTCATTATTCAGTAATCAATTAAATAGATAAAATAATGAGGAAGAGCAGCAACAAAAACTAAAGAAAGCAACTTAACATGAGTGATGCATAACTGGATTACTATCCCCAAAATACAGTATTGAGACGTTATCATTGTTCCTGTCCTCCCTTAATCCCCAGACTTATTTGGTGTTCATTCTGTAAATGCCCATAGTGCTTTACACTTTCTCAATCGTAATTTTTTAACTTTCATTTTTATTATCTTTACATACCTAATTGTCTACATCCTTTCACAGAAAAATCACCTCCATGGACACAGGGACAATACACATCTTTCTCAATATTATATCCTAGTAATTAACAGAATACCCCCCTTATAGGAGGTTCTTTATACATAACTTATGAATAATGAATCAGTTATAGCAGGAGGAGAAGGGGACAACAGAGAATGAGATGGCTGGATGGCATCACCGACACGATGGACATAAGTTTGGGTAAACACCGAGAGTTGGTGATGGACAGGGAGGCCTGGCATGCTGCCATTCATGGGGTCTCAGTTGGACACGAGTGAGCGACTGAACTGAACTGAACTGAACTGAATACTAAATATATTTTGCAATGCCATTCTAAAAAAAAAGAAAGGATATATTTTAATAATGAAATATAAATTTGGGAACTGCATTTAAAATGATTTAAGTAATATTCATCTCTTGTAATAAGCTGACAGAAGAGCATTTGTTGAATTTTTTTTCCCCATAGGTAGCCCATTACTCACTTGGTAGAAATAATTGTAGGACTTTGTAATTTATTGAATTAGTTTCAGTTTGATCAATTCACTGGTAATTGCAGAAAGTTACTAATAGTTATCAGGGTGAGTTTGCTATTTAATTGGTGTTATGATCTGATAGCATTTTCTTTTGATCTATATAAATTTCTTTTCAAACTCAGATGATAATGTTTCTGAACTGCTAATAGCAAAAGTACTCAATAGCAACTGTATTATGTTCAGGTGATTCTGCTTTGAAGAATGAAAAAACCTTCAGGAAAGTGAATCAGCAGAGCACTTAATTAGCACTTAGCCAAACCTTTCTAAAAGAATGCTTAATAGCTCATATAATATGTAACATCGATTCTTTTCTAACATTTTTGAAAGTACTTTGATTTCATAAAATACCTAAGTAAATGCTTTCAGGTTTAGGACAAAAAGACATGTCTTCTCTGGGTGATCCTGTATACAGTATTTTTTATATGTTAGCTTTGTAGGATTGTGAGAAGCAGTGCATTAGCTTTTCTTAGTTGTAAGAGGGAATGTAATAAACATGGAGGGGAGAAGAAAATTCAGGAACAGATAACAGAGAGATAGGGAGCCTTTCTATTCTAAAGTTTTACAATCTGCCTCCTTGGAGAAAGTGAATAATATTCTTACAAGTTTCCTAACTAAATTTGGCAGTTAAATAGGTAGCTATTGAAAATAATAGAACGGGGGTTTCTGACCATGTACTCTAAAAAGCTGACATTTTAAAGAACATTTTTGTTTTTTCATAGTTCTTCAAGATTTTATCGGTTTTTCTTAAATGAAGAACTATGATATATGGTAATGTTTAATGTCATAAGACAATATAGTTACTGTGGCAGGGCAGGTCCTAAATGTGTTTACCACTCTTTCCTATGGCCTTGTAGTATGAATAATTTGTACCTTTATATAAGCCAAAATCTTTACTAAAGTTTGCTAAACATGAATCTGAAAAATTTAACTTATACCTGTTTGTTCAACCTTTCCACTTTAATGCCTCAAAGGCAGCTGAACATATCCAGTAATAAACTCAAATGATTCCTCTTAAATCTAGTTTTCTTCTTCAATGTCCTGCTGAAAGCCATCACCACCTAGACAGGTGTGACAAAACTATGCTTAGGGGATGCTGTGATATTCCTTTTCTCACGCCATGTTCAATACAGCACTCATTCCTATGCTTGTGTGTCTTATATTTCTCCTTTATCTGACCACTTTCTCCATCCAAATGGCCATCCACCAAAATAAGCCAAATAACTTAGAGAAGTGTGCCTCATGAAGAGCAGCATATGAAGGAAAACTGGTTATTTTGCAGATTTTCATTGCTGCTGCTGCTAAGTTGCTTCAGTCATGTCCAACTCTGTGCAACTCCACTGATGGCATCCCACCAGGCTCCCCCGTCCCTGGGATTCTCCAGGCAAGAACACTGGAGTGGGTTGCCATTTCCTTCTCCAATGTATGAAAGTGAAAAGTGAAAGTGAAGTCACTCAGTTGTGTCCGACTCTTAGCGATCCCGTGGACTATAGCCCACAGGCTCCTCCATCCATGGGATTTTTCCTGGCAGATTTTCATTACCTTCCCATAAAGTACTATAGTCACTTTAATATCATCAAATAAAATCTTAAAATTCTAATATTTTTATAAAAGTTATATTTTATATTTATAGTATTTATATTTATAGTATATTTATATATACTTCTATTTATATATGATGTATAGTTTTACATACATTTATATTTAAAAATAACTATAGTATTATCCAGCTGTTTAGTTTTTTAATGAAAGTATACCACTCCAATAATTCAGAATTGAGAAACTGTAGAATTTATGGAGTTCCCACAGCACCCCAGATAAAATTTGTCAGTCTTATGACATCATTGAGTAAAATGGACCTTTTGCTGGACAGCACATGAATGATAACTCCCTTTGGCTCCCTCTGGCAATTTGACTGCTCTCCTCTAACTGTCATATGCTATTGATTAGGTCAAACTCATTGCTAACTCTGGAATATCAACGTCGAGAAAGTAATGAAACTCTACAAACCTGCAAAGATCTTCAGAAGACCAATAGCTTTTTGTGGACTGTTAGGGAGTGACTTACTTTGAATGAATTAAATTGATGACTAAAGGGAGAAGTAGTATGCAATTAAATACATTCAGCATAGACTCAGTAAGAATCAACAACTCTGTCAAAGCTGAAACAGTTTAGCTTACAAATGTCTAAGTAGGCTGATTCATAACCATCCTTATTTCTTAGATCAGTTATTTCAATAGCCACTCGATTAGCACTGATATGAGTGCTAATTATGGCAAAGCAAAGCCTATAATTATGGATTAGTGTCATACACTTTTTCAGCAAAGGGAAATTAAAACTTACACTTTGCTTTTAGAATAATAATAATTAAATGGTTTTTATGTTTTTAAAATTTTACTTTCACTTTTTGATAAAAATGCTAAATAATTTTAAGTTAAGACTTGGATCAGCATCAGTATTATCCAGATGCACACATTTGTTTATAGCTGTTACATAAGCATATACTTTTTATTTCTCTAAATATATTCATAGTTTATGTTTTTTTTAACAAAACTATAAATAAATATGCATTCTTACACATAGTACATAAACACATATATTTAGAAGAAAACTATGTTTATACATATAGTGGATAATGTTTTTTGTTTTGAATATTTGAATATAACTTAGTCTTTGGTATTATTGATAACAATAAAAATCCTTAGTTTATTTTTCTGTAGCACAACAAAACAACTTTTTATATTTTTCTTTAATTAAAAATTCATTCCTTTACTTTAGAAACCAAGGTTCTTTCCTTTACCTATTTATATTATAATTTGTTTACTGTTTTAGAAAGTTATTAGAAATTCTTGTCTCAGAATATCACATTTTATACTCTGCTTAAATAAATCAAAGACAGGGCATAATTTAAACTGGCAAGGAACACGTTCTTATTACATACTTGTATTTTTTCCCATATGTTGCTTTCCTCTAAAATTCTTATAAAGAAATCCTAATGGAAAATGGAAGAGAAATGTCAAAAGAAATATCGTGAACTCATCTGGCTTTAGAGAACTTTAAAAAAAAATAGGTCAAAGTATGTTTTGCTCCCACTTTAGCTTTATGCTTGAGTCATTTTATTCCATGTGAATATAACCTTTCGTTTAACAAATGCTCCATGAAACCCACAGGCAGCTTTTTATGATAACAATATACATGCTTAGTTCTGAGAAGAATTTAAGTGGATAATGAGGTTGCAGATATAACACTACTATAATTCAGGCATTTAAAGAAATTGTTAAATCATTTGGTGGAGGACCTAAATACAAGAAGTAAAATAAAAAACTTTAAGATTATAAAGATTATAGGATTCAGTAATAGGAAATTATCATCAGAAATAGAAATGTATTAGAATCATACCTACAGAAAATTTTGAATTTTTTATTTTAGTTTTAAAATTCTTAACCTATTAATGCCCTATATAGTTATTACTATTTACTTATTAGACTCTGTTCAAAGCTTGAGAGGCTTAATGGTGACTTACAAGACTGTTCTTTTCCTGGGAAAGCTTATATTGTATTTGATGTAGAAAAATAGAGAATAATATGGCTTTAGAAAGGTGATAGCCTACAAATTTATAATAATAATAATTGTCATTGAGAGACTATATGAGAGACTACATGAGAGACTATAATTTTATGACAAATTGAAGCAATCAGATATATTCTCCGAGATATTTCTAATTGGAGTTATTTTAGGGAATTTTTTTTTTTTTTTGCTTCTCTGTTCATGCAACTTAAATATTTGTCCCAGATCTGTCAGTGGCCATGTTCTTCATAAGAAAGAATAAAAAAGACATCTGAGAGAGATACACAAGGTTGCTAGAACATCTGACTCTCTTAACTCTTCTTGATTTGAAGCCTTTGAATAAATCATTCCTCACCATCAAGCTTATTTACATCTTTTCAGGGTCAATATGACTAATGACTTTGACCGTGATTATTAGTCAATATGACTAATGCGCCTACAAAGTTTCTTTTCAAGCAGTGTCAATATTACGCAGTGAGGTGACTTTTCTCCAGAAGTGCTTATATAGATGTTTAGATAACAATCATATGTATTAATCTCATATTTGAGTTTGGGCAGGTGGGGATGGAAGTAAAAGAAAATAATGAAATCAAATTAAAGTTATTAGCAAAAGAATAAGAGACTATGGTAGATCACAGGTGATTATCAATGATTCTTTTGTTTTAAAATATACACCTAATGCTCCCATATCTCCAGTTGAACCATTAGGCTATTCAGAACTTTTGCCATAGGGGTAAGAGACTGTTGAAAGAGACACGTGTACCCCAATGCTCATCGCAGCACTGTTTATAATAGCCAGGACATGGAAGCAACCTAGATGTTGATCAGCAGATGAATGGATAAGAAAGCTGTGGTACATATACACAATGGAGTACTACTCAGCCATTAAAAAGAATACATTTGAATCAGTTCTAATGAGATGGATGAAACTGGAGCCTATTATAGAGAGTGAAGTAAGCCAGAAAGAAAAACACCAATACCGTATACAGTATACTAATGCATATATATGGAATTTAGAAAGATGGTAACGATAACCCTGTATGCAAGACAGCAAAAGAGATACAGATGTATAGAACAGTCTTTTGGACTCTGTGGGAGAGGGAACAGGTGGGATGATTTGGGAGAATGACATTGAAATATGTATAATATCATATATGAAACGAATCACCAGTCCAGATTCCATGCATGATACAGGATGCTTGGGGCTGGTGCACAGGGATGACCCAGAGGGATGATAGGGGAAGGGAGGGGGGAGGGGGGTTCAGGATGGGGAACACGTGTACACCCGTGGCGGATTCATGTTGATGTATGGCAAAACCAATACAATATTGTAAAGTAATTAACCTCCAATTAAAATAAATAAATTTATATTAAAAAATACATATATATACACCTAATGCTCCCATATCTCCAGTTGAACCATTAGGCTATTCAGAACTTTTGCAATAGAGTTAAGAGACAGTTTCCTTCCCTCAAACATTTTCCTTAATGGTTTTTTCCCATTTTGCCCAACAAAAACCAGGTCTGAATCCAACTTCCCTTAAAGCCTTTTCACAAAGGTGTTGATCATTTTCTAAAAAGAAAGGAGGAGACATAATCTATTACTTATATCACTGCTGCTGCTGCTGCTGCTAAGTTGCTTCAGTCGTGTCCATCTCTGTGCGACCCCATAGATGGCAGCCCACCAGGCTCCCCCATCCCTGGGATTCTCCAGGCAAGAACACTTGAGTGGGTTGCCATTTCCTCTCCAATGCATGAAAGTGAAAAGTGAAGTTGCTCAGTCCTGTCCGACTCTTAGCGACCCCATGGACTGCAGCCCACCAGGCTCCTCTGTCCATGGGATTTTCCAGGCAAGAGTACTGGAGTGGGGTGCCACTGCCCTCTCCAGGTATAGTTTAAAATGACCACAACCAGAACCCAAAATGCATAATTTTGATAGAATGCTTCATTCACTCTAGACATTGCTCTAAATTCACTTCATGTATTATGACAACCCACTCCAGTATTCTTACCTGGAAAATTCCATGGCCAGAGGAGCCTGCTGAGCTACAGTCCTTGGGGTCGCAAAAAGTCAGACACGACTGAGCGACTGAGCAAATGCATTATCTCATTTAATGCTACAAGCAGTCCTTGAGATACGCCATGATTTTTTTTTCATATTTTATAAATGGGGGCATGTGTGGTTATTTAACTTCACCAAAGTGACACACCTGGAACAGCTTTCTGCAATCCATTGATTTTTTGCATCATGAGTTCTTGTGAATATAGTTTAAAGTGCTGATTGATGAGAACCCATTTCTGATTGCTTTCTAAGACTCTCTGAGAGTTGTGGGATTAAATAAAAAGATAAACTGAGGCAAGGTCAAATTACCAGAAACTGAGGTTACTCAGGAACAGTAGAGGAATTGCAATTTGGAAAATATGCTGTATCAAGTGACTGGTGAGTTCACTGGAGGTTTGGGGTGGGCTGTGTCTGTGGGCGCAGAGGGCAGTTTGGGGGAGAGTCTAGCCAGCATCCAAGCAGTAAAAATTTATTAGCTTGAAGATAGGGAGAGACTCTTGCCTGATGTTCATTGGCCAGGAGATGAGGGGTTTTTTTATTTTTAATTCAAGTTTTATTGAGATATAATTGACATAGAGCACTGTATAAAGTTTAAGGTGTGCAACACACTGATTTGACCAACATCATGGAATGATTATCAGGTTAGAGATAATCCATTATCTCTAACCTTAGATAGATAAGGTTAGAGAACATCCATTATCTCAAATAGATAAAAATTAAAATGTAGAAAAATTATTTTTCTTGTGATAAGAACTCTTAGGATTTACTTGCTTAAAAAAGCTTTAATATATCACATACAACATTGTTAATTATATTTATCATGTTGTACACTACATCCCTAGTACTTATTTATCTTATAAGTGAAAGTTAGTACCTATTGACTGCTTTCATCCAGATCCTCCCCCCTCCCTAGGACCCCTCTTCTAATAACCACTAATCTGTATTTTTGTGAGTTTGTTTATTTTTGAAGTATAGTTGATCTGCAACACTATGTTAGCTCCTGTTACACAACATAGTGATTCATTTCTTCATATTTCAATGTGATTACTGAAGTGATTTGATATTTCTATATATTTCAATATAATCACTGCATATCCCTAGTTACATTATGTTGCCATACACAGATATTATGTAGTTATATTTGACTATATTTGCCATACTGTATATCTCAAACCGTGAGGGATTTATTTATCTTGCAACTGGAAGCTTGCACCTCTTAATCTCCCTCACTTATTCATTTCCTCTACCCACCTTCCCTTCCTCTGATAAACAACTTCTTTGTTCTGTTTCTATAACTGTGTTTGTTTTGATATGTTTGACATGATTTTTTTCTTAGATTACACATTAAGTAAAATAACATAGTATTTGTCTTCCTTTATCTGATTGACTTAGAATAAATGCCCTCTCAATCAATTCCATGTTGTTGCAAAAGGCAGGATTTCATTCTTTTTATTTTTATGGCTAAGATTCCATTATATGTGTGCCTGTGTGTGTATAATATATAATATACCATCTCCTATTTATCCATTCATCTATTTATGTGCACTTACGTTGCTTCCATTTGGCTATTGTAAATAATACTTCAATGAGCATATAATTGAGTAAATCTTTGCAAATAAGCATTTTCATTTTCTTTGAATAAATACCCTGGAGTGGAGTTGTAAAATGTATGGTCAATACATTTTTAATTTTTTGAGGAATCTCCATTTGTGTGTCATATTAGCTGCACCAATTTGTATTCCCACCAATACTACACGTGTTCCCTTTTCTACATATCCTCACCAACACTTGTTTTTGTCTTGATAATAGTTACTCTGACAGGTATGAGGTGACATCTCACTGTGGTTTTGATTTACATTACACCAATGATTAGTGATGTTGAGCTTCTTTTCATGTGTCCATTGGCCATCTGTATGCTGTCTTTGGAAAAATACCTGTTCAGATTCTCTGCCTATTTTTTAATTGTATTTTTTTTTTTGATGTTAAGTTTTCTGTGTGTCTTGGATATTAATGCCTATTGAGTATATTGTTTGCAAATATTTTCTCCCATTCAGTAGGCGTCTTCTTCAATTTGTTAATAATTTCCTTCACCATGCAGTAGCCTTTTAGTTTGATACAGTCCTATTTGTTTGTTTTTTGTTTTGTTTCCCATGTTCAGAAAAATAATACTAAGACCAATGTCAGAGAACATACTGTATGTTTTCTTCAAGAAGTTTTATGGTTGAAGGACTTCCATTAAATATTTAATATATTTTGAATTTATTTTGTGTTTGAGAAAATAGTCCCATTTTATTATTTTCCATGTATCTGTCCAGCTTCCCTAACACGATTTTTTGAAGAACGTCTTTTCCCCATTGTGTATACTTGCCTCTTTGTCATAGATTTATTGTACCTAAAAGTGTGTGTTCATTTCTGGACTCCCTATTCATTGATTTATGTGTTTGTTTCTGTGCTATTACCATACTGTTTGATGACTGCAGTTTAGTTTTATAGTTTGAAATTGGGATGAGTGATACCTCCAGCTTTGTCTTCCTTCTTAAGATCATTTTGACTGTTCTGGATTTTTTCTGTTTTCATACAATGTTTAGAATTATTTGTTCTAGTTCTGTGAAAACTGACATTGATATTTTGATAGTGATTGCATTCAGTCTATTGATTGCCCAGGGTTCGTGAGCCAGTTTTCCTCGGTATAAGTCCTTTTCAAATTCTTTTATGAGTATCATAGAGTTTTCAGAGTACAAGTGTTTTATCTCCTTAGATTTCTTCCTAGTTACTTTATTCTTTTAGATATGATTGTAAATAGAGCTTTTTTTTTTCTTGATTCCTCTTACAGTCTTTGTATCTATAAATGCAACAGATATATGCATATTAATTTTATATCCTGCAACTTTACTGAATTCATTCATGAGTCCTTTGGTGGCATGTTTAGATTTTTCCGCATGTAGTATCATGTCATTTACAAACAGAAACAGTTTTACTTTTTCAATTTCATTCATCTAATTTTCTTGTCTAATTGATGTGGCTAGAACTTTCAATACTATGTTGAATAAAAGTGATGAGCGTGGACACTCGTGTTACGTTGTAGACCTTGTGAAAAATGCTTTTGGCTTTCATCATTGAGTATGATGTTAGCTGTGGGCATATCATATATGGTCTTTCTTATGTTGAAGAATGTTCTCTCCATACCCACTTTGTTGACAGTTTTTATCATAAACAGATGTTGAATTTTGTCAAGAGTTTTTCTGCATTTATTAAGATGATCATATTTTTTTCAGTTTATTAATTGAATGTATCACATCAGTTTTGCAGATACTGACCCATCTTTGCATCCCTGGAATCCCACTTGATAATCATATATGATACTTATAATGTTGAATTCAATTGGCTTATAATTTTTCACCCAGTGTTCAATGATTCTGGCCTATATTTCTTCTTCTTTGATATATTTTTTTCTGATTTTGGTATCAGGGTGATGCTGGCCTCATATAAAGTGATCAGAAGTGTTCCTTCCTCTGCAACATTTTGGAGTACTTTGAGAAGGATGGATGTTAACTCTTTAAAATTGTGTAGTAGAATTTACCTATGACACCATGTGGTCCTGGACTTTTGTTTGTTGAGAGAGGTTTGTTTTTTTTTACAGATTAAATTTCTTTGCTGGCAATTAGTCTATTCATATTTTCTATTGTTTCCTGGGTTAGCCTTGGGAGAGTATATATTTCTAAGAACTTGTTCATTTCTCCTAGGTTGACAGTTTTTTGGCATATATTTGTTTACACTAATCTCTTAGTATCTTCTTTGTTTTTCTGTCATTTCTGTGGTTACTTCTGTTTCGTTTATGATTTTATTGATTTGGGCCCTCTCTATTTTTCTTCATGTTTCTGGCTAATTGTAATTATCCTCCTGTTTGGAGCTTGTCCACTTGGGGTATGGATCTTGACTATACCACTTCTCTACACCTCCTACCTTCCTCATTGTAATTCCCTGTTTGTATCTTTAGTTGTAGAAGATACTTTCTTCCAGACTTATAGTCTTTCTCATAATTTGTTACTCTGTAAATAATTGTAATTTTTATGTGTTTGTGAGAGGAGATGAGCTCAGGCTCTTCCTACTCTGCCATCTTGGCCACTCCCTGAAAAGATAAGTCTTAATGTTTTGCTATTCAGACATTTACAGGAAATGAGTCTCTCAGTTCTTAAATTTCATTCCTAGGGAGCATATATGAGATTATCAATTTCATATCCTTTGCTTTCATTTTAAATTGAAATATTTTCATGGAGTCAAGAATATGAATTTCCAGAAAATTCCCAGGGTGATACTAAACCCAAAGTTGAGACCAAATGAGCTTACTATGTGCAAAAGATAATATTTTAACCCAGTTACTCAGTAAATCTGAAATCAGGCATCCTTGACAATACTGTAGCACAAAATAATATCTTTTAATTTGAGAGTTATGGGGTTGGAGTGATTGGGTCTCGAGGGACTTAATTCAGGTATTTTTTGTATAGTTTTTTTTTTTTTTATGTTAAAGATAATTGAACTAACCAAAGACATTATGTTGCATAATGTTTAATTTTTTTTTATTTTGCTTCCAAAGTTACTATTAGAGTGTGTGTGTGTGTGTGTATATATATATATATATATATATATATATTTATATATTCTTTTTTAACATTTTATTTAATGTCACTTTCTTAAACATAATTATTATTAAAATTAAGTAAAAATCTGAAAATGTTATAAGCTGAACATAATATTGATTCTATGCATTGTTGTTATTCAGTCACTAAGTCATGCCTGACTCTTTGTGACCCCATGAACTGAAGCATGCCAGGCTTCTCTGCCCTTCATTATCTCCCTGAGTTTGTTCAAACTCATGTCCAATGAGTCAATGATACCATACAACCATCCCATGCCTGTGGCCCCCTTCTTCTCTTGCCCTCAATCTTTCCCAGCTTCGGGATCCAATGAGTCAGCTCTTCAGATCAGATGGCCAGAGTATTGGAGTTTGCATCAGTTCATTTCAGTTCAGTAGCTCAGTCAAGTGCGAATCTTTGTGACCCCATGGACAGCAGCACACCAGGCTTCCCTGTCCATTACCAACTCCTGAATTGTGCTCAAATGCATGTGCATCAAGTCAGTGATGCCATCCAACTATTTCATCCTCCAGAATCCCTTTCTCCTCCTGCCTTCAATCTTTCCCAGCAACAGGGTCTTTTGTATTAAATCAGTTCTTCACATCAGGTGGTTAAAGTATTGGAGCTTCAGCTTGAGAATCAGTCCTTCCAATGAATATTCAGGACTGACTTCCTTTAAGAGTGACTGATTTAATCTCTGCAATCCAAGGGATTCTCAAGAGTCTTCTCCAACACCACAGTTCAAAAGCATCAATTCTTTGGCTTTCAGCTGTTTTTATGGTACAACTTTCACATCCATACATGACTAATAGGAAAAGCCATAGCTTTGACTAGACAGACCTATGTTGGCAAAGTAATGTCTCTGCTTTTTAATATGCTTCTAGGTTGGTCATAACTTTTCTTTCAAAGAGCAAGCATCTTTTGATTTCATAGCTTCAGTCACTATCTGCAGTAATTTTGGAGCCCGAGAAAATAAAGACATGGAGCTTTCACAGAGGTGACTTATTATTGAAGTATTTTAATTGTTTTATATTTCCAATATTGTCCTGAAATGTCCCATTTGCTCCTATAATAGATGAATTTTGAATGTTCACATTATCTTTTAAGTGTTAACGGTTAATATTTGGATATATTGAATCAATATTTTTGCAATTACATATGGTTCAGTTTAAACTATAGAAATTATACATGGCTCTACTTAATTTTGTCCCCAAATTCATTTTTTGAATCTTTTATATAATGAACTTAAATATTTAAGCATAATTTATCTTTTCACACCATGTTGATAAAAATGTATTTTAAAATGACATTTGTTGTTGTTGTTGTTGTTATTCTGATTCATAGTTATTTTGATGAGTGTTAGCAATTACTTTCGGAGAAGGCAATGGCACCCCACTCCAGTACTCTTGCCTGGAAAATTCCATGGATGGAGAAGCCTGGTAGGCTGCAGTCCATGGGGTCACGAAGAGTCACACATGACTGCGTGACTTCACTTTCACTTTTCACTTTTGTGCATTGGAGAAGGAAATGGCAACCCACTCCAGTGTTCCTGCCTGGAGAATCCCAGGGACGGGTGAGCCTGGTGGGCTGCCGTCTATGGGGTCACACAGAGTCAGACATGACTGAAGCGACTTAGCAGCAGCGGCAATTACTTTGAGCTAGTGACTTTGTAATTTCCTAGAGCTATTGCTGTGACCAGGATGAGAGCAATGCCCCATCTAATTTGTTCCTTTTACACTCGTATAAAAAAGAGTAACCAGAAAACCAATTTTCTTGGTTTTCTTGTAACTGTGTCTAAAATAACAGTCAAAATAGATCAGAGCAAGGACCTCTCCTGTAAATTATGTTAATGAATCCAGGACAAACTGTTGATTATAGACCTCTAATTTTCTTTCAAACCTGGATCTCCTGCACAGCAGGCAGATTCTTTATCAAATGAGCCACTAGGGAAGCCTGGTATATTAGTTTGCTTGTTATTTCTCAATTCTTGGGTGTATTTAGTAGATGGGAAAGTAAATTAGTTAAGTGTAAGAATAATAACAACATGTTAGTCAGCTTAAAAAAGAACCCCTTGCTTTTAAATATAAGAGATTGCTTACAGAGAATAATTTGTTACAAATTTATGATTCACTCCGTTTCTTCTTAGCCTCCAACCAGCACAGGCATCTGTTTCATCCCTTTTATATGATGAAACAAGAGAATTGAACCATCATATACCAACCATTCTTCTTAGCCTTACAGTCTTTTATTTCTTATTCTCTAGTGAGTGTTGATGACAAAGTATCAGAAGCTCTAGGGAAATTATCCCAGGTGGTAGCTCTGACAAGAGAAGGAACATTGCTCCTAAATAGTGGATTGATTCTGAATGAATGCCTTGTATTAGATGATCCCCAGTCTCAGCAGGATTTTCAAAAGAGATTATTGACTTGCTGCCCAACGTCTTAGGCCAACAACCTCTAAATCATATGACAGAAACCACGGAAAGTTTATTTCTCTGGACAGAAAGAAAAAGAATTCAGATTGCTTTAAAGAAGATTGAAACTTCAACTATTGCTTTTTTAAAGAGAAAAAATTAATAGAGTTTTCTTGCCTTCTGTCCAGGCAAATATCAACTTCACCTCACTGAAAATTTTCCTACCTTTAAAATTCAAAGTGTAGCACAAAATCTATTTCCACTCCCCCAAATGAAACCTGGATATGTTTTTATCAATTTGATTTTGATTATTATTGTTATTTTTTTTCTTTTAAATTTTATTTTATTTTTTATTTTTTTATTTTTAATAATTTTAAAAAAGAATCCACCACAGGTATACATGTGTTCCCCATCCTGAACCCTCCTCCCTCCTCCCTCCCCATACCATCCCTCTGGGTCGTCCCAGTGCACCAGCCTTTACATAATTGTATTAGTTTTGCCAAATATCAAAATGAATCCAAGGTATAGAAATTTTTATTTGTGAATATATTCAGAGACATTTTGCAAGTATTTCCCTGAAATCCAAATCTGTTTTCTTAAAATTTACTTTAACAAGGCTCAATACTCCAGTTGTCTTCTGAGATTCTATTCATAACTAAAAGAGATTTATACATATTGTGCTATGTTATTAGCTGATTTGAGAGTCTATTGGCAATTAGTCTGTTGAACTATTTGTTGTAGGTAGATACAATATGATTATAAATATGATAGATACTCATTTATATCATGGCTGCTTGCTTCTCCCAACTTGAGACTATACCCCTCAAAATTCTCCTATTACTCTGTGTACGTTGATGCCCATTTTCTACCATTAATGCCCAAGTATCAATAACCTGGGAGTTAGTAACAAACAAGTCTCCTGCTATCATCGATTGTAAGGAGATCAGTTATGAACACAGAAAAATGTCACTGTAAATCCCTTTCGCCATTTGAACATGTGAAAAGGAAAGGGAATTTCTAGTTAGGTTGCAAGTCCTTACAAAGCATTTGACTTCTCTCTGTGCTTCCTCAATGTGTGTGCCCTGTCTTTTCAATATCCAGTGGCCTCACCACAAAATTTTTATTTTTCCTCTTCTTCTTCCTCCTCCCCCAGTACTTACATATCTAATTATTTACCTCAGCTATCAAAATAAAGTTTATATGCATTTTAAATTGATGCTATTTAATATCATGTGACATACATAAAAATTAAACTTTATAAAATTAAATTTTGTTAGCCAATTAAATACACTCTTTGAATGTTTTTGCCAATTTTAACAATGTATATACAAAGAAACAAACCACCTTTCCCATAAACCTTAATATTTTATGTACTCTATTATTTCTATTTTCTCCTTCCTAAAGAAAAAAGTAGCAATAAAACATTGTTAATAAACAACAGCAGTTAAATTCTAATCTACTAGACTCATAATGCATAATGCATTCCATTTTGAAGCATGTTTACCAAAGAACCCTATTCATTTTTTGATTGCCTTATAGAATCCAAAGCCTTATATAATCACAAAGCAGACTATATTGTTTCTATACATACGTACACCCTTAATATTCATATATGTGGTTCAGTTGTACAAAATACTTTTATCAGAACTTCCACTCCAATGTTAAACTGAATTAATTGCTAACATTAAAACTTGGCTGACTTTTACATAAATCTTTTCTTTTTTCACTTTGTCTCAAAACATGAGACAGTCTAGGTAATCTAGGCTCACATTTTGATTTGTATTAGTGTCTTTGTGCTGAATGTTGACTGCGCTCTTTGGTTCAATATTAACACTTTCTGATGAAGCACCTTCATTTCTATTACATTTCTGATCTCTCAGCACTTCCATTTTAGACCCAGGTTTATTCATATTATCTCAGAATTTCTTCCTAGAGTATCCAAAAAAATTCACTGAAAACATTCCCTATATAGTCATTTATTTCATTCTTTGACAATTTTAATTAGAGGTGTGTGTGTGTGTGTGTGTGTGTGAGTCACTCAGTCATATCCAACTTTGCAACCCCATGGACTGTAGCTGCCAGACTCTGTCCTTGGAATTCTCCACGCAAAAAAAAAATACTTAACCAATTCTCCAAATCATTTTTTATAATTTGAAAACGTTATCAATTTCACTATTCCTAGTAATACAATCTAAAGAATTAATGTAAATGCATAGGATCTATTCATCATTATTCAGTACTCTCAGCCTTTCCTATCTTCTCTTATCAGTCTTTTTTCCTGTTTAATTCATTTGTGGATTTTTTGTTATTAACAAAAGATTTATTTATTTATTTATTCTTTTGCTACTGATACTCTTACCCTTTCCATGCAGCATTTTAAGTTGTTTACAGGATGGCAGGAAAACACACAGTTCACACATCCCTCACTTATTTTTCCAAAACACAAACTTAATAGAAGTTAGGTGTATAAATAGAACAAGAGCAGAGGTACATTGTGATGTATTTTTATTATCTCTTTAATACTAAAAAAGTGCATACAACTACTTGTTATAGTCTCTGCGTAGGAATAATTCTGCAAAATATTTTCTGAGAAAATGTACTAGGCTATTGTCTTTATACTCAGTTTTTTTTTTCATTTTTTTTTCAGTTTTATTTATATCAAATTCCCAGAAACTTGTAAACCCATGCCTTTTTTTCTTTTTTTTTTTAAGGAAACAGTTTTTAAGATCTAGTGCTCCTGATTCTGATCCAATATATTTTTTTCTGAAACAAAGATTGGTTTGGTCTAAGAATATGATCCCACATTTATTTCCCTATATTCCCCTTTGAAAAATTTAAGACTTGCAAATTAATATCAATAGCTTAGTTTTGTACTATTGTAGCACATGCCCAAGTCATTGCATAGCATTTCCACTTTGGCATAACTACCTCATGGACTGTGCTAAGTCACTTCAATCGTGTCAGACTCTTTGCAACCCCATGGACTGTAGCCTGCCAGCCTCCTCTATCCATGGGATTCTCAAGGCAAGAATACTGGAGTGGGTTGCCATGCCCTCCTCCAGGGCATCTTCCCAAACCCGGGACTGAACCCATGTCTCTTAGGTCTCCTGAATTGGCAGGTGCATTCTTTATCACTGTTGCCACTGAGTAAGCCATACCCAGAATTATCTCATTTATCCTCCCCACAAAATGAGAATTAGCTCATTTATAAGGCTTCCTCGATAGCTCAGTTGGTAAAAAATCTGCCTGAAAGGCAGGAGACCCTGGTTCGATTCCTGGGTCAGGAAGATCTTCTGGAGAAGGGATAGTATTCTTGGGCTTCCCTTGTTGCTCAGCTGCTAAAGCATCCGCCTGCAATGTGGAATACCTGGGTTCGATCCCTGGGTTGGGAAGATCCCCTGAAGAAGGGAAAGGCTATCCACTCCAGTATTCTGGCCTGGAGAATTCCATGGGCTGTGTAGTCCATGGGGTTGCAAAGAGTCGGACACACCTGAGCAACTTTCACTTTCTTTCATCCTCCCCACAACTTCCTTCTTATATTATTTTCCATGAGGTGTTTCTTTTACCCCCATCTTCCTAATCATAGAGGTACAAAATTCAATTTTACTTCTTTCCTATTATGGTTTCACATCCAAATAACTTCTGACTCCTGTTATTCCAGTGCTTAAATCCACCTTTGCACCTATTTTCTGCACAATAGGCTACCCACCTGATGCAAACTCATCTTCTGGCAAATTTCACAAAGGCCAAATAAAATATGTATATTTGTAACTATATTGGCTTTATTAAAGCAAAATCCTGATGTCTATTTGCCTGCTTTTTTAAAAACAAGGGAAAATATTGCCCAGATTCATTAGACAAATAGAAAAGATTCTTGCAGCCAAAATTGAATTTGACTTGTCTGATATTTCCCATTATGCTGTTCTACACATGGCAGTGCATCACAGAATTTTTTTTCCTTTTTTTTTGTTTGTTTTATTTCTTTGAATTTCTTTCCCTCCATTTCATCATAGCAGAGTCATAGCCATTCTATCATGTAGACATCATCTTCCTTATTTCTCCAAAATACTTACCTACTTTAGTGGTGAGTCACCATTACTGATCATTTGTAATATGGTTATAACTCATTTGTACATATGACTCATTTTCCTCATTAGCTAACTGGTTCAACTTTACTTATTCCCAACAGAAAGTATGGGTTTCCCTGGTGGCTCAGTGGTGAAGAATCCTCCTGCCAATTCTGGAGACACAGGAGTCATGGGTCTGATCCCTGGGTTGGGAAGTTCCTCTTGTACAGGAAATGGTAACCCACTCCAGTATTCTTGCTTGGAAAACTCCATGGACAGATAGCCTGGTGGTCTACAGTCTATGGGGTTACAAAGAATCAGACATGACTGAGCACACACACACACACTCACACAATAGAAAGCGTGCCTAGTATGCAGGCAGGTATAGACATTCAGTGAATAAGTGATAGACTTAGTTGAATCAAGAACCCATGGCAACCTGATTGATTTTCCCCATATTCAGTCTATGGTGTACCCTTTTTGAAGACAAAAACTGTATTTTTAAAATTTGTGTGTATGACATTCACTGCCTTCTGGTAGATGTTCAGTGCATGTTTGTGTAATTACTGAAATAGTCCCATCTCTCAACATTCTTGTAATAAAATACAGAAACTGAACTCTCTTCATCATTGATAAGTTTTTACTAGCATTAGATCATGTGAGATGTGTATTTCTCTATACTGAGAAATATATTTGTGTCAATTAGGATAAGACTGCTTTAGAATTTTGGTTGCCACTGTTGACTAGAAAGATGCACAATGTGAGAGTTGCAAGTTAAGTTTTATTTGGAGCAAAATGAGGACTTGCAGCTGTAGAGACAGCACCTCAGATAGCTGTGAGAGACTCCTCCAAAGAGCTAGTGGGAGAAGGTCAATAAATAAGATTTTGTTGAAGGAGGAGTTCAATGATATCAAGCACTTACTTTACAACAGGTTTTCTGCTAGTCAGGAGGAGCTGATGTGACCATGAAGGATTTAGTGCCTTTCTAGATATGAAGAGATCCAAGGATTGGGATCATGAGATCAGTTTCTGAGAATACCAAATTATCTGAAGATCTGTTTCAACAGATCCCCTGGAGCAACAGAGTGCCTGAATTCCCCTCAGGGGGTGTCAAAGTTCAGCAGCTGCAGGAGCACAGTGTTTAATCTCCAAAGAGCCAGATGGCAACTGCCTTTGTTGCTGTTGTTGAGTCACTGACAAATCCTCTTCTGTCAGTACAGTTGCTCAGTCATGTCCAGCTTTTTGCAACCTGCAGCATGCCAGGATTCCCTGTCCATCACCAACTCCCAGATTGTGCTTAAATTCATATCCATCGAGTCGGTGATGTTATCCAACCATCTCATCCTCTAGCATCCCCGTCTCCTGCCTTCAATTTTTCCCAGCAACATGGTCTTTTCCAATGAGTCAATTCTTCACATCAGGTGGCCAGAGTATTGGAGTTTCAACTTCAGCATGAGTCCTTCCAATGAATACTTTAGGACTGATTTCCTTTAGGATGGACCGGTTGGATCTCCTTGCAATCCAATGTACTCTCAAGAGTCTGCCCCAACACCACAGTTCAAAAGCATCAATTCTTGGGCCTTCAGCTTTCTTTATGGTCCAACTGTCACAGTCATGCATGGCTACTGGAAAAACCATAGGTTTGACTAGACAGACCTTTGTTGGCAAAGTAACGTCTCTGCTTTTTAATATGCTGTTTAGGTTGGTCATAACTTTTCTTCCAAGGAACATGTGTCTTTTAATTTCATGGCTGCAGTCACCATCTGAAGAGTTTTTGGAGCCCTCCAAAATAAAGTCTGTCATTGTTTCCATTGTTTCCCCAGCTATTTGCCATGAAGGGATGGGACCTGATGCCATAATCTTACTTTTCTGAATGTTGAATTTTAAGCCAACTTTTTCATTATCCTCTTTCCCTTTTAGCAAGAGGCTCCTCAGTTTCTATTCCCATTCTGCCATAAGCATGGTGTCATCTGCATATCTGAGGTTTTTGATGTTTCTCCCAGCAATCTTGACTCCAGCTTGTGCTTCATCCAGCCTGGCATTTCACATGATGTACTCTGCATATAAGTTAAATAAACAGGGTGACAAAATACAGCCTTTATGTACTCATTTCCCAATTTGGAACCAGTCTGTTGTTCCATGTCCAGTTCTAACTGTTGCTTCCTGACCTGCATATAGATTTCTCAGGAAGCAGGTAAGGTGGTCTGGCATTCCTGTCTCTTGAAGAATTTTCCAGTTTGTTGTGATCCACATAGTTAAAGGCTTTGGCGTAGTCAATAAAGTGAAAGTAGACATTTTTTTTTTCTGGAATTCGCTTGCTTTTTTGATGATCCAATGGATGTTGGCAATTTGATCTCTGGTTCCGCTGCCTTTTCTAAATCCAGCTTTGAGATCTGGAAGTTCTTGGTTCACATACAGTTGAAGCCTGACTTGGAGAATTTTGAGCATTATTTTGCTAACATCTGGGATGAGTGCAATTGTGGGGTAGTTTGAACATTCTTTAGCATATCTTTTCTTTGGGACTGGAATGAAAACTGACCTTTTCCAGTTCTGTGACCAATGCTGAGTTTTCCAAATTTGCTGACATAGTGAATGCAGCAGTTTCACAGGATCATCTTTTAGGATTTGAAATAGCTCAACTGGATTTCTATCACCTCCACTAGCTTTGTTCATATTGATACTTCCTAAGGTCCATTAGACTTTATATTCCAGGATGTCTGGCTCTAGGTGAGTGATCACACCATTGTGATTATCTGGGTCATTAAGATCTTTTTTGTAAAATAGTTTTGTGTATTCTTGCCAACTCTTCTTAATCTCTTCTGCTTCTGTTAGGTTCATAATATTTCTGTCCTTTATTGTGCCCATCTTTGCATGAAATATTCCTTTGGTATCTCTAATTTTCTTGAGGAGATCTCTAGTTTTTCCCATTCTATTGTTTTCTTCTATTTCCTTGTATTGATCACTGAGGAAAGCTATCTTATCTCTCCTTGCCATTCTTTGGAACTCTGCCTTAAGAGAGGTATAACTTTCCTTTTCTCCTTTGCCTTTCACTTCTCTTCTCTTCTTAGCTATTTGTAAGCCATCCTTAGCCAACCATTTTGCCTTTTTGCATTTCCCCCCACCTTGGGGATGGTCTTGATCACTGCCTCCTGTACAGTGTCACGAACCTCAATCCATAGTTCTTCAGGCACTCTATCAGATCTAATCCCTTGAATCTATTTGTCACTTCCACTGTATAATCATAAGGTATTTGATTTAGGTCATACTTGAATGGTCTAGTGATTTTCCCTACCTTCTTCAATTAAAGTCTGAATTTTGCAATAGGAAGTTCAAGATCTAAGCTGCAGTCAGCTCCTGATCTTTCTTTTGCTGACTGTATAGAGCTTCTCCGTCTTTGGCTGCAAATAATATAATCAATCTGATTTGGTATTGTCCATCTGGTGATGTCCATGTGTAGAGTCTTCTCTTTTGTTGTTAGAAGGTGTTTGCTATAACCAGTGCAGTCTCTTGACAAAACTCTGTTAGTTTTTGTCCTGCTTCATTTTGTACTCCAAGTACAATTTTTTCTTGGCAAGTACCAATTTGTAGTTGACACAAAATATACTAATTTATTTAAAACCCGGTGTACGAGACAGCAAAAGAGACACTGATGTATAGAACAGTCTTATGGACTCTGTGGGAGAGGGAGAGGGTGGGAAGATTTGGGAGAATGACATTGAAACATGTAAAATATCATGTAAGAAAGGAGTTGCCAGTCCAGGTTCAATGCACGATACTGGATGCTTGGGGCTAGTGCACTGGGACGACCCAGAGGGATGGTATGGGGAGGGAGGAGGGAGGAGGGTTCGGGATGGGGAGCACATGTATACCTGTGGTGGATTAATTTTGATATTTGGCAAAACTAATACAATTATGTAAAGTTTGGAAATAAAATAAAATTTAAAAAAAAGAGGCAAAAAATAAAATAAAATAAAATTATAAATAGCAAAAAGTAGATGTGTTTGTAAGTAGCTGTTAAGGAAGATGGTCCCATCCTTTTCAAAGCATTACTTTTTTCAAACTAAGAGTGAGACTCCACAGGTATCCCACATTTATTTTAGTTTTTATTGGGTCTTACTGAAAACTTGGTGAATATGATTTTTTTCACAACTATTTGTTTCTGTTTATCATAATTGGATTTAAAAAGCATACTTTGTTGTTTTACTTTGTCATTCAAAAAATAGAACAAGACATGTTCTATTGCAATTACTAGACAGATTAAGCCAGACTGACCCAGACCTATGATTACTATTTGAGTCATAATTCACTATATCCAGTTTATTTAGCTATACTAACAAAATGAAAAATGATCAGTCTCTTGACTTACCCAATGTTAAAATAATCACCTAAACTTTAGACAAACCAAACATCAAGCAACTCTCTTTGAAAAGTCTTAACTTATACCTTTTTATGCTAATATGTCTGCACATTGATCAATTAATTACTATAGAAAATAGATATTTTATATCCAAGGTACTTATACCCCAGATATTTTCAATACTATTATTTTAATATGAGAATACTTTCTTTGTTAAATTAACATACCAACAATTTATCACAAGATGACCAAGAAGAGAAGAGAAAAAAATAGTAAATATCTTTCAAACATCTATGTACACCTTTATAAAATTTATGTGGGTGAATATCTAAAAGGGAAAAATTGAGTTTAGCTTTCTTTTCTTGACACAGTAACCATGTCTAGATATTATATTCAACTTAGCATCACTAATGTGCAAAGCAATATGGATTTTTTGGAATTCAATCATTGAAAGTTTTTTCAAAGTGAACACAAAAAATGCAGCTGAAAACTACATTTAAATGAAATATATTTTTCATTCAAAGTGATTCTAAAAATCACTTGCTTCACAGCCCTAAGGGAAGTTTATTCTTTTTAGATGTTAATTTGTTACCTCATGGATATGAAAGAATAAAAGTAGTTATAAAGATATATCTGCATCTTAGACAATCTTACACTTTCATTTTTCTTTGTATGACCATGATACACTTTTAACATATTTTAATAGCATTATCTAAATTGCTGAATTAGGGGAAATTCCAAGTATTGCTTTACTATTTTGTATGCATCATTGATGTGCTCACATGTTTTTGTTCTTCATATAAAACTCTGCAAAAGAAAGACTTAGCAAAAAGGAAGCTCACCATATCCATACAACTAAATTAATGGAAAAATCTCTAAATTCTTTAAACAAATATCATCTGCATCATCAATAATGAGTTCTCTTAGGAAGTGAATTATTCACAAGAAATAAGGATAGACTGTAGTTTGAAAATAATTTTCTAACGTTTCCATAAAATTATCCAGTGTTCCATATAAAATCTGAATTTGAGAGAGAGTGCAAAAGTGTGGTGGGAGAATCATAATCTAGGACCATGATTTTCATTTTTTAACATAAATGCCAAGAAACCTTTGCATACTTCAAAACTCACTCCAATTTTTGGAGTTAACTGTCTTAACCTTGAAACCTCATATAAAACTGCTGTTGTAGAGAGTCAGCAAAAGTGTTTTAAACAAGATTTTTTTGTTTTTAGAAGATAATATTCCAAGGCAACCATGTGATTTGTGAGTATGCTCAATGGAGGATTGACTTTATACTCTCTGGATGTCTTCCAGTGTCCAGTACATTCAATTTTTGAAGCACTGACTTAATTTAGGTTTAATTATTCCCCATTTCTGCTTTATTATTCTTCAAGGACTTTTTGGTTACCTCTTCATTCATTGTCTATAATTGTTTTAATTTTTGCTTTGCAGGATTTTGGCTGCCATTTTTAGTTTTCTATTTTCTTATTCAGATGCAGGCACAAGATCTTTTTCTGTTATTTTGGAAAAAGTTGATGACACAAAAAATTTACATAACTGTGCCACATAAAATATTATATAACATAGAAAACACCAGATTTTCAAATAATAAAAGTATTATTGCCTTTGTTTACTAAACAATCATTTGAAAGAGAAAGCAGCATGGTGAATATACTATCTATCTCTCTATCTATCTATCTATATATATATACACTAATGATGAATAATTCAAATGTGAGATTTAAATACAAGTGCAGATAAAATGTATATAGAGAAAACTTACTTTTTGAATAAAACTTGTTCTAAGTAGAATGAAAAACAGATATAAACAATAAAATTTAAAAACTGACATGTTAGGTTACATAGTTCTTTGGCAGTTCTCACTTTTTAATTTTGATTTTTACTCTGATTCTGGTATTTTGAGTTTGCTTTTTAATGTTCAAATGTGTGGATTTTTCCTAAGCATCTTTTATAATTAAATCTAATCTTTGTTGACAGAATTGGATAATGTGTCCTGAATCTTATCAATTCCTTAAATGTTAATATAGTTTCCTGTCCTACAATGTAGTTAAGTTTCCTAACTGTCCTAATAAATGTGTTAGAAAAATTGTTTCCACCTTTATTTGACCTATTGTGCTCATTAAATCAAGCTTGTGTTTGTCGTTCAGTAGTGGTCTACTCTTTGCAACACCATGGACTTTAGCCCACCAGGCTGCACTTTCCATGGAATTCTCCAATCAAGACTATTGGAATCGGTTGTCCATTCCTTCTCTAGAGGATCTTTCAGATCCAGAGATCAAACCCAGGTCTCCTGCATTACAGGCAGATTCTTTACCATCTGAGCCACCAGGAAAACCCGAAATCAAGCTTATTTATACCCTTTTACTTTCTTATACTTTTATGAGTTTCATGTTTATCCGCTTGATCTATCAATTGCTAAAACTGTAATTTTTACATCTCACTCAATTGTAGTCTCTTTAAAAAAATGTTGATCAGTTAACATTACTTGATGTATTTTGAGACTATGAGTTGCAATAAAGATGACTATTCTATTTTTCCATGGAGCTAAACATTTTGTCTGTAAAAGATGATAAATATACTTTATACAATTAGGAGGTGAGAGACATTTTCTATTGGAATATTAAGGATTCATGTTGATATATGGCAAAACCCATACAATATTGTAAAGTAATTAACCTCAAATTAAAATAAATAAATTTATATTAAACAAAAAGAATATCATTCTATTCACATTTTTGCTATATTATTGCCATTCTATTGTAGGTAATCTGTTGAGCTGTTTTTGGAGGGTTTTATTTGTTTTTCTCTTTGTTAGGCTCTATTATGTTCTTTCTGTGTTTTGTCATGTTTATGTATGTCATATATATCTAGAAAGATACATTAAGATAATTCTTTTAAAAAAAATTTATTGTATTTGTTTATTTATTTTTGACCACGCCTCGTGGCACGCGGGATCTTAGTTCTTCATGAGGGATTGAACCTACATCCCTGGCACTGGAAGCCTGGAGTTTTAACCAGTGGATGGCCTGGGAAGTATGTATTTAGATGATTCCTAAAATCTTTCCTGGGATTTGTTAGAATTCTTAGATTTTAAGATTGGAGTATTGAGAAATTGTCAGTCACAATGTCTTTGATCATTGACACCCTCTGCACTCATCTTCTTCTCTTTTTAAAATTTATTTATTTTAATTAGAGGCTAATTACTTTACAATATTGTATTGGTATGCAAGACAGCAAAAGAGACACAGAGGTATAGAACAGTCTTTTGGACTCTGTGGAGGGCGGCGGGGATGATTTGGGAGAATGGCATTGAAACACTCATCTTCTTCTAAATCCCTTATTTGAGTAGTTGACAATCTCATTCTGTCTTCCACATTTCTTATTTTTGCCTTTCTAGGTTGCAGTTTAGATGTTGAAGGCAGGAACACACACTGAATATCTGAAATCAAATAACTAAATTTAGTATTTAAGTTAGAGTGAGCTACACTGGAAGAGCAAAATCTCATAGGAAAGCAAATTGAGGTTTTGGAAAGCATTTGGGGGAAGATAATATTGGTTACACGATTGTAGGTAGGTAGGTTGTCATCAGCCTAGAAGCATGCTCACCTAACTGAGTGTACTGTAGACTTGCTGACCCTTAAAATACTTGACTGTCATTGATTGGTTAACTTTCAGAAGCATGATCACTGAAACAATTGGTGCTGATTGATTTTTGAGTAGTTTAGAATTTGCCTGATGCTCTGACTGTAAACAGTGTTTTCTTGGGAGTATGAGAACTTTAAAACAATGAAAGATAATTACTTCTGCCATATTTCCTATGGTTCACTAAATCCTAATCGTCTCTTCAGTTCAGTTCAGTTCAGTTCAGTCCAGTCGCTCAGTCGTGTCCGACTCTTTGCGACCCTATGAATCGCAGCACGCCAGGCCTCCCTGTCCATCACCAACTCCCGGAGTTCACCCAGACTCACGTCCATCGAGTCAGTGATGCCATCCAGCCATCTCATCCTCTGTCGTCCCCTTCTCCTCCTGCCCCCATACTCTCTTCAGCTCCATCTAATTGACTAATGATTTATACACTGACTTTGTAATTATTACAACATATTTTTCATATCCATGTTATTAATATTTTGCTTCTTTTTCACATTTGTTTTTTGCCTGATCATATTTAACATTTAATTTTATTCTTTACACACTTTATATATAGATATCTTTATTCTGTGTGAAATAATTCCATGATCTGAACCTTTGACGAGTCTGTTTACTTTCTGACTTTTGACAAGCATTTTGTTTTCCTTGGAATTTTATTTGAGATAATACATTGAAGTGTATTTTGAAGTAAAATTTTGCCAGGCAGATTTTATGTAACTCCTGAAAGTAGCCTGAAGATGACCGTGACTCAAACTATTTTAACGTCAATTTCTTATCTGAGATTTATTTTAATTACATGAGAAGCATAAATTAAGAATGCAAATGTGACAGTGAAAAGTTGTTATAAATTCTCAGGAGACTTTTTTCTTTGTCTTAACACAGTTGCGGATTTTAGATAAATTTACTTGTTGTCCTTCTGGGAAAAGTGGAGTTTATTTCTTATACCCCATGAATAGCTGTGTAAACATCTCACTTCTCATCATTACTTGGGGGTGCTATAACATTCCCCAGCTTTAATAGACTTTGGCTTTATCTAGTGCTTCTTTGTATAATGCAGCTGCCTAGAGTTCGGCATAAACTCAGTGTTTAGGTTTGTTTTTGATGCTTTCCACCAGCCAAGAATCAGTTTGACCTATTTTAGATTCTTGGCAGTTTCTTTTCATTTATAACAGCCTAACTGAGAGGGATTGGGGGCAGGAGGAAAAGGGGATGACAGAGGATGAGATGGCGGGATGGCATCACTGACTTGATGGACATGAGTTTGAGTAAACTCCAGGAGATGGTGATGGACAGGGAGGCCTGGCATGCTGCAATTCATGCGGTCATAAAGAGTTGGACACGACTGAGTGACTGAACTGAACTGAACAATGAGTATGTTGTATCTATATACTTTTTCTATGTCAACCTGTCTATGTACAGACAAATAGATATAAATATATACATGTATGTACATAAAAGAAAGTACTTATCAATATCCATTTTAAATATATAAATACTGATATTTAAAATGCTATATTTATTTTCAGCTGTTGTATCTCTTCCTTGTCTTTTATATTTATTAATACCATAGCACCTGATATTAATGATTGCCTAATATGTTCTTTCTTGATGCTCTTGATGCTAAGCATTTAAAAGCATTGTATCATTCAATACTCAAAGTAACACTTTGCAAGGGATGGTACTATGATCTTTATTTTTATACAAAGTAACAAAAGTTTTAGAAAGCTGAAAAAACAGAAAGATTCCATATCACAAGATTTTCAGAACTAGAAGTTAAACTCATTGTATCATTCACTCAAACTTTAATTATTAGGCATGGTATGCTTTAATTTTTAATAGCATGCTATTTTAATAATTAAATCAAAAAAAGCATTTTCAAATAACTGGATAAGAAATAAGGACCATGTGCTCTGTTGACAGAATTCCTTATGTTTTAGGATATGATTTGGAATGAATCTCTACCACTGTGGTTCTAACTGTAAATGAGGAAGAAAATATGTGTATATCTTTAAAGGAAAACTGGGGATTTATTTTTTAATTGGCTATGAGATCCTAGGATTAAAGGTTTAGGTACTGTCTTTATTAAGGATAAAAACTAATTAAAGTTTTAATCTCAAATAATCTTAAGATTAAAGGGTACATCTTCAATTTATATAATGGTTAATTGAGATAAACTGATCATTTACAGTAATACACATCTCTCATCCACCTTTCTTATTCTATGTTTTCATTCTAATTTCTGTCATGGGTCAGTGGCAGTAGTCTTTTTCCTATTCTTTTAATGATGTATAGAAATTTCCAGTATTTTCCATAAAAATGATTGCAATTTATTTTCAATTGAGACAATATCTCTATGACATAAGGATGCCCCAAGTAAGGCTCAAATCTTAGTCTAATGAATAGTCAAATTTTGAAAGAGAAAGGATTTGAATGCTATTATTAAAATGATTTCTAAACACAAGGAGGAAATTGCCATTGATACAGGGAAATCAAAACAATTTGCCACATCAGATCAGATTAGATCAGATCAGTCGCTCAGTTGTGTCCAACTCTTTGTGACCCCATGAATCGCAGCACACCAGGCCTCCCTGTCCATCACCAACTCCCGGAGTTCACCCAGACTCAGGTCCATCGAGTCAGTGATGCCAACCAGCCATCTCATCCTCTGTCGTCCCCTTCTCCTCTTGCCCCCAATCCCTCCCAGCATCAGAGTCTTTTCCAATGAGCCAACTCTTCGCATGAAGTGGCCAAACTACTGGAGTTTCAGCTTTAGCATCATTTCTTCCAAAGTAATCCCAAGGCTGATCTCCTTCAGAATGGACTGGTTGGTTCTCCTTGCAGTCCAAGGGACTCTCAGGAGTCTTCTCCAACACCACAATCAAAAGCATCAGTTCTTCGGCGCTCAGCCTTCTTCACAGTCCAACTCTCACATCCATACATGACCACAGGAAAAACCATAGCCTTGACTAGACGAACCTTTGTTAATTTGCTACATAGTTCCAGATATTCTCTGTTCTCACTACACTGCTGCTTATTGCTTGCAAATTTTGATAATGACACAAATTTAGGACTAGTTTAGGTTTTCATGAAGAAATTAAAATTTTCTACATACTAGACTTTTCCCTTTTTCCAAAGAAATCCAACTGAAATCCAATTGACAGTGGATAAACCTCATTTTCTACACAGGAAATATTTTACTTAGGTATTACACAGTTGCAGAAGTCTAAATTAAATGATGTATTTTTAATATACTTTTATCAAATAAGATGAAAGAAAGAATGTATTATAAATATTACAAAAGGGAATACCCACTATATATATATATATATATATATATATATATACATATATGCATATCTGTCTCACTTTCATTGTAGAAATAAAAAAAAAAGAGCTACTAAGCAACCATTATTGTTTCCATGCTTCTGATAAAAAAGTGGAATTCTAGAATCAAAATGTAAACAAACATTTTTGAAAGACTATGACCAGGTATCCACATTTTATAATATTTTAGATATAAAAAATGACCTCAGCTTCCAGTGTTTTATTATTTAATTTGGGAAACTGTGAAATAAATAGACTCATTTACAAAAGATTTGTTTATTAAAGTAAAGACGGTGATAACATAACTGGAGATTTGGAGCACTGAAACATTCCACTCTGTTCAGTACATACTAAGTTAAAATTTAAAAAAAAAGGGAATATGAGCTTGAAATTTTAAGAATGGGTAGGATTTTGGATACTACTCTGTTCTAGTTCCAAATGAAAGGCTCCTCTTAAAAATTAGTTTCTCCAGTGGATCCCAGTACTTCTGTCACTGTGTCCTGTATCATAGGCCACTTCAATTCCAGAAAGTGTTTTTCCTATGTTGTGTCTTTAAAATGTATGTTTTCTGAATGCTTGTTTTTTACCAGTCTTTTTGTAATTTATTCACCCACTTTCTCTGAAAGAGGCTTTGTGGTCTTTATGTCCTATCTTCGGAAGCCAATGCCTTCAAATTCTCATTTATATTCAGAAAACAGATGTATGGGTCTAACTAGCTATTGCATATATCTACTGGATGATTTTGGGCACATCAAATTGAGCATGTTAAAAGAAAACCTAAAATATTTTTGGGAGAAGTAAAATCTTTCAGTATTCTTTTCTTATTTTTCACTGGCATCACTATAACTGAGTTTGCTCTGTCCTTATCATTCCACGTCCATTCTCCATGATTAGCTGACAACCATGTTTCATTGATTAAATATCCTTTATCTTTCTAAATACACACCTTATTCACTTCCACATCTACTGTCATAACTCAGAACCTTGAAAATTTTGCCTGTACTGTAGCAACACATTGCCTTTGTCTTTTGTTGGAGTCTCTTTCCCAGCCCAACATATAACTCAAGTCAGTGCTTTGTTCATATGATATTTCTAATACAAAAATTGGTTTATATTATCCTGTTGTATAAAATTCTTCAATAACACTGCATCACCTGTGGGCTTTGCATGATTTATCTCAAACTGTTTATAGTTCAACCTAAGATTTTTACTTTATGATAACACTCTAGTTTCTTGACTGCCTCTATCTGTACTGTAGTACTCTTTGTGCCTTTCCTCTGAGCTTTTACTTCTGCTTTACATATACTCCCCATAACACCAACCCCTGAAAACATCATAACTTAGTCTTTATGTCTCACATTAAGCATGCCTCCTGCTATGAGCTTCTCTCAACCTTATCAGTTAGACTTCAGTTTCCATTTGAATCTTAGATATGATGTGATTGTAGAATTGTGTGTCCTTCATTACTGTTCTTCAGTTCAGTTGCTCAGTCATGTCCGACTCTTTGTGACCCCATCAAATGCAGCACGTGAGGTCTCCCTATCCATCACCAACTCCTGGAGTTTACCCAAATTCATGTCCATTGAGTCAGTGAGGCTATCCAATCATCTTATCCTCTGTCATCCCCTTCTCGTCCTGTCCTCAATCTTTTCCAGCATCAGGGGCTTTTCAAATGAGTCAGCTCTTCGCATCAGGTGGCCAAAGTATTGGAGTTTCAGCTTCAACATCAGTCCTTCCAATGAAAACTCAGGACTGATCTCCTTTGGGATGGACTGGTTGGATCTCCTTGCAGTCCAAGGGACTCTCAAGAGTCTTCTCCAACACCATAGTTCAAAAGCATCAATTCTTCGGCACTCAGCTTTCTTTATAGTCCAACTCTCACATCCATTACTATTCTTGGGGTACCAAGAATATGTTCTCTTTTGGTATGGAAAACGGCAACCCACTCCAGTGTTCTTGCCTGGAGAATCCCAGGGAGAGCAGGGCCTGGTGGGCTGCAGTCTATGGGGTCGCACAGAGTCGGACACAACTGAAATGACTTAGCAGCAAACATGTAGCAAAAGTGTCTTGAACAACCTAGGTATTATCTTCTTACTGAATTAATTCATTAATCAATTGATAATATAGGAAGTTAACTGAATTAAATAGTGCAAAGAATAGAAGTCAACGTAGGTAAGTGATACAGGGAAAAGAGAAGCCTCAGATGCTGGAGAAGCTGAACCAATTGCTAAAGGTCTCTGAAAGTGTTTCAGACAACATGCAAAGTTATCAGGAATGAATAAAACCATTTTATGGAAGTTATACCATGTCTAATATTCCTGTTTATCATGACCAACCTGTAGCTGGGTGTTGAATAATGTAGCTAGGGCTGATCACAGTAAGCTATGACTTTAGAGGTTTTATCATAGAATAGCTTTCTTTTTAATTTTATCTTCATTTCTTGGACTCCCAGAAAATTTTATACATTTTAAAAATTGTATAATCTTACTAATGTTTTTAATCTTATAATTACTTTCCATGGTACTTGAAAATATGATTAATTGAGGTTTCAGTTACTTTTATGCACATAAGTAGGTGTTATTTAGGGAAGTTCTTTTGGCACTTGACCAGGAAAACTAGGTGTGTATGTAGTTACTAGTTGTGGGGCTGAAAGAGACAGTGTGCATTTTAGGAGATTAGATTTTTGACTTGAGCTGGACTTAGTTGGAATTGGACTGGGCTTTGCCTGCAATGTTTGGATTGTGCTGGGCTCTGCCTGCAATGCAGGAGACCCAGGTTCAATCCCTGGGTGGGGAAGATTCCCCTGGAGAAGGAAATGTCAACCCACTCCAGTATTCTTGCCTGGAAAATCCCATGGACAGAGGAACCTGGTGGGCTACAGTCCATGGGGTCACAAAGAGTTGGACACAACTTAGCCACTAAACCAACACCAAAAAAAGAGTAAAGGTGACCTCAAGTTTAGAGATTTTATAGACCCTCACAGGTATCATTTCTGGGTGTTCCATTTAGAAAAAGACTTTATTAGGCACTGTATATTATTTAGGAAAAATACTAGGAATATTCCTTTAGTCATGTATTTGTTGTCAAGTTGGAAGAGGTAGTCAATCATACATTAGCATATGTTGGTATAGTTTTGCTTCCAAATGATTATAATTAAAGGCTGGAAACATACCCCTCTATTATGAGAAAAAGTGATAAATATATCTAATTAATATGAAAGATTGAGAAGGTCTCTAAGTAAAGAACATTTATTCTGAAGTCAGAGAATACTTTACCTAGATGAAAAATGTTTGGGAGAGAGTGGTGTCAGTTTAAAGAATAGATGGTGACCTGCTGCTGCTAAGTCTCTTCAGTCGTGTCCGACTCTGTGCAACCCCATAGACAGCAGCCCACTAGGCTCCTCTGTCCCTGGGATTCTCCAGGTAAGAATACTGGAGTGGGTTGCCATTTCCTTCTCCAATGCATGAAAGTGAAAAGTGAAAGTGAAGTCGCTCAGTCCTGCCTGACTCTTAGTGACGCCATGGACTGGAGCCTACGCGGCTCCTCCATCCATGGGATTTTCCAGGCAAGAGTACTGAAGTGGGGTGCCATTGCCTTCTCCAGATGGTGACCTAATATGTGTTAAAAAAAATTGGAATGTCTAAGGAATTGCCAGAAATTCAGTGGAAGTGCAGTGTTGAAAGATACAGAGTGAGTGGAATTAGGTGTGATTGGAAGGGTAGGCAGTGGTCAGTTATACGTAGCCTCAGATCTTAAGCCATGCTATAAGCTATACAACATTCTTCCTCACATGATTTTTTCTCAAAACTTCAAATCAATGAAAGATCCTCTATTTACAAATTGTTTCATTCAATATGATACACATAAGGTATGTGTATGAATCATTTCATCCAACATGGTAGTAGATGGAGAAAGGGCCACGGAAAAGTGAGTAAAGTCAGTAAGAGTGAACCACAGTTTCAAAATGGATGAGGTCACTGTAACCCACAAAAACACAGGGGAAAGCCTAGAGGGAGAGGTATCTTGTGCCTTTTAGTTTTCTTAAGCCTTATCCCCACTGAGATATTTAGAAATATGTATATGGAAACACCTGTATGTATGTTTTTAATCTTCATTTATTTGAAATGAAGTTAGTGGAAATGTAGTTTTCCCTTTAAACCTAAGCAGTAAGACTAAGGATTGCTTAAGTTTATATTTCTCTAAATCTGGGATGGTTCAGTTCAGTCACTCAGCTTTTTCTGACTCTGCAACCCCATGGACTACAGGAAGCCAGGCTTGCCTGTCCATCACCAATCCCTGGAGCTTGCTCAAACTCATGTCCATTGCGTCAGTGATGCCATCCAACCATCTCATCCTCTGTCGCTCCCTTCTCCTTCTGCCTTCAATGTTTCCCAGCATCAGGGTCTTTTCCAATTAGTCAGTTTTTCTCATCAGGTGGCCAAAGTTTGGAATTTCAGCTTTAGCATCATTCCTTCCAATGAATATTCAGGACTAATTTCCTTTAGGACTGACTGGTTGGATCTCCTTGCAGTCCAAGGGACTCTTAAGAGTCTTCTCTAATTTCACAGTTAAAAAGCATCAGTTCTTTGGCACTCAATCTTCATTATAGTTCAACTCTCACATCCATGTATGACTACCAGAAAAACCATAGCTTTGACTAGATGGACCTTTGTTGACAAAGTAATGTCGCTGCTTTTTAATATGCTGTCTAGGTTGGTCATAGCTTTTATTCCAAGGAGGAAGCGTCTTTTAATTTCATGGCTGCAGTCACCATCTGCAGTGATTTTGGAGCCCCGCAAAATAAAGTCTCTCACTGTTTCCACTGTTTCCCCATCTATTTGCCATGAAGTGATAGGACCAGATGCCATGATCTTACTTTTTGAATGTTGAATTTTAAGCCAACTTTTTCACTCTCCTCTTTCATTTTCATCAAAAGTCTCTTTAGTTCTTCTGGGACAAATCCTCCTCAGTTGGAACAGTGCCTAGACCTTGTTCACATCGCCTAAACAATACAATTAAAAATTCTTCCAATCCATGAACATGGTATATTTCTCCATCTATTAGTGTCCTCTTTGATTTCTTTCACCAGTGTTTTATAGTTTTCTATATATAGGTCTTTAGTTTCTTTAGGTAGATATATTCCTAAGTATTTTATTCTTTCCGTTGCAATGGTGAATGGAATTGTTTCCTTAATTTCTCTTTCTGTTTTCTCATTATTAGTGTATAGGAATGCAAGGGATTTCTGTGTGTTGATTTTATATCCTGCAACTTTACTATAGTCATTGATTAGTTCTAGTAATTTTCTGGTGGAGTCTTTAGGGTTTTCTATGTAGAGGATCATGTCATCTGCAAATAGTGAGAGTTTTACTTCTTCTTTTCCAGTTTGGATTCCTTTTATTTCTTTTTCTGCTCTGATTGCTGTGGCCAAAACTTCCAAAACTATGTTGAATAGTAATGGTGAAAGTGGGCACCCTTGTCCTGTTCCTGACTTTAGAGGAAATGCTTTTAATTTTTCACCATTGAGGATAATGTTTGCTGTGGGTTTGTCATATATAGCTTTTATTATGTTGAGGTATGTTCCTTCTATTCCTGCTTTCTGGAGAGTTTTTATCATAAATGGATGTTGAATTTTGTCAAAGGCTTTCTCTGCATCTATTGAGATAATCATATGGTTTTTATTTTTCAATTTGTTAATGTGGTGTATTATATTGATTGATTTGCGGAATGCAAATTAGTACAGCCACTATGGAGAACAGTGTGGAGATTCCTTAAAAAACTGGAACTAGAACTGCCTTATGATCCAGCAATCCCACTGCTGGGCATACACACTGAGGAAACCAGAAGGGAAAGAGACACGTGTACCCCAATGTTCATCGCAGCACTGTTTATAATAGCCAGGACATGGAAGCAACCTAGATGTCCATCAGCAGATGAATGGATAAGAAAGCAGTGGTACATATACACAATGGAGTATTACTCAGCCATTAAAAAGAATACATGTGAATCAGTTCTAATGAGGTGGATGAAACTGGAGCCTATTATACAGAGTGAAGTAAGCCAGAAGGAAAAACACCAATACAGTATACTAACGCATATATATGGAATTTAGAAAGATGGTAACAATAACCCTGTGTACGAGACAGCAAAAGAGACACTGATGTATTGAACAGTCTTATGGACTCTGTGGGAGAGGGAGAGGGTGGGAAGATTTGGGAGAATGACATTGAAACATGTAAAATATCATATAAGAAAGGAGTTGCCAGTCCAGGTTCGATGCACGATACTGGATGCTTGGGGCTGGTGCACTGGGACGACCCAGAGGGATGGTATGGGGAGGGAGGAGGGAGGAGGGTTCAGGATGGGGAACACATGTATACCTGTGGCCTATTCATTTTGATATTTGGCAAAACTAATACAATTATGTAAAGTTTAAAAATAAAATAAAATTTAAAAAAAAATTCTTACAGTGTTTCTGTTTTAATTCACTTAGTTCACAAAAGAAGGATCTGAAACCTCAAAGTAATCATGTTTCCAAGTAGCTTGGAAAGCAAATTTCAGATTAAACAGAGTTTTCCAATTTTTGCAATGTATAAAGTTTGGGAGTACAAGAAATAAAAAGAAAACTAAAGGCAAAGAGAGAAGGCAATCATTACCTACTCCAGTACTCTTGCCTGGAAAATCCCATGGATGGAGGAGCCTGGTAGTGGGGTTGCTAAGAATCGAACACGATTGAGCTACCTCACTTCACTTTTCACTTTCATACATTGGAGAAGGAAATGGCAACCTACTCCAGTGTTCTTGCCTGGAGAATCCCAGGGATAGCAGAGCCTGGTGCGCTGCCGTCTATGGGGTCACACAGAGTCGGACACGACTGAAGCAACTTAGCTGAAAGGCAAATATACATTATGATAAAACCTCTGAAAATCATAAAGATAGTTTCTTCCCAATTTATCATACTTGTGGGATAAAGTGTTATTTTGTTGGGCCAGGTTGAAATCTATCTTAATTTTGGAGATTTTTTTTTTTTTTTTAGATTTTATTATATATACATTGATTGAGCTCCTAAGTCATAATCCTTTTTTCTCTTGTCAACAGATTTGATTTTTTTTCTTTTTGCATGGATTACAGGGACCTTGATTGCATTTATTATGTAGCTGGAATCTATATAATGAGTTAAGTTTTATTATAACTTAATCAGTAGTTAGAAGAAACTTTGCTAATTGATGAAATTTTTACTTCTAATTGCTAGAAACAGTACTTAGAAACTATCAAAAATTTGTTACACCTCTTTGATTTTCTCTACATGCAATTATAACAACTTACAGTCAAATACTGAACATCTCAAACTAATGGTTCTGGTTTTACAGAAAGTTACTTAATGAGTTAGATGTTAACTATATCCCTGACACAAAACACTTCACAAGAAAGCAAAGTAGTTTTTGTACAACTAAATAACATGGCCCTATCCAAATTAAAGTGCCTACTTGAATTTTTATTTTGCTGATGAGTAAAATTTCTACATTATCTATATTTAAAACACTAAAGATGCATTGTCTTATAGATAAGTTTAGTAGTATTCTGTTTCTCTCACACATCATGATGTGTTTATGAAAGTGGCTTTTGTGTGAATATGCAGAAGTATTTTGCATGCGGTGTGCCAAAGCAGGAGTAATTATTATTTAAAGTACTATTACAATTCCAGAAGTTCTGAATTTGTTTTAAAGTGTAATAATAGTATAGATACACATTCACATAAAATATGATTTTCTTTATTTAACTGCAATGAAGTGTCATTATGAACTTAAACATCATGGTACAGCAAAAGACTATATAAAAACTCAGCAACAATGTATAGACTCGACTCTTTGAGTGTTTAGCTCATATGGATACCTGTTTTTAGAAGTTGCTAAAATAATTCAAGTGTTACTGAAATATATACATCATATTATATGAATTAAACTGTTTTCAAAAATAGTAATGTTTTGGAGTACATAGTAAAAGGAAAAGATAGATGGAAGGAATCTTGGTACAAACAATCTTGGTACACAAGATTGTTTTGTTCAACTATCCAAAAATTAAAAGAAAATGGTCTTCTGAGTTCTGTTTTTGATATTCATTATGGTGTTTTTCTGTTATCTGCTGACTCTTGCAAGGGAACTCCATTGCCCCATATTCCTTGCCCACCTAAATTGTAAGGAACAATTTTATTAACCCAGTTTTTATAATTAGAGGAAACATTAAACACTGTGCTTTTAAGTTCTTAAAGTCCAGGCTTTAAGTAAAAGTTAATTGCTTTATAAACATGTATAACTGCAATTTTTTTTTCCTGAGGTACCAGAAACTGGTATCAGAGTGTGATTACAGAAAGTTCACTTATTTTTAAAGAAGTTCTTTAAGTGTCCATAACACCAAGGCTTGCTTCCTTTCTTTTTCTTTGGGCTAAAATCTCTATTGTGATGTTAATGGAGATAGTTCCATCAAGGGACAGTTATAATATTCAATATCTATAAAATGGAATAAATTTCTTGATAGGAAGAAGTGACTTCTGCTTTCATACTATCCAACATTCTTTAAGATTACAGATTGAGACTTCACTTGTTTGTTTGTTTACAATTGTGCATGGAGATTAAAAATATAACATCTGCATTGTTAGTAGTTTAAACCAGGCCCCTCATCATACTGTTTGTCATACTGCTACTTTTTTTTTTTTTTTTCGCTTCTATGCCGGTTAAGCATATAGTAGAATATTCAGTCCTCTCTTGCCCTATCTCCAACAGATTTATTGTCCCTATAGATATAACTCAGCGAATATTTCTTTTCTAAGAAATAGGGTCCTGACATTCCTGAATATTGAACTTCTAGGATAGCTAATTATATCTCCTCTGAAAGATATAAGGAGAAAAATGTTGCTTTCTACACCTAAAACATAATAAAAGAAATGATAATAGTTTCTGAGCTATTACAGCAGATGCCAAATTGATTTCCTTGACAGTTATAACACCTTTCCTACGAGTTTCAAACTTTAATGCACATATGAAAAAGTTACTGCCTTAATCACAGCTTCATCCTGCTAGAAAGTATTACTGATTCTTATTGTTTGCCAAGGATATTTAGAAGTACTTAGTTTATCATTCAAGACACCTCTAGCAATGCAATCTTAGAATATCAGAGAGCATTATATTTACACAATTTCCACAGAAACATGCTTGTGTACAATGATATGAATCAATTGGGTGCTACCTAATGGAACACTGAAGAGAGTATTTAATGAGCTCTCTGACAGTCGAGAATTCTAGAAAGGAAATAATTAAAACATAAGTGGACTAGAGTGGCAAAAGAGGTCAAGAGAAAGAGATTGACAAAAAAGTTAGAATAAAGTCCAGGGACTAAAGCTCACAATAAGAATTACTCAACATTTCAATAGAAGAGAGATGCATAAAGATAAAAACAAGATTCTGTGTTCAGAGAACACAGTTCAGTTCAGTTGCTCAGTTGTGTCCGACTCTTTGCGACCCCATGAATCACAGCATGCCAGGCCTCCCTGTCCATGACCAACTCCAGGAGTTCACCCAGACTCATGTCCAATGAGTCAGTGATGCCATCCAGCCATCTCATCCTCTGTTGTCCCCTTCTCCTCCTGCCCCCAATCCCTCCCAGCATCAGAGTCTTTTCCAATGAGTCAACTCTTCACATGAGGTGGCCAAAGTACTGGAGTTTCAGCTTTAGCATCATTCCTTCCAAAGAAATCCCAGGGCTGATCTCCTTCAGAATGGACTGGTTGGATCTCCTTGCAGTCCAAGGGACTCTCAAGAGTCTTCTCCAACACCACAGCTCAAAAGTATCAAGTCTTCGGCACTCAGCCTTCTTCACAGTCCAACTCTTCACATCCATACATGACCACAGGAAAAACCATAGCCTTGACTAGACAGACCTTTGTTGGCAATGTCTCTGCTTTTGAATATGCTATCTAGGTTGGTCATAACTTTCCTTCCAAGGAGTAAGCGTCTTTTAATTTCATGGCTGCAGTCACCATCTGCAGTGATTTTGGAGCCCCCCAAAATAAAGTCTGACACTGTTTCCACTGTTTGCCCATCTATTTCCCATGAAGTGATGGGACCAGATGCCATGATCTTCATTTTCTGAATGTTGAGCTTTAAGCCAAATTTTTCACTCTCCACGTTCACTTTCATCAAGAGGCTTTTTAGTTGCTCTTCACTTTCTGCGATAAGGGTGGTGTCATCTGCACATCAGAGAACACAAATTATATGCTAATGATTTCAACATGTTAATTCCTAATGGAGGCTAAATACATGATACAACAAAATGAGCGGCTAAATCAAAATGAAGATAAATTTGAATTTTAATTACCAAGTAACTGTGAGGTGAGGATGCTTTAATGACCCTCAAAGAAAATATAGACATTACTAGCTAGATTTAATGTGTTAAATGTGAATAATGGGAATGAAACCCTAAGTGCTAAGTTTATAGAAGCAATGAGGTAGAAATAAGAGCTCTTTGTGCAGTCTAATTTTGAATTATCATCTGAATGTCCAGTTATGTTTATCTGAGGTCGCATCTCAGTCAACACTTAAGTTCTAATCATATATGAAAACATTAGAAACCATACTCTTTAATTATTTGTAATTTTTTTTATAAAAATCATATTGTAGCCTGATTTTGATCTCTCCATGGATCCTTTTTGCATGAAATTGCTGTAGTTGTGACTATTCTCTGAGAAATTGCTGAATATATACCAATCTTCAGGTTTATGTCTGAAAAGTGACAAATGTGACTATAATCCTTGAAATTGAGGAGATAACAAGGGATGTGGTGTGTGTGTATATGTATGTCTTAAGAGAGTAAGCGACTAGGTTGAATTTAAGCAGAAGATGAAAGTTAGAACATTTAGATTAAGTAGAAGATTTAAGGTGAGAAATTTAGTAACCTACTCTATGTATTTGCACACAACTTATAAATGTTGGAAAACTTAGATGTATTAATATAAATTTTAAACAACAGTAGTATTCATGCTAAAATTATGGATGATTATAGGTGAATATTCCTCTATTTTTGCCACACACACACACAAAAAAAACTAAAAAGAAAATAAATTGGCATAATGAAGTAAAATAAGAAAAACTCAAGCATAGATTTTTGCAGCATTTCTGCAGGCAATATTGTTTGACTAAATATTCAGGTAAGTGAAGCTTGATATAAAATTGGCCTTTACTTTTTACCAAAATTCTAAGCTCTTTGCTTCAAGGAAAGTTTCTTTCTAGAGTCCTTGAACATCCCTGGGTGATGCTCAGCATATCTGTAAAGTCAGATAGGAAAAATAGATCTATATTTTTTACTGCCCTTGTACTAAAATTTAGCATTTCTGTCAATTACTTATATGTGCAATAATACATATCCCTGAGATGTAACATAATACTACCTGAAATTTTGTCAGTGATACAACTTACAGATCTTTTGCATAGTATATTATAGTTTTTGATGATACATTGAAATAAATTTAGCATCATCGTTATTTAGGAACTCATGTAGTTATTAGATAGCTTTCCTAGATTATTTTATTGGATGAATTAATAGCATAAGTCATTAACTAGTTAATGATGAGCCGGTATGTCAGATTAGGTTCTCCTAGAGGAAGATATCAAAAGAAAATTGAAAATACAAAAGAAAAATTAAGAGAAACACTTATAAAAAGGTAAGGAGTAGAGAGAGAAAAAAATAGTTATATGGTGATGCTGATCCAAAACCTGTAATAGGAGAGACAAAAGGAAGAAAGGATGGTAGAAAGCCTCAGGCTGCAAGGCACCTATAAGAAAGTCTTGGCCATGAAAAGATCCATGAGAAGCCACAGCACAAGGAATATTTTTGGAGGAATTCCAAACTGGGTGGGACTATCCCAACTTATTAACTCTGTTGTGCTCAGTCATTGCATGGGAGGAGATCAGTGGATCCTGAAGGTCAAACCAATGGACACTGTAAGCCCCACTGTGCTTCTCACGGCAGGTTCTCTCCTGAATGGTGAGATCTAAGTGTACTACTATTATAGCTTCCACAATAAATATATCACTGATTCCTCCCATATTTTGATGATGATATTGTTCAGTCCCTCAGTCGTGTCCAACTCTCTGTGACCCCATGGACTGCAACACACCAGGCTTCCCTGTCCTTCACCATCTCCTGGAGCTTGCTTAAACTCACATCCACTGAGTCAGTGATACCATCCAACCATCTCAACCTCTGCTGTCCCCTTCTCCTCCTTCCCTCAATCTTTCCCAGCATCAGGGTCTTTTCTAATGAACTGGCTTTTCATATCAGGTGGCCAAAGTTTTCAAGTTTCAGCCTCAGCATCAGTTCTTCCAATGAATAGTCAGGGTTGATTACCTTTAGGATTGAGTGATTGGATCCCCTTGAAATTCAAAAGACTCTCAAGATGCTTCTTCAACACCACAGTTAAACAACATCAATTTTATCGTATCCACCTCCTTTATGGTCCAACTCTCACATCCATACATGACTACATGAAAAACAATAGCTTTGACTAAGCGGACCTCTGTCAATAAAGTAATGTCTCTACTTTTTAATATACTGTTTAGGTAGTCATAGCTTTTATTCCAAGAACCAAGTGTCTTTTAATTTCATGGCTTCAATCATCATCTGCAGTCATTTTGGAGCCCAAGAAAATTAAAGTCACTGTTTGCATTGTTTCCCCATCTATTTGCCATGAGGTGATGGGACCGGATGCCATGATCTTAGTTTTCTGAATGTTGAGCTTTAAGCCAAGTTTTTCACTCTCTTCTTTCACGTTCATCAAGAGGCTCTTTAGTTCCTCTTTGCTTTCTGCCATAGAGGTGGTGTCATCTGCATATCTGAGGTTATTGGTATTTCTCTGGGAATCTTGATTCCAGCTTGTGCTTCAACCAGCCTGGTATTTGCAAATGTATTCTGCATATAAATTAAATAAGCAAGGTGACAATATACAGCCTTGATATACTGTTTTCCCAATTTTGAACCAGTCCATTGTTCCCTGTCCAGCTTTAATTGTTGGGTCTTCTCCTGCACACAGATTTTGTAGGAGCTGGGTTTGTTGGTCTGGTATTCCCATCTCTTTAAGAATTTTCCATGGTTTGTTGTGATCCACACAGTAGAAGGCTTTACCGTAGTCAATGAACCAGAAAGTGAAACTGAAATTTGCTCAGTCGTGCCTGACTCTTGCTGACCCCATGGACTATACAGTCCATGGAATTCTCCATGCCAAAGTACTGGAGTGGGTAGCCTTTCCCTTCTCCAGGGGATCTTCCCAATCCAGGGATCAAACCCAGGTCTCCTCCATTGTAAGCAGATTCTTTACCAACCTAACCACAAAGGAAGCCCAAGAATACTGAAGTGGGTAGCCTATCCCTTCTTCAGGTATTTTCCCAACCCAGGCATCGAACTGCGTTCTCCTGCAGTGAAGGCAGATTCTTTACCAACTGAGCTCTGAGGGAAGCCCTATGATCCAAGGGATGTTGGCAATTTGCTCCCTGGTTGCTCTGCCTTTTCTAAATCCAGCTTGAATATCTGGAAGTCCTTAGTTCACATATTTTTGAAGCTTGGCTTGGAGAATTTTGAGTATTATTTTGCTAGCATGTGAAATGAGTGCAATTGTGCAGCAGTTTGAACATTCTTTGGCATTGCACTTCTTTGGGATTGGAATGAAAACTGATCTTTTCCAGTCCTGTGGCCATAGCTGAGTTTTCCATATTTGCTGGCATATTGAGTACAACACTTCAACAGCATCATCTTTATTTCCTTTATAGTCTCTTTGTATACTTTTAGTATGTTGAATGGAGAAGAAAATGGCAACCCACTCCAGTATTCTTTCCTGGAGAATCCCATGGATGGAAGAACCTGGTGGGCTGCAGTCCGTGGGGTCACTAAGAGTCGGACATGACTAAGCAACTTCACTTTCACTTTTCAATTTCATGCATTGGAGAGGAAAATGACAACCTATTCCAGTATTCTTGCCTGGAGAATCCCAGGGATGGAGGAGCCTGTTGGGCTGCCATCTATAACGTCGCGCAGGTTCAGACACGACTGAAGCGACTTAGCAGCAGCAGTATGTCTAAAAACAGTCTTCTGAGTTTTCCATTGGCTTGACAGTTGCCAAAGAGTCCATAACTGGGAAAATGTTAAGAACACTTGACCTAGAAAAGACATAAATGTATAAGATATCAAGCCAACTTTTATATTGGGACATCAAGTTTCCCTAATCATTTATTAATATATCTATCTGGTAAACATCTCATTTGGTTGACTTCGATAACCTTCCTTAATTTTTTGACTTAAGGAACTTATGTAAAATTCTTGTCTGCTAGTAAGTGTGGCCTGGATGCCTTACAAAATGCTTTCTATGAGACTTCAAGAAAATCTGTATTAGGAATCCAGAGAAAATTATTAAAAAAAAATATTTCTACTCTTTCAGCTTTTCTTAGTCAGCTAGCAGAAAGAAAAAGGGGAAAATAATGTTTCAAAACCTTAGGAGGAAGAAATCTTTTAGACTTATGACTAAATCAGATTATTGATTATATGATGAAATATATATATATATATATATATATATATATTTGTTTATTTGTTTGCTCTCTGAAGTTTTAATTTAGAATTTAATTCAACAAATGCTTTACTGAGAAGATTAACATTTTAAGCTCCAACCAGAGGAAATCTAGAAAATCCGTTATCTGAGAAAAAACTTTTTCTGTGCCTAGTGGAAAATAAAAATTCTTGTCACAGTTAGCCACAGTTTGTTCTTATCTAAAAGTCGTATCATTTCCCTCCTACATTTGTCTGTTCTAAACCAATATCCTTAAGTTTATATTCCAAATAGCTTGTACTAGGATATGTTTTTCTAGAGAACCCCGTATTTGTTGCTTATCTCTATAAACATCATCTCTTAACATAGGTTATGGTTTATCACATTCAGTAGGTACTTCTATACAAAACCATTTTTCAGAGTCTTTTTGTGATTAGTTCTATGTTAACTTGACTGGGCCACAATATACCCAGATATTGAATTAAACAGGATTCTGTAAATGTCTGTGAGGTTGTTTCCAGAGGAGACTAACATTTGAATTGGTAGGATGAATAAATCAAATTGCTCTCCCCAATGTGAGTGACCCTCAACCAATTTGTTGAAGACCTAAATAGAGTAAAAAAGTAGAGAAAAGAAGGATTTGCTCTCTGTCTGTCTTTGAGCTGGAACATCTATCTTCTTATGTATTATAGGCTTGGAATTTACACCATCAGCTCTCCTGCTTCTCAGTCATTTGTGCTCAGACTAGAGCTATAACATTGGCTCTACTGGATCTCTTGCTTTCCAACTACAGTCCTTGGGACTTTTCAACCTCCATAATCATGTGAACCAATTTTCTGTAATTAATTTCTTCCTCTCTCCATATATAAATAGTTGTAAGTGAATATATATAGCCTCTCTCTCTCACTATCTGTATCTATAAATGGGTGTATATATGTATATGTACTTATATGCATATTTATATTAATACACACACTATATATAGAGAGATTTATATCTGCCTATACTATCTATCTGGAGATATTAGTGCAAGTTAATGTGCCTGATACACAGCGAGGCCAAATGAACCAAAATGTCAGAGTTTGGAGAGCAGAATGATTTATTGCAGGGTCATGGAAGGAGACAGATGGCTTAGGTGCAAAAAAAAAAAAACAAATTGCCAACTTTCAATAAAACGTTTTAATAAAGGCAGCTGAGGAAGGGGAAGGTCGCAGGGTATATGATCAGCTCATGCACAGTTTTCTGATTGGCTGATGGTGAGGTAACAGGGCAGTGCCACGGGACTTAGTATTATCACTCCCAGGCTCCAAGAGGACTGGGGCTATGTGCTCATGGTCATTAAATAGTTAACATCTTCCATATGGTGAGGGAGGGGATTCACATTTGTAAAGTTCAGTTCAGTTCAGTCCCTCAGTCATGTCCTACTCTTTGTGACCCCATGGACTGCAGCACACCAGGCTTTCCTGTCCATCACCAACTCCTGGAGCTTGCTCAAACTCATATCCATCACATCAGTGATGCCATCTAACCATCTCATCCTCTGTTGTCCCCTTCTCCTCCTGCCTTCAATCTTTCCCAGCATCAGGGTCTTTTCCAAGAAGTCAGTCCTCATCAAGTAGCCAAAGTATTGGAGCTTCAGCTTCAGCATCATTCATTCCAATGAATATTCAGGACTGATTTCCTTTAGGACTGACTGGTTGGATCTCCTTGCATGCCAAAGGGACTCTCAAGAGTATTCTCCAACACCACAGTTCAAAACCATCAGTTCTTTGGTACTCAGCTTTCTTTATGGTCCAACTCTCACATCCATACATAACTACTGGAAAAACCATAGCTTTGACTAGATGGACCTTTGTTGACAAAGTAATGGCTCTGCTTTTTAATATGCTGTCTAGGTTGGTCATAGCTTGCCTTCTAAGGATCAAGTATCTTTTAAAATCATGGCTGCATATTTGTAAAACAGCTCAGGAAATATTATTAGATACCTCAGAGAGGAGCTAAATCAGATAAGGGGAAGGGTAAGACCTGAGAAGGCCCCATAGGGTCTTTCTGGGTTACAGAAAGATAGACGGAGAGATTGAAAGAGTCTCCTGGTCCTGCTTCTCTGGAGAACCCTGCCTAATACACCTTCTTTCAGTCAGTGAGTAATAATACTTCATGTAAAATTCTCTTATTAGATTTAGTAAAGAATTCATTAAATGATAGATTTGATAAAAAGCTGGGAGGGCAAAAGGTATCAAAAGTGAGGAAAGAAGTCTGATTTCTCATCAACCATGATTCACACATTTTGGCCTGAGGAGTTAAAAGGACTAAAAGGACTCAAAACTTGGTCTTTGTTTAAAACAGATCAGTGTTTTCTGATTTAGTGACCCAATTTTCCATGGATTCCAGCAACATCTATTTTGTCACTGTGGAAGAAAAAAGTCTTCAGTGCTGAGAAGTTTTACAGCAGGAAAGTGATGAATGGAACACTCAAAGGCTAGCTCTGTCACCCACAAAATAGATTCCGTTACAAACTATGATATTTGGGATTTTGGTTTTCTTAGGGGAAAAGTTGTTGATGAGTAGAAATTCTCAACATCTATTTCTCAGATATTTATTTCTGGGAGAATGTACAAAACATCTCATGGAAGTTGGAGAGTAATCATTTGAAATACTATGAGGTTAAAGACTGAACTAAAGAAAACATAGTTAAAAACGTAACATGAAAGTTGTGCTTGTATGAGAATCTTTGAGATTTTTCCTTACAATGTTTAAAGGCACAAAAGAAGGAAGGATATTGAATAAGTAAAATTTTTCAAATGATGCTTGAAAATGCCTAGGCAGTTAATAATTATTAGAATAAGACCTAGACCCTGGACTTGAGATTCACGGCTCTGGAAGCCAGCATGCTTGTTATGTATGTCATAACCTTGACATAGAATGAATGCATCTTTGTCTTAGTTTGGAAAAGTGTCAATGAAAGTAATTCTGGGGGGATTTGGAAAGATATGGCACATTAAAAATATCTTAATGTGCAATCAAAATGAAAGATTATTATACCATTTCATTTTATTGTATGATCTTTCATTTTATTATCTACTTATTAATTTATTCATCACTTTTCCAGTGTCTGGAGACATACAGTAATAACTACCCTGCCATGTAGAACCTACATACTTCATCAACACAGATTAAAAGTAAATAGTAATATAAAGGAGGAAAACAATTTGAGGTATAGATAAGTGCTGTGAAAAAAATATATGGGTAATGAAATAGATAACAAATTAGTTTGGAAATTTCTAGTTTGGATAGTCAAGTATAGCTTAAATTGTACAATATTAGAAGAAATATGAAGGATAAAAAGTGGCCAATATTTAAAAAATGGAGCAAATTATTCCAGGTAAATATTGGCCTTTTTTTGAAAAGAAGGCAGTTTAGCAAGAGAATATTGAGTGAAGAGAAGAATAATAGTAACACATTGTAGAGATCTGCAGACATCAGAACATTCAGGATATTATATAAAGTTGTAAATATTTTTGATGATTTTTATATAAAAAAGTAGAGTTACCTTCAATACTGTGAAACCAGTCATCTGTGTGATATTTGTCCTTGAAGTTTGAGAAGTGAAGGATATATTTTTTTCAATTAACTCTCAGTCTATACTAACCAAGAGATAAATATAATTATTAAAATATTAACCATGTGCACAAAGTAGAGAAGCACATTCTAGCATCAGTTAAACATTCTTATAAATGCAAAAAAAAAAAAAAAAGGCAATGGGAAGCAACTGAGGGGTTTTAAGTAGTAAAATAACTAGATAAAATTAATTTTAAAAGATTATTTCACATCCATCATGGAATCAAGGAAATTAGCATAATTTTATGGTATTTAATGGGCTTCCCTGGTGGCTCAGACAGTTGAGAATCTGCCTGCAATGCAGGAGACCTGGGTTTGATCCCTGGGTGGGGAAGATCCCCTGGAAAAGGGAATGGCAACCCACTCCAGTATCCTTGCCTGGAGAATTCCATGAACTTGAGAAACCTGTATGCAGGTCAGGAAGCAACAGTTAGAACTGGACATGGAACAACAGGCTGGTTCCAAATAGGAAAAGGAGTACATGAAGGCTGTATACTGTCACCCTGCTTATTTAACTTATATGCAGAGTACATCATGAGAAACACTGGGCTGGAAGAAGCACAAGCTGGAATCAAGATGGCCAGGAGAAATATCAAAACCTCATATATGCAGATGACCACGCTTATGGCAGAAAGTGAAGAGGAACTAGAAAGCCTCTTGATGAAAGTGCAAGTGGAGAGTGAAAAAGTTGGCTTAAAGCTCAACATTCAGAAAATGAAGATCGTGGCATCTGGTCCTATCACTTCATGGGAAATAGATGGGGAAACAGTGGAAACAGTTTCAGACTTTATTTTTCTGGGCTCCAAAATCACTGCAGATGGTGACTGCAGTCATGAAATTAAAAGATGCTTACTCCTTGGAAGAAAAGTTATGACTAACCTAGACAGCATATTCAAAAGCAGAGACATTACTTTGCCAACAAAATCCATCTAGTCAAGGCTATGGTTTTTCCTGTGGTCATGTATGGATGTCAGAGTTGGACTTTGAAGACGGCTGAGTGCCAAAGAATTGATGCTTTTGAACTGTGGTGTTGGAGAAGACTCTTGAGAGTCCCTTGGACTGCAAGGAGATCCAACCAGTCCATTCTGAAGGAGATCAGCCCTGGGATTTCTTTGGAAGGAATGATGCTAAAGCTGAAACTCCAGTACTTTGGCCACCTCATGGGAAGAGTTGACTCATTGGAAAAGACTCTGATGCTGGGAGGGATTGGGGACAGGAGGAGAAGGGGATGACAGAGGATGAGATGGCTGGATGGCATCACCAACTTGATGGACATGAGTTTGAGTGAACTCCGGTATTTGGTGACGGACAGGGAGGCCCAGCATGCTGTGATTCATGGGGTTGCAAAGAGTCGGACACGACAGAGAGACTGAACTGAACTGAACTGAACTGAGGAGCCTGGTAGGCTACAGTCCATACTGTTGAAAAAAGTTGGACATGACTGAGCAACTAACGTAACATGGTATTTATTTTTTTTTTTATTTTTTTATTTTTTTTATTTTTTCTCCAATTTTATTTTATTTTTAAACTTTACATAATTTTATTAGTTTTGCCAAATATCAAAGTGAATCCGCCACAGGTATACATGTGTTCCCCATCCCAAACCCTCCTCCCTCCTCCCTCCCCATACCATCCCCCTGGGCCGTCCCAGTGCACCAGTCCCAAGCATCCAGCATCATGCATCGAACCTGGACTGGCAACTCGTTTCCCACATGATACTTTACATGTTTCATTGCCATTCTCCCAAATCTTCCCACCCTCTCCCTCTCCCACAGAGTCCATAAGACCGTTCCATACATCAGTGTCTCTTTTGCTGTCTCGTACACCGGGTTATTGTTACCATCTTTCTAAATTCCATATATATGCGTTAGTATACTGTATTTATGTTTTTCCTTCTGGCTTACTTCACTCTGTATAATAGGCTCCAGTTTCATCCACCTCATTAGAACTGATTCAAATGTATTCTTTTTAATGGCTGAGTAATACTCCATTGTGTATATGTACCACAGCTTTCTTATCCATTCATCTGCTGATGGACATCTAGGTTGCTTCCATGTCTTGGCTATTATAAACAGTGCTGCGATGAACATTGGGGTACACGTGTCTCTTTCTCTTCTGGTTTTCTCAGTGTGTATGCCCAGCAGTGGGGTTGCTGGATCATAAGGCAGTTCTATTTCCAGTTTTTTAAGGAATCTCCACACTGTTCTCCATAGTGGCTGTACTAGTTTGCATTCCCACCAACAGTGTAAGAGGGTTCCCTTTTCTCCACACCCTCTCCAGCATTTATTATTTGTAGACTTTTGGATCGCAGCCATTCTGACTGGTGTGAAATGGTACCTCATAGTGGTTTTGATTTGCATTTCTCTGATAATGAGTGATGTTGAGCATCTTTTCATGTGTTTGTTAGCCATCTGTATGTCTTTTTTGGAGAAATGTCTATTTAGTTCTTTGGCCCATTTTTTGATTGGGTCGTTTATTTTTCTGGAGTTGAGCTGTAGGAGTTGCTTGTATATTTTTGAGATTAGTTGTTTGTCGGTTGCTTCATTTGCTATTATTTTCTCCCATTCTGAAGGCTGTCTTTTCACCTTGCTAATAGTTTCCTTTGATGTGCAGAAGCTTTTAAGGTTAATTAGGTCCCATTTGTTTATTTTTGCTTTTATTTCCAATATTCTGGGAGGTGGGTCATAGAGGATCCTGCTGTGATGTATGTCGGAGAGTGTTTTGCCTATGTTCTCCTCTAGGAGTTTTATAGTTTCTGGTCTTACGTTTAGATCTTTAATCCATTTTGAGTTTATTTTTGTGTATGGTGTTAGAAAGTGGTCCAGTTTCATTCTTTTACAAGTGGTTGACCAGATTTCCCAGCACCACTTGTTAAAGAGATTGTCTTTAATCCATTGTATATTCTTGCCTCCTTTGTCGAAGATAAGGTGTCCATATGTGCGTGGATTTATCTCTGGGCTTTCTATTTTATTCCATTGATCAATATTTCTGTCTTTGTGCCAGTACCATACTGTCTTGATAACTGTGGCTTTGTAGTAGAGCCTGAAGTCAGGTAGGTTGATTCCTCCAGTTCCATTCTTCTTTCTCAAGATCGCTTTGGCTATTCGAGGTTTTTTGTATTTCCATACAAATTGTGAAATTATTTGTTCTAGCTCTGTGAAGAATACTGTTGGTAGCTTGATAGGGATTGCGTTGAATCTATAAATTGCTTTGGGTAGTATACTCATTTTCACTATATTGATTCTTCCAATCCATGAACATGGTATATTTCTCCATCTATTAGTGTCCTCTTTGATTTCTTTCACCAGTGTTTTATAGTTTTCTATATATAGGTCTTTAGTTTCTTTAGGTAGATATATTCCTAAGTATTTTATTCTTTCCGTTGCAATGGTGAATGGAGTTGTTTCCTTAATTTCTCTTTCTGTTTTCTCATTATTAGTGTATAGGAATGCAAGGGATTTCTGTGTGTTGATTTTATATCCTGCAACTTTACTGTAGTCATTGATTATTTCTAGTAATTTTCTGGTGGACTCTTTAGGGTTTTCTATGTAGAGGATCATGTCATCTGCAAATAGTGAGAGTTTTACTTCTTCTTTTCCAATTTGGATTCCTTTTATTTCTTTTTCTGCTCTGATTGCTGTGGCCAAAACTTCCAAAACTATGTTGAATAGTAATGGTGAAAGTGGGCACCCTTGTCTTGTTCCTGACTTTAGAGGAAATGCTTTCAATTTTTCACCATTGAGGATAATGTTTGCTGTGGGTTTGTCATATATAGCTTTTATTATGTTGAGGTATGTTCCTTCTATTCCTGCTTTCTGGAGAGTTTTTATCATAAATGGATGTTGAATTTTGTCAAAGGCTTTCTCTGCATCTATTGAGATAATCATATGGTTTTTATTTTTCAATTTGTTAATGTGGTGTATTACATTGATTGATTTGCGGATATTGAAGAATCCTTGCATCCCTGGGATAAAGCCCACTTGATCATGGTGTATGATCTTTTTAATGTGTTGTTGGATTCTGATTGCTAGAATTTTGTTAAGGATTTTTGCATCTATGTTCATCAGTGATATTGGCCTGTAGTTTTCTTTTTTTGTGGGATCTTTGTCAGGTTTTGGTATTAGGGTGATGGTGGCCTCATAGAATGAGTTTGGGTAACATGGTATTTAACACCAACAAGTTCAATATATATTTGAATGAAGAATGAATAGATTCGTTTATGAATTCATTAGTTGACATAATAATAAAGGACTGAGAGACAACATTGAGCTTTCTCAGAAAAAAAATGTCCTAGCTACATTGTGATCATATTATTTTGTCAGTATGCCTCAAGGACTTTCTATATACTATACACTGAGAATTCTACAGTAACTTAAAGAAAGACACTGAGGAAGAAATGAAACAGTCAACTGGCCAGGAAATACTTCCAGTATGTTTCATTATTCTGCTGCATTGCTGTTGAAAACCACTTCAGAAGTGGGTAAATAGTAACACTTCTAACTTTTGAAGTAGTTGGAGGAATAGTCTTCATGATTCTGCCAGACTTGGCATCCATTTTCATTTCCCATCAGTCTGGTAGTACGTGGATATAAGAAACACATGTGTATACAGAGACATAAAGAATAAAATGGAGCAAACATCAGTGAAGCAGTAGGATTGGAAAATAGAAGCAGAACAAAAATGTGAGCTGAGAAAAGTAGAATCAATTGTCTTTACAGAAACTTACTTTTCATCATGTTCCCTGGAAGAAAGAATAATATATATAAATATATATGTGTGTATATATATCAGAATCCCACTCCTTACATCTTATGCCAATGTCAATTGTACAATAAAATTGAGTAGTGAGAATTTTTTATGTCATAATTTGAATTTTCAATCTCAACAATTTATCCTTATAAATTTCCAGATTAAAGAAGCCAAACTGTTCACGTTCTCATTGCTTTGTTTGCCCATTAAACAAATACTTTCAGAGTGTAATACTTGCCAAACAGTGTTAACACATGGAATAAACTAGTGAATAATTGTAGATGCTACCTGTACCATCAAAAGACTTCATAGTCTCAGGGTACACCGCACAATTCCAATGTACTATGGTCCAGACATGAAGGAATGAATATAGAGTTATTCCTTCATAGGGAAGTGTTTTATGTCAAACACATAGAATCAAATTATTCTTCACCTTGGAACTGACATCTGAGCCAAACCCAAAAAGCTGAAGATTTAGTCCAATAAAGATAAAGGGGTAGGATACTATTGACATAAATAACTTGCAGAAAACTACACTATGAGAAAACTAGAAACCAGTGTCTCACAAGAATAGATGATTATGTCTGGATGGAAAATAATATGCAGTATGTGGTGTGTCATGGAGGTAGAGGGAGTTATGTGGGTAGGCCTAAAAGAAAATCAAAGAGAAAAGAAACTGGGTAATAGGAAAAGTCTTGGTCTTCCAGGGATTGTAAACCATACTAACATGCTTATCCTTTTCCTAAGTGCATTGTAAAGTGACAAAATTATTTTAATCAGAAGTACTACATAATCAAATACAATTTTAATAATATTACTCTGGTTGCAATGTGGGAAATTTACTGAAGAATGATAAAGTGAGGAAAGAATATAGGTGTTTTTATTCAGCAATCTCTTTTTTGACTATTCCATTTAAAAGTATCCTACTGAGAGGATACATTCAAATAAATGGTGCAGCACCGTACAAAAACATTACTTGAACAAAAGGTAGTGCTCTTTTTTAGGTATATGCCATATAAAACATTTGCAACAGTTTTAAATCACTAAATGGTATTCAAGACTAGATAATACACATACTTAAATGAAGAGCAATTTGAATATTCAGAAAGCACATTTTCATGTAAGTTTACCATATATAATTGCCATACAGATACTCTCTTTTCAAAATATAGGTTCCTTTGGAATTCTTTTCAATAACTGAAATTATTCTTCTGTACCACTCAGAAAGGAATTCACATTACAATAGTATTTACTGAGAAGCAACAGAAAAGTTCAAAATATTAATACACTGGGAAAAAAAATCAAAGGCACTCTCATCACTGTAAAGTAAATGTGTAAATGGCTCAGTCATGTCTGACTCTTTGTGACGCCATGGACTATGCAGTCCATGGAATTCTCTAGGCCAGAATACTGGAGTGGGTAGGCTTTCCCTTCTCCAGGGTATCTTCCCAACCCAGGGATCAAACCTAGGTCTCCCAGATTGCAGGTGGATTCTTTACCAGCTGAGCCACAAGGGAAGCATGAGAGTACTGGAGTGGGTAACCTATCCTTTCTCCAGTGCATCTTCCTGACCCAGAAATTGAACTGGGGTCTCCTACATTGCACGCGGATTCTTTACCAACTGAAGTATTAGGGAAGCCCTAATCACTGTGAAGAGCTAAGAAATGACTCAGTGCATATTTGCAATGATGTGTGTAAATGTCAAGTTTTATGAAGACTCAGGTCCTCAAAATTGTGTAAAATGGAAAGAATCATCCTCTTGTCTTTCTAGCTAGATGGCAGACTCTGTGATTCTCTGGCACATATGCATATGTGAGATGGACTGAAAAGAACCACTGACTTTCCCTTTATGACATTACCTGTATCTGGTCTCTGCCTAGATTATTTTAGAAAACATTGTACTATGCCTTTTTTTGGAACTCATGTCATTTGGGCTTCAAATTGCTATAAATAACAATACATTTAGAAGGCAAATTTCATTATATATACTGGGTCTCTATAGTAGTTATACACCCAACCCAGTATTTCCATTTCTAGGAGATTTTCATAGTTGTAGAAAAATAAGTTTTATCAGTGTATGCAGTGACATTTGTTGCAAATTTATCAATAAAAGACAAGGATAAAATGAAATAAATACTTCACAGCAAGGAATCAATAAGTATATTACCAAGCATCTATATGATTGTCTGTAGGAAAGTTTTCAACAGTGAAGATTTAAAATAATTATAATGAAATCAAATGCTATAGTATTAAGCATAAAAGAAAAAAACCAACTATGTATTTAACCTTATTTATGCTGTTTTAAAAATCCAATAAATATTTAAACACATTTGTATATAAAAATACCACACATACACACCCACATTCACTGAATTTGGATTCTAATCTGCTAAGCATCCTAATGATTTCTGAGCCCTAAAAAATTAATCCAAAATTGTTCTCAGCTGGCTTTGTTAGCATTCCCACATATAGTTTGAGATATAATACCTAGATTGTAGGTATATCATGCTTTACTCATGTATTGATTTATTTTGAAGAAATACAACACCTTCATTCTACTTTTCATGCCTACATAGGTCAATGATAATTAAAAACTTTCCATTATACAAGTTTATACTTTTTCTTTTCTGTCCTATGCATTCATCTTCTCTCCCCTGACGGTCACTTCTTCAATTATCTCAAGTAAGCTGTTTTTTTTTTTCTATGTCTACTATTACTTATACTCTCCTGGTATATTCATTCTTAAAATAAATTTCACTGTAGCTTAGAATTATAGTTGATCCAGAAATACCATGTATCCAAGCAATACAAACCAAAATATAAGAAAAATCATTATATTACAATATTGTGACATATACATTGATAATATTTATATCTAAATGATTCTACTAATGCTGTAAGAAGGTTCTCTAACCCCATACTTGGTTTCTGAATTCTATTGAGCTAATATACAGAGAAACATTACTTGAGTAGAGAAATTTTTATTTGAGACAGACTACCAACATCTAATCATATTTTTACTGTCACTAAATTTTTGCCATATGAAACAATTCAGATGCGACATTCAGGCATACTGACATCTAAAGTTTATCTTCATGTTTATGGGTACAATAAATGACTTGAAAATTAGATGAACTGGAAGCATGCTCCTGAAACAAAAAACTTTTATTATTTCTGAACTCTTTGACTTAAGAAGGTATTTTTCTATCTTCCCTAATATATTTGGATTTCTAAATCACTCTGTGAACTTTGTACCAAGCACTTAAAACACAAAAATGTGTTACAGATCTTACAATCAAAAAACCAATGGCTAGTTGGGAAAACTTAGTCCCTGCTTTTGTTGTGTATTCCCAGGTATAGTCCATATCCTCATTTTAATATGAGCTAACTTTGTCAAGTTTCCAAATTGTAGGTTAATTTGCATAAATAGGCACACATGAGATCATGTGAGAGAAAACCTCCATGCATTTTTAAAGAAAATTGTGCATATTGATGTTAATTTCATATATGCACACACATATATAAAGTAACCATGCCCAATGATCTGCATGTCTCTCACACATCTCTATAAGTGAAGACTTTGATACTGTTTTACTGGCTTATTTTTAGTTATTTCTGAACTTTAAGAAACTTGGAGATATCTCATGTCTGTTCCATCTTTGAAAACAATTGTACCACCTGTATTTACTTCTTCAAATATTTCCTTTTTGGTGTTCTGATTATATAATTATATTGTCCCAAACTTCTTGGATATGCTGTTCCATATTTAATTTTTCATTGTCTTTGTGTTTGGGACATTAATATTGAGCTATCTTAAAATTCAATGATTTTTTTTCTCCTTTGAGTCAGATCTACTGATGACCCTGTCAACGATTTTCTTCACTGATGTTACTTTATTGTTTTATTTCTAGTCTTTTTTTTTCTTTCTTGTAGTTTTCATCTCTAGGCTAACATTACCCATCTTATTTTGCCTGTTATCTTACTGTTTTCTATTAAACCCTGTTGACCAGATCCGTAAGATGACCTCAATTTGAAAATTCACCAGAAGGACTCACAAAACCTAAAAAAATTCATGCATGTGTAGTCATTATTTATTACAGTTGAAGACTACAGATTAAACTCAGAAAAGGGAAAAGGAACATGCGAAGAAGTCCAGGAGAAAAAAATCAGGCAGAAGATTCACAGAACTGTACAGGCATGCTTAATTCTTCTGTGATGATACATAATATAGACATAGTATTGCTAATCATAGAGCTCACCCAATCCTTGGTATCCAGGGTTATATATTTGGGATCAGTCACATAGAAATGTAGCATCTATGTGACTGAGCTTGGTAACTCAAGACTCTAGTCTTTGTGAACAGAAGCAAGTGTTTATTAACTATTTGATCAAACTAATACCTCTTGCCCCACAGCCTCAGGCATCCAAAAATCCTCTTATCACGAAGAATAGTCCACAGACACAGAGCTCATTGGGGCCAATGCTAAACAGGCCTTTTCTGGGGGAATGTGCAGTGTGAACAACCAAGCCTGATGAGTCAATACTTCCTACACAAAGTCTTTAATATTATTTATAGTCATTTTAAATTACTTGCCTAAAAATTCCAACATCTGTGTCATATTTAAATATGATTGTATGGATTGCTTTGTTTTTTTAGTCTGTGCTTTTTCTTGTCTTTCATTATGCTTTGTAATTTTGTATCTCCTTGGATATGCTTGTCTCTCCAGATTTTGGGGGTATCAGTTTGTCCCAAATCTTCAGTTCTCTGATGGGGTCAAAAATGTGATTGATATTCAGTTACTGCATATGTTTCTTGCTTTAAGAACAAGCATATCAACTTCCAAGACCTTATATGTCATAAATAAAACCAGAAGTCTCTTCATTTATTTGTATAGACTAAATTACAGTATCAGTCCCCAAAACTTTTAGTTTGTTAGAATTAAAAGTATAAAGTGGTAGTGAAAGGAGAATTCTAAATGCTGATAATATCAGCATTTATAGAAATTGACATTCAATATTGAAAAATGGCGGAGAAGGCAATGGCACCCCACTCCAGTACTCTTGCCTGGCAAATCCCATGGATGGAGGAGCCTGGTAGGCTGCAGTCCATGGGGTCGCTGAGGGTCGGACACGACTGAGCAACTCTACTTTCACTTTTCACTTTCATGCATTGGAGAAGGAAATGGCAACCCACTCCAGTGTTCTTGCCTGGAGAGTCCCAGAGACGGGGGAGCCTGGTGGGCTGCCCTCTATGGGGTCGCACAGAGTCAGACACGATTGAAGCGACTTAGCAGCAGCAGCAGCATTGAAAAACGGAATAATTATTTTACAGTAAATTTTAAAGATTGGCTGATTTGGTTGAAAAATCCTAATCAGCAAATTCAACTTAGAAAAGAGTAGCCTTCATAATTTGAATGTCTGGAGCAGACTAAGGTTGTTAACTATTCAGCTCTTAAGTCCTTCAGGAATCAATGGACTGCAGTGATACTTGCATAAAGCATGGTTTAGTCGCTAAGTCATGACCTCGTGGACTGTAGCCAGCCAGGCTCCTCTGTCCATGGGATTCCTCAGGCAAGAATACTGGAAAGTGAAAGTGAAAGTCACTCAGTCGTGTCTGACTCTTTGCGACCCCATGGACTATACGGTCCATATAATTCTCCAGGCCAGAATACTGGAGTGGGCTGCCATTTCCTTCTCCAGGGGATCTTCCTGACCCAGAGATTGAACCTGGGTCTCCTGCAAGGCAGGAAGATTCTTTACTGACTGAGAAAGTGTAAATGTGTGAAAATGTATCTTTAAGTTAACTTCTGACCCATTAATTATTTTTTTTTATTTCTATAAACTGTAAATTATAACATCATTATAAAATCTATTTAAAAGTATGACTTAAGGGAAAAAGCAGATTCATTTGTTTATCTGTACCCAACGGTGTTGAGTAGCAAAGCAAAGAATAGTATTGTGGTATGGTTTGGGAAAAGGCTCTATCATTTTTTGAAACTCTTCATTGGATTAGATAACTATCTTCTAAATTTTTATCTTGTGGTTCTAGAAACATGCATGTTTGTGTTGGGAACTATATTGAGGCTTCTTGTATCTGTAGCTTCCTAGATAATATTAAGAATTGCTGCAAAGCTTTCACTTCTCAAGCAACTTTGGTTTGAGCATTCCTGAGAATGGTTGCCTGTGTGCTAAGTCTCTTGAGTCAAGTCTAGCTCTTTGCAACCCTATGGACTGTAGCCCACCAGGCTCCTCTCCATGGGATTCTCCAGGCAAGAATACTGAAGTGGGTTGCCATGCCCACCTTCAGGGAATCTTCGGGTCGATGAAGGGGTCGGACCCACGTCTCATCACCGATGTCTCTTTCATTGGCAGGTGGATTCCTTACCACTAGAGCCATCTGGGAAGCCCTGACTTTTTCATAAAACAGTAGGTGTATTTATTCACATGAAATAAAATGTTAGAATTGAAATTAGTTGAGAGATAATAAGTACATTTAAAAAATTTACCCATATTGTTTATGTTGTTGATTGAATTTTACCATTGACTGGTGATGGTTGATGGTGAGCATAATGTATATACTCAGCCTCCTATATTTTCAAAATATAGTAATGTTTATTACATTTTGAATAATAATTGTAATGATATAATTTTTTAGGAACTTAAATGCAGATGCTACTGCTGCTGCTGCTAAGTTGCCTCAGTCGTGTCCAACTCTGTGCGACCCCATAGCCGGCAGCCCACCAGGCTCTGTCGTCTTTGGGATTCTCCAGGCAAAAACACTGGAGTGGGTTGCCATTTCCTTCTCCAATGCATGAAAGTGAAAAGTGAAAGTGAAGTCGCTCAGTCATGCCCTACTCTTCGAGACCCCATGGACTGCATCCTATCAGGATCCTCCACCCATCGGATTTTCCAGGCAAGAGTACCAGAGTGGGTTGCCATTGCCTTCTCGTAAATGCAGCTATTAAGCATCTAATATGCATGTGTGAGCAAGAAAGACAAACCATGGAGTTATATCTTTATTACTTTACTGATAGCTTGATGAAAGGCTGGTAAAGACAGTTATCACATATGTGATGTTTCCTTTAGGTGAGAGGCTTCCCCGATAGCTCTGTTGGTAAAGAATCTGCCTGCAATGCAGGAGACCCTGGTTCGATTTCTGGGTTGGGAAGATCCACTGGAGAAGGGAAAAACTATCCACTCCACTATTCTGGCCTATAGAATTCCATAGACTTTATAGTCCATGGTGTCGCAAAAAGTGGAACATGACTGAGTGATTTCCACTTTCACTTTTAGGTGAAAAGTGAGCATTCAAGAAGACTCTAGAGTGTACTGCTTTAGCAGTGTAGCTGAAGATGCCCAAGGAAACTTGTTGACATGTATGTATGCTAATGTGTATGCATGTGCATACAGATGCACAAAAGGCCTATGGAGAACTGTGTTATAATTCCATCTGTTAATAAGTAAGATTTAAAATAAAATAAAGTAAAAATTAACGTGTGCATTTTAAGGAATTTTGACAGTGTGTGAGCCCTTATTTGGTGGTGTGCTGAAACTGGCTTTTACTGGCTCACAATATCTGACTGTAAATTTTCAAGAATTTTCAAGCAGTTCTTCAACTGTTGATAGCTTGAAATTGCCCATGGTTGGAGGATTTACAACACAGAAATTAGCAAATACTGCAAATCAGAAGTTTCTTCCATTGCTCCTTTGGTTGACTGCTCAGATAGCTACTGAGAAAGCCTCTGTGCCCCTTATTGAAGGTGAAGACGAGTTCAGTGAGGAATTATTCAGTGGTCATTAAGCATCTTCGACATAGACCCAAATGTACCCTTCAAGTCTCCTGGGAAGCAGTGGGATAAAACTTGAGCAAATGAATTAAGCAAGAATCTAGACTTTACACAGTCTTTTCTTCTAAGCATAATTTTCATTCTCCAACCAATGAACAGAATTGACATTTTGAAAATGTCAGGTAACTGGAAAGTTTCATATCCATAAGTTACAATAGTCACTATTATGTTGTGTAAAAGGTAATGTGAAAGGTATTAACTTAAAAAAATAAAATATATGTATAGTTAAGCAGATGAATCTCAAGGAACTAATTTATAAACCATCATTAGAAATGAGGCAGGAGTAAAACAAACCAATTAATAGCATGCCCTTCATAAGCATATAGAAAACATTAAGAATAAGTTGTCATTTTACACTTTACATTTTAAGTCATAACTAAAGGAAAGCTTCAGCTCCTAGACAATAGCTAGAATTTTTAAATTCTGACATTTTCATATTAGAAACTATAAGCTTCAGCTTATAAATTTTTATGTATAACTGTAATTTTGAATGTGTGAGATGTCCAAATACATTTTTATCATGTCCATGTTGTTAAATGCACAAGGTAATTGTTTAAATTTCTCCAGAAGGCCTTTGTTCAGGAATTGCCAAATTATTTCAACTCATGGAATCAGATACTTTAAACTCTGTTAATTACACCTATTTGGAACCTGTAGTGCTGAAGCTTTTTTTTTTTTTTTTCTTTCCTCTCTTTTTCTTTTTTGTTCATTAATTTGGACTACAGAATGATTCTTTTTAGATAATCAGAAATGAGTGCTACATGTCAAAATTTGATTGGGTCCTGCAGTTTAGGGAAAGGAAAAAATCAGTGATAAACTTCTAAAGTTATTACCTTAGAAAATCAATTATCTACTGTGAGGAAACAACAGTGAAAATCTTTCTGGAAAGATGAGAGAGAAAAGCAGTAAGAGAGGATTAATGGAGCAGTTAGCACAGTATTGATTAGACCTCAAACTAGCAAATTTAGGTCTGGATCTTGCTAAAAAGAAGCAAAAGTCAATTTGCCAAAATAATAGTTTAATAACTATTGATGAGAAAAACTTGGAGACATTGCATCATATTACATAGTATAGAACCACATAACCTAGATATATCAGACATACAAGACATACATATATACACTGACAAAGAATCTAAATGAGAGAACTTATGATGTTTTCACAATTATTTTTGTTTATCTTTTTATAATATGTATATTATCAGGTAAAATATTAACAAGTCATAATATTCAGTTTCAGAAGCTTAAATAGGGCAACAGGGATAAATAGATTCTTGTACAAACCTAAAAGCAGTGGGATTTTGAAACCTATATTAGAAAGATTATTTCCAAGGGAGTAAGGGAAATGATAAAAAACACAGAAAATTTAACTGCATGTTTTCAGATCATATCAGTCGCTCAGTCGTGTCCCACTCCTTGCGATCCCATGAATCGCAGCACGCCAGGCCTCCCTGTCCGTGACCAACTCCCGGAGTTCACTCAGACTCACGTCCATCGAGTCAGGGATGCCATCCAGCCATCTCATCCTCTGTCGTCCCCTTCTCCTCCTGCCCCCAATCCCTCCCAGCATCAGGGTCTTTTCCAATGAGTCAACTCTTCGCATGAGGTGGCCAAAGTACTGGAGTTTCAGCTTTAGCATCATTCCTTCCAAAGAAATCCCAGGGCTGATCTCCTTCAGAATGGACTGGTTGGATCTCCTTGCAGTCCAAGGGACTCTCAGGAGTCTTCTCCAACACCACAGTTCAGAAGCATCAATTCTTCGGTGCTCAGCCTTCTTCACAGTCCAACTCTCATATCCATACATGACCACAGGAAAAACCATAGCCTTGACTAGAAGGACCTTTGTTGGCAAAGTAATGTCTCTGTTTTTGAATATGCTATCTAGGTTGGTCATAACTTTCCTTCCAAGGAGTAAGTTTCTTTTAATTTCATGGCTGCAGTCACCATCTGTAGTGATTTTGGAGCCCAGAAAAATAAAGTCTGACACCGTTTCCCCATCTATTTCCCATGAAGTGGTGGGATCAAATGTCATGATCTTCGTTTTCTGAATGTTGAGCTTTAAGCCAACATTTTCACTCTCCACTTTCACTTTCATCAAGAGGCTTTTGAGTTCCTCTTCACTTTCTGCCATAAGGGTGGTGTCATCTGCATATCTGAGGTTATTGATATTTCTCCCGGCAATCTTGATTCCAGCCTGTGTTTCTTCCAGTCCAGTGTTTCTCATGATATACTCTGCATATAAGTTAAATAAACAGGGTGACAATATACAGCCTTGAAGAACTCCTTTTCCTATTTGGAACCAGTCTGTTGTTCCATGTCCAGTTCTAACTGTTGCTTCCTGACCTGCATACAAATTTCTCAAGAGACAGATACTCTACTTAAAATTTTTGACAGTCATCTTATATTTGGGGGAGTTATATGTACTTGAAAAGTGAAAGTGAAAGTCCCTCAATTGTGCCTGACTCTTTGCAACCCAATGGTCTATAGAGTCCTTGGAATTCTCTAGGCCAGAATACTGAGGTGGGTAGTATTCCTTTCCTTTCTTGAGGTTCTCATTACTCAAAACATCAAGAATGATATTATTAACTAAATAAATCTCTGATATTTTGATACTTCTATAAGTCCCTAAAATACTAAAACTAAAAGCAAATAATTAAAAGAAATTGATGTGCATGTTACTGTCAGTGTGTGTTTATAGCAATGTATATGATAAATGAGAATCACATAGTGAACATCATAAAATCATTTGAAAAAAATAAAATATATACACATTCATAATTCTCAAGAAACTGTTGTGGTCAAAGATATGTTTTGCTATTTTACTTTTAGAAACAACTGGAAACTTTTAACTCATATATTTTCCATTTTAATCATGAAGTGTTAATAAGGATAAAATGTGAATTAGGATTTTAGTTCATTTTGGTTTTCATATGTACATACATAATTGTTTTCAAATTTTTTAAAGTTTGTTTTATTCCATGGAATATAACAATCTACAGATTCCTTTACTTTTTAACCTTAATGTTCTTTCCCTTGAGCTTTACTTACAAAATAATACTCCCAGGAGTTTCAGGTAGAAACAAAGAAAAATAATTGTCAAGTCTGACTGAAAGCAAACAGTTGCATTTCACATTACATTAATGTAGTGACTGACAAGAGATAGTATTTGTTTAAAAATAATACATAATATTACTACCAATAGTTTTGTGTCAGTTTGATAAATGAGTTGCATAGGGTATCTCATGTCTACCAGCATTCTACTTTGGCTTAGTTTGAGATTTCTTTGTCAATCAATTTTCAGTTGAGCATTTGAGTTTACACATTATCAAATAATAACAATAATAAACCTAAAGCCTTCTGGATAGATATACTGAGAGTAATTAGTATTACAGTCACATTTATGTTTGTAGAACTTAGAGGCAAATTCCTCTATAAAAATTGAACTATGACCTCTTCATTGGTAAAGTAGTAGAGCACAGAGCTAAAACTATGATAAATAATTATATCACAAGTTTAACTGTTTAGCATTTGATACTTTACAGTGTCCTAAGAAAATACAGTTACATAATGACAATCAAGAAATCAAGGGGGAGGAGCCAAGATGGCGGAGGAGTAGGACGGGGAGAACACTTTCTCCCCCACAAATTCATCAAAAGAACATTTAAACGTCGAGTAAATTCCACAAAACAATTTCTGAATGCTGGCAGAGGACATCAGGCACCCAGAAAAGCAACCCAACTCTTCGAAAGGAGAGAGAAGAAATACAGCTCCACCCACCAGAACACCGACACAAGCTTCCCTAACCAGGAAACCTTGACAAGCCACCTGTACAAACCACACACAGTGAGGAAACGCCACAATAAAGAGAACTCCACAAACTGCCAGAATACAGAAAGGACACCCCAAACTCAGCAATTTAAACAAGATGAAGAGACAGAGGAATACTCAGCAGATAAAGGAACAGGATAAATGCCCACCAAACCAAACAAAAGAGGAAGAGATAGGGAATCTACCTGATAAAGAATTCCGAATAATGATAGTGAAATTGATCCAAAATCTTGAAACTAAAATGGAATCACAGATAAATAGCCTGGAGACAAGGATTGAGAAGATGCAAGAAAGATTTAACAAGGACCTAGAAGAAATAAAAAAGAGTCAATATATAATGAATAATGCAATAAATGAAATTAAAAACACTCTGGAGGCAACAAATAGTAGAATAACAGAGGCAGAAGATAGGATTAGTGAATTAGAAGATAGAATGGTAGAAATAAATGAATCAGAGAGGATAAAAGAAAAATGAATTAAAAGAAATGAGGACAATCTCAGAGACATCCAGGACAATATTAAACGCTACAACATTCGAATCATAGGGGTTCCAGAAGAAGAAGACAAAAAGAAAGACCATGAGAAAATACTTGAGGAGATAATAGTTGAAAACTTCCCTAAAATGGGGAAGGAAATAATCACCCAAGTCCAAGAAACCCAGAGAGTCCCAAACAGGATAAACCCAAGGCAAAACACCCCAAGACACATATTAATCAAATTAACAAAGATCAAACACAAAGAACAAATATTAAAAGCAGCAAGGGAAAAACAACAAATAAAACACAAGGGAATTCCCATAAGGATAACAGCTGATCTTTCAATAGAAACTCTTCAAGCCAGGAGGGAATGGCAAGACATACTTAAAATGATGAAAGAAAATAACCTACAGCCCAGATTATTGTACCCAGCAAGGATCTCATTCAAGTATGAAGGAGAAATCAAAAGCTTTTCAGACAAGCAAAAGCTGAGAGAATTCTGCACCACCAAACCAGCTCTCCAACAAATACTAAAGGATATTCTCTAGACAGGAAACACAAAAACGGTGTATAAACTCGAACCCAAAACAATAAAGTAAATGGCAACGGGATCATACTTATCAGTAATTACCTTAAACATAAATGGGTTGAATGCCCCAACCAAAAGACAAAGACTGGCTGAATGGATACAAAAACAAGACCCCTACATATGTTGTCTACAAGAGACGCACCTCAAAACAGGGGACACATACAGACTGAAAGTGAAGGGCTGGAAAAAGATTTTCCATGCAAATAGGGACCAAAAGAAAGCAGGAGTAGCAATACTCATATCAGATAAAATAGACTTTAAAACAAAGGCTGTGAAAAGAGACAAAGAAGGTCACTACATAATGATCAAAGGATCAATCCAAGACGAAGATATAACAATTATAAATATATATGCACCCAACACGAGAGCACCACAGTACGTAAGACAAATGCTAACAAGTATGAAAGGAGAAATTAACAATAACACAATAATAGTGGGAGACTTTAATACCCCACTTACACCTATGGATAGATCAACTAAACAGAAAATTAACAAGGAAACACAAACTTTAAACGATACAATAGACCAGTTAGACCTAATTGATATCTATAGGACATTTCATCCCAAAACAATAAATTTCACCTTTTTCTTAAGCGCACATGGAACCTTCTCCAGGATAGATCATATCCTGGGCCATAAAGCTAGCCTTGGTAAATTCAAAAAAATAGAAATCATTCCAAGCATCTTTTCTGACCACAATGCAGTAAGATTAGATCTCAATTACAGGAGAAAAACTATTAAAAATTCCAACATATGGAGGCTGAACAACACGCTGCTGAATAACCAACAAATCACAGAAGAAATCAAAAAAGAAATAAAAATTTGCATAGAAACGAATGAAAATGAAAACACAACAACCCAAAACCTGTGGGACACGGTAAAAGGAGTCCTAAGGGGAAAGTTCATAGCAATACAGGCACACCTCAAGAAACAAGAAAAAAGTCAAATAAATAACCTAAAACACCTCAAGAAACAAGAAAAAAGTCAAATAAATAACCTAACTCTACACCTAAAGCAACCAGAAAAGGAAGAAATGAAGAACCCCAGGGTTAGGAGAAGGAAAGAAATCTTAAAAATTAGGGCAGAAATAAATGCAAAAGAAACAAAAGAGACCATAGCAAAAATCAACAAAACCAAAAGCTGGTTCTTTGAAAGGATAAATAAAATTGACAAACCTTTAGCCAGACTCATCAAGAAACAAAGGGAGAAAAATCAAATCAACAAAATTAGAAACGAAAATGGAGAGATCACAACAGACAACACAGAAATACAAAGGATCATAAGAGACTACTATCAACAATTATATGCCAATAAAATGGACAACGTGGAAGAAATGGACAAATTCTTAGAAAAGTACAACTTTCCAAAACTGGACCAGGAAGAAATAGAAAATCTTAACAGACCCATCACAAGCATGGAAATTGAAACTGTAATCAAAAATCTTCCAGCAAACAAAAGCCCAGGTCCAGACGGCTTCACAGCTGAATTCTACCAAAAATTTAGAGAAGAGCTAACACCTATCCTGCTCAAACTCTTCCAGAAAATTGCAGAGGAAGGTAACCTTCCAAACTCATTCTATGAGGCCACCATCACCCTAATACCAAAACCTGACAAAGATCCCACAAAAAAAGAAAACTACAGGCCAAATCACTGATGAACATAGATGCAAAAATCCTTAACAAAATTCTAGCAATCAGAATCCAACAATACATTAAAAAGATCATACACCATGATCAAGTGGGCTTTATCCCAGGGATGCAAGGATTCTTCAATATCCGCAAATCAATCAATGTAATACACCACATTAATAAATTGAAAAATAAAAACCATATGATTATCTCAATAGATGCAGAGAAAGCCTTTGACAAAATTCAACATCCATTTATGATAAAAACTCTCCAGAAAGCAGGAATAGAAGGAACATACCTCAACATAATAAAAGCTATATATGACAAACCCACAGCAAACATTATCCTCAATGGTGAAAAATTGAAAGCATTTCCTCTAAAGTCAGGAACAAGACAAGGGTGCCCACTTTCACCATTACTATTCAACATAGTTTTGGAAGTTTTGGCCACAGCAATCAGAGCAGAAAAAGAAATAAAAGGAATCCAAACTGGAAAAGAAGAAGTAAAACTCTCACTATTTGCAGATGACATGATCCTCTACATAGAAAACCCTAAAGACTCCACTAGAAAATTACTAGAACTAATCAATGACTATAGTAAAGTTGCAGGATACAAAATCAACACACAGAAATCCCTTGCATTCCTATACACTAATAATGAGAAAACAGAAAGAGAAATTAAGGAAACAATTCCATTCACCATTGCAACGGAAAGAAAATACTTAGGAATATATCTACCTAAAGAAACTAAAGACCTATATTTAGAAAACTATAAAACACTGGTGAAAGAAATCAAAGAGGACACTAATAGATGGAGAAATATACCATGTTCATGGATTGGAAGAATCAATATAATGAAAATGAGTATACTACCCAAAGCAATTTATAGATTTAACGCAATCCCTATCAAGCTACCAACAGTATTCTTCACAGAGCTAGAACAAATAATTTCACAATTTGTATGGAAATACAAAAAACCTCGAATAGCCAAAGCGATCTTGAGAAAGAAGAATGGAACTGGAGGAATCAACCTACCTGACTTCAGGCTCTACTACAAAGCCACAGTTATCAAGACAGTATGGCAGTGGCACAAAGACAGAAATATTGATCAATGGAATAAAATAGAAAGCCCAGAGATAAATCCACGCACATATGGACACCTTATCTTTGACAAAGGAGGCAAGAATATACAATGGATTAAAGACAATCTCTTTAACAAGTGGTGCTGGGATATCTGGTCAACCACTTGTAAAAGAATGAAACTAGACCACTTTCTAACACCATACACAAAAATAAACTCAAAATGGATTAAAGATCTAAAAGTAAGACCAGAAACTATAAAACTCCTAGAGGAGAATATAGGCAAAACACTCTCCGACATACATCACAGCAGGATCCTCTATGACCCACCTCCCAGAATATTGGAAATAAAAGCAAAAATAAACAAATGGGACCTAATTAACCTTAAAAGCTTTTGCACATCAAAGGAAACTATTAGCAAGGTGAAAAGACAGCCTTCAGAATGGGAGAAAATAATAGCAAATGAAGCAACTGACAAACAACTAATCTCAAAAATATACAAGCAACTCCTGCAACTCAACTCCAGAAAAATAAACGACCCAATCAAAAAATGGGCCAAAGAACTAAATAGACATTTCTCCAAAGAAGACATACAGATGGCTAACAAACACATGAAAAGATGCTCAACATCACTCATTATCAGAGAAATGCAAATCAAAACCACTATGAGGTACCATTTCACGCCAGTCAGAATGGCTGTGATCCAAAAGTCTACAAATAATAAATGCTGGAGAGGGTGTGGAGAAAAGGGAACCCTCTTACACTGTTGGTGGGAATGCAAACTAGTACAGCCACTATGGAGAACAGTGTGGAGATTCCTTAAAAAACTGGAACTAGAAGTGCCTTATGACCCAGCAATCCCACTGCTGGGCATACACACTGAGGAAACCAGAAGGGAAAGAGACACGTGTACCCCAATGTTCATCGCAGCAGTGTTTATAACAGCCAGGACATGGAAGCAACCTAGATGTCCATCAGCAGATGAATGGATAAGAAAGCAGTGGTACATATGCACAATGGAGTATTACTCGGCTATTAAAAAGAATACATTTGAATCAGTTCTAATGAGGTGGATGAAACTGGAGCCTATTATACAGAGTGAAATAAGCCAGAAGGAAAAACATAAATACAGTATACTAACGCATATATATGGAATTTAGAAAGATGGTAACAATAACCCGGTGTACAAGACAGCAAAAGAGACACTGATGTATAGAACAGTCTTATGGACTCTGTGGGAGATGGAGAGGGTGGGAATATTTGGGAGAATGGCATTGAAACATGTAAAATATCATGTAAGAAAGGAGTTGCCAGTCCAGGTTCGATGCACGATACTGGATGCTTGGGGCTAGTGCACTGGGACGACCCAGAGGGATGGTATGGGGAGGGAGGTGGGTTCAGGATGGGGAACACATGTATACCTGTGGCGGATTCATTTTGATATTTGGCAAAACTAATACAATTATGTAAAGTTTAAAAATAAAATAAAATTAGGAAAAAAAAAAAAAAAAGGAGAGACATTACTTTGCCAGCAAAGGTCCATCTAGTCAAGGCTATGGTTTTTCCAGTGGTCATGTATGGATGTGAGAGTTGTACTATAAAGAAAGCTGAGCACTGAAGAATTGATGCTTTTGAACTGTGGTGTTGGAGAAGACTCTTGAGAGTCCATTGGACAGCAAGATGATCCAACCAACTCATCCTAAAGGAAATCAGTCCTGGGTGTTCATTTGAAGGACTGATGTTGAAGCTGAAACTCCAATACTTTGGCCCCCTGATGCGAAGAGCTGACTCTTTTGCAAAGACCCTGATGCTGGGAAAGATTGAACACGGGAGGAGAAGCATATGACGGAGGATGAGATGAGGATGGATGACATCACCGACTCAATGGACATGAGTTTGAATAAATTCCGGGAGTTGGTGATGGACAGTGAGGCCTGGCATGCTGCAGTCCATGGGGTCCCAAAGAGTTGAACATAACTAAGTGACTGAACTGAACTGAACCACTATAATAAACAGCTGCCTGATTTCAGTTAAAAAAAAAAAATCAATAATGAGTTATAAGGAGTATGTTTCCTGTGTTTATAAGTATATATCAGCACAATTTGAGTTTTAGCTAGAAATTTTCCACTTTATCCCAGCATTAAATTAATATGATCAAAGACATGCTATTTAAAAATTCATAAATCATTTTTAAGATAAAAATCAAAGGAAGTTCTTTGGCAGTGTTTATATTAAGAAACTGCTACTGTTGCTGCTGCTAAGTCGCTTCAGTAGTGTCCGACTCTGTGCAACCCCATAGACGGCAGCCCACCAGGCTCTGCTATCCCTGGGATTCTCCAGGCAAGAACACTGGAGTGGGTTGCCATTTCCTTCTCCAGTGTGTGAAAGGTAAAGTGAAGTCGCTCAGTCGTGTCTGACTCGCAGGGATCCCATGGACTGCAGCCTGCCAGGCTCCTCCATCTATGGGATTTTCTAGGCAAGAGTACTGGAGTGGCTTGCCATTGCCTTCTTCGATATTAAGCAACTATAAGTATTCAAATGGAAAAATGAATCAGCTTCCTCACATTTAATTCAGTTGCTTAATAAACAGCGATTTGTAGTGTTCTTTGGTCATGAGCATACTCGGCTGCTTAGTCATGTATGACTCTTTGCAGCCCACTGAACTGTAGCCCGCCAGGTTCCTCTGTGCATGGGATTTCCCAGGCAGGAATATTGGAGGGTGTTGCTATTTCCTATTCTAAGGGATCTTCCCAACTAGGGATCCAACCCACGTCCTCCTGGTCTCCTGCATTGGCAGGCAGATTCTTTACCACTGTGCTACCCAGGAAGCCCCCAAGTGACTACTAATTACAGTAAAATTAATTTCTTGTTCTTGAATTATTTAACTTAAAAGTTTACCAAGTGTCAAATGGATTGAGTAGATAATACAGAATGTAAGAAATACTGAATGTAAGAAAATAATAAAACAATTTTCAGTCAGCATAAGGTGTTAGCCACTCTAGTTTTCTGAAAGGAATAAAATTAAAAATAGAGTAAATGCCTAATGAAATTACAAAATAACTCAATGGTTGTGTCATACTATCAGAATAAGACAAATTAAGCTACTTTTAAATGTCCCTGATTATATATCTTTTCAATGTGATTGCTAAGAAGTCCCAAGGTTTATTTTCAGTAATGCTCAGGTCTCAGTGACAAGCCAAATTCTCTTTTGGCCTATTGTGTTTTCCTATTTTATGTTTGTTCATTTTTCAAGAACTCAATATTGAGCAGACTCCTAAGAAAGATAGTATCTTAATGTTTTATTATATTTATATGTATTTTAGAAGAAAGCCCTCTTGATCACCAAGTTTATAACCTAGGCACAATTTTAGGCACCAGAAATTAAACAGTGTTGCTTTAGTACTGTTCATTTAGGAGGGGGGTAAGAAAAAAGAATACAATGATTTTCAATCTTATCTTTCAGTCTTCAAACAAGTTGATGTATAAATAGAATGAATACAAAAGTAGTACATTTGGATGGAGAGGTCCTGATATAAAATTTAAACATAATGACATCAAGGTGGTAGTAAAGCCATCAAATAAATATAGTATGAAAGAACTGAAATGAAACTTTTTTTTTTAAATGACATATTGTCTGTAATATAGTTTTCCTTTTTGGATATTGATTGCTATATAAGCAAGTATTTGTTTTTCAGTATCGGAAGGACTGGAAATTTACAAGTTTAGAAATGAAAGATCCTTTTCCATTGAATTTTTCTGTGTAATTTTGTTTCTATCAAACAGATAAAAACAACAAAACTATTCTTGTTAATGGGGGTTTGGGCCTGTATTCCTATATACTTAGTTTCATCAGTCATTCATGCAGTTGCATCTGGGTATCTGTAAAATAGGGCTAAATATACTCTATTAAGACAGATGGCTGGCAAAGATAATCTAATGTATTTCCTATATTTGCAGTGATTTCTCCTTTCAGCAACAAAATGAATGCATAGAAAATATTTCTTTCCTATTAGATGTCACTAGTTTTTACTAAGTGCAATGTTTAAGAAACAAATGAGTTAAACCTGACTTACCTAAGTGGAAAATTGTATTCTCTTCCAAACTGAAACAATCTGGAGTAACAATCAAATTGATAAATATTCATGTATTAAGTCATAATTGGACCCTCACAGAAGTTCTATCAGTGGACCATATATTAATACCAGCTTTTTTGCATTTTGAGAGCGTGAAATAAAATATACACATAATATGCAATTCAGTGTCTAATAAAGTGTCAAAACAAAGGTTCATATTTATATGTCATCTGAGAGTACCACAAACTTCTAACTTTCGGGATTTTAATTAGAGATGCAAAGCAGACTATCTTTTGTTATTTAACAGCAACCACCTGTATGTTTAGAATTGGGAAATATCCCAGAGAAGCTATAAATTAAATCGAATGACAGACAAATATATGCTTACAATGATAAGAATGGATGCCAAATAATGCATTTCTAGGAGAAGGCACTGGCGACCCACTCCAGTACTCTTGCCTGGAAAATCCCATGGACGGAGGAGCTTGGTAGGCTGCAGTCCATGGGGTCGCTGAGGGTCGGACATGACTGAGCAACTTTACTCTCAATTTTCACTTTCATGCATTGGAGAAGGAAATGGCAACCCACTCCAGTGTTCTTGCCTGGAGAATCCCAGGGACGGCGGATCCTGGTGGGCTGCCGTCTATGGGGTAGCATAGTGTCGGACACAACTGAAGCGAGTTAGCAGCAGCAGCAGCATAGCATACTTTAGCTCAAATCCCATCATACAAATAAGTCCCAAGAATAATTTTCCCACAAATTAAAAACTAACAGTTTTAACAGCCAAGTGCTGATTAGAGTTTTTTAAAATATTAAACAATTTTGATAATCATTAGTAAAATAAAATTGAATTCTTCTCTTTCTGAAATGTGAATACTTTATATTCAAAGCATAAAATTAATACATATTTTAAAGTATTTTTCATTAAATATCTTTGATCAGCCAAAACAAAAAGGGGTTATTAACTGTTAAAACTATAAGCATTTTATTACTAATGCTCATGATTCATGTTCCTATGGGAGCTCAACATGTCCTGTTAGAAGATTCCAGGAATGATCTTTTTGAACACATTCAAAGTTTTATTATTCCCTCAGTCTAGACATTTTTAAACAATTGCCTAGCAACATGCATATGATTTTAGTGGCACTCTGCTGTATTGAGAAGGTAAATATGTGTTATTTAATAGTTAAGAAACGAAGTCTTTCTTTGATAGTTTTTAAATGTGTAAAAATAAAACAAATGTCTAGCATTGTTGAAAGGAAGAAAGCAATTACCAGTAAGGCTTTGACTTGAATTGATGCTTGGAATATTTAAATAGGACAAAGGTCTACTTGGGAATGTTCATAAGAGCTATGTGAAATATTTTGCCATACAAAGTATTCAAAAGAGAATGCTTATATTCATATGCAGGGAGATGCCAAGAAAGGAAAACAGAAGCATAGGCATGAGGAAATTGGTATTGCAAAGGGCAAAATGTGAACCAAGGAAAAAAGCTGCTATCAGGAAGGAGAGAAAAGCATGCATCAAGAAAGTAGAAAGTCAATTATTTCAGGAGATAATTGAGCAAAAGCAGCATTTTAAGGACAGTGAGTCAGTACTGTGAACCACCTCCCTTTTGTTAAACTTTCTATGTAGCTCCTGATTTTGCCTCAGCAGTCATTTGCCACAGTATCTTCTCATTGTTTAACTCTGCAGTTCAGTGGAAATCTCTTAGCCATTGCTTATGTACATATTAATCCTATGACACACAGGTACCTTATGGTAGGACTGTGGCCATCAATGTCTAAGAGTTCTTTAGGTAGGCCTGTACTGTAACCAGAGAGCCTCCTCATTAAGAAATAGAAACATATTACTTGGTTATACATTTTGAAGGGCTAAACATTAAAAAATGAATGGAGTTGTAGTTTTATTCTCTCAGTGAAAGGAATCAGTGGCTTATAGAAATAACAACCATGTAGACTGCTGGATTGAGTTTAATATTGCTTATTAAGGTGATTAGATTCAATTTATGCTGGGGATATAGTGTTTTGTTTTAAGTTTTATTGTGTGAGTCCTCTGGAAGGAGAGATTTTAATGAGTTGGGAAACTTGGGCTTCCAAGAGAGAACTTCAGCTTGCTTGTTTTGAAGTCTAGGGTGCATCAATAATAATAGAAACAATAAGCAAAGACCATAATACCTATATTTTCCCAAATGTGCATGTGATTATATATACTCCAGATAGATCCCTCAGGAAGTGAAGTTCAGTACCTAGAAAATATTTTTTTCCTGGTTGTTGTTTAGTCACTAAGTCACATATAACTCTGTGACCCCATGAACTGCAGCATGCCAGACATCTCTGTCATTCCTTCACTATGCCCCTGACTTTGCTCAAACTCATGTCCGTTGAGTCTGTGATACTGTCTCATCCTCTGTCATCCCCTTCTCCTCCTGCCTTCAATCTTTCCCAGCATTAGGGTCTTTCCAAAGAGTCAGCTCTTTCCATCAGGTGGCCAAAGTATTGGAGCTTCAGCTTCAGCATCAGTCCTTCCAATGAATATTCAGGACTGATTTCCTTTAGGATGGACTGGTTGGATCTCCTTGCAGTCTTAGGGACTCTCAAGGGTCTTCTCCAACACCACAGTTCAAATGCATCAATTCTTTGGAGATCAGCCTTCTTTATGGTACAACTCTCACACCCTTATATGGCTACTAGAAAAATCATAGCTTTGACTATATGGACTTTGTCGGCAAAGTGATATCTCTGTTTTTTAACACTGTCTAAGTTTGTCATAGCTATACTTCCAAGGAGCAAGCATCTTTTAATTTCACGGCTACAGTTACCATCTGCGTTGATTTTGGAGCCAAGAAAATGAAATCTGACAGTTTACACTTCACATTTTCCCCATTTATTTGCCATAAAGTAATGGGACCAGATGCCATAATCTTTGTTTTTTTGATTGTTGAGTTTTAAGCCAGCTTTCCAACTCGCCTCTTTCAACCTCAACAAGAGGCTCTTTAGTTACTCTTCACTTTCTGCCATTAAAGTGTTACCATCTGCATATCTGAGGTTGTTGATATTTCTGCTGGCAATCTTGATTCCAACTTGTGATTCATCCAACCCAGCATTTCACATAATATACTCTGGATATAAGTTAAATAAGCAGGGTGACAATATACAACCTTGAGGCACTCCTTTCCCAATTTTGAACCAGTCTATTGTTCTATGTCCAGTTCTTACTGTTGCATCTTGTCTTGCATACAGGTTTCTCAGGAGACAGGTAATGTAGTCTGGTATTCTTATCTCGTTAAGATTATTCCACATTTTTTTTGTGAACTATACAGTCAAAGGCTTTAGCATAGATGAAGAAGAAGTAGAATTTTTTTTTTAATTTCCTTGCTTTTTTCTTATTTTTTAAAGTTTTTATTTATTTTTAAAATTTAATTTAATTTTATTTTTTAACTGTACAATATTGTATTGGTTTTGCCATATATCAACATGCATCCACCACAGGTATACATGTGTTCCCCATCCTGAACCCTCCTCCCTCCTCCCTCCCCGTACCATCCCTCTGGGTCATCCCAGTGCACCAGCCCCAGGCATCCAGTATCGTGCATCAAACCTGGACTGGCAACTCGTTTCATATATGATATTATACATGCTTCAATGCCATTCTCCCAAATCATCCCACCCTCTCCCTCTCCCACAGAGCCCAAAAGACCGTTCTATACATCAGTGTCTCTTTTGCTGTCTAGTATACAGGGTTATCGTTACCATCTTTCTAAATTCCATATTTATGTGTTAGTATACTGTACAGGATCCTCTATGACCCACCTCCCAGAATATTGGAAATAAAAGCAAAAATAAACAAATGGGACCTAATTAAACTTAAAAGCTTCTGCACAACAAAGGAAACTATAAGCAAGGTGAAAAGACAGCCATCAGAATGGGAGAAAATAATAGCAAATGAAGCAACTGACAAACAACTAATCTCAAAAATATATAAGCAACTCCTGCAACTCAATTCCAGAAAAAAAAAAAAATGACCCAATCAAAAAATGGGGCAAAGAACTAAATAGACATTTCTCCAAAGAAGATATACAGATGGCTAACAAACATATGAAAAGATGCTCAACATCACTCATTATCAGAGAAATGCAAATCAAAACCACTATGAGGTACCATTTCACGCCAGTCAGAATGGCTGTGATCCAAAAGTCTACAAGTAATAAATGCTGGAGAGGGTGTGGAGAAAAGGGAACCCTCTTACACTGTTGGTGGGAATGCAAACTAGTACAGCCACTATGGAGAACAGTGTGGAGATTCCTTAAAAAACTGGAACTAGAAGTGCCTTATGACCCAGCAATCCCACTGCTGGGCATACACACTGAGGAAACCAGAATTGAAAGAGACACATGTACCCCATTGTTCATCGCAGCACTGTTTATAATAGCCAGGACATGGAAGCAACCTAGATGTCCATCAGCAGATCAATGGATAAGAAAGCAGTGGTACATATACACAATGGAGTATTACTTGGCCATTAAAAAGAATACATTTGAATCAGTTCTAATGCAGTGGATGAAACTGGAGTGAAGTTTCAGAGTGAAGTAAGCCAGAAAGAAAAACACCAATACAGTATGCTGCTAAGTAGCTTCAGTAGTGTCCAACTCTTAGCGACCCCATGGACTGCAGCCCACCAGGCTCCTCAGTCCCTGGGATTTTCCAGGCAAGAGTACTGGAGTGGGTTGCCATTTCCTTCTCCCATGCATGAAAGTGAAAAGTGAAAGTGAAGTCACTCAGTCGTGTCTGACTCTTAGCGACCTTATGGACTGTAGCCCACCAGGCTCCTCAGTCCATGGGATTTTCCAGGCAAGAGTACTGGAGTGGGTTGCCATTTCCTTCTCCGATCCAATACAGTATACTAATGCATATATATGGAATTTAGAAAGATGGTAACAATTTCCTTGCTTTTTCATGATCCAGTGGATGTTGGCAATTTGATCTCTGGTTCCTCTGCCTTTTCTAAATCCAGCTTGTACATCTGTAAGTTCTTAGTTCATGTACTGCTAAAGCCTCACTTTAAGGATTTTAGCATAATCTTGCTGGCATATGAAATGAGTGCAATTGTACAGTAGTTTGAACGTTCTTTGACATTGCCTTCCTTTGAGAATGAAAACTGACCTTTTCCAGTCCTGAGGCCACTGCTTAGTTTTCAAAATTTGTTGGCACAATGAGTGCAATTCTTTAACAGCATCGTCTTTTAAGATCTGAAATTGCTAAGCTGGAATTCCATCATCTCCACTAGCTTTCTTCTTAGTAACACTTCCTAAGGCCCATTTGACTTCACATTCCAGGATGTCTGGCTGTAAGTGAATGACCACACCTTTGTGGTTATCTGGGTCATTAAGAGCATTTTTGTACAGTTCTTCTGTGTATTCTTGCCACCTTTTCTTAATCTCTTCTGTTTTTATTAGGTCCTTGTTTTTGTCCTTTATTGTGTCTATATTTGCAAGAAATGTTCCCTTGATATTTCAAGTTTTCTTAAAGAGATTTCTATTTTTTCCCTTACTATTGTTTTCCTCTTTTTCTTTGCATTGGTCACTTAAAAAGGCTTTCTAATCTCTCCTTGCTATTCTCTGGAACTCTGCTTTCACTTGGGCATATCTTACCCTTTTTCCTTTGGCTTTCACTTCTCTTTTCTCAGCTATTTGTAAGGCCTCCTCAGACAACCAATTTGTCTTACTGCATTTTTTTTCTTGGTGGTGGTTTTGGTCATCACCTCCACAATTTTACCAACTTCCATCCGTAGTTCTTCAGGCACTCTGTCTACCAGATCCAGTCCCTTGAAACTATTTGTCACCTCCACTGTATAATCATAAGGAATTTGATTTAGGTCATACTGGAATGGCCTAGTGATTTTCCCTACTTTCTTCAATTGGATCCTGAAGTTTTCAATAAGGAGCTGAAGATCTGAACCACAGTCAGTTCCAGGTCTTATTTTTGCAGACTGTATAGAGCTTCTCCATTTTTGGCTGCAAAACATATTATCAATATGATTTTGTTACTGACTTCTGGTGATGTCTATGTTTAGAGTTGTTTCTTGTGTTAATATTGGAAGAGAGTGCTTGGTATAACCAGTGCATTCTCTTGGCAAAACTCTGTTAACCTTTGCCCTGTTTCATTTTGTATTCAAGGCCAAACTTGCCTATTATTCCAGGGATCTCTTGATTTCCTACTTACGCATTCCAGTACCCTATGATGAAAAGGACATCTTATTTTGGTTAATCTAGGAGGTCTTGTGGTCTTCATAGAATTGTTTTATTTCAGCTTCTTCAGCATTAGATGTTGGAGCATAGACTTGGATTACTGTGATGCTGAATGTTTTGCTTTGGAAATGAACAGAGATCATTCTATCATTTCTCAGATTGCAACCAGGTGCTTCATTTTGGACTCTTTTGTTGACTATGAGTGATACTCCATTCCTTCTAAGAGATTCTTGCCCATAGTAATAGATATAAGGTTCATCTGAATTAAATTTGCCCATTCCAGTCCATTTTACTTCACTGATTCCTAAAATGTCAATGTTCACTCTTCCAATCTCCTGTTTGGCCACATCCATTTTACCTTGATTCACATACCTAACATTCCAGGTTCCTATGCAGTATTGTTTTTATAGCATTGGACTTTACTTTCACCAACAGATATAACCACAGCTGGGCATTGTTTCCACTTTGGCTCTGCCTCTTCATTCTTTCTGTAGCAATATCTCTAGTCTACCTCAGTAGTATATTGGACACCTACCAATCTGGGGATTTATATTTCAGTGTCATATCTTTTTGCCTACCCATACTGTTCATAGGCTTCTCAAGACAAGAATACTGAAGTGGTGTGCCATTCCTTTCTCTAGTGGACTACATTTTATCAGTCCCTAACTAGCAGGGACATGCCCTTCAGCTGCTCAGCATAGCTGGATGACATGCTTGGTGCCCTGGTTGTCTCACCACTGGTCCTCACTGAGTGTTTAAAACCTCTCTGGCTCTCAGTGATAAAAATTAAAATCAATTGTGGCCAAAATTTATAAGAATAAATACAAATAAATATATGAATATATTGAGACCGATTGGAAACAAGATTCCTAATGCTATAATAAATGGTGTTGGTTTTCTGCACCAGACACTGTGGTAGACTGCAAATAACTTGGGTTCATGAAATATTTTTCCCCTGAGGACTGCATGTGAAGAATGGATTTTATTTAGAAATGTAAGAAAAGAATAAGCAAGACCTATCCAAGCCAGACTTCAGCAATACGTGAACTGTTAACTTCCAGATGTTCAAGCTAATTTTAGAAAAGGCAGAGGAACCAGAGATCTAATTGCCAACATCCGCTGGATCATCGAAAAAGCAAGAGAGTTCCAGAAAAACATCTATTTCTGCTTTATTGACTATGCCAAAGCCTTGACTGTGTAGATCACAATAAACTGTGGAAAATTCTTCAAGAGATGGGAATACCAGACCATCTGACCTGCCTCTTGAGAAACATACATGCAGGTCAGGAAGCAACAGTTAGAACTGGACATGGAACAACAGACTGGTTCCAAATAGGAAAAGGAGTACGTCAAGGCTGTATATTGTCACCCTGCTTATTTAACTTAGATGCAGAGTACATCATGAGAAACTCTGGGCTGCAAGAAGCACAAGCTGGAATCAAGATTTCTGGGAGGAATATCAATATCAGATGACACCACCCTTACGGCAGAAAGTAAAGAAAAATTAAAAAGCCTCTTGAGGAAAGTGAAAGAGTAGAGTGAAAAAGTTGGCTTAAAGCTCAACATTCAGAAAACTAAGATCGTGGCATCTGGTCCCATCACTTCATGGCAAATAGATGGGAAACAGTGGAAACAGTCTCAGACTTTATTTTTGGGGGCTCAAAAATCACTGCAGATGGTGACTGCAGTCATGAAATTAAAAGATGCTTACTTCTTGGAAGGAAAGATATGACCAACCTAGATAGCATATTGAAAAGCAGAGACAATACTTTGCCAACAAAGGTCCATCTAGTCAAGGCTATTGTCATGTATGTATGTGAGAGTTGGACTGTGAAGAAGGCTGAGCACCAAAGAATTGATGCTTTTGAACTGTGGTGTTGGAGAAGACTCTTGAGAGTCCCTTGGACTGCAAGGAGATCCAACCAGTCCATTCTAAAGGAGATCAGCCCTGGGATTTCTTTGGAAGGACTGAAGCTAAAGCTGAAACTCCAGTACTTTGGCCACCTCACGTGAAGTGTTGACTCATTGGAAAAGACTCTGATGCTGGGAGGGATTGGGGGCAGGAGGAGAAGGGGACGACAGAAAATGAGATGGCTGGATGTCATCACTGACTCAATGGACGTGAGTCTCAGTGAACTCTGGGAGTTGGTGATGGCTGCTTCAATTCATGGGGTCACAAAGAGTTGGACAAGACTGAGAGACTGAACTGAACTGAACTGATGAGAAATATAAACCTCTATAGAAATAACAAGTTTCAGGTACATTTTAGGCTTAACAGTTACATTTCTCTTTAAATTTGAGAAAACTTGAAATATCACAACACTGGATGCTTGGGACTGGTGCACTGGGACGACCCAGAGGGATGATATCGGGAGGGAGGAGGGAGGAGGGTTCAGGATGGATTTTCTTTTAAAAATTTAGAAAAAAATAATTAATAAAAAAATAAATTAAAAAAAAAAGGATCAAAATATAAAACATAGAAAATAAAGAACCAAAACATATAAAAAAATCAAAGCATCTCTGGCTATATTCATATTTTGGTGGGTTTTTAAAAAGTCAGAATTATGGTAAAAATAAGTGTGTTTGACTTTACCTGCTGACCCATGTTCTTAATGTAGATGAAGTTATCTGCTGTTGTCTTAGATTTTCAATCCTAAATTTAATAGTTAATAACAATTCAGATCCTGTCACTTTTGAATGGAGAAGGAAATGGAAACCCACTCCAGTATTTTTGCCAGGAAAATCCCATGTACAGAGGAGCCTGGTGGGCTACAGTCCATGGGTTGCAAAGAGTCAAACACAACTGAGCATGCACACATTCATACTTTTGAAATGTGGGGTACCGTGAGTCTAAAGAAATATTAACAGAAAAACAATTTGTTACTGCAAGCTCGTATAATATTTAACTTTTCTGTACCTCCTTAACATTTCAAGAATCAACACTGTGTCAATTATTCTTTTATAATGTCCATTTACTAATAGAAAATTCCCTGGAAGATGTAGAACCATCATCAAATATTAGGTTAATTGAATAGTTGAGAGTCCTGTTCATCACTAAAGACCTGACATATTCCATTTACCATTTTATTTTGTGTGTATATGAATACAAATACACACTTGTAGTGTGCGCCTATTCATTTAAAACCAAATTGTATTTTTTTTTTGTTTTTCAAGAGTGCCTTTCTTCTTTTTTCCCATATAATCGGCTACAATACAACATAGTGATTCAACATTTACATATATTATGAAATGATCGCCAGAATAATTCTAACATTTTTCACAATATATAGTTACAGATTATTTTTCTTGTGATAAATTTTAAGATCTACTTTCTTAGCAGTTTTCAAATACACAATCAGTTCAGTTCATTTGTATCCTACTTTTTGCAACCCCATGGACTGCAGCATGCCAAGCTTCCCTGTCCATCACCAACTCCTGGAGCTTGCTAAAACTCATATGTCGATCAAATCAGTGATGCCGCCCAACAATCTCATCCTCTGTCCTCCCCTTCTCCTCCTGCCTTCAATCTTTCCCACCATCAGGGTCTTTCCCAATGAGTCAGTTTTTCCCATCAGGTGGTCAAAGTATTGGAGTTTCAGCTTCAGCATCAGTCCTTCCAATGAATATTCAGGACTGATTTCCTTTAGGATTGACTGGTTGGACCTCCTTGTAGTCCTAGGGACTCTCAAGAGTCTTCTCCAACACCACAGTTCAAAAGCATCAGTTCTTCGGTGCTCAGCTTTCTTTACAGTCCAACTCTCACATTCATACATGACCACTGGAAAAACCATAGCTTTGACTAGATGGGCCTTTGTTGGCAAAGTAATGTCTCTGCTTTTTAATATACTGTCTAGCTTGGTCATAACTTTCCTTCCAAGGAGTAAGCGTCTTTTAATTTCATGGCTGCTGTCACCATCTGCAGTGATTTTGGAGCTCAAAAAATAAAGTCTGTCACTGTTTTCATTGTTTCTCCATCTATTTGACTTGGAGTGATGGGAACAGATGCCATGATCCTAGTTTTCTGAATGTTGAGTTTTAAGCCAGCTTTTCATTCTACTCTTTAACTTTCATCAACAGTAGTATTAAATATAGTTGACCTACTGTATATTACATCCTCATGACTTATTTTATAATTGGAAGTTTGTGTCTGTTGACACCACTCACCCACAACCCTCCTCGCATTTTTAGCAATCGCCAATCTGTTCTCTGTATGTGCTTGGTTTATTTTTATTTTTTAGATTCTACACATGAATGAGATCATGCAATATTTACTTCCTCAGTCTGACTTACTCCATTTAGTATAATGCCCTCAAGGTCCATTCATTCTGTTGTAAATGACAAAATTTCATTCTTATTTTGTTATGGCTAAGTGATATTCCTCTGTGTGTGTGTGTTTCTGTAAACACTACATTTTTTCTTTTCATACTTTTGCTAATGTAAATAATGCTGCAGTGAGCATAAGAGTGTTCATATATCCTTTAAATTTAGCCTTGTTCCTTTTCCAGATAAATAACCAAGAGTGAAATTTCTGGAGTATATGGTAAGTTCTATTTTTAATATTTTAAGGAACCTGCATACTCTTTTCCACAGTGGTTGTGCCCATTTACATTTCTACCAAAAGTGGACAAGGGTTCCCTTTTCTTCAATTCTTGGCTAATAGTTCTTATTTCTTGTCATTTTGATAATAGCCATTCTGACAAGTATGATGTGATATTTCATAGTTTTGACTTTCTTTTCCCTGATTACTAGGTGCTTGAGCACCTTTTCATATATTTGTTGGCTATCTGCTTGTCTGGAAAAATGTCTGTTCAGATTCTCTGCCCATTTTGTAATCAGACTGTTTTTCTGCTATTGAGTCATATGAGTTTTTTATACATTTTGCATGTTAACTTGTTACCAGATATATGATTTGCAAATATTTCCTCCCATTCAGGAGGTTGCCTTTTCACTTTGTTGATAGATGCTTTGCTATGTAGAAAGTGTTTAGTTTGATATAGCCCTATTTGTTTATTTTTGCTTATGTTGCCTTTGTTTTTAGTATCAAATCCAAAAAATCATCACCAATAACAATGTCAGTGGGTTATTACCTATGTTTTCTTCTAGGTATTTTATATTTTCAGGTCTTATGTTTTAATCTGTTTTCAGTTAATTTTTGTATATTGTATAAATGGTCAAGTTATGTTCCTTTACATGGCTGTCCAGTTGCCCCCAAAGCATTTATTAAAGAGAGTATCAATCCCCTGTTGTATATTCTTCAATCCTTTGTTGTGAATTAATTGACCATATGTGTGTGAGTTTATCTTGGGTCTCCCTATTCTATTCCATAGATCTGTGTGTTTGATTTTATGCCAGTACCATACTGTTTTGATTACTATAGTTTTGAAATACAGTCTGAAATCAGGGAGTACAATACCACCTCTTGTTCTTCTTTCTCAAGATTATTTTAGTTATTCAGGGTCTATTTTTGGTTCCATGTAAGCTTTAGAATCACTTATTCTATATTTATTTTATGCATTTGTAAAGTAAATCTATTTATATTAAAAATAATTATTAATATGTACTTATTTTCACTGGCGGGGAAATGTTTTTTGGATGTTTTGTGGTTCCTCTCAGTTCCTTTATTGCAGTTCCTTTCTTGTTCACTTCTCTTTCTTTGAGGTTTGATGACTTTTAGTGGTACTTTCACTCTCTTTTGTATATCTACTACGTTTTTGTTCTTTATAAGATTTATAATAGTCTATTTTACATAGACTGTTTTAAATTGGCAACAACTAATGTTTGAATGCATTCTAATGCTCTAAACGTTTACCCTTTCCTCCACATTTTATGTCTTGAGATTGCAATTTGCATCTTTTTATCTTGTTCACCCCTTAAATATTATAGTCAGTTATTTTTCAGTTCAGTTCAGCTCAGTTCAGTCTCTCAGTCATGTCCAACTCTTTGCGACCCCATGAATTGAAGCAGCCATCACCAACTCCCAGAGTTCACTCAGACTCACATCCATCGAGTCATGATGCCATCCAGCCATCTCATTTTCTGTCGTCCCCTTCTCCTCCTGCCCCCAATCCCTCCCAGCATCAGAGTCTTTTCCAATGAGTCAACTCTTCACATGAGGTGGCCAAATGCTGGAGTTTCAGCTTTAGCATCATTCCTTCCAAAGAAATCCCAGGGGCTGATCTCCTTCAGAATGGACTGGTTGGATCTCCTTGCAGTCCAAGGGACTCACAAGAGTCTTCTCCAACACCACAGTTCAAAAGCATCAATTCTTCAGTGCTCAGCCTTCTTCACAGTCCAACTGTCACATCCATACATGACCACTGGAAAAACCGTAACCTTGACTAGATGGACCTTTGTTGGCAAAGTAATGTCTCTGCTTTTGAATATGCTATCTAGGTTGGTCATAACTTTCCTTCCAAGGAGTAAGCGTCTTTTAATTTCATGGCTGCAGTCACCATTTGCAATGATTTTGGTGCCCCCCAAAATAAAGTCTGACACTGCTTCCACTGTTTCCCCATCTATTTCCCATGAAATGATGGGACCAGATGCCATGATCTTCGTTTTCTGAATATTGAGCTTTAAGCCAACTTTTTCACTCTCTTCTTCCACCTTCATCAAGAGGCTTTTTAGTTCCTTTTCACTTTCTGCCATAAGGGTGGTGTCATCTGTATATCTGAGGTTATTGATATTTCTCCTGGCAATCTTGATTCCAGCTTGTGCTTCTTCCAGCCCAGCGTTTCTCATGATGTACTCTGCATATAAGTTAAATAAGCAGGGTGACAATATACAACCTTGACGTACTCCTTTTTCTATTTGGAACCAGTCTGTTGTTCCATGTCCAGTTCTAACTGTTGCTTCCTGGCCTGCATATACGTTTCTCAAGAGGCAGGTCAGGTGGTCTGGTATTCCCATCTCTTTCAGAATTTTCCACCGTTTATTGTGATCCACACAGTCAAAGGCTTTGGCATAGTCAATAAAGCAGAAATAGATGTTTTCCTGGAACTCTCTTGCTTTTTCCATGATCCAGTGGATGTTGGCCATTAGATCTCTGGTTCCTCTGCCTTTTCTAAAACTAGCTTGAACATCAGGAAGTTCATGGTTCACATATTGCTGAAGCCTGGCTTAGAGAATTTTGAGCATTACTTTAGTAGCGTGTGAGATGAGTGCAATTGTGTGGTAGTTTGAGCATTCTTTGGCATTGCCTTTCTTTGGGATTGGAATGAAAACTGACCTTTTCCAGTCCTGTGGCCACTGCTGAGTTTTACATATTTGCTGGCATATTGAGTGCAGCACTCTCACAGAATCATCATTCAGGATTGGAAATAGCTCAACTGGAATTCCATCACCTCCACTAGCTTTGGTCATAGTGATGCTTTCTAAGGCCCACTTGAATTCACATTTCAGGATGTCTGGCTGTAGGTGAGTGATCACACTATCATGATTATCTTGGTCATGAAGATCATTTTTTTGTACAGTTCTCTGTGTATTCTTGCCACCTCTTCTTCTTTTTTTTTTCTAATTTTATTTTATTTTTAAATTTTACATAATTGTATTAGTTTTGCCAAATATCAAAATGAATCCGCCACAGGTGTACATGTGTTCCCCATCCTGAACCCTCCTCCCTCCTCCCTCCCCATACCATCCCTCTGGGTCGTCCCAGTGCACTAGCCCCAAGCATCCAGTATCGTGCATCGAACCTGGACTGGCAACTCGTTTCTTACACGATATTTTACATGTTTCAATGCCATTCTCCCAAATCTTCCCACCCTCTCCCTCTCCCACAGAGTCCATAAGACTGTTCTATACATCAGTGTCTCTTTTGCTGTCTCGTACACCGGGTTATTGTTACCATCTTTCTAAATTCCATATATATGCGTTAGTATACTGTGTTTATGTTTTTCCTTCTGGCTTACTTCACTCTGTTTAATAGGCTCCTGTTTCATTCACCTCATTAGAACTGATTCAAATGTATTCTTTTTAATGGCTGAGTAATACTCCATTGTGTATATGTACCACAGCTTTCTTATCCATTCCTCTGCTGATGGACACCTAGGTTGCCACCTCTTAATATCTTCTGCTTCTGTTAGGTCCATACCATTTCTGTCCTTTATTGAGCCCATCTTTGCATGAAATGGTCCCTTGGTATCTCTAATTTTCTTCAAGAGATCTATAGTCTTTTCCACTCTTTTTTCCTCTATTTGTTTGCATTGATCGCTAAGGAAGGCTTTCTTATCTCTCCTTGCTATTCTTTGGAACTCTGCATTCAGATGCTTATATCTTTTATTTTCTCCTTTGCTTTTTGCTTCTCTTCTTTTCACAGCTATTTGTAAGGCCTCCCCAAACAGCCGTTTGTGCTTTTTTGCATTTCTTTTTCATGGGGATGATCTTGATCCCTGTCTTTTGTACAATGTCATGAACCTCCATCCATAGTTCATCAAGCACTCTATCAGATCTAGTCCCTTAAATCTATCTCTAACTTCCACTGTATAATCATAAGGGATTTGAGTTAGGTCTTACCTGAATGGTCTAATGGTTTTCCCTGCAGTTATTTTTACTACTTAAAAAAATAAATAAATAAATAAAAAAAACACACACCTTTATTTTTGGTACACTGGGTCTTAGTTGCTGTGCATAGGCTTTCTCTAGTTGTTGCATATGGGAGTTATTCTTCATTGCAGGCTTCTCATTGTGGCGGCTTTTCTTGTTGCAGAGCACAGGTTTTAGGCACATAAGCTTTAGTAGTTACAGCAAGTGGTCTTGTAGCTGTGGCTCAAGAGCCCTAGAGTGCATAGACCCAGTAGTTGCAGCTTGTGTACTCTAGAGTGCCTGCTAAGTAGTTGTGGCACACAAGATTTAGTTTCTCCACAGCATGTGGAATCTACCTGGATTAGAGATCAAACTCATGTCCCCCGCCTTGGTAGGCAAACTCCTAATCAATGTATGACCAGGGAAGTCCTTTATTTTTATTTTGACTTTTAATATTCATACTGGATTTTTTTTTTTTTTTAACAGCAAAGCATTTTCATTTGGAAGCTTCCCTGGTGGCTCAGATGGTTAACCATCTGCCTGCAATGCAGGATACCTGGGTTCTATCTCTAGGTCAGGAAAATCCTGTGGAGAAGGAACTGGCAACCCACTCCTGTACAGTTGCTTGAAAAATTCCATGGATGGAGGAGCCTGGTAGGCTACAGTCCATGGGGTCACAAAGAGTTGAACACAACTGAACAACTTTACTTGATGATGCTTGATTTTAATTTGAGGAAGAAATTGAGCAAAGAAAAAAAAAAAAAAACATCAATAATGCTGAACTTCAGTGAACTTTATTTGTAGCATCTATATTGTTCTCCTGGCTAATATAGAGATAATATCATGTATTCTACAGACTAACTGTTATCTATGTTTCCATTTATGAGTACATTCTACAAATATCATTCTGAATTCCTCAAAGCAGAGAACATTGATGCTAGATGATTGAGGGTACTAACCTTATCAGATCTATATGTTTTCATATACATGTATAAATGTATTTGGTGCTGGCACCTCTGTGATTTTCTTTTACTATATTCAGCTGCACAGCAAGGTGATTAAGTTATATATATATATATATATATATATACACACACATATATTATTTTCTGTAATAAGTTATTATAAGGTATTAATTATAGTTCCCTGTGCTATACAGTAAATCTTTGTTGCTTGTTGCATATCTATTTTTTTAATTATATATCTAGCATTCTGTTTACACTAAATCAAACAGGTAGAGTCACAATGTCAAAAATATTTTTTAGTTACGAAAAATACATTTTCTAAGATACATTATACATACTATATATATATATATATATGTATGTATGTATATAAAAGCTTTTCTACTACACTTGATAAAGGGTTGAGAAAGAACATAAAAAAAAAAGAGGTGGAGAAATTAGAAAACAGAAACTAAATAAATGTGAGCACTGACTATGATGACCGCTTGTATTTTTCAAAAAATTCCAAAATAATTCTGATGTGCATCTGGATTTTAAAAAGTGATTACAGGTGTTTTTTTTTTTTTTTTTATAAAATGGTAGTTTTGGTGGTACAGGCTTCCCTGATAGCTCAGTTAGTAAAGAATCCGCCTGCAATGCAGGAGACCCCGGTTCGATTCCTGGGTAGGGAAGATCCCCTGGGGAAGGGAAAGGCTACCCACTCCAGTATTCTTGGGCTTCCCTGTTGGCTTAGCTGGTAAAGAATCCACTGCAATGCAGGAGACCCCGGTTTGATTCCTGGGTTGGGAAGATCCGCTGGGGAAGAGAAAGGCTACCCACTCCAGTATTCTTGGGCTTCCCTGTTGGCTTAGCTGGTAAAGAATCCACTGCAATGCAGGAGACCCCGGTTTGATTCCTGGGTTGGGAAGATCCGCTGGAGAAGGGAAAGGCTACTCACTCCAGTATTCTGGCCTGGAGAATTCCATGGACTATATAGTGCATGAGGGCACAAAGAGTCGGATGCAACTGAACGACTTTCACTTCACTCATTTAGTGATACAGTTCAATTCAGTTCAGTTGCTCAGTCATGTCCGACTCTTTGCAACCCCATGAATCGCAGCACTCCAGGCCTCCCTGTCTATCACCAACTCCCGGAGTTCACTCAGACTCACGTCCAGCGAGTCAGTGATGCCATACAGCCATCTCATCCTCTGGCGTCCCCTTCTCCTCCTGCCCCCAATCCCTCCCAGCATCAGGGTCTTTTCCAATGACTCAGCTCTTCGCATGAGGTGGCCAAAGTACTGGAGTTTCAGCTTTAGCATCATTCCTTCCAAAGAAATCACAGGGCTGATCTCCTTCAGAATGGACTGGTTGGATCCCCTTGCAGTCCAAGGGACTCTCAAGAGTCTTCTCCAACACCACAGTTCAAAAGCATCAATTCTTCAGTGCTCAGCCTTCTTCACAGTCCAACTCTCACATCCATACATGACCACAGGAAAAACCATAGCCTTGACTAGACGAACCTTTCTTGGCAAAGTAATGTCTCTGCTTTTGAATATGCTCTCTAGGTTGGTCATAACTTTCCTTCCAAGGAGTAAGCGTCTTTTAATTTCATGGTTGCAGTCACCATCTGAAATGATTTTGGGGCCCCCCAAAATTAAGTCTGACACTGTTTCCACTGTTTCCCCATCTATTTCCCATGAAGTGATGGGACCAGATAACATGATCTTTATTTTCTGAATGTTGAGCTTTAAGCCAACTTTTTCACTCTCCTCTTTCACTTTCATCAAGAGGCTCTTTAGTTCCTCTTCACTTTCTGCCATAAGGGTGGTGTCATCTGCATATCCAAGGTTATTGATATTTCTCCTGGCAATCTTAATTCCAGCTTGTGCTTCTTCCGAAGTAAGATGGTAGGTGTTGCAAGAGGGCATCAGAGGGCAGACACACTGAAATCATACTCACAGAAAAACTAGTCAATCTACTCACACTAGGACCACAGCCTTGTCTAACTCAGTGAAACTAAGCCATGCCTGTGGGGCAACCCAAGATGGGCGGGTCATGGTGGAGAGATCTGACAGAATGTGGTCCACTGGAGAAGGGAATGGCAAACCACTTCAGTATTTAGTGATACAGAATTGTATTATTTTTTCTGTTGATTAATCATGATACAATGGTATTGTATGAGTAATAGTTACATAATCACAATAGTAAAAGATGTTTATCAGTTTTTACAATCAATGGTTGACCAAAAATAAAAGATAATTACAATTGGAAGCCATCAAGCCATAATTAATCTATATGATTAACCTAACAATATAAAATAAATGTATGCAGCCCGGTTGGGGGGGTGTCAAGCAGAGTGATATGGTAAGTGGAAGTGCATACATTCACATGTTTTCATCTGCCCAACCAGTCTGTGTCTTCTGGTTGGTGCATTTAATCCATTTGCATTTAACTTAGTCATGGATATAATGCTCCTATTACCATTTTCTTAATTGTTTTGGGTCTGTAGGTCTTTTCTTTCTCTTATGCCCTGCCTAGAGAAGCTCCTTAATTATTTGTTGTAAAGCTGGTTTGGTGATGCTGAATTCACTTAAATTTACTTGTCTGGAAGGATTTTGATTTCTCCATCAAATCTGAAGGAAAGTCTGGTTGAGTAGAGTATTTTCAGTTGTAGTTTCTTGCCTTTCATCACTTTAAATATGTCATGTCATTTCCTTTTGGCTTGTAGAGTTTCAGTTGAGAAATCATCTGGTAACCTGATGGGAGTTCCCTTGTATGTTATTTGTAATTTTTCCCTTGTTGATTTTAATATTTTATCTTTGTCTTTAATTTTTGACAATTTGATTACTATGTATCTTGGTGTTTTCCTCCTTGGGTTTATCCTGCCTGAGACTCCCTGTGCTTCCTGGACTTGGTTGACTATTTCTTTTCCCATGTTAGGGAAGTATTTTGCTAGTATCTCTTTAAATATTTTCTCAGGTCCTTTCTCTCTCTCTCTCTCTTCTCCTACTGGGACCCCTATAATGTGAATGTTGGTGTGTTAAATGTTGTCCCAGAGGTCTCTTAGGCTGTCTTCATTTCTTTCATTCTTTTCTCTATATTCTTCAGAAGTGATTTCCATCATTCTGTCCTCTAGGTTATTTATCCATTCTTCTGCCTCAGTTATTTAGCTATTGACTCCTTCTACTGTATTGTTCTGGAGAAGGCAATGGCAACCCACTCTAGTACTCTTGCCTGGAAGATCCCATGGACAAGGAGGCTGGTAGGCTACAGTGCACGGAGTTGCTAAGAGTAGGACACAACTGAGCGACTTCACTTTCACTTTTCACTTTCATGCATTGGAGAAGGAAGTGGCAACACACTCCAGTGTTCTTGCCTGAAGAATCCCAGGGATGGCGGAGCCTGGTGGGCTGCCATAGCCTGGTGGGCTGCCATCTATGGGGTTGCACAGAGTCAGACACGACTGAAGGGACTTAGCAGCAGCAGCAGCAGTGTATTATTCATCTCTGTTCTTTAGTTCTTATAGGTCTTTGATAAAAATTACTTGCATTTTCTCCATTGTTTTCCTGAAGATCCTGGATCATCTTCACTATCATTATTTTGAATTCTTTTTCCAGAAGGTTGCCTATCTCCACTTCATTTAGTTGTTTTCCTCGGGTTTTATCTTGTCCATTCATCTGGGACATAATTTTCTGTATTTTCATTTTGATTAATTTTCTGTAATGTGGTTTTTGTTCTAGCTGTGGGATTTTGGTTCTTATTGCTTTTTCTGTCTACCCTCTGATGGAGGATGGTAAGAGGCTTGTGTAAGTTTCCTGAAGAGAGGAACTGACAGTGGGAAAAAATGTATCTTTCTGGGCTGGGCAGGGCCTTGCTCAGTAAAATCTTTAATCCAATTATCTGCTAATGGGTACGGTTGCACTCCTTGCTGGTGCTGGTGCCCCTGTCCCTGTGGTGATCCTCTGCCTACATAGGCCTACACAGGATAACTTTTGTATTATTGTTATCCAGATTGTGGGTCACCACCTGGTGGGCATGAGAGTTTATTTTATTGTGATTTTCCCTGCTTACCATCTTGCTGTGGCTTCTTCTCTGTCTTTGGATATGGGGTAACTTTTTTTGTTGTGTTCCAGGATGCTCCTGTCAATGGTTGTTCAACAGCTAGTTGTGATTTGGGTGCTTTTCCAGAAGGAGATGAATGCATGACGTTCTACACCACCATCTTGAAACAGAAGTCCAAACTAGCTTTATATGTGAACTAAACTGCTACTTTTGTAGCAAGAGGGAAAGAGACAGGGAACAACTTTTGAAAGAATGATATAGCCCAAGGTAACGATATAAATTGATTAGAATAAAATGGGATCAAGATGGGAGAGAAGACCACCCCTGGATCCTCAATCAACAAGTGAAATGACACACCCAGAGGTGCCATGACAGTTCCAAGATACTGTCAAAAGACCAAAGAGTTGGCAGTTGTGTCTGACTCTTGCAAACCGTGGACTGTAGCCTTCCAGGCTCCTTGGTCGATGGGATTCTCCAGGCAAGAATACTGGAGTAGGTTGCCATGAGTTTCTCCAAGGGATCTTCCCTACCCAGGAATCGAACCTGGGACTCCTGCATGCAAGCAAGTTCTTTACCAACTGAACTATGAGGGAAGCCCACTCATTAACATATGAGATTATCTAGTATTCCAAAGAATAGCAAGAAGAGATAAGAAAGCCTTCCTCAGCGATCAATGCAAAGAAATAGAGGAAAACAACAGAATGGGAAACACTAGAGATCTCTGCAAGAAAATTAGAGCTACCAAGGGAACATTTCATGCAAAGATGGGCTTGATAAATGACACAAATGGTATTGACCTAACAGAAGCAGAAGATATTATGAAGAGGTGGCAAGAATACACAGAAGAACTGTACAAAAAATATCTTCACGACCCAGAAATCACGATGATGTGATCACCCACCTAGAGCCAGATCTCCTGGAATGTGAAGTCAAGTGGGCCTTAGAAAGCATCACTACAAACAAAGCTAGTGGAGGTGATGGAATTCCAGTTGAGCTATTCCAAATCCTGAAAGATGATGCTGTGAAAGTGCTAGACTCAATATGCCAGCACATTTGTAAAACTCAGCACTGGCCACAGGACTGGAAAAAGTCAGTTTTCATTCCAATCCCAAAGAAAGGCAATGCCAAGAATGCTCAAACTACCACACAATTGCACTCATCTCACACGCTAGTAAATTAATGCTCAAAATTCTCCAAGCCAGGCTTCAGCAATATGTGAACCGTGAACTTCCTGATGCTCAAGCTGGTTTTCGAGAAGGCAGAGGAACCAGAGATCAAATTGCCAACATCCGCTGGGTCATGGAAAAAGCAAGAGAGTTCCAGAAAAACATCTATTTCTGCTTTATTGACTATGCCAAAGCCTTTGACTGTGTGGATCACAATGAACTGTGAAAAATTCTGAAAGAGATGGGAATACCAGACCACCTGACCTGCCCCTTGAGGTATGCAGGTCAGGAAGCAACAGTTAGAACTGGACATGGAACAACAGACTGGTTCCAAATAGGAAAAGGAGTATGTCAAAGCTGTGTATTGTCACCCTGCTTATTTAACTTTTATGCAGAGTACATCATGAGAAACGCTGGGCTGGAAGAAGCACAATCTGGAATCAAGGTTGCCGGGAGAAATATCAATCACCCCAGATATGCAGATGAAACCACCCTTATGGCAGAAAGTGAAGAGGAACTAAAAAGCCTCTTGACGAAGGTGAAAGAGGAGAGTAAAAAAGTTGGCTTTAAATTCAACATTCAGAAAACAAAGATCATGGCATCTGGTTCCACCACTTCATTGGAAATAGATGGGGAAACAGTGAAAACAGTGTCAGACTTTATGTTTTGGAGCTCCAAAATCACTGCAGATGGTGACTGCAGTGATGAAATTAAAAGACGCTTACTCCTTGGAAGAAAAGTTATGACCAACCTAGGTAGTATATTGAAAAGCAGAGATATTACTTTGTCAACAAAGATCCATCTAGTCAAGGCTATGGTTTTTTCAGTGGTCATGTATGGATGTGAGAGTTGGACTGTGAAGAGGGCTGAGCGCCAAAGAATTGATGCTTTTGAACTGTGGTGTTGGAGAAGACTCTTGAGAGTCCCTTGGACTGCAAGGAGATCCAACCAGTCCATTCCGAAGGAGATCAGCCCTGGGATTTCTTTGGAAGGAATGATGCTAAAGCTGAAACTCCAGTACTTTGGCCACCTCATGCGAAGAGCTGAGTCATTGGAAAAGACCCTGATGCTGGGAGGGATTGGGGGCAGGAGGAGAAGGGGACGCCAGAGGATGAGATGGCTGGATGGCATCACTGATTCACTGGTTGTGAGTCTGAGTGAATTCCGGGAGTTGGTGATAGACAGGGAGGCCTGGAGTGCTGTGATTCATAGGGTTGCAAAGAGTCGAACACGACTGAGTGACTGAACTGAACTAAACTGAGTGTATAAACACACATTTTGCTTGGCTGCACTCACTTTCTGTGATGGCCCATACTCTGTCTGTGGAGTGTGCTTCTCTCTGAATCTGAATAAATCCATTTCTTACCTACCACTTTGTCTTTCACTGAATTCTTTTTGCTGCAATGAGGCATTAAGAACCTGAGTTTCATTAGGTCCTAAAACCAGGTACTGTGGGTTTTGGCTGGGTTCGCGTCCCAGCCACATGGGTTCAAGTCCCAAACAGGGTTTTGGTTGGGTTTGAGTCCCAACCACATGGGTTCGAGTCCCTAGCAGTTTTTTGGCTCTGTTTGAGTCCCAGCCACATGGATTCAAGTCTCAAACTTGGTTTTGGCTGGGTTTGTGTTCCAATCTGCGGTAAACTATTTCACTTTTACTATATAGTAAGTTTTACTGGTGAGACTTATGCTTTCATATATTTTCTTGTTCCCAATTCTTGCCTTTTATTTTAAGCTTAAAGAATTCCATTTAACATTTAAGAGGTTGGTTTAGTGGTGATAAACATTTTTAGTTTTTGCTTATCTGTAAAACTCTTTATCTCGCATTCATTCTGAATGATAACTTTGACATGTAGATAGAATATTTTGGTCAGAAGTTTGTTTTTCCTAGCATCTTGTGTTATTTTTTGTTTGTTTATTTGTTTTTGTGCTACTCCTTTTAGGCCTGCAAAGTTTCTGTGAAAAAATTGCTGATAGTCTTTTCAAGGTCCTCTTATATACAACAAGTTGTTTGTCTCTTGCTGCTCTTAAGCTTCTCCCCTTATTTTTAACTTTTGATACTTTAATTATAATGTGTCTTGTTTGGGCCTCTTTGAGTTTCATCTTGTTTGGAACTCTCTGGGTTTCCTGCATCTGAATGTCTATTTCTTTTCCCAGGTTTGGGAAGTTTTTAGCCATTATTATTTCAAATAAAATTTCTTTTTTCCCCTTCTGGAAGCCCTGTGATGCAAATATTATTCTGTTTGATGTCTTCCCAGAGTCCCTTAAACTATCTTCACTTCACTATTTTCATTGTTTTTTCTTTTGGCTGCCCTGCTTGGGTGAGTTCCAGAGTCTGGTTTTTTAGTTCATATATTTTTTAGTCTACTTCATCTAGTCTGCTGTTGAACTCCTGTAGTGTAATATTTTGGTTGTTATTGTAGTCTTTGGTTTAATGACTTCTGTTTAACACTTTCTTATATGTTCAGTTTCTCTGTTGAAGTTCTACTGTGCTTATCCATTCTCTCAAAGTTCAGGGAGCATCTTTAAGATTATTACTTTGAACCCTTTATCATCTGAATTAGTTTTCTTCATTTCATTAAGTTTTTTTTTTTCTCCCCTGATACTTCGTCTTAGAGATTTATTTGGAACATATTCCTCTGTTTTCTCACTTTGTTTGACTCTGTATGTTTGTTTCCATGTAATAGATAGAACAGTCAACTCTCTCAGTATTGAAGTAGGAGATGAAATTTATTGTTCAACCCTGTCCTAGCTGTTGATGGTCTCAAACTTTTGTGATTGTTAGAGCAGATCATTTTATTTAATGACTCTCAGTAGTTGAGACTATGCCAAGACCCATCAGTGGCCCAAAGGAGATGATCTCATTCAGTACCTAGATTCAGGCTGATTGGAAGCCAGATATTCAGGAAGCTCCTTTTACACTAAATATGTAAGGTGAAAGTAGTGACAGATTTCCTGTTCTTGGGCTCCAAAATCACTGCACATGGTGACTGCAGCAATGAAATCAGAAGACGATTCCTTCTTGGCAGGAAAGCGATGACAAACCTAGACAGTGTGTAGAAAAGCAGAGACAATACTCTGCCAACAAAGGTCCATATAATTAAGAGTATGGTCTTCCCAGTGGTCATGTGCAGTTGTGAGAGCTGGCCCATAAAGAAGGCAGAATGCCAAAGTACTGAAGCCTTCTAACTGTGGTGTTGGAAAAGACTCCTGAGAGTCCCTTGGACAGCAAGCAGATTAAACCAGTCAATTATAAGGGAGATAAAGGCTGAATATTCCCTGAAAGGACTGCTGCTGATGCTGAAGCTCCAGTATTTTGGTCATCTGATGTGAACAGATGACTCATGGGAAAAGTCCCTGATGCTGGGAAAGATCAAGGGTAGAAGGAGAAGAGGACATCAGAGGATGAGATGGCTGGACATCATCACCAATGCAATGAACATGAACAGTCTTGGGCAAACTCCAGGAAATGGTGAGGGGCAAGGAGGCCTGGCCTGCAGTCCATGGGGTTGGGAAGAGTTGGACATGACTGGGCAACTGCACAACAAAATAATCCTATGACACTGTGAGCACAAAACTTGTTGACTACCTTTGCCTGGCAATCTACCTATGTCCACTGTATAAAGTAGCAAAAATTGGGACTCCAAATGAGTATACATAAGCTCCTTCTAGGAGATGCCAGTGAGTGCTAGTGAGGCAGAGGAAGAATACAAAGATGGTGTGCATAGCTTACCTTCCTTCAGGGTACATCTGCAGGCTGCTAGATATGTCAGTCCTGAACTCTTCACCTCAGTTTGAAGTTATGGGACAAGCAAAAGCCCTCTTTCACAGAAAGAAATGGGAGTGCATATCAGTCTTTTTTTCTGTGCCATGTCTTAGGCATGTAGCCTGACAAGAACTCTCTCCCTAATTGCTACAGTTCTCTGCAACCCAGGAAATCAAGCTCTCCTGACCACAGCTAGGCAAAAAGAGGGAATTCCCCGTGCAACTGTCCCAGGGATCAGGACACTAGGACTAAGAACCAGGGCATCAGATGTGCATTAAAACTTTGCTCCAGGAAGCAACAGTTAGAACTGGACATGGAACAACAGACTGGTTCCAAATAGGAAAATGAGTACATCAAGGCTGTATATTGTCACCCTGCTTATTTAACATATATGCACAGTACATCATGAGAAACGCTGGGCTGGAAGAAGCACAAGCTGGAATCAAGGTTGCTGGGAGAAATATCAATAACCTCAGATATGCAGATGACACCACCCTTATGGCAAAAAGTGAAGAGGAACTAAAAAACCTCTTGATGAAAGTGAAAGTAGAGAGTGGTAAAGTTAGCTTAAAGCTCAACATTCAGAAAAGTAAGATCATGGCATCTGGTCCCATCACTTCATGGGAAATAGATGGGGAAACAGTGAAAACAGTGTCAAACTTTATTTTTGGGGGCTCCAAAATCACTGCAGATGGTGATTGCAGCCCTGAAATTAAACGATGCTTACTCCTTGGAAGGAAATTTATGACCAACCTAGATAGCATATTCAAAAGCAGAGACATTACTTTGTCAACAAAGGTCTGTCTAGTCAAGACTATGGTTTTTCCAGGGGTCATGTATGGATGTGAGAATTGGACTGTGAAGAAGGCTGAGCAGAGAAAAATTGATGCTTTTGAACTGTGGTGTTGGAGAAGACTCTTGAGAGTCCCTTGGATTGCAAGGAGATCCAAACAGTCCATTCTAAAGGAGTTCAGTCCTGGGTGTTCATTGGAAGGACTGATGCTGAAGCTGAAACTCCATTCCATTGGCCACCTCATGCGAAGAGTTGACTCATTGGAAAAGACCCTGATGCTGGGAGGGATTGAGGGCAGGAGGAGAAGGGGATGACAGAGGATAAGATGGCTGGATGGCATCTCTGACTCGATGGACATGAGTTTGAGTAAACTCGGGGAGTTGGTAATGGACAGGGAGGCCTGGCATGCTAAGATTCATGGGATCGCAGAGTCGGACACAACTGAGTGATTGAACTGAACTGAACTGATACTGGTGCCATGAAGTGTGGCATAGGAAGAATCCAAGGATGGCCTATGATGAGGAAAAAGAGTAAAACAAAAATGGTGCTCATAAGCATTCCTAATGTATGAGTGCAAAAATGGTGCCTGCTAGCACTTCTGTCCTTGGGGGGTATCCCAACAGGCCACTGTCCCTCCAACGGATACTTATGATTAGCAAATGAATTTCTTTCACATAAAATCTGAGTGCTTTTCATATGGCTGTTTCTGCACTGAATAATGTATCTGGATGGCCTTTAAGAGGAATTTCTTAGTTTGCTATAACCCTTCAGTTCATGGTAATGACAGTTTCATATGTTTTCAAAGCCAAATATGTTGAGGGCTCATCTCAGGACCCTATATAGTGAATTTTAAGGGGTAAAACTGTTGTCTCTTGTTAAATAAAGGCAAATGAGTTACCAATGGAAATTAAACTGGTTTATAGTCACATGTGAACACAAATACTGAATAGATTTAAATCTTACTTCATATTCCTGAACCCATAGTAAATGAGAATGAAAGGGAATGTTTAGAAGTTTTTGTGCTTTATAAAGTAGATGAGTACACGGCTAAGAGATTAATTATCCTTAGAAATTAGATAACATATAAGCATGAAGTAGAATAGAAAGTACTATCACTGTCTTGTTTATTATGTCCTACACTCTGTCCTCATAGTTAGGGCTGGGAAGTTAGTAACTTAATGGTTGAATGAATAAGGGAAGACCCGCATATGGATTTGAGTAGAAATTCTATCTGGAGGAAAAGTCAAGTATTCACAGCACAGGACTGGGCAGATAAGAATTAGAAATCTTATTAAGTGATTGATATCAATGAAACCTGAATAGATAAAAATCTAGCAGATTTCCAGAGTGAAATGACGGAATGCTGGGAACAGGGTATGCATAGAGACTCAGATCGGTCTACAAACATAAACATCTTACAAGTTTCATGTATCACCTAGCAAATGTCAATATATAATAAAGTTAGAACCAGAGGTTAAATTTGCTAAAAGTTTTGTGAGTATAGTTTCTGTAGTGTCTGTCAGTGCAACTCTGTATAAGTTGTTACCATTTTATTATTCTGCAAAATGACAGTAATAAAATACTTCACAGTAACATGAATATTAAGTAAAATAATATGTCAATTAAAACAGTACCCAGAAAATGTAAAATGTGTCTTAGTGGCTTATTAGAAAAAAGAAGAAGAAGAGAGGCAAGAGGATAAGACCAAACTGGGAGTCAGTTATGATGGAATTGAATACAGGATAGATTATCACTATAATAATGTAGATTCAGAACCAATGAAAGGATCCAAGTAAGTATGGTAGCAGACGTAATTTTATTCATAAGAACAGGACAGAAGTTTATATATTAAATTTAGGTCAATATATCAGAGCTAGAAATATCACCAATTTTGACTTGGTCCTGTGTCACCTAAACATTAAAGTAAATATATAAATGCTTCTGGATTTTTCTAAATTGGAAAAAAAAAAAAAAAAAGCCTTAGCAAACACCAGCTATGAGTACTGAGTACCCCAACTGTAGAGATCTTGGCAAATTACATGATCAAGGATAAGAACTAGACTGTGCAAAGTTGTGCATTTAGTTTCTGCAAGTAAAACCCTTGTGAGAATTCTTTTGGGAATGCCAATAACTAGGGTGGTAGCAGAGCTTCTAAAGGGTTAGAAATCACGGGAAATAGTCAAACAAAAGAATGATTAAAACACAAGTTCCTGGCTGATTGTCATAGTAAGAATATCAAGAGTGCAAGTTGTGCTGTCCAGGGACCTCCCCTGAACTTCATAGCATGGGCTTTTGTGAGTGATTATTATGGACGGTAAAGTTTGCTTTCAATGATAGATTTGCAAATTTATTTGTATATTACCAATCCACTTAACTCATGTTCTATATTTAAAGTTGCCATACGTTTTCTGTTCTTAATGCTTTGTTTGTTTATATATAACAAAATATGTTTCCTCTCAAGTCTCCTGTTAGTTATACACAGAAGGCTATTTGCAAGCACATAAAATGATTCAGTAGTTGACAATTCATTAACAAGAGACCAAGTAGTATCTATCATGCTGGATGCTGTTTATGCTTAGGTGGGATGCAATTTTGGCCACTCATTAAAAAGGAATATGTGTTCTTTAATTCATCTGCTTCTTATATCTTCTTTGCATTAGTGATCACATTTAGATCACTAATGCAGAAAGTACTCCTTTTGTAAATTTGCCATAAAAATATATTTAAATACTCATTGTTAATAGTATATATTATCTATTATTTTATAATGTCTGTATTACAATGACATAGGTATTGAGGCCATATTGGTTTGTGTAACAATCTTGGCTTGGCTGCCTATTAGTCCAGTGATCAGTTTTTCTCATATTTAAAATTAACATAATATTGTTCAGTTTTTATGACTGATGAAAAGTTAATATAATAAAGCTTATACAATTTCTAGTTTAGTACCTGTTCAATAAAATGCATTCAATAAATAGTATATATATGTACATTTGGTTTCATTAGTATCAGGGTAGTAAAATGGACCTTGATTTAAGTAAAGGTGAAAATCGCTCAGTTGTGTCTGATTCTTTGCAACCCCATGGACTGTCTGTGGAATTCTCCAGGCCAGAATACTCAAGTGGGTAACCTTTCCCTTTTCCAGGGGATTTTCCTGACCCAGAAATCAAACCAGGGAATCCTGCATTGCAGGTGGATTCTTTATCAACTGAGCTTTCAGGGAAGCCCAAGCATCAGATGACTACTATAGGATCAAGTAAAATAAGACTTTTCATCCTACACTTGACTATTTCTTGATAGTTTCTTATTTACTGATATTCCAAAGTTGAGATTCATCCTTGATATGTAGACACAATCTATTACTAAATGCCAGATTAATTTTACCCCTTGAATTTCCAAATAGACAAATGTGTATATCAGTCATATTTATGAAACTATAGTGTATGGTCAGTTATAAAGTAACCACATAAGGTAAACACTATTAATTAGTATAACCTCAGTACTATGAGGTTTTCCTAGGTAATTTGGTGGTAAAGAATCTGCCAGCCAAGTCAGGAGACATGAGTTCGATCCCCGGGTTGGGAAGATCCCCTGGAGGAGGAAATGGCAAACCATTCCAGTATTCCTGTCTGGGTAATCCCATGAACTCAATATGCCAGCTGAACTCAATATGCCAGCTGTACTCTGCACTCTATATGTGAGCGTATTTGGAAAACTCAGCAGCGACCACAGGACTGGAAAAGGTCAGTTTTCATTGCAATCCCAAAGAAAGGAAATGCCAAAGAATGTTCAGACTACCTCACAATTGCACTTATCTCACAAGCTAGTAAAGTAATACTCAAAATTCTCCAAGCCAGGCTTCAGTAGTACATGAACTGTGAACTTCCAGATGTGCAAGCTGGATTGAGAGAAGGCAGAGGAACCAGAGATCTCATTGCCAATATCCGTTGGATCATAGGAAAGCAAGAGAGTTCCAGAAAAAACATCTACTTCTGCTTTATTGATTACATGAAAGCCTTTGACTGTGTGGATCACAATAAACTCTGGAAAATTCTTCAAGAGATGAGAATACCAGACCATCTTATGTACCTCCTGGGAAAACTGTATGCAGGTCAAGAAGCCAGACAGTTAAAACCAGGAGTGGAACAACAGACTCTTTCCAAATCAGAAAAGGAGTACATCAAGGCTGTATATTGTCACCCTGCTTATTTTACTTCTTTGCAGAATACATCATGTGAATTGCTGGGCTGGATGAAGCACAAGCTGGAATCAAGACTGCTTGAAGAAATATCAATAACCTCAGATATGCAGATGACACCACCCTTAATGGCAGAATCCACGAGGAAAGAGCCTCTTGATGAAAGTGAAAAAGGAGAGTGAAAAAGCTGGCTTAAAACTCAACATTCAGAAAACTAAGATCATGCTATCTGGCCCCATCACTCCATGGCAAATAGGTGGGGAAACAATGGAGATGGTGACAGACTTTATATTCTTGGGCTCCAAAATCACTGCAGATGGTGACCGCAGCCATGAAGTTAAAAGACGTTTGCTCCTTGGAAGATAATCTATGACCAACCTAGACAGCATATTAAAAAGCAGAGACATCCCTTTGCCAAGAAAGTCCCATCTAGTCAAAGCTATGGTTTTTCCAGTAGTCATGTCTGGGTGTGAGAGTTGGACTATAAATAAAGTTGAGCGCTGAAGAATTGATGCTTTTGAATTGAGGTGTTGGAGAAAACCCTTGAGAGTCCCTCGGACTGCAAGGAGGTCCAACAAGTCCATCCTAAAGAAGATCAGTCCTAGGTGTTCATTGGAAGGACTGATGCTAAAGCTGAAACTCCAATACTTTGGCCACCTCATGTGAAGAGTTGATGCTTTGGAAAAGACCCTGATGCTGGGAGGGATTGGCGGCAGGAGGAGAAGGGGATGACAGAGGATGAGATGGCTGGATGGCATCACTAACTCAATGGACATGAGTTTCAGTAAGTTCCAGGAGTTGGTGATGGACATGGAAGCCTGGAGTACTGCAGTCAAAGGGGTCATAAAGAATTGGACATGAAAGGGTGACTGAACTGAACCCATACAAAAACAGTCGGCCACTTTCAGGTTTTTCTCCAGCTAATTTTGAAGTTCCTTACCAAGAACATTTACAGGATATTTTTAAAAGATGGAGAAACAGTTAATATCAAAAAATGATTGAATCAAACTCTCTTTATAACATAATGTGAAGCAATTAGTACTATGCAGCAATATTTTACCAATAATTAATGCTCTAAGTTATTGCTAATGACTACCAACTTTTTCAGTCAATAAATAAGAGGACTCTTAAAGTTAACCCAAATAGTTTATTTGCCAGAAACTCTGGAAGAGATAGTTAAAATGCAGAGCCTTGAAAGTGAAAATGACTAACTCTTGCTACTTCCCATAAAAGCCCCTTTCATTCTCCTATTGGAAGTTGCAGTAAAAGTTGAGATCATTATTTTGAATGTGAGTTACATTGTTTCGCTGCTACATTTCTAGATTCCAGGTTTAAGAGCATACATTTTTAGTCAAATTATCATGTAAAGAAATCAGTATATATAAAAATATGATAAAAATTTTGGTCTGCTTCAGAAATTTGTATTCTTCTCTCATTGCATAACTCTTCAGTTTGTGGATGAAAGGAACTTGAATATTATCATCATCATTGTCCTTATCAAATCTTCAAGACCTAGAACTGAAAAATAGTCTGTGTTTTGGCTTTTCCTAGGAAAGATAAACATAATAACTTGTTACCAGAATTCTTTCAACAAAATCTTTTACATGATAAAATGAGCCCAAACTATGCCTTTCTCTTTTCCCATGGGAAATAAACACTAACAACTATTTATGGCACAGATATGCAATAAAATGACCATTGATACAATGAAGCAGATTGTTGCATGGAGAAGCTATTGTTCATGTATAACAAGTTCAATTTTTCAAAAATCTAATGAAGATTTAGTAATAAAATTATAATAAAAATATATCAAATTAAATTTTAGTTATATTTTCGTATCCCACTAATTTAAACTACACTTGATATAAAGACAATGACAGGTAATTGATTTTAACACTTAAACAAATATAATCTGAACAAAATATATATTTGGCATCCTTATACAAATATGGCATCTTATTAAAACCTCCACTGTCGTTTTCCTGAAGTTCTACATCTCTCCTCTGTTGAGACACAAAATATATATAATTTTGGCTATCCAGCTGATTTATTCATAATGGGAAACTGGAAATGACTAAGTATGAAAATAACTAGAAAATCCAAGGTTCATGCTTAAAGGAAAAATATCACAGTATAAAAATAACTCACAAAGGAAATATATGTGTCCTTTCAGATCTTAAACCAAAGTTAAACAAAGGATGCCCTGGAAAATGATTGCTTTCATAGGTGCCAAAGGCTTAAGAACATGTATAATTATTTTATCACTTAGCTAAAATTATGAGATTTAGACTATGTGATCTTGAAAAGCAACCTGGATTATTTTGATCAAATAATTGTTCATGAATAAAACTGAGAACAATTAAAGTTGGATTTGTTTATTTTATGTCTTAACTTTCTCACTAATATTCAGAAAGAATAATTATCAAATTCAATAATAATTAACACTGCTGATTTTCTCTAAATATAAATGTCTGCACTCAGTTTTGGATTGAAAGTTGCCTTGAATTTGATGAGCCCAAGAATATGTAATAGAGGGATTAATCATACTTTTCATCTATCTGTAAACTAGCATTGACAAGTCTATGTGGTATATTATGTAATTCACAATGATGAATTGTTATAATTTCCAATATTTCCTAAGAATGAAGGGTGTTCTTTCTGGGAAAGAAAAATTCAACATTGAAAAACCTTTTATCAGTTGCAAAATGCTAATAAAAATTACCAAATATTTTTATTTACAGATAGATTTTACTTAGGCTCATTTCATGTTCAGTGTGTCTAGTAAAGTTCTTGGCTGACCCACTGTCATCTATTTAAACAACATTTGCTTCTTTTCCATATGTTGTTTACATTGTCTTCAGTGATTTAGTGATCACACACACACACACGTAATAATTCTCACCTTCAAAGGATTTTTTTTTAAAGCAAACCATTCTACTTTTAAGACATTTTTCATAATTATTATAATGTCATGAGATTCATTATTCCAAATGAAATTAAATAGGAAAAATCAGACATAAGTAAGAAGGAACTTTCAGAGAGGAAAAAGCTAAAACTAATTTTATGGTAGGAATAGAATATAGTTTTCATTTACTTTTTATATTTTTAATAATGTATTTGAATAAATACAGAAGCATATGAAAAGCAGACTAAGGTCTTGTAGTCTGTATCTTATCCTGGCTAACAGCAGGGAATTGACACTTGGGTGGAAGGAGACAGGATCGAATGGCTGTGATCCAAAAGTCTAAAAGCAATAAATGCTGGAGAGGGTGTGGAGAAAAGGGAACTCTCTTACACTGTTGGTGGGAATGCAAACTAGTACAGCCACTATGGAGAACAGTGTGGAGATTCCTTAAAAAACTGGAACTAGAACTGCCTTATGATCCAGCAATCCCACTGCTGGGCATACATACTGAGGAAACCAGAAGGGAAAGAGACACGTGTACCCCAATGTTCATCGCAGCACTGTTTATAATAGCCAGGACATGGAAGCAACCTAGATGCCCATCAGCAGATGAATGGATAAGAAAGCAGTGGTACATATACACAATGGAGTATTACTCGGCCATTAAAAAGAATACATTTGAATCAGTTCTAATGAGATGGATGAAACTGGAGCCTATTATACAGAGTGAAGTAAGCCAGAAGGAAAAACACCAATACAGTATACTAACGCATATATATGGAATTTAGAAAGATGGTAACAATAACCCTGTGTACGAGACAGCAAAAGAGACACTGATGTATAGAACAGTCTTATGGACTCTGTGGGAGAGGGAGATGGTGGGAAGATTTGGGAGAATGGCATTGAAACATGTATAATATCATGTATGAAACGAGTCGCCAGTCCAGGTTCGATGCACAATACTGGATGCTTGGGGCTGGTGCACTGGGACGACCCAGAGGGAGGGTATGGGGAGGGAGGAGGGAGGAGGGTTCAGGATGGGGAACATAGGTATACCCGTGGTGGATTCATTTTGATATTTGGCAAAACTAATACAATACTGTAAAGTTTAAAAATAAAGTAAAATTTTTAAAAAAAGATGCATAGTATCAAAGAGAAGATCTACATGTTGGATATATATGGATTTTGTTTATACTACACTTTTTGTTCTAAAACAGAGTTTACTGAACAATTCAGGTGATGTGGCCTAACTTCTTTAAATTATCAGGAGAAATATTAATTCTTATGAAAGTGGAAGGGGTACTTATGATAGAATCCTAGTAATGGAAGTAAGTTGTTTATGGCTATATATTTAATATTCAAGTTATTTTGCATCTATGTGAAAATAATTATATAAATTGGAGATGGTAATACATAAAATAATCCATAGTAGATTTCCACAAATTATATGTATTAATAGAATACATACTCATACTTCAGGACTGTGGGTATTTTTTTTCTTGCAAAAGAGAATAAACAGTTTGATACTAACATTCTTAATAAATAAAAGGTTTGATATAATAATAAAAAAGTTTGATGTTGACATTCTTAAACACAATTTTTTTCTGTTCTACATTATAGCATATTTCATCTTGTTTTAGATATATTATTCAATTTTATACACCTTAGATTAAAAGTTTCAATCCACAAACTACATACTAACCTCTTTAATTTACTTATCTCAAAAATTGGAATTGGTACCACTATCTAACGAGTTGCTCAAGTAAAAAAAAATATTGAATCATTTTTTGATATACAGATTAATCTCTCCAAATCTGACCTTTTCTTTGAGCTACAAACCAGTACCGTCCAAGTGAAACTTCTATAGTGGCATATATGTTCTATATCCATACTATCCAAGATGGTAGCTAATTGCCCATGTTCTTTCTTAATTCTTTGAAATGCAGCTAGTGTAAATAAGGAGTTGAATTTTTAATTTTATTTAATTTAAAATTAAATAGAAATATCTACACGTGACTGGTAGTAACCAGGACAGTGTATCTCTAGAGATATGTAACCAACTCCCTAATTTAAGTCTTCTTTTGAACATGCTATAAGAATCTCAAATTCAATATCCACTGGATTCAGAGTTCTGAATTTTCAGGCCCAAATAATGACTTGGTCTCTTTCATGTTTCTACATAAAATTTGTCATTGTCACTCTTTGTCTTTTTGTTTACATTACTAAAATTTGATGACACTATCACTCCTTTATTTAATACTCTGTGTAGTGAACTATATTTTGCTCTGTTTCCTTGATCATAATGTAACAAGCATGAAGAAGAGATTTCATCCATCTTTGTACCAACATTCTATCCAAAATCTAGAATAGTGTTATCATATAGCAATCCTTCAATATCTCATGAATACATGAATGAATAACATGCATTTTAAAGGAAGAATCATAATTCTAGAGTCATAGACCAACAGTGCTGAGATTAAAAAGCAAGATGTTTATAGTTAGACATTAATTATATTGGATCTCTCTTTTATAAGTAACATATCCTCAGAAAAGTGACTGATTTAGCTTCAGTTCTATCTTATGTATACATAGATTATAAGAATATCTACTTCATAAAGTTATTCCAGTGCCAGAATGATACAAAACTATATGGTATACAGACAATGTGTTGGCCATAATAAGAATAGGAAAAAAATAATTATTATTTCTGCTTTAAATTTAATGTGATAGATATCTTTACACAAGTTTCCTACATTTTCTGGGATCGGTTTAGTCATCTGCTCCATGAGCAGTTGAATGTTTTGATATCCGTTTTTAGAACAAGCAAACCTGCACAATTCTGAACATGCATTCATTCTCTACTGAATATTTCAAATGAACTAAAAGTGTGCTAAAAATGAACATATAATAAAACACGTGCTTTTAGTCAGTTCAGTTCAGTAGCCCAGTTGTGTCCGACTCTTTTCAACCCCATGGATTGCACCATGCCAGGCCTCCCTGTCCATCATCAATTGCTGGAGTTTACTCAAACTCATGTCCATTGAGTCGGTGATGCCATCCAACCATCTCATCTTCTGTCGTCCCCTTCTCCTCCTGCCTTCAATCTTTACCAGCATAATGTTTTCAAATGAGTCAGTTCTTCACATCAGGTAGCCATGTGCTTTACTTCCCCATATTCATTGTCTTTATTATATATCAGCATTATAGGAAATTAACATTTCTCTACCTCTTCAGTTTACAATGATTCAAGGAATCAAAATACTAACCATTTAAAGTAACTAAAAACTGTGTATGTTTGCTTTGCTGAGTTCAAATTTCAGACTATTGTCATTATCCAGTTTTCCTTAAAAGTTTATCATATTTTGCCTTGTAAAAATTTTGTCTTCTTGAAAGATTTAACTTACAAAACAAAAAGACAAGAAGACAATGGTATATGAGTTGAATCCGGAAGAGACTTTCATATTAATTAATGATTTTAATTTGCATTTTTTAAGCAGTGCAACAGTGCCAATAGATCATGAAATTCCAATGCACAACATGTATTACATTTGGAAAGCAATGACAGGAAGGTACAGTTAAAGGAAATAGATAGTGGCTTTGCTTTGGATCGACCAATAGAAACCGTAACCACTGCAAAGGTCCATTAATCATCAAGTTACAGTAGCAGGACCTCGCAGTTGGGTAGAATGGACTATTTGCATTAAAAACCTGTCAATTTGAAATGCAATAAAAAAATCAATAATAATACATTTAAATTCAAACAGTCATCACAGCCCTGCAATAGCAATCAGTCATATTTACCAAGGCCTCGTTTGTAATAATCTTCATGATCCCTATATAATTACTAGCTCTTCCTCTTGAATTATCAACAGCTCTCAACAGCTTATTGCTTCATTCTTGCTTAATAAGCATCTGCAATCAATAATCTTGCCACAGAGTAAGAGGCAACCAGCCAGCCAAACCTAGGGTGTAAACGCTGCAGAGGTGATCATTACATCTGTGGGAATCACCATGAGGTGGCTGTGCTAAAGGGAAAGGCAGTAGATAAAGAGGTAATTTACAAAATCTCCTTACTGGAAAGTATGGGTCTTACCAGGCTGGTGGTGTCTCAGCAATAGGAAATAGTCAACCTCAAAAACACATCTTCAAATGCCTCCCTAAATTTGCTGTCACAGTGATCATCATCTCCAGCAGCTGTTTCTGTATCTTACTATCAATGTAACACTTTCAGTTTGCCTGAAGTGCTTTTTATCTGACTGAAAAAGCAAACAGGTATGTTGTTCATTCACATAGTATATGATGAAGAATAGGAATTTATATGCAAATTTGAGTATTAGTGACACTTTGATGACAGGAGTTTAAAGACCAATTGTAGCTGTCTAAAATGTTTTAAAACCCCCTATTAATGTCATTCACATGAAAAATAAAATTGAAGATTTCAATGGAGAAAATATGTGGATAACAACATCATATTGCCTATTTTTTGTCTGAGTTCTAAAGATTCCCATGTTTTTCCAAAAGGAAGATTTGAAACACCATCAGGACAATATCATTTAATGTTAGTATTAGATCTTTGACTCATCCAGTCCCACTGTTTTTCTAACACAACAGACTTATTTCCTGCCTTTATATTTATGTGTGTGTGTGTTAGTTGCTCAGTCATGTCTGACTATTTGCAACCCCATGGACTGTAGTCCACCAGGCTCCTCTGTCCATGGAATTCTCCAGGCAAGAATACTGGAGTGAGCTGTCATTTCCTTCTCCAGAGGATCTTCCTGACCCTGGGATTGAACCCAGGTCTCCTGTATTCCAGATGAATGCTTTACCATTCATCTGGGAAGCACTCACTGCTTACTTCCTAGACTGGAATTTTCCTCTCTTTCCATCCTCACTGACTTTACCTGCTAATGCTAATATGCAAATTTTTGAAAATGTTTTCACTTGACACATTTTAATTTACTTATTCATATATAAATATATCATTATATACATCACATATCACTCATGTGAAGATAACATATGTATATATCATGTGTCTTTATACATTTATTTTTTTCTGGATTCTCTCAAATCTATAAGCTCTTTAAAGGTAACTGCAGAGCAAAATACCTTGTAAATGGATGGTAGGCCATAAATAATTTTATAACGCAGTGAGAATAGGAAATCTAATTAGGGTTAGTGCATGTGAAATCTCTATTGTAGAAGTATATGTATGACAATATAAACAGGGAGAGATATTTTGAGAGCTAAGAGGGGAAAACTTCAAAGCAAGCCTTATCATTCGTTTCATATTCTTAGATAGCATATTATTTGGTCTCTGTGCAGTGAAGGATCTATTCTCTTTTTGTTGTTGTTTAGTTGCTAAGTTCTGTCTGACCCTTTGGTGACCCCATGGACTGTAGCCCACGAGATGCCTCTCTCCATGGAATTTCCCAGGCAAAAATACTGGAGTGTGTTGCCATTTCCTTCTCCAGGGGATCTTCCCAAGCCAGGGATAGAATCCATGTCTCCTGTACTGCAGGTGGATTCTTTACCACTGAGCCATCTGGGAAATCCTGATCTATTCTTTATTAAGAATTAGTATACACATATGGAATTTTGGTCTACTTTCATTTAGCGTAATACTTTAAGAGTTCATCCATGTTGTAGCATGTACTGACTGTAAGAACAGGCCAAATTTCATTAACCCAATTATCATTTGATGGGCATTTGTGTTATCTCCATTTTTGGGTATTATGATTAATGCTGCGGTGAACATTTGTGCAGAAGACTTTTGCATGGAAATGTTTTAAATCACTTGGACACATAATTAAGAGCAGAATTGTTGAATAACATAGAACTCTATTTAAATTTTTGTGGAAAGACCAGAGAGTTTTCCCAGTTGCTGCTTCATATTACATTTCAATAAGCATTCACTCTACATCCCAGCCAAAATTTGTAACTTTCCCAATTTTTTATTTTTATTTTTTTTCTAATTTTATTTTATTTTTAAACTTTACATAATTGTATTAGTTTTGCCAAATATCAAAATGAATCGCCATTCTCCTCAGTATAGAGTTATACCTTTTTATGGTTTTGATTTTCATTTCTCTAATAACTAATGATGTTCAACATCTTTTCATCTGTTTTTTTGTTCATCTATATTACTTACTTAGATAAATGAAGAAATACATTATATATTTTAATTACCTTTTAAAAAATTATTTTATTTTTGGCTATACTGAATCTTTATTGCTGCACATGGACTTTCTCTCGTTGTGGTAATTTCGGACTAGAGTTGCAATTCTCATTGCATGTGGCTTCTCATTGATGGGACTTCTCTTGTGGAACATGGGCTCTAGGGGACACAGTCTTCAGTAGCTGCAACTTATGGCCTCTAAAATACTGGTTCAGTAGTTGTAGATGCATGGGATCAGTTGCCCCATAGCATGTGGGATCTTCCTGGACCAGGGATAGAACCAGTGTCCCTGCATTGCAATGCAGATTCTCAACCACTAGACCACCAAGGAAGCCCAATTAGGTTGTCTTTTAATTGTTGAGTCATAAGAATTCTTTAAATAGTCCTAGGTATTAGACTCTTTTAGATAATGTACTTTGCAAGATTATTTGGAATTTTGTGTATTGTCTTTTCACTTTCTTGAAAGTGTCCTTTGAAAGACAAAATTCATATTTATCTTTTTTCTTTGAACTTTTTTTCTGTCATGTCAGAGAAACTATTGTTTAATCAAAAGTTATAAAGATTTCCATCGAGTCTTTTACTTTAAGTTCTCATTTCTATTTAATTGAACTATATTTATCTTTACTCCAGTAGAATAGAGTCATCATTATTGTGTGTGAAAGTTGCTCAGTCATGTTCCACTCTTTGTGACCCCATGGACTATAGCCTGCCAGGCTCCTCTGTCCATGGGGATTCTCCAGGCCAGAATATTGGAGTGGGTAGCCATTCCCTTCCCCATGGGATCTTCCCAACCCAGGGATGGCACCCAGGTCTCCCGCATTGCAGGAGGATCCTTTATCGTCTGAGCCACCAGCGAAACTCAATCATCATTATTATAGCTTGGTAGTAAGTTTTGAAATAAAGTGCTAATTCTCCAACATTGTTATTTTCCAATTTTTCTTAGTTACTGGGAGTTTCATGAATTTTCACATGGATTTTTGAATCACCTCATCAATTTTTACAAAAAGGTCACCTGAATTTCTGATAGATTGCAATGAATCTATAGGTCAGTTTAAGAGCGCTTAACAATAGTTGCTCTTCCAGTCAGTGAACATGGGATATCTTTCCGTTTATTTAGATGTTTAATTTTTTTCAATGTTGTTTTGTAGTTTTCAGCATAAAATTCTTATACTTTTTGGTTAAATTTCTCATAAGTAACTTGTTATTGATGTAATTGTAAAATGAATTGTTTTCTTAACTTCACTTCATGATTGTTCATTGCTAGTATATAGAAATACAATTAACTTTTATATTTTGTTCTTGTATCCTTCAACCCTACAGAATTCATTTACTAGCTCTAAGTTTATGTGTGTGTGTGTGTGTGTAAGTTTGCAAGTTTTGTGTTGTAAATGAATTTCTAAGGAATTTTAATACATAATATCACAGAACCTGCAAGAAGAAACAATTTTACTTCCTTTCTAATCTATATGCCCCATTTTTCTTTTACTTCCAATTTTCTTGGCAAGAATCTTAGTAAGATATTTAAACATGATCAGTAACAGCAGACATATTTGCCTCATTCTTGATTTTATAAGGAATATTTTCAGTCATTCATCGTTAATTATGTTAACTGTGGGGTTGTTTCATAGATGATCTCTAACAGAGTGAGGATGTTGCCTTGTATGCCTAGTTTGATGAGTGTGGGTTTTTTTTTTTTTGATCATCAAAGAGTGCCCGATTTTGTCAAATACCTTTTCTTTACCAATTTAGATGGTCATGTTATTTTTCTTTTTAATATGTATAGTACTTTGAGTATTTTTTAAATTTTTATTGGAGTATAGTTGATTTACAATGTTGTATTAGTTTCAGGTATACAACAGAGTGAATCAGTTATACATATACATATATACAATCCTTTAGATTCTTTTCCCATAAAGGCCTTACAGAGTATTGAGAAGAGTTCCCTGTTCTATACAGTAGGTTCTTGTTAGTTATCTATTTTTTATATAGTGGTGTGTATATATCAATTGCAATCTCCCAAGTTATCCCTCCCCATCTTTTCCCCTGGTAACCATGTTTGTCTTCTACATCTGTGACTCTACATCTGCTTTGCTATTAAGTTCATTTGTACCTTTTTTTAGATTCCACATATAAGTGATATCATGGGAAATTGATATTTGTCTTTCTGTGTCAGACTTACTTCATTCAGTATGACAAACTCAAGATCCATTGGTGTGGCTGCAAATGACATTCCATCCTTGTTTATGGCTGAGTTATATTTCATCATATATATATATATATATGGACATTAAGGATATTTAGATTGTTTCCATGACCTGGCTTTTATAAATATTACTGCAATCAAATTGGGGTGCATGTATCCTATAGAACCATATTTTTCTGTAGATATATATGCCCAGAAGTGGGATTGTTGGGTCACATGTTAGTTCTAGTTTTCATTTTTTAAAGGAACCTCCATATTTGTTTTCATAGTGATTGTACCAATTTACATCTCCACCAACAGTATAGGAAGTTTCCCTTTTCTCCACACAGTCTCTAGCATATATTATTTGTAGATTTATTGATGATGACTATTCTGATGGGGAAACAGTGGAAACAGTGTCACACTTTACTTTTTTGGGCTCCAAAAGCACTGCAGATGGTGACTGCAGCATGAAATTAAAAGACGCTTACTCCTTGGAAGGAAAGTTATGACCAACCTAAATAGCATATTGAAAAGCAGAGACATTACTTTGCCAACAAAGGTCCGTCTAGTCAAGGCTATGGTTTTTCCAGTGGTCATGTATGGATGTGAGAGTTGGACTGTGAAGAAGGCTGAGCACTGAAGAACTGATGCTTTTGAACTGTGGTGTTGGAGAAGACTCTTGAGAGTCCCTTGGACTGCAAGGAGATCCAACCAGTCCATTCTGAAGGAGATCAGCCCTGGGATTTCTTTGGAAGGAATGATGCTAAAGCTGAAACTCCAGTACTTTGGCCACCTCATGGGAAGAGTTGACTCATTGGAAAAGACTCTGATGCTGGGAGGGATTGGGGGCAGGAGGAGAAGGGGACGCCAGAGGATGAGATGGCTGGATGGCATCACTGACTCCATGGACGTGAGTCTGAGTGAACTACGGGAGTTGGTGATGCACAGGGAGGCCTGGCGTGCTGCAGTTCATGGGGTCACAAAGAGTCGGACACGACTGAGCGACTGAACTGACTGATTCTGATTGGTGTGAATTGATATCTTGTAGTTTTGATTTGTGTTTTTCTAATTAGTTATACTGAGCATCTTTTCATGGTTTTGGTATCAGGATGATGGTGACCTCATAGAATGTGCTTGAGAGTATTCTTTCCTCTCAATAGAGCATTCTTATGCAATTTTTGGAAGAGTTTGTAAAAGATAGGTGTTACCTCTTCTCTAAACATTTGATAGAATTTTCCTGTAAACTCATCTTGTCCTGGACTTTTGTATTTTGGAAAGGTTTTAGTCATACTTTCAATTTCATTACTTCTGATTCATCTGTTCATATTTCCTATTTCTTCTTGGTTCAGTCTTGGAAGATTGTACATTTCTAAGAATTTGTCCATTTCTTTTATTTATTTTATTGGCATATCCGTGCTTTTAGTAGTCTCTGAAGATTCTTTGTATTTATGTGGTGTTCATTGTAGTTTCTCTTTTTTTCATTTCAAATCAAGAAAATTCATAATTTGAGCTCTATCTTTCTTTCTTGATGAGTCTGGGTAAAAGTTTATCAATTTTGTTTATCTTCTCAAATAGCCAGCTTTTAGTTTCATTGATATTTGCTATTGTTTACTTTATCTCTGTTTACTTCTGCTCTGATCTTTATAATTTCTTTCCTTCTACTATCTTTGGGTTTTGTTTCTTCTTCCTCTAGTTGATTTAGGTGTAAGTTTAGATTGTTCATTTAAGATTTTGCTTATTTCTTGAGATAAGATTGTATTGCAGAAAACTTCCTTCTTGGAACTGCTTTTGCTATTTCCCATAGATTTTGGATCACTGTCATGTCTCTAGGTATTTTAGGTTTCCTCTTTGATTTCTTCAGTCATCTATTGTTTTGTAGGGCACAAGGCTATTGCTTAGCCTTCATATGATTGTGATTTTTTTAAAAGTTGATTTCTGATTTCATAGTTCTACAATCAGAAAGTATTTTCTGCCAATTTATCTAATCTGTTATGTCATTTAAAGCCTGCCTTTCCTTATTTCTGTCTGGATGATCTGTTCATTTGTGTAAGTGGAGTTCCACACTATTATTGTGTTGCTGTTGGTTTCTCCATTTGTGGTTGTTAGCATTTGCCTTATGTGTCGAGGTGCTCTTCTGTTGGGTACATAAATATTTATATGTTCTTCTTAGATTGATCTTTGATCATTATGTACTCTCCTTCTTTGTCTCTTGTACCAGTCTTTATTTTAAAGTCTATCTTATCTGATATGAGTGTTGCTACTCCATTTTTATTTCCATTTACATGGAATATTTTTACCATCCCATCACTTTCAGTCTGTATATGTACCTAGATCTGAAGCTGGTCTCCTATAAAGAGCATATATGGGTCTTGTTTTTGTATTCATTCAGCCAGCCTGTGTCTTTTGGTTGGTGTATTTATTCCATTTACATCTATAGTAATTTTTAATATGTATATTCTTATTGCTATTTTTAAAACTATTTTGAGTTTGTTTTTGTACATTTTTATTTCTTTCTTCTTTTGTTATTTTTTCTTGTAATTTGCTGCCTAATTTTAGTGTTATGTTTGGATTTCTTTTTTGTTTGTGTATCTCTTGTAGATTTTCAGTTTTCAGTTGCCATGAGTTTTTGATATAGCAATCAATATTTACACAAGATTGTTTCGAGTTGCTGGTCCTTTAATTTCCAATGTATTCCCAATATTGTGCATTTGAACTCTCCTCTTATCATGATTGATAGAATTTCTGCTGAGAAATCAGCTGATGAAAGTATGAAGAGTTGTTGTATTTTACTTATTGCTTTCCCCTTGTTTCTTTTATATTCCTTTTTTGTCTTTAATTTTTCTTAATATGATTACTATATATGCTGAAATGTTCCCCCTTGGGTTTATCCTGCCTGAGACTCTCTGCACTTCCTTGACTTGGACTTGGGTCACTGTTTCCTTTCCCATGTTAGGGAAGCTTTCAGATAATGCCTACTCACTCAAATATTTTCTCTCTTCTCTTTCTGGGTCCTTTCTCTCTCTTCTCCTTCAAGGACCCTTATAATGTGAATGTTTATACATTTAATGTTGTCCCAGAGGTCTCTGAGACTGTCTTAATTTCTTTTCATTGTTCTTTATTCTCTTCTGCAGCAGTGATTTCCACTATTCTGTCTTTTTAATTTCAGTTATTGTATTATTCATCTGCTTGTTCTTTTTGTCTAGGTGTTTGTTAAACATTTCTTTTATCTTCTTTATCTGTGCCTCCATTCTTTTCCAATATCTTGAATCATCTTTACTATCATTACTCTAAATCCTTTTCCAGGAAGACTGACTATTTCCACTTCACTTATTTGTTCTTTTGGGGTTTTATTTTATTTCTTCATCTGGGACCTATTCCTCTGCTGCATCATTTTTTTTTTCTAAATTTCTGTCATTGCAGTTTCTTCAGGCTGCAGGTGTGTAGTTCCTGCTTTTGCAGTCTGCAACTTGGTGAATGGGGCTAGTTCCCTTGTGCAGGCTTCATGGTTGGAGAGATTTGCTTTTGTTCATTAGTGGGTGGAGCAAGGTCTTTTTTCCTCTGAATGGCAGGGCTGTGGCAGAGGCATGTTTACAAGCGTGGGCGGATGCGATGGCACACAACGCTGACGAGAGGAGCTAACCCACATTCAAAATCAGGGAAAAACCTGGGAGGACCCCACGTCTGAGGTCAGAGGCGGCGGGCCAAGAGGAGCTACCCCACGTCTGAGGTCAGGGGCAGTGGCTGAGAGTGCCAGGCTGCGACAGCACAGGAGCAGCCAAGAGGAACTACCCCATGCCCAAGGCCAGGGGCAGTGACCAGGAGGAGCAACCTCACGTCCAAGGAGTGGTGGCTGTGTGGGCGCAGGAGGGCCTAGAGGAGCTATTCCATATTCAAGGTCAGTGAGGCATCGGTGAGGAGATATGCCTCATCCAAGGTAAGGAGCAGCAGCTGTGCTTTACTAGAGCAGCGGTGAAGAGACACCCCACGTCCAAGGTAAGAGAAACCCAAGTAAGACAGTAGGTGTTGCAAGAGGGAATCAGAGGGCAGACACACTGAAACCATACTCACAGAAAACTAGTCAATCTAATCACACTAGGACCACAGCCTTGTCTAACTCAATGAAACTATGCCATGCCCTGTGGAGCCACCCAAGACAACTGGGTCATGGCGGAGAGGTCTGACAGAATGTGGTCCACTGGAGAAGGGAATGGTAAACCACTTCAGTATTCTTACCTTGAGTACCCCATGAACAGTATGAAAAGCAAAATGATAGGATATTGAAAGAGCAACTCTCCAAATCAGTAGGGGCCAAATATGCTACTGGAGATCAGTGGAGAAATAACTCCAGAAAGAATGAAGGGATGGAGCCAAAGCAAAAACAATACCCAGTTGTGGATGTGTCTGGTGATAGAAGCAAGGTCTGATGCTGTAAGAGCAATATTGCATAGGAACTGGAATGTTAGGTCCAGGAATCAAGGCAAATTGAAAATGGTCAAACAGGAAATGGCAAGAGTGAACGTCGACATTCTAGGAACAGGGAAGTAAAATGGACTAGAATGGGTGAATTGAACTCAGATGACCATTATATCTACTACTGCAGGCAGGAACCTCTTAGAAGAAATGGAGTATCTATCATGGTCAACAATAGAGTCCTAAATGCACTACTTGGATGCAATCTCAAAAATGACAGAATGATCTCTGTTTGTTTCCAAGGCAAACCATTCAATATTACAGTAATCCAAGTCTATGCCCCAACCAGTAATGCTGAAGAAGCTGAAGTTGAACGGGTTCTATGAAGACCTACAAGACCTTTTAGAACTAACACCCCAAAAAGATGTCCTTTTCATTATAGGGGGCTCGAATGCAAAAGTAGGAAGTCAAGAAACACCCTGGGTAACAGGCAAATTTGACCTTGGAATATGAAATGAAGCAGGGCAAAGGCTAATAGAGCTTGGCAAGAGAACGCGCTGGTCATAACAAACACCCTCTTCCAACAACACAAGAGAAGACTCTACACATAGACATCACAAGATGGTCAACACCAAAATCAGATTGACTATATCCTTTGCAGCCAAAGATGGAGAAGCTCTATACAGTCAGCAAAAACAAGACGGGGAGCTGACTGTGGCTCAGATCATGAACTCCTTATTGCCAAATTCAGACTTAAATTGAAGAAAGTAGGGAAAACCACTAGACCATTCAGGTATGACGTAAATCAAATCCCTTATGATTATACAGTGGAAGTGAGAAATAGATTTAAGGGACTAGATATGATAGACAAAGTGTCTGATGAACTATGGACAGAGGTTCATGACATTGTACAGGAGACAGGAATCAAGACCATCCCTATGGAAAAGAAATGCAAAAAAACAAAATGGCTGTCTGAGAAGGGCTTCCGAATAGATGTGAAAAGAAGAGAAGCAAAAATCAAAGGAGAAAAGGAAAGATATAAGCATCTCAATGCAGAGTTCCAAAGAATAGCAAGGAGAGATAAGGAAGCCTTCCTCAGCAATCAATGTAAAGAAATAGAGGGAAATAACAGAATGGGAAAAGCTAGAGATCTCTTCAAGAAAATTAGAGATACCAAGGGAACATTTCATGCAAAGATGGGCTCAATAAAGGACAGAAATGGTATGGACCTAACAGAAGTAGAAGATATTAATAAGAGGTGGCAAGAATACACAGAAGAACTGTGCAAAAAAGATTTTCATGACCCAGATAATCATGATGGTGTGATCAATCACCTAGAGCCAGACATCCTGGAGTGTGGAGTCAAGTGGGCCTTAGAAATCTTCACTATGAACAAAGCTAGTGAAGGTGATGGAATTCCAGTTGAGCTATCCAATCCTAAAAGATGATGCTGTGAAAGTACTGCACTCAGTAGGCCAGCAAATATCGAAAACTCAGCAGTAGCCACAGGCCTGGAAAATGTCAGTTTTGATTCCAATCCCAAAGAAAAGCAATGCCAAAGAATTCTCAAACTACTGCACAATTGCACTCATCTCACACACTAGTAAAGTAATGCTCAAAATTCTCCAAGCCAGGCTTCAGCAGTACATGAACCATGAACTTCCAGATATTCAAGCTGCTTTTAGAAAAGGCAGAGTAACCAGAGATCAAATTGCAAACATTTGCTAGATCATCGAAAAAACAAGAAAGTTCTGGAAAACCACCTATTTCTGCTTTATTGACTATGCCAAAGCCTTTGACTGTGTGGATCACAATAAACTGTGGAAAATTCTGAAAGAGATGGGAGTACCAGACCACCTGACCTGCCTCTTGAGAAACCTGTATGCAGGTCAGGAAGCAACAGTTAGAACTGGGCATGGAACAACCGACTGGTTCAAATAGGAAAAGAAGTATGTCAAGGCTGTATATTGTCACCCTGCTTATTTAACTTATATGCAGAGTACATCATGAGAAACTCTGGGCTGGAAGAAGCACAAGCTGGAATCAAGGTTTCTGGGAGAAATATCAATAACCTCAGATATGCAGATGACACCACCCTTATGGCAGAAAGTGAAGAGGAACTCAAAAGCCTCTTGATGAAGGTGGAAGAGGAGAGTGAAAAAGTTGGCTTAAAGCTCAACATTCAGAAAATGAAGATCGTGGCATCTGGTCCCATCACTTCATGGGAAATAGATGGGAAACAGTGGAAACAGTGTCAGATTTTATTTTGGGGGGCTCCAAAATCACTGCAGATGGTGATTGCAGCCATGAAATTAAAGGATGCTTATTCCTTGGAAGGAAAGTTATGACCAAAGTAGATAGTGTATTGAAAAGCAGAGATATTACTTTGCCAACAAAGGTCTGTCTAGTCAAGGCTATGGTTTTTCCTGTGGTCATGTATGGATGTGAGAGCTGAACTGTGAAGAAAGCTGAGCGCCAAAGAATTGATGCTTTTGAACTGTGGTGTTGGAGAAGCCTCTTGAGAGTCCCTTGAACTGAAAGGAGATCCAACCAGTCCCTTCTAAAGGATATCAGTCCTGGGTGTTCATTGGAAGGACTTATGCTAAAGCTGAAACTCCAATACTTTGGCCACCTGATTCAAAGAGTTGACTCATTGGAAAAGTCTGTGATGCTGGGAGGGATTGGGGGATGGAAGAGAAGGGGACGACAGAGGATGACATGGTTTGATGGCTTTACCGACTCAATGGGCATGAGTTTGGGTGAACTCTGGGTGTTGGTGATGCACAGGGAGGCCTGGCGTGCTGCTATTCATGAGGTCGCAAAGAGTCAGACACGACTGAGCGACTGCACTGAACTGATTCTTTCTTTGTTGCTGTTGCTGATGGTAGTTAGGCTGTTTGCTGTGACTTTAGTGTCTTCCTAAGAAATGCGAGCTCACATCTTTCTATTCTGCCAACTTGTTTCATTCTCACTATCATTCGTTTTGCTATACATTTTGTGTTTTCTTTTTTGTGATTACTTGAATTATTATAATATAATTCATACTAGTAACTGAATTTCAAGTGTATAGAAAAATTATTCCAATATAGCTCCATTTCCTCTTCTTTGCATTTTTATTTTCATATATATTATATCTGCATGATGTTTCCATGAGCATGTATTTCTGTACCGTCTAGTGTCCTCTTGTTTCAGCCTACCAGCTACCCTATTTTATGCCCTCTACAGAAGCTTTGATAAGGACTAGTTTTTCCATTTCTTTTTTTTCTTTACATTTTAATTTCTCTCTGATATATATGTGTGTGTATATATATATATATGTATATGTATGTATATGTATATATAAAATATAATTTGGGTATAGAATTTTTAGTTGACAGTCTTATTTGATTTAACATTGTAAATATCATCTCACTGCCTTTGGTTTCCATAATTTCTCATGAGAAATCAGTTTTGAAATCAGAAGTCTTATTAAGGAGACCCTGAATGTGATGAGTAACTTTTCTCTTTTTGTTTTCCAGATTCTTTCTATGTCATATATTTTGAGAGTTTATCATGTATCCTGGTGTGAATCTCTTTAAATTTTTCCAATATGTAGGTCATTAAGCTTCACAGATATGTAGATTGATATTTTCACCTGATTTTGGAAATTTCAACCATTTGTTTCCAATTTTTTTTTTCTGTGTTTTTTGTTTGTTTTCTTGTTTGTTTCTATTTTGTCCTTTTGAAACTCCCATTGTGTACCTAATGGTGGACTCAATTTTCATAGATCTCTACAATTTTATTTTTATTTAAAAAATTATTTCTTCAGACTGGTAATCTCACTTGACCATTTTTGAAGTTTGCTAATTAATTCTTCTATCTAGTTAAAGCTGCTGTCCTTCTTTCTAATGGATTTTAAAATTTGAGTTATTATAGCTTTCAACTTAATAATTTCTTTCTGATTTTTATGTTTTCTATTTTTTATGAGATTATTTGCTGAATCATCATTCAAAGCAATCCATTCCTTTAGATTTTAAGATAGTTACATTCTGTTCTTTGGATATAATTAAAATAACCAATTGAAATTTTTTTCTAGTAACTCCAATATTTAAGCTTCATGGGTTTTTCTTTATTACTTTCTTCTCTAAGTATTGGATATAATTTCCTGTTTCTTTGAATGACATAATTTTCTGCTGAAAATGAAATTGAGCAGTTCCCTTTAAATAAGTAAGGCTCAGATTGTTGCACGTTTAAATTCTAGAGTTCTGAAAAAAATAATTCTGACAAATTTCTTTCCAGTGTTATTAAATTGCTTTTACAGATGACAAGAATTTTTTATGGCCCTTACTCTGTTATTGTCACTGACATCATTCCCAAAATAGTATAATTGAATCTAAATTCCTTTAGTCAGATGTTGTAAGAGAAACTTCTACTATTTCTTATTGCCTTATGTATCGTACTTACTCATCATACATGACCTGCCTATGAGAACTTTGAGAGTGCAGCACTGTGTGTCAATTCATGGCTGGTAAATTTCTAGTATGTATGGTAAATTTCTAAATTACTATTCAGGTAATTTACACTCCAAAAATTACGAAGGTGTCTACCTAATAACCACATACTTCCTAAAACTTAACACTATATATATTATTATAACTTTTGCTAATTTGAAGCTAGAAATGCTGTCATGCCTGCTTAAATTTGCATTTATGCAAGAAAGATTGGATTTAATGTGTTAATTTATAACTTGTTTCTGTTTGTGTTAATTGCTTGATCATACAGTTTGCTTTTTTTCTATAGTCTTAATTTTTGTTCATTTTAGTCTATTAAACTACAAGATCCAAATTATAAACTATATTGTCAAATAGGATTTATTGAATTACTACACATAGAGATGTTTTAGAAGTTTCAAACTAAATTTCTTGAAAACTTGAATTTGTAAAATATTTGGCATATTACAGAAGACATTTGTATATGAAAGCAGTCTAATACCCCAACAGTATATATAGTAGATTGCTCTATTCATGACCTTGTTCTTCTACTATTTAACATCCATATTTTTTTTTTTCCTTTTCCTAGTCTACTCTTTACTGACTCTCTAGCACTCTTTTCTACTTCAAGACTTCTGCATCTTCAGGGTATCTGTTGCTCTGTTCTGTTTGATATCCTCTAACTTTGTGTCATTCTCAGCATCAGTTCATGTATTTCATTTAGTTGGTATTCAAGCTAACCAAGAGATATTTTATCTGGAGAAGAGTATAACACCCCAATATGAATCCTGTTTATTGCATAACGTTTTCATACTTTTCTGCCTTATAAGTTAGTGGCCATTATAGACAGCTGGATTTGTTAATGTGTCTTAACCAGACAGTTTTTGTTAAGTCACTATGGTAAAGTTAGGGTACAAAAGCAAAATGAAACTGTCAAATGCAGTAATAAGCAAACTAATAAAATATTTTTATAGGATTGCATCTTTCATAGCACATCTGATTGTAATAATTATTTACTTGAGAGTGTATACATGTACACAGTCAAATCAATACTCCTATTTATTGTATTCATATTATTTTGGTGAATAATAACTCTACACATAGGTGTAAAACAGCAGTCACTATTATCTCAGTGTCTGTAGGTCAAATGTATGAGAATGAATTAGCTGTGTCCTCTGCTAAGTGTCTCATCAGTCTAATATCAAAATGTTGGCTGAGGCTATAATTTCATCTCAGATTTGAGATCTTCTTCCAAACTCACCAAATATTGGTAGAATTCTGTAGTTAAAAAAAAAAATCTGCTACTGAAGTCTCTATTTTCTTGTGAGATGTTGGCAAAGGACCAGTTGCTATTTGCTACATGTCCCCTCCCCATAGGTCCTCCAACAACATCATAGCTTACATATTCAAGCCCAGCAATATAATTTCTTCTAACTCTGCTATAATAGCCTCATATATCACGATTTAATTATGGAAGTGTCTACCCCATTACCTTTGTCAAATAATGTAACTTAACCAAGGGAGTGTACATACCTATAAATTAACAGGGCCACCCAAACTCAAGGAGATGTAGTTATATGAAGCATGTATACCAGGAGACAAGAATCTTTAAGGGTGTGTCTTAAACTTCCACCTATCAAATCTGTGTTTTTATTTTTCATCCATTATAACTTTATGTACAAGTTTAGGTCATTCCTTACCATCACTACAGTTGTCATTATGTCTCTCACAATATAAATGACCCCCCTATTACTCTTGTTTGAACTCTAAAGCTGTTCTTTATTCCCTTAATTTGTCTAAAGCTTCTTCATGCTGTTTAGAATGCCAAACACAGCCAGATCTACATGCTGTATGCCATCTAAACTGGTATAAACTCCAAAAAATGCTTTCAATCTGATCGTAACTGCAGCACTTGAAGTATTATTTCAAATATGTATCATGTATAAGTATCATGTTAAAAAATGTGGAAAAAGAGGGTTATAAAAATGAGAAACTTAATGTCATTATTTTCTATCTTCTCTCTACTAATATAAATGTCTTAATCTTGTTATGAAGTAAAACAAATAGGTACGAGTACAAAACCACAAGTCTGGCACTAAATCAGTCTTCACAAAGTGAGCACAGAGATATAACCACCAACTATACTGAGAATATAATCCAGAATTTGTACCCCAGAAACTTTGTTTGAGATCTACCCTATTACTGTATTATCCAGAGGCAGAAACCATTTTTAATTCAAGGATCACAGTTTAGTTTGTTTATCTTTATACTTTATGAAAATGAAATGATGGAGTAATGCTCTTTCATGCCTGGTTCCTTATATTCAACATTTCCCAGGCAAGAATACTGGAGTGGGTTGCCATTTCCTTGCAGACAGATTCTTTACTATCTGTGGCATCAGGGGGCAGATAAGGAAGGTATGGGGGAAAAATCCAAGGTAATGAACCAAAAAAAAGTCCTTGAATGCCTGCTTTTCTTATTCTCCAATGTAGTTACTAAGGCTAATAAATATTTTCTTGTTTTAGCTACAATAAAACAAGGGGGCTACTTTCTTTTCAAGCAATCTCTATAGTTAGTCTAGTTCTATTAACCCAAGGGAAACATCATATCTTAAATAGAAAGTTTCCAAGTGACCATCCTATCGCAAAAATATCCCATAAGTCTTTTTCATATAACCTTTTAAATGTATACTATATTATTTCATATTTCCTTACAGATTGTAAAATTTATGTTCCAACCACAACCATTATTAAATATAGAATTACTAAGAGGCTATGATTACTAAGTGTAAAGTATTATAGTCTACAGAGTCATTTAACTTATTACAGAAAAAAAAAAAAAAAGTTATACTTTAAAACAGGTCATATGTCTTCAACTTTCAATTTCCAGGCAGTTCCACATCACACTGTCTCCATGAACTTGTAATTCCTTCCCTGTTACCTCTTCATGGTATGGCAGTTGCTCACGTATCATAGCTTCATGGAAATGATTCATATTTTATTCTAGCTCTGTCATTTGCTTGACATAGCATTTCTAAATTAAAAGTGTACTGTATATTAGCATTTTTCTGAGTTTTGGCATTTTGGTTGAGACAGTTCTTATGCCCCTTTTATTAAAAAACAATTACTGTTCCTGACCCAATCTACAAAATGTTATTCCGTGAACCTATAAGAACAACATCCAGAAAGTATTTCCATTTTTGCAAAAGCCTTTTAGGAGAGTAATGGCATCCATGCTTAACAAGCACTGCATCCAAACAAACTAAATCATAAGCCAAGTTGTAATCTTACACTGAAGGGGTACTCACGGCAAAATACATATTGTCTTCAGGGCCTGTAACTAGAAATATATTTCTACTAACATATAAAAATGCCTGTTTGCAATAAACATATATTTTCTCATTGAATTCTGACTCAGCTGACTTCCCCAAACTGAAAAATGTTGCTTCACATCTGCAACTTAAAATAATAGCTAAGCATTAAGATTGCTTTCCCTTGAGAATAATGGTTTGATGAAATAATGTCATGAACATTGAGAACGTATATTAAAAAGCAGATTTGACAAATTTAACTTTTAGGTTAATTTTCAACTTTTTAATCTAAATAAAATGTCATAAAAGTTGAAGATGGAAAGGCTATGATGAAATGTATAGTCTGGTTGATTTTATGTGTTTAGAAAAAAATCTGATGTTTTGGGTTTCTTTTGCCTTTAAAAATTTCTGGGCAATTTGTAAGAGTACTATTTTTAAAAGTATCTTCTCTTTTATCTTTATGCTATTAAAGTTTTTGCAAGTCAGTTTGGGGTATTAACAAACTGAAGGGGAAATAGATTTATTGATAAATTAGTTTTTCCAAAATTCCAATGTTTCTTGTTCTTTGTTTTAAATGTAATAAATGGAATACATAGTAGCAGAGGAACCTGAAGATTGACTGTACCCTAAGCACAGCATTGGCTTGCATGCAAATGCATTTTCAAGTAAGGGGAAAGAGTACAGACTTTAAAGTTCAGGAGAATATCAGTTTTGTATTTGCCAGTTATTTGGAGTTACATTTATTTATCTACAAGAGAATAGCCTTCTTATTCTAGGAATGTTTACCTAGACCAAAATGTTTATACAGCAAAATGTTTCAGAAGACCTCTAAATTTTCAATTTAAAAGAATATAAATGGCAAATTCATAATTATATCTCTAATTTATTGAACACTACTATGTCTTAGGCATTGTCTACTTTACTATATCTTAATTTCCAACTCTATCACATTTAAAAATTCTCATTTAATCCTTCTTACAATGTTTGAAGTCATCTCTTATGTCTTCACTGAACCAAAATTTAAGGCTTAGAGAAATTCATTTTCCAAATAGAACCCAAATTGTAAGCTACAGAACCAATATTTGTATGTAGAGCCATACACTTCTAAGTAATTTCTTTTAAACTATTTACTATTAAAGTTAGATACATAATTATATCTGTGTATTATATAAACAAAATACATAATTGTACATCATTGTACCAAATTTGGAATTTTATAAAACACAAATTGGTGCTAGTTACCTGGGTATAGTTTTTTGAGGTTGATAATTATGAAAACTTTTGCTTCTCTGCTTGCCATCTTTTTTATAATCTCCCTGTTTAAACAACCTCATAATTTCCTCTCACTGAAATTGAAGAAAAAAGAGGACTATTCTTATATAAGCAATACATTTCTAATGGTTTTTATTATGATGTATATATGTTTTTTTGTGTGTGTGGATAAATTGGAAAAGACATTTTTTAAAAGTATAAGGTCAACATCACCTAATGTCATTTGCTAAATGGAATATGATCCCGGGGTATATGTTGCTCATACACTTATAGAAAAGAGTTGGGTTACAGAATGAATTTATCATCTTTGACAGGGTATGTAGAACTGTCTTTTGTTTTTTTGATAAAAAATTTTCACAATATCAAAGGATTAAGGTGTTTGATATATTCACATCATAGTGAACTATACTAAATATCTTGTGGCTTTAAGGTATGTGAGTAAAAAGTTTTGCAGTTGACCTTTTGTCAAACCTATGCAGACTTAGATCACTTCAAAGACTATGTTGGAACTGATGGTAGGATCTCATTCATCTTAAGTTTTTATGTTGTACAGTTTTAAACATTTTTATTTTCTGATATTACCAAACATGGTAAGATAAATATTGCCTTAATGCCCAACTAGTTATTTAGTTAGTTAGTTAAGTCGCTCAGTCATGTCTGACTCTTTGTGACCCTGTGGACTGTAGCCCACCAGGCTCCTCCGTCCAGGGGATTCTCCAGGCAAGAATACTGGAGTAGGTTGCCATTTCCTTCTCCAGGGGATCTTCCCGACCCAGGGATCAAACCCAGGTCTCCCTCATTGCAGGCAGATGCTTTAACCTCTGAGCCACCAGGGAAGCCCCAACTAAGGCCAACTAAGGAGATTCTAAATTAGAGTGCCTGTATCAATGTTATGAAAATCATTTTTAAGCGCTTTGAAACCTTTGCGGAAATTATAGAGAAACTTGAAGCTTCAAAAATACCATACAAAAATATCTCAGTAATCATTTATTCCAGCTTTTATACATAATTATGCATAGCTTCTTAAGCAAGCAGAACCTAGTTTTTTTCCTATTTTTCTTTACAAATATTTATGTAACAAGTTCTATAATAGCCTTAGATAGGTTTAAAGAGCATTTCATATTTTAGTTTGTTCTCATAATTGAACAGACATGAATTTAAGAATAAGAAACATAATTATTAAAATAATCACCAATTATACTTTCTTAATACTTCCTATGTACTGAAATAATTACTAAACTGTAAATTATTTCATATAATGATTTTTTGTGATGTTCATTAACTTACATTTCTTTTGGAGTAAATTTTTACTTACCTTTGATATTGAAGGAACTTTATAAGTCCAAATGCGCATAATTGTACTAGTTTACATTTTTAACTATTTTGCCTATGTGTAAGCCTCCCAATTAATTATATACATGAAATAACTCTAGGTTTTTTATCATCTAAGTTAAATTTTCATTCAACAAAAAGGCATTATGGCTTAAACAAATGTTGAATATAAAGGCTATATGAGAAAAATAAGCACTGATATTGTACTGAAAATGGATTCACTAAAGCCTCCATGATGGAATAATAATATGATAGATCATGATATATAAATTTATGTATATTGATATTATAAAGTTATATACAAAATATAATTGATCTATATTATCTAATTTTCATGGATTTTTTGTTATAGTGATGTCATATTTGCTTATGCATCTATTTTTTTCAGATCATCTATGATATACCTGGCTGTCAGGTTGGTTTCTTATTAACCATCATTTTAAGAATTTGTCTATATATGTTAATTTGAAATAAAACACAGCATCATTAAGAAAGAGTTTTATTAAAAACAGCTTTTAAAATGTCATTTATTGTAGTCAGTAGGACTTAAATCTTAGAAACTAAAATTTTCATCAAAAATAAAGTATTTATTGTCTACAATAATATTAATTTTAATATTGTGTTAGTTTTGCTAACTCTTAGTAAAATTGGCTAGATGATTTCAAAATCAAAGAATATTACAAGGGATACAACAGTAATTATGAAATAATTTAAAAGAAACTGTTAGTACCTATATGAAAAAATGGGGCTTCCCTGGTGGCTCAGTAGTAAAGAACCCGCCTGCCAATGAAGGAGATGTGGGTTTGATCCCTGGATAGGGAAGTTCCCCTGAAGAAGGGAATGGCAACACATAGTATTCTTGCCTGGGAAATCCCATTGACAGAGGATCCTGGTGATTTATAGACCATGGGGTTGCAAAAAGATATGGACATGACTGAGTGACTAAAACAACAACAGTATATGAATTCATATACAAAGTCCTTGTACAGTGTTACATTTTTTCCTGAAATTTAGATTATTTGTCAAACATAAAGGGTGTGGCCAGGGCAGCAACAGGTGGAACACATCCTCCATGGAGGCTGGAGAGCAATGGCTTCTGCAGGCCAAATTCCAGCCCATTTGCCAACCCTCCAAAATTTAAAACTAAAAGGAAACAAAAATATTTAAAACAGCATTCCCTTAAACTGATTCCTCAAAAACAAAGATTTGGGGAATATATATTAAATTTGAAAGGAGTGATGAGTATCTAAAAATTATGTCAATGATAAATTATGATTTTGATAAGTTTATTCTAGTCACAAAAGAGGACCTAATTTTTTATGAAAAAATACTCAGTGAAACATTTATGGATAAATAAACATTATTCTTTACTCTCAAATTGTTCAAAGGAAAGAGTTAGATAAAGCAACCAACTAGAATAAAACATAAATTCTTTGAATCTGGAAAAGGGATAAAGTTGTTCATTTAAGTATTATAGTACTTTTAAAGATTTTTTCTTGAAGTGCAGTTGATGTTCAATCCCGTGTTACTTTGAGGTGTACAACAAATTGACTCAGTTATGCATATTGTACATATATCTATTGTTTTATCTATTTTTCCCATATTAGTTATTATAACATATTGAGCATACTTCACTATACTATACAGTAGGTCCTTGTTGGTTATGAATTTTATACATATTAGTGAGTATCTGTTTATTTCATAGATAGTGGTGAATAGTGGTAGGTGTTGCAAGAGGGCATCAGAGGGCAGACACATTGAAATCATAATAACAGAAAACTAGTCGATCTGATCACATCAACCACAGCCTTGTCGAACTCAACAAAACTAAGCCATACCATGTGGAGGCACTCGAGACAGGTGGGTCATGGTGGAGAGGTAAGATAGAATGTGATCCACTGGAGAAGGGAATAGAAAACCGCTTCAGTATTCTTGCCTTGAGAACCCCATGAACAGTATGAAAAGGCAAAATGATAGGATACTGAAAGAGGAACTCCCAAGGTCGGTAGGTGCCCAATATGCTACTGGAGATCAGTGGGGAAATAACTCCAGAAACAATGAAGGGATGAAGCCAAAGCAAAAACAATACCCAGTTGTGGACGTGCCTCGTGATAGAAGCAAGGTCCAATGCTGTAAAAGCAATATTGCATAGGAACCTGGAAAGTTAGGTCCATGAATCAAGGCAAATTGGAAGTGGTCAAACAGGAGATGGCAAGAGTGAACATCGACATTCTAGGAATCAGTGAAGTAAAATGGACTGGAATGGGTAAATTGAACTCAGATGACCATTATATCTACTACTGTGGGCAGGAACCCCTTAGAAGAAATGGAGTAGCCATCATGGTCAACAATAGAGTCTGAAATGCAGTACTTGGATGCAATCTCAAAAACGACAGAATGATCTCTGTTCATTTCCAAGGCAAACCATTCAATATCATGGTAATCCAAACCTATGCCCCAACCAGTAATACTGAAGAAGCTGAAGTTGAATGGTACTATGAAGACCTACAAGACCTTTTAGAACTAACACCCAAAAACGATGTCCTTTTCATTATAGGAGACTGGAATGCAAAAGCAGGAAGTCAAGAAACACCTGGGGTAACAGGTAAATTTGACCTTGGAATACGAAATGAAGCAGGACAAAGGCTAATAGGGCTTTGGCAAGAGAACACACTGGTCATACCAAACACCCTCTTCCAACAACACAAGAGAAGACTCTACACATGGACATCACCAGATGGTCAACATTGAAATCAAACTGATTGATTATATCCTTTGCAGCCAAAGATGGAAAAGCTGTACAGAGTCAGCAAAACAAGTCCAGGAGCTGACTGTGGCTCAGATCATGAACTCATTATTGCCAAATTCCGACTTAAATTGAAGAAAGTAGGGAAAAACACTAGACCATTCAGGTATGATGTAAATAAAATCCCATATGATTATACAGTGGAAGTGAAAAATAGATTTAAAGGACTAGATCTGATAGAGTGCCTGATGAACTATGGATGGAGGCTCGTGACATTTTACAGGAGACAGGAATTAAGACCATCCCCATGGAAAAGAGATGCATAAAAGCAAAATGACTGTCTTGGGAGGCCTTACTAATAGCTGTGAAAAGAAGAGAGGCAAAAAGCAAAGAAGAAAATGAAAGATATATGCATCTGAATGCAGGGTTCCAAACAATAGCAAGGATAGATAAAAAAAGCCTTCCTCAGTGATCAATGCAAAGAAATAGAGGAAAACAACAGAATGGGAAAGACTAGACATCTCTTCAAGAAAATTAGAGATACCAAGGGAATGTTTCATGCAAAGATTGGCTCGATAAAGGACAGAAATGGTATGGACCTAACAGAAGCAGAAGATATTAAGAAGAGGTGGCAAGAATACACAGAAGAACTGTACAAAAAAGATCTTCATGAACAAGATAATCACGATGGTGTGATCACTCACCTAGAGCTAGACATCCTGGAATGTGAAGTCAAGTGGGACTTAGAAAGCATTACTATGTTGAGGTATGTTCCTTCTATTCCTGCTTTCTGGAGAGTTTTTATCATAAATGGATGTTGAATTTTGTCAAAGGCTTTCTCTGCATCTATTGAGATAATCGTATGGTTTTTATTTTTCAATTTGTTAATGTAGTATATTACATTGATTGATTTGTGGATATTGAAGAATCCTTGCATCAACACACAGAAATCCCTTGCATTCCTATACACTAATAATGAGAAAACAGAAAGAGAAATTAAGGAAACAATTCCATTCACCATTGCAACGAAAAAAATAAAATACTTAGGAATATATCTACCTAAAGAAACTAAATACCTATATATAGAAAATTCTAAAACACTGGTGAAAGAAATCAAAGAGGACACTAATAGATGGAGAAATATACCATGTTCATGGATTGGAAGAATCAATATAGTGAAAATGAGTATACTACCCAAAGCAATTTATAGATTCAATGCAATCCCTATCAAGCTACCAACGGTATTCTTCGCAGAGCTAGAACAAATAATTTCACAATTTGTATGGAGATACAAGAAACCTCGAATAGCCAAAGCTATCTTGAGAAAGAAGAATGGAACTGGAGGAATCAACCTGCCTGACTTCAGTCTCTACTACAAAGCCACAGTCATCAAGACAGTATGGTACTGGCACAAAGACAGAAATATAGATCAATGGAACAAAATAGAAAGCCCAGAGATAAATCCATGCACGCATGAACACCTTATCTTTGACAAAGGAGGCAAGAATATACAATGGAAAAGAGACAATCTCTTTAACAAGTGGTGCTGGGTAAACTGGTCAACCACTTGTAAAAGAACGAAACTAGAGCACTTTCTAACACCATACACAAAAATAAACTCAAAATGGATTAAAGATCTAAACATAAGACCAGAAACTATAAAACTCCTAGAGGAGAACACAGATAAGGCAATGGCACCCCACTCCAGTACTCTTGCCTGGAAAATCCCGTGGACAGAGGAGCATGGTGGGCTGCAGGCCATGGCGTCGCTAAGAGTCAGACGTGACTTAGTGACTTCCCTTTCACTTTTCACTTTTATGCATTGGATAAGGAAATGGCAACCCACTCCATTGTTCTTGCCTGGAGAATCCCAAGGACGGGGGAGCCTGGTGGGCTGTCATCTATGGGGTCACAAAGAGTCGGACACGACTGAAGCAACTTAGCAGCAGTAGCAGCAGAGGAGAACATAGGCAAAACACTCTCCGACATACATCACAGCAGGATCCTCTATGACCCACCTCCCAAAATATTGGAAATAAAAGCAAAAATAAATAAATGGGACCCAATTAAACTTAAAAGCTTCTGCACAACAAAGGAAACTATAAGCAACGTGAAAAGACAGCCTTCAGAATGGGAGAAAATAATAGCAAATGAAGCAACAGACAAACAACTAATCTCAAAAATATACGAGCAACTCCTACAGCTCAATTCCAGAAAAATAAATGACCCAATCAAAAAATGGGCCAAAGAACTAAATAGACATTTCTCCAAAGAAGACATACAGATGGCTAAGAAACACATGAAAAGATGCTCAACATTACTCATTATCAGAGAAATGCAAATCAAAACCACTATGAGGTACCATTTCACGCCAGTCAGAATGGCTGTGATCCAAAAGTCTACAAGCAATAAATGCTGGAGAGGGTGTGGAGAAAAGGGAACCCTCTTACACTGTTGGTGGGAATGCAAACTAGTACAGCCACTATGGAGAACAGTGTGGAGATTCCTTAAAAAACTGGAAGTAGAACTGCCTTATGATCCAGCAATCCCACTGCTGGGCATACACACTAAGGAAACCAGAATTGAGGAGACAAGTGTACCCCAATGTTCGTCATAGCACTGTTTATAATAGCCAGGACATGGAAGCAACCTAGATGTCCATCAGCAGATGAATGGATAAGAAAGCAGTGGTACATATACACAATGGAGTATTACTCAGCCATTAAAAAGAACACATTTGAATCAGTTCTAATGAGGTGGATGAAACTGAAGCCTATTATAGAGAGTGAATAAGCCAGAAAGAAAAACACCAATATAGTATATGAACGCATATATATGGAATTTAGAAAGGTGCTAACAATAACCCTGTATATGAGACAGCAAAAGAGACACTGATGTACGGAACAGTCTTTTGGACTCTGTGGGAGAGGGAGAGGGTGGGATGATTTGGGAGAATGGCATTGAAATATGTATAATATCATATATGAAATGAGTCGCCAGCCCAGGTTCATTGCACGATACTGGATGCTTGGGGCTGGTGCACTGGGAGGACCCAGAGGGATGGTATGGGGAGGGAGGAGGGAGGAGGGTTCAGGATGGGAAACACATGTATACCTGTGGCAGATTCATTTTGATATATGGCAAAACCAATACAATATTGTAAAGTTAAAAAAAAAAAAAAAGCATCACTATGAACAAAGCTAGTGGAGATGATGGAATTCCAGTTGAGCTATTTCAAATCCTGAAATATGGTGCTGTGAAAGTGCTGCACTCAACATGCCAGCAAATATCGAAAACTCAACAGTGGCCACAGGACTGGAAAAGGTCAGTTTTCATTCCAATGCCAAAGAAAGGCAATGCCAAAGAATGATCAAACTACCGCACAATTGCACTCATCTCACATGCTAGTAAGGTAAGGCTCAAAATTCTCCAAGCCAGGCTTTAGCAATACATGAACTGTGAACTTCTAGATGTTCAAGCTGGTTTTAGAAAAGGCAGAGGAACCAGAGATCAAATTGCCCACATCCTCTGGTCATCAAAAAAGCAAGAGGGTTCCAAAAAAAAAAAAACATCTATTTCTGCTTTATTGACTATGACAAAGCCTTTGACTGTGTGGATCACAATAAACTGTGGAAAATTCTGAAAGAGATGGGAATATCAGACAACCTGACCTGCCTCTTGACAAACGTATATGAAGGTCAGGAAGCAACAGATAGAACTGGACATGGATCAACAGACTGATTCCGAATAGGAAAAGTGGTACATCAAGGCTGTATATTGTCACCCTGCTTATTTAACTTATATGCAGAGTACATCATGAGAAACGCTGGGCTGGAAGAAGCACAAGCTGGAGTCAAGATTGCCGGGAGAAATATCAATCACCTCAGATATGCAGATGATACCACCCTTATGGCAGAAAGTGAAGAGGAACAAAAAGCCTCTTGATGAGAGTGAAAGAGTAGAGTGAAAAAGTTGGCTTAAAGCTCAACATTCAGAAAATGAAGATCATGTTATCTGGTCCCATCACTTCATGGGAAATAGATGGGGAAACAGTGGAAACAGTGTCACACTTAATTTTTCTGGGCTCCAAAATCACTGCAGACGGTGACTGCAGCCATGAAATTAAAGACGCTTACTCCTTGGAAGGAAAGTTATGACCAACCTAGATAGTATATTCAAAAGCACAGACATTACTTTGCCAACAAAGGTTTGTCTAGTTAAGGCTATGGTTTTTCCTGTGTTCATGTACAGATGAGAGAGTTGGACTGTGAAGAAGGCAGAGCACCGAAGAATTGATGCTTTTGAACTGTGGTGTTGGAGAAGACTCTTGAGAGTCCCTTGGACTTCAAGGAGATCCAACCAGTTCATTCAAGGAGATCAGCCCTTAGATTACTTTGGAAGGAATGATGCTGAAGCTGAAACTCCAGTACTTTGGCCACCTCATGCAAAGTGCTGACTCATTGGAAAAGACTCTGATGCTGGGAGGGGTTGGGGGCAGGAGGAGAAGGGGACAACAGAGGATGAGATGGCTGGATGGCATCACTGACTCGATGGATGTGAGTCTGAGTGAACTCCAGGAGTTTGTGATGGACAGGGAGGCCTGGCGTGCTGCGATTCATGGGGTCGCAAAGAAATGGACATGATTGAGTGACTGAACTGAACTAAACTTCTCCTTGAAAGGAGTTATGACCAGGCTAGATAGCATATTCAAAAGCAGAGACAACACTTTGCCAACAAAGGCCCATCTAGTCAAGGCTATGGTTTTTCCATTGGTCATGTATGCATGTGAGAGTTGGACTGTGAAGAAAGCTGAGCATTGAAGAATTGATGCTTTTGAACTGTGCGGTTGGAAAAGATTCTTGAGAGTCCCTTGGACTGCAAGGAAATCCAACCAGTTCATCCTAAAAATCAGTCCTGGATGTTCATTGGAAAGACTGATGCTAAAGCTGAAACTCCAGTACTTTGGCCACTTCATGCCAAGAGTTGACTCATTGGAAAAGATTCTGATGCTGGTAGGGATTAGGGGCAGGAAGAGCAGGAGACAACAATGGATGAGATGGCTAGATGGCATCACTGACTCGATGGACATGAGTTTGAGTAAACTCCAGGAGTTGGTGATGCCATCCAGCCATCTCATCCTCTGGAGTCCCCTTCTCCTCCTGCCCCCAATCCCTTCCAGCATCAGAGGAGGTCTGGTGTGCTGGGATTCATGCGGTTGCAAAGTGTCAGACATGACTGAGCTATTGAACTAAACTGAACTTAGTGTCTATTAATTCCAAGCTAATTTATCCCTCTCCTCTCCCCCTTTGGTAACGATACTCTTATTTTCTTTTTCTTTGTCTGTGGTTCTATTTCTGTTTTATCAGTAAGTTCATTCCAGCATTTTTTAAAGATTCAACATATAAGTGATACCATATGATATTTGAATTTACTCTGTGATCTGGAATAAGACAAGGATGCCCACTATTACCAAAGAAATAGAAATAAAAAGAACCCAGCTTGGAAAAGAAACAATAAATCTGTCACTGTTTGCATATGTGTGCGTGTGTGCTAAGTCACTTCAGTCATGTCCAATTCTTTGTGACCCTATGGACTGTAGCCTGCCAGGCTCCACTAACCGTGGAGTTCTCCAGACAAGAGTACTGGAGTGGTCGTCATGCCCTCCTTCAGGGGATCTTCCCAACCCAGGGATTGAACCACATCTCTTATGTATCCTGCATTGATTGGCAGGTGGATTCTTTACCACTAGCAACACCTGGGAAGTTCTTTTGCAGATGGCATGCTGCTGAACATAGAAAATCCTAAAGATGCTACCAGAAAGCTACCTGAGCTCATCAGTGAAATTCAGTACAGGCAGGATACAAAATTAATACATAGAATTCTGTCATATTCTTAAACACTAACAATGAAAAACCAGAAAGAGAAATTAAGGAAATAACCCATTTACCATCATATCAAAAAGATTAAAATACCTAGGAATAAGCATAACTAAAGACTTAAAAATCCTGTACTCTGTAAATTATAAGATGCTGATGAAAGACACTGAAGATGACACAATCAGATGGAAAGTACACTGTGTTCTTGGGTTGGAATAATCAATATTGTTAAAGTGACCATACACGCAAGTTAATCTATAGATTTAATGCAATTCCTATCAAATTACTAATGGTATCTTTCAAGTTAGATTTGAAGAGTTAATCAAATAACTAGTATTTTATAGGCCTATAAATAATAGCTATTACTATAAAGATAGGAAAATACCACCAATTTTTATTTATTGTAAGATTTACTAAAGCATTTTATTGGAGATTTGTGTCTAAAAACATAAATTATAAAATTAAATATGGGTTCCAATCATGTTTTACTGCATAGACACTCTGGGCCCATTGGAAAATTACTCAATCCCTCTTCATTCAGTCTCAACTCTATTAAGTGGGTGCAATAAAAAACAACAAATGGAAACAACAACAACAACAAGCAGTCCTTTGGTTGATATGAAGATTACATGAATAAATACATGTAAAATATTTAGAAGACAGATATTGTAGGGATCTTACATTGTAACAAAAGTGAAAGTAGCTTAGTCATGTCTGACTCTTTGCGACCCCATGGGTTGTAGCCTGTCCATGGAATTCTCCAGGCAAGAATACAGGAGTAGGTAGCTGTTCCCTTCTCCAGGGAATCTTAGCAACTCAAGGATTGAAATCAAGTCTCCCACATTGCAGGCAGATTCTTTACCATCTGAGCCACCAGGTAATAGCTACTATTAAAATCATATAATGAGTATTTTCTTCAGTGGATATTTTATAGCAATCATCTGTACTCTCCACCATATCAAGTCTTTTTCTTTGCTATTCTGTAGTATTCACTACCTAAGTAAACCTTTGTACTCTTGTCTGATATCAATTCATCATGTGTAGGTAACTTACACATTATTTATTTACTCAGCTATTCATTTATAGAATAATCTGTTAATAGTATACTGCCCATCTGAAGAAAGAAATCACACATAGAAAAGCACAAAATAAAAGATACTATGGATAAATTCAACATGTTTCAGCAAAGAAAATTAAAGGATGTTGAGTGAGAGGTCTTGGGAATGGTTAATAGAGAAAACCTAGAATAGAGGATATTTAAAGTGTGGCTTGAAGGCAAGGGAGGCCTTTTAGGTGGTGCTGTGATAAAGAATCCACCTGCCAATGCAGTAAACGCAGGAGACACAGTTTAGATCCCTGGGTCGGAGAGATCCCCTGGAGAAGAAAATAATCCACTTAAGTTTTCTTGCCTGAAAAATTCCATGCACAGAGGAGCCTGGTGGGCTACAGTCTATGGGGTCTCAAAGAGTAAGACAAGACTGAATATGTACACATTTCATTCATTCTGTTGAAAGGTCAGATCAGTTTAGTTCAGTTGCTCAGTCATGTCCGACTCTTTGCAACCCCATGAACTGCAGCACGCCAGGCCTCCCTGTTCATCATCAACACCTGGAGTTTACCCAAACTTATGTCCATTGAGTCCGTGATACCATCCATTCATCTCTTCCTCTGTCATCCCCTTCTCCTCCTGCACTCAATCTTTCCCAGCATCAGTTCAGTTCAGTTCAGTTCAGTCGCTCAGTCGTGTCTGACTCTTTGCGACCCCATGAATCACAGCACACCAGGCCCCCCTGTCCATCACCAACTCCCGGAATACACCCAGACCCATGTCCATCGAGTCAGTGATGCCATCCAGCTAGTTCATCCTCTGTCGTCCCCTTCTCCTCCTGCCCCCAATCCCTCCCAGCATCAGAGTCTTTTCCAATGAGTCAACACTTCACGTGAGGTGGCCAAAGTACTGGAGTTTCAGCCTTAGCATCATTTCTTCCAAAGAAATCCCAGGGCTGATCTCCTTCAGAATGGACTGGTTGGATGTCCTTATAGTCCAAGGGACTCTCAAGAGTCTTCTCCAACACCACAGTTCAAAAGCATCAATTCTTTGGTGCTCAGCCTTCTTCACAGTCCAACTCTCACATCCATACATGACCACAGGAAAAATCATAGCCTTGACTAGACGGACCTTTGTTGGCAAAGTAATGTCTCTGCTTTTGAATATGCTATCTAGGTTGGTCATAACTTTCCTTCCAAGGAGTAAGCGTCTTTTAATTTCATGGCTGCAGTCACCATCTGTAGTGACTTTGGAGCCCAGAAAAATAAAGTCTGACACTGTTTCCACTGTTTCCCCATCTATTTCCCATGAAGTGATGGGACCAGGTACCATGATCTTCGTTTTCTGAATGTTGAGCTTTAAGCCAACTTTTTCACTCTCCTCTTTCACTCTCATCAAGAGGCTTTTTAGTTCCTCTTCCCTTTCTGCCATAAGGGTGATGTCAGCTGCATATCTGAGGTGATTGATATTTCTGCCGGCAATCTTGATTCCAGCTTGTGCTTCTTCCAGTCCAGCGTTTCTCATGATGTACTCTGTATATAAGTTAAATAAGCAGGGTGACAATATACAGCCTTGATGTACTCCTTTTCCTATTTGGAACCAGTCTGTTGTTCCATGTCCAGTTCTAACTGTTGCTTCCTGACCTTCATACCTTCATACAGGTTTCACAACAGGCAGATCAGGTGGTCTGGTATTCCCATATCTTTCAGAATTTTCCACAGTTTCTTGTGATCCACACAGTCAAAGGCTTTGGCATAGTCAATAAAGCAGAAATAGATGTTTTTCTGGAACTCTCTTGCTTTTTCCATGATCCAATGGATGTTGGCAATTAGATCTCTGGTTCCTCTGCCTTTTCTAAAACCAGCTTGAACATCAGGAAGTTCATGGTTCACATATTGCTGAAGCCTGGCTTGGAGAATTTTGAGCATTACTTTACTAGTGTGTGAGATGGGTGCAATAGTCTTTTCCAATGAGTCAGCTCTTCACAACAGGTGGCCAAAGAATTGGAGTTTCAGCTTCAACATCAGTCCTTCCAGTGAACACCCAGTACTGATCTCTTTTAGGATGGACTGGTTGGATCTCCTTGCAGTCCAAGGGACTCTCAAGAGTCTTCATCAACACCACCGTCCAAAACATAAATTCTTCTGCACTCAGCTTTCTTTATAGTCCAACTCTCACATTCATACATGGCTACTGGATAAACCATAAACTTGACTGGATGGACCTTTGTTGACAAAGTAATGTCTCTGCTTTTTAATATGCTATCTAGTTTGGTCATAACTCCTTCCAAGAAGTAAGTGTCTTTTAATATGCTGGTTGCAGTCACCATCTGCAGTGATTTTGCAGCCCAATAAATAAAGTCAGTCACTGTTTCCACATCTATTTGCCATGAAGTGATGGGACCGGATGCCATAATCTTAGTTTTCTGAATGTTGAGCTTTAAGCCAACTTTTTCACTCTCCTCTTTCACTTTCATAAAGAAGCTCTTTAGCTCTTCTTCACTTTTTGCCATAAGGGTGGTGTTATCTGCATATCTGAGGTTATTAATATTTCTCCCGACAATCTTGATTCCAGCTTGTGCTTCTTCCAGCCCAGCGTTTCTCATGATGTACTCTGCATATAAGTTAAATAGGCAGGGTGACAATATACAGCCTCGATGTACTCATTTTCCTATTTGAAAAAAGTCTGCTGTTCCATGTCTGGTTCTAACTGTGGCTTCCTGACCTGCATACAGGTTTCTCAAGAGGCAGGTCAGGTGGTCTGGTACTCCCATCTGTTTCAGAATTTTCCACAGTTTATTGTGATCCACACAGTCAAAGGCTTTGGCCTAGTCAATAAAGCGGATATAGATGTTTTTTCTGGAACTCTCTTGCTTTTTCTGTGATCCAGTGTATGTTGGCAATTTGACCTCTAGTTCCTCTGTCTTTTGTAAAACCAACTTGAACATCTGGATATTCACAGTTTTCTAAAACCAGAGGAACCAGAGATCAAATTGCCAGCATCCACTTGATCACCGAGGGTAGGGGGTTCATTAATTGAGAAGGAATAGAAAGGCATTCCAAGAAAGAGTACCCAGCTGACAACATGCTGATCAGACTATCAAAAGCATATAATTTTAAAATAGGATTTTTTAAAAGCTATAGCTGATACCATATTTCTTTTACAGTCTCCTCAAAAGGTTCTGCTGCTCTTTAGATCTGTTTTGGTTTTCATTGAAAGTACTGGACTTACCAAATAGAGATCTTAAGATTGTTAGTGTGTGGGACAGGGCTGCAGATCAGAAGATCAGTGAAAGGTGATGCCAGTTATGAGAGTGGTGAGTGGTGGCCAGGCAGCGCTGGAGCTGCAAGTGGCCAGGAGGAGATACTCCACGTCCAAGGTCAGAGAAACCTGAGTAAGGCCGTAGACACTGAGAGAGGGCATCAGAGGGCAGACAGACTGAAACCACAATCACAGAAAACTAACCAATCTAATCACATGGACAACAGGCTTTTCTAACTCAATGCAGCTATGAGCCATGTTGTGTAGTGCCACTCGAGATGGACGGGCCATGGTTGAGGGTTCTGACATGATGTGGTCCACTGGAGAAGGGAATGGCTAACCACTTCAGTATTCTTGCCATGAGAACACCATGAACAGTATGAAAAGATGCTGGAGTCCAGCTCCAGCAGCCAGGGCATCAGCATGAAGGGGTGAGCAATGTCAGCAGACAATGATATAGCCTCTGACTCATAGTATGGAACTACATGTTTATTTTAAGCTTCAGGTTCTCTTTTATACTTTGACAAAAGCATTAGGTCAGAGGTTTGACATTTTCAGTTTTCCCCACCCAGATTTTTTGTCTCCAGAAATCATTGGTGCCCTACAAACAGAGTTCCTGCTTCAGCGATTCTCTCAGAATCAGCTTTACTATCTATTATCTACTTTCTCTTATGTGTCCTATACTTGTGATTACATTGTAACTCATGCCACATTCTTCAGTTTATTTCTTATCTCTCTAAAACCTGTTTGCCCCTAGCATCTTAAGATCACTATCTTCTAAAAGGGCTTCTAGCTATTCTTAATTATTCCTAAACCCTAAACTCAGCAAACTTCTTTTGCCATAAATATTTCCCTCACAAACAGGTTTCAGATAACAATCCTTCCCATGGCCTCAAGCTGCAGCCTACACGCTCATCCTGGAACATTATTTGTAAAGATCCTTGAACAAATGTCAATGGTTACTTTATAGAATATTTTCTGGGCACAACTGTAGAAGGCTTTGTGCTTTCTCATGCTTCTCTCAAGCACCTTAACATTCTTTCCAACCAACTCAACCAAAGAAAGGAAAGAACAAGTTAGAATCACAAGGCCTAACTCCTTCATTCCAGGGCCATGCTTGTGAGAGGAGAGGGGGTTGAGGCCGTGCCTCCATTTTGTCAGGAATGCCTAATGCGGCTCTGGACAAAAAGACAAAAAGATAGGACACTGAAAGATGAACTCCCCAAATCAGTAAGTGCCCAATATGCTACGGGAGATCAGTGGAGAAATAACTCCAGAAAGAATGAAGAGACGGAACAAAAGCAAATACAACACCCAGTTGTAGATGTGACTGGTAATGGAAGCAAGGTCCGATACTGTAAAGAGCAATATTGCAGAGGAACCTGGAATGTTAGGTCCATAAATCAACGCAAATTGGAAGTGGTCAAACAGGAGATGGCAAGAATGAAGGTTGACATTCTAGGAATAAGCGAATTAAAATGGATTGGAATGGGTGAATTTGATTCAGATGACGTATCTACTACTGTGGGCAAGATCAGGTAAAAGAAGGGCAGAGAAGAAAATCTGTTGATGATGATGATCAGTGCAAGCAAAATTATAGGCACAAGTGCTTTTCAAAGAATCCAAGGTGAAGACCAGTTAGGCCAAGAGGAGCTACCCCACGTCCAAGGTCAGGGGCAGTGGCTGGGAGGAGCTAGCCCATGCCTGAGGAGTGGTGGCTGCCCAGGCACAGGAGGGCCGAAAGGGGCTACTCCACGTTCAAGGTCAGGAGGGGCAGGAGGTCGTCCAAAGTCAGGAGCAGTGGCTTCGATTTGCTGGAGCAGCGGTGAAGAGATACCCCAAGTCCAAGGTAAAAGAAACCTAAGTAAGACAGTAGGTGTTGTGAGAGGGCATCAGAGGGCAGACACACTGAAACCATAATCACAGAAAACTAGCCACCAAGCTGATCACATGGACCACAGCCTTGTCTAACTCAATGAAACTAAGCCAATGCCTTGTGGGGTCACCCAAGACAGACAGGTGATGGTGGAGAGGTCTGACAGAATGTGGTCCACTGGAGAAGGGAAGGCAAACCACTTCAGTATTCTTGCCTTGAGAACCCCATGAACAGTATGAAAGGGCAAAATGATAGGATACTGAAAGAGGAACTCCCAAGGTCGGTAGGTGCCCAATATGCTACTGGAGATCAGTGGAGAAATAACTCCAGAAAGAACGAAGGGATGGGGTCAAAGCAAGAACAATACCCAGTTGTGGATGTGACTGGCAATAGAAGCAAGGTCTGATGCTGTAAAGATCAATATTGCATAAGAACCTGGAATGTCAGGTCCATGAATCAAGGCAAGTTGGAAGTGGTCAAACAGGAGATGGCAAGAGTGAAGGTTGAGATTCTGGGAATCAGCAAACTAAAATGGACAGGAATGGGTGCATTTAACTCAGATGACCATTATATCTACTACTTCGGGCAGGAATCCCTTAGTAGAAATGGAGTAGCCAACACGGTCAACAAAACAGTCTGAATTGCACTACTTGGATGCAATCTCAAAAATGACAGAATGATCTCTGTTCATTTCCAAGGCAAACTACTCAGTATCACAGTAATCCAAGTCTATATCCCCAACCAGTAATGATGAAGAAGCTGAAGTTGAACGGTTCTGTGAAGACCTACAAGAACATTTAGAACTAACACCCAAAAAAATGTCCTTTTTATTATAGGAGATTGGAATGCAAAAGTAGGAAGTCAAGAAACACCTGGAGTAACAGGCAAATTTGGCCTTGGAATATGTAATGAAGCAGGGCAAAGGCTAATAGAGTTTTGCCAATAGAACGCACTCATCATAGCAAACATCCTCTTCCAACAACACAAGAGAAGATTCTACGTGGACACCACAAGATGGTCACCACTGAAATCAGGTTGATTTTATTCTTTGTAGCCAAAGATAGAGAAGCTCTAAACAGTCAGCAAAAACAAGACCGGGAGACGACTGTGGCTCAGATCATGAACTCCTTATTGCCAAATTCAGGCTTAAATTGAAGAAAGTAGGGAAAACCACTAGACCATTCAGGTATGACCTAAATCAAATCCTTTATGATTATACAGTGGAAGTGAGAAATAGATTTAAGGGACTAGATCTGATAGATAGACTACCTGATGAACTATGGATGGAGATTTGTGACATTGTACAGGAGACAGGGATCAAGACCATGCCCATGGAAAAGAAACGCAAAATAGCAAAATGGTTGTATGGGGAGGCCTTACAAATAGCTGTGAAAAGAAGGGAAGTGAAAAGCAAAGGAGAAAAGGAAAGATATAAGCATCTGAATGCAGAGTTCCAAAGAGTAGCAAGAAGAGATAAGAAAGCCTTCCTCGGTGATCAGTGCAAAGAAATAGAGGAAAACAACAGAATGGGAAAGATTAGAGATCTATTCAAGATAATTAGAGATACCAAGGGAACATTTCATGCAAAGATGGGCTCGATAAAGGACACAAATGATAAGGACCTAACAGAAGAAGATATTAAGAGGGGGTGGCAGGAATACACAGAAAAGCTGTACAAAAAAGATCTTGATGACCCAGATAATCACGATGGTTGATCATTCACCTAGAGCCAGATATACTGGAATGTGAATGGAAGTGGGCCTTAGAAAACATCACTATGTGTACGAGACTGCAAAAGAGACACTGATGTATAGATCAGTCTTATGGACTCTGTGGGAGAGGGAGAGGGTGGGGAGATTTGGGAGAATAGCATTGAAACATGCATAATATCATGTATGAAACGAGATGCCAGTCCAGGTTCGATGCACGGTACTGGATGCTTGGGGCTGGTACACTGGGACGACCCAGAGGGAGGGTAGGGGAGGGAGGAGGGTTCAGGATGGGGAACGCGGGTATACCTCTGGTAGATTCATTTCGATATTTGGCAAAACTAATACAATATTGTAAAGTTTAAAAATAAAATAAAATTTAAAAAAAATGTTAAAAAAAAAAAAAAAGAAAAGAAAACATCACTATGAACAAAGCTAGTGGAGGTGATGGAATTCCAGTTGAGCTATTCCAAATCCTGAAAGATGATGCTGTGAAAGTGCTGCAGTCAATATGCCAGCAAATTTGGAAAACTCAGCAGTGGCCACAGGACTGGAAAAGGTCAATTTTCATTCCAATCCCAAAGAAAAGCAATGTCAAAGAATGCTCAAACTACCGCACAATTGCACTCATTTCACACACTAGTAAAGTAATGTTCAAAATTCTCCAAGCCAGGCTTCAGCAACATGTGAACCATGAAATTCTAGATGTTCAAGCTGGTTTTAGAAAAGGCAGAGGAACCAGAGATCAAATTGTCAATATCTGCTTTATCATTGAAAAAGCAAGGGAGTTCAGAAAAAACATCTATTACTGCTTTATTGACTATGCCAAAGCCTTTGACTGTGTGGATCACAATAAACTATGGAAAATTCTGCAAGAGATGGGAATACCAGATCACCTGACCTGCCTCTTGTGAAACCTGTATGCAGGTCAGGAAGCAACAGTTAGAACTGGACATGGAACAACAGACTGGTTCCAAATAGGAAAAGGAGTATGTCTAGGCTGTATATTGTCACCCTGTTTATTTAACTTATATGCAGAGTACATCATGAAAAACGCTGGGCTGGAAGAAGCACAAGCTGGAATCAAGATTGCAGGGAGAAATATCAATCACCTCAGATATGCAGATGACATCACCCTTATGGCAGAAAGGGAAGAGTAACTAAAAAGCCACTTGACTAAAGTGAAAGAGGAGAGTGAAAAAGTTGGCTTAAAGCTCAACATTCAGAAAACGAAGATCATGGCATCTGGTCCCATCATTTATGGGAAATAGATGGGGAAACAGTGTCAGACTTTATTTTTTTGGGCTCCAAAATCACTGCAGATGGTGACTGCAGCCATGAAATTAAAAGACTCTTACTCTTTGGAAGGAAAGTTATGACCAACTTAGATATCATATTAACAAGCAGAGGCATTACTTTGACAACAAAGATTAATCTAGTCAAGGCAATGGTTTTTCCAGTAGTCATGTATGGATGTGAGAGTTGGACTGTGAAGAAGGCTGAGCACTGAAGAATTGATGCTTTTGAACTGTGGTGTTGGAGAAGACTCTTGAGAGTCCCATGGACTGCAAGGAGATCCAACCTGTCCATTCTGAAGGAGATCAGTCCTGGGTGTTCTTTGGAAGGAATGATGCTAAAGCTGAAACTCCAGTACTTTGGCCACCTCATGGGAAGAGTTGACTCATTGGAAAAGACTCTGATGCTGGGAGGGATTGGGGGCAGGAGGAAAAGGGGACAACAGAGGATGAGATGGCTGGATTGTATCACCGACTCGGTGGACGTGGGTTTGAGTGAACTCCGGAAGTTGATAATGGACAGGGAAGCCTGGAGTGCTGCAATTCATGGGGTTTCAAAGAGTCAGACACGGCTGAGTGACTCAACTGTACTGTGGGCAAGAATCCCTTAGAAGATGGAGTAGCTGTCATAATTAACACAAGAGTCCAAAATACAGTACTTGGATGTAATCTCAAAAATGACAGAATGATCTCTGTTCGTCCAAGGCAAATCATTCAATATCATGGTAATCTGTGTCTATGCCCTGACCAGTATTTCTTAAGAAGCTGAAGTTGAACAGTTCTATGAAGACATACAAGACCTTTTTTAACTAACACCTAAAAAAGATATCATTTTCATGTAGGGGACTGGAATGCAAAAGTAGGAATTCAAGAAACACCTGGAGTAACAAGCAAATTTGGCCCTGGTGTACAGAATGAAGCAAGGCAAAGGCTCATAGAGTTTTGCCAAGGAACACACTCATTATAGCAAACACCCTCTTCCAATAACAGAAGAGAAGACTCTATACATAGACATCACCAGGTGGTCAACCCCAAAATCAGATTGATTGTATTCTTTGCAGCCAAAGATGGAGAAGCTCTATAAAGTCAGCAAAAACAAGACTGGGAGCTGACTGTGGCTCAGATTATGAACTCCTTATTACCAAATTCAGACTTAAATTGAAGAAAGTAGGGAAAACCACTAGACCATTCAGGTATGACCTAAATCAAATCCCTTAGGATTATACAGTGGAAGTGAGAAATATATTTTAGGGATGATATCTGATAGACAGAATGCCTGGTGAATTTGGATGGAGATTCGTGACATTGTACAGGAGACAGGGATGAAGACCATCCCCAAGAAAAAGAAAGGCAAAACAGTAAAATGGGTCTCCAAGGAGGCCTTACAAATAGCTCTGAAAAGTAGAGAAGTAAAAAGCAAAGGAGATAAGAATATTGCAGAGTTCCAAAGAATAACATGAGAGATAAGCAAGCCTTTCTCAGTGATCAATGCAAAGAAATAGAGGAACACTATTGAATGGGAACAACTAGAGATCACCGCAAGAAAGTTAGAGATATCAAGGGGACATTTTATGCAAAGACAGGCTCAATAAAGGACAGAAATCATAAGGACCTAATATAAGCAGAAGATATTAAGAATTGGTGGCAAAAATACCCACAAGAACTGTACAAGAAACATCTTCATGACCCAGATAATCATGATGATAGGATCACTCACCTAGAGCCAGACATCCTGGAATGTGAAGTCAAGTGGGCCTTAGGAAACATCAGAATGAACAAAGCTAATGGATGTGATAGAATTCTAGTTGAGCTATTTCAAATCCTGAAAGATGATGCTGTAAAAGTGCTGCATTCAATATGCCAGCAAATTTGGAAAACTCAGCACTAGTCACAGGACTGGAAAAGGTCAGTTTTCATTCCAATCCCAAAGAAAGGCAATGCCAAATAATGCTCAAACTACCACACAATTGCACTCATCTCTCGTACTGGTAAAGAAATGCTCAAAATTCTCCAAGTTAGGCTTCAAAAATATGTGAACTGTGACCTTCCAGATGTTAAAGCTGGTTTTAGAAAAGGCAGAGGAACCAGAGATCAAATATGCAACATCCGTTGGATCATGAAAAAGGCAAGAGAGTCCCAGAAAATCATCTATTTCTGCTATTGTCTATGCCAAAGATTTGACGGTGACAGTTTCTGAAGGAGATGGGAATAACAGACCACCTGACCTGCCTCCTGAGAAATCTGTATGCAGGTCAGGAAGCACCCGTTAGAACTGGACATGGAACAACAGACTGGTTCTAAATAGGAAAAGGAGTACACCAAGGCTGTGTATTGTAACTCTGCCTATTTAACTTCTATGCAGAGTACATCATGAGGAATGCTGCACCTGATGAAGCACAGGCTGGAATCAAGATTGTCAAGACAAATATCAATAACCTCAGATATGCAGATGACACCACCCTTATGGCAGAAAGTGAAGAAGAATTAAATAGCCTCTTGATGAAAGTGAAAGAGGAGAGTGAAGAAATTGGCTTAAAGCTCAACATTCAGAAAACGAAGATCATGGCATCTGGTCCCATCACTTCATGGTAAATAGATTTGAAAACAGTGACTGACTTTATTTATTGGGCTCCAAAATCACTGCAGATGGTGACTGCAGCCAGAATACTAAAAGACGCTTACTCCTTGTAAGAAAAGTTATGACCAACCTAGACAGCATATTAAAAAGCAGAGACATTATTTTGTCAACAAAGGTCCATCTAGTCAAGTCTATGGTTTTTCTAGTAGTCATGTATGGATGTGAGAGTTGGAGTATAAAGAAAGCTGAGTGCAGAAAAATTTATGTTTTTGAACTGTGGTGTTGGAGCAGACTCTTGAGACTCCCTTGGAAAGCAAGAAGATCCAACCAGTCCATCCTAAAGGAGATCAGTCCTGGGTGTTCATGAAAGGACTGATAGTGAAGCTGAAACTCCAGTTATTTGGCCACCTGTTGTGAAGAGCTGACTCATTTGAAAAGACCCTGATGCTGGGAAAGATTGAAGGAGGGAGGAGACGGGGACGACAGAGGATGAGATGGCTGGATGGCATCACTGACTCAATGGACATGAGTTTGGGTAAACTCTGGGATTTGGTAATAAACAGGGAGGCCTGGTGTCCTGCAGTTCGTGGGGTAGCAAAGAATTGGATACGACTGAGCGACTGAACTGAAGTGAGGAAAAATCTCAACAGTAAAGAGTAGAAAAGAGTTTAGCTACAGGAAATTAAAATGACACAGCATAGATTTAACAAGGGACATGACCAAGAAACATGACCTCTATAAACAATGCTATAAAAGTTTATTAAGTGATATAAAAGAATATTTGAATAAATGGAGAGATACATCATATCTTTGGGTAGGAAGACTATAATGAAAAGATGGCTGACTCCTAAATTTACTGTATTTCAATCTAAACCCCATAGGATTTTATGTCTAAATTTCTCCAAAATCATTCCAAAGTATATTTAGATAGATAAAACAACTATATGACTTGAACAAATAAGTTTGTGTGGATTATTTGTAACATTTATAAATATTTAAATTCAAGTAAAGTATAATAAGATAGAAGTAAAGAGTTAGACAAGGAAATGAATGATATGAATTTAGGAAAACATATACTATATAAAATATCAAGGCAAGCTCACAAAGGGAATGAGTATCAACATCAAGAAATGATTAGGCACATACCCTTTATACTACATATAAATATATGTATACATATTTTATGTGTGTGGTGTCTGTTAGTTGCTCAGTTCTGTCTTTGTGACCCCATGGACTTTAGCCTTCCAGGCTTCTCTGTTCATGGGATTCTTCAGACAAGGATACTGGAATGGCTTGCCATTCTCTTTTCCAATATATATTGTATATTCTTTATCAAAAAATAGACCATGTACAATATCAGAAAATTAAAATATTGTCTAGTCCTGTAGAAGGATAATAGTCTAAGATAAAAATTATTATAATTGCACTGACACTATTCATAGTTACATAATAATTTTAGCTTAGTATATATCAAAAGTATACAAGGAACAGACAAAATACAAATATTCAATGTATTCTCATATAAACATTTTCTCATATAAACATATTGAATACATTCAATGTATTCTCATATAAACATATTTTGCCGGGAGCCGGCATATTGCATATTGAGTGCATATTGCATATTGAGTGCAGCACTTTTCAGGATCTGGAATAGCTCAACTGGAATTCTATCACTGACGGTAGCCAGCGTGAGGAACTCCGCCTCTGGCAAAGGTCATGAGGAAGGAGGCTTGGCATACGCAAAGGCGGGATCAAGCCTCAGGAGTCTCCCTGGAAATTCTCGAGCAATCTACCCCCAAAACCAGAGTCTGCCTACTTTCTGCTTTGTGCTTTCACCTACACCTCTGACTTTACGGGGGGCTGTCCTCCACTACCTCTCTGAAAAAAGAGTTAGCTTACAGCTCCAGTTAATAATTCCTGGGTGTGACAGTGTTTCAACCTACAAACTCCCTTGGAAGTCCTCTAGCCTGCCTGAATAGGTTTTTCCGGCCACATGCGATTGCTCAGAGCCTCCAAACTGTGAGAGGCATGAGATGTTCTAAACTGTCTAAATACAGATTCCTTTGAGCAGTTAAAAGATTGATTAGAAATTGTATTGGTGAAGGGATTTTCACTTGTTGGGCCAATGTTTGCTGCTAAGTTTCCATATCCCTTACCTGCTGTGTCCCTGGCAGTGTATTGATTAATATAATTGGTGTAAGTAGTAGCTTTAATGTTTGTAACCTGGGACCCTTGAGTTAATTCTTTTTCTTGTTGTAGCCCACCACACCTTTGCGCTGTAGGAATGCAACTTTATCTAATGCTTTTGGAGGGTGGCTCCTGACCAATCACCTTTAGAGAAAAATAAGTTTTCTGAAGAAAAGGTCTTAAAATGTTAACAGGCCTCTGGGCCAGAAGATGATGCAAATCACCTAAGCTTTTGCATATGATAAGTTTGCAGGAAGAAAGCCTGGTTTGCTGCAAGACTCTACCCCTTCCCCCATTATCCTCTGTGCATAACTTAAGGTATAAAAACTACTTTGAAAAATAAAGTGCGGGCCTTGTTCACCGAAACTTGGTCTCACCATGTCGTTCTTTCTCTTACCTTCTGGCTGAATTATTCAGCCTCTTTTCTCCACTGAATTTCTTCACTGAGCTATCCTTATTTCAGCCTCTTTTCTCCACTGAATTTCTTCACTGAGCTATCCTCATTCTATTACTCTTTATATCCTTAATTAACATTTAATTAAGCAATTGTTTCCTGATCTTCGCCTACGCCGTCTCTCTTTCGAATACCCTGGATCAGCCGGGGCTGGTCCCCGGCAATATTTCATATTTTTAAAATCAATAATAAAGAGAAAAACATAAAACTTTAAAAGTAAACAATTGAGATGTATAGTTGACGCTGCTGCTGCTACTGCTAAGTCGCTTCAGTCGTGTCCGACTCTGTGCGACCCCATAGACGGCAGCCCACCAGTGCCTACTAAACTGATCACATTTGAAAACTTAGAATAACCAATATTGGTGAAGATTGATTGAAGCTATTACTTTCAAAAGGGTCGGCACTAAAGCTAAAAGTATGTTTAGCTTACTCTTCTCACTTTTTAGAACAAATTAAAAATAGTAGAACTTGTTGAACATGTACTACTAAAATTATTATAATTTTTATTATAACAATTGTAATATCATATAGAACATCCTCAAATTACAAAGAAATAAAGAGTATATATAAAAAATAAAGTTTGATCCTTTGAAAACATGTGTTCAGTCAAAAGTGAGATTTACAAAAACAATAAAATGTCAGTGTTTATGAAAGATACTTTGTGTGTATGTGGGAGGGAATGTATTTACAGATAATTTCAAAAAGTGATGTTATTTTATTCCTCTGAACTTTGGTGGCTTTGTCTATTCATAAAGCTAACAAGATTTTTGTGAGCACAAGAGAAAAAAGAGAATGACACTGGAATAGTATAAAAGCACACTTAGAGCATATAGTAAAGAATCTACACCTACTTTAAAAACTTACTTTCCTTCACCTTGTTTTTTATTAGCAATCTTATATCCTATACTTTTACACAGCACTTTAGATTTAAACAGTTTAACACTGTAAGCATTTTTCCTGTTTGTATAATGCATACAGTGTTAAATTCATAGTTGTACACCTCGCTTGAATCAACCAAGAAAATGTATCTTTTTAATTTTTAGATCACACCTTCCTCATCTGTTTTATAACAAAAATTAAACTAGCCAATAAGCAGTATATCAAACTTTTCAAGGATCAAGCTGCCTCTCTTGTGGTTTAAAATGTATTTTTAGTAAGTCAACAAAACTATCTCACTTTAATAAACCAGCACTGAATTAAAGAAGAGAATTATCTAATCTGTTAGACACATAAAGTACTTTATTATTATATATTGATTTCTTGTTCAGTAAGCAATTCTCTGACAAAAATTTGATTTTTCAAGTACCTAAATGCTGAGAAAGGATTATGGTATGGCATATAAACTGGTATTTAAAATACTGAAAATCTGTAGGTCTATTCATGTGTTTATTTCCATTTTAATTGATGAGTCAGAATCCTGTAATTTTGAGTAAGAATCAATTCCTAAAGCCTAATAGAGTTCAATGTTCCAGTTAGAAAATCTGAGTACCCTAGCCTGGTCTTGATGTCAATACCACTGTAGTGATCTGAAGGCCCTCAGGGGAAGATACTTCCACCTGCCACCAAACACCAGTTTTTAGTATAGGTAAAGGATATATTCCTTGATTGTTTCAGAAAAACTATATAAATAAGCTTGAAGTTCCTTACATCTACCTTCCAACTCTACCTTCCAATGTATCCAAACCCTTCATTTGAGGAAAACCTTGAATCTGTTATTTCAGACTAGTGTTCTATCTCTCTCACCTTCTAGAGTCACACATATTCTACAGAGTTTGTTTTTAGAACCAAAAATGAAGTTATTATGACTGGTCAGGAGAGATTTGTTTCATTACATACAGTTAATAAGAATTAAAATTCTATCTATTTAATGCATGTACCAATGGCTTCTCTACTTAAGATCCGTTCAGATATTATAAATGAGAAATAAATTTTGACAGGTCTATTATCAATCCCAGGTTTCAATATCCACAACGAATTACAGCACGTTAAAAGATTTGCTTTGTTTATATCACTTCTTCCCTATTAAAATGTTGTGACAAGGTGGCAGAAGAGCTATTTTTATTTTGCTGACCAGCACTTCTCTTTCTCTCTCAATCAGTACTCTTTGTGGCTAATTTATATAAAGCTTTATTCATACTGGATTTGATAGCATTAATAGTTATATGTATTTCAAATATATAAGTCATAACCTAAGATTGGGCTTCCCTTGGTGGCTCAAACAGTAAAGAATCTGCCTGCAATGCAGGAGACCCGGGTTTGATCCTTGTGTTGGGAAGATCTCCTGGAGAAGGGAATGGCACCCCACTCCAGTATTCCTGCCTGGAGAAGTCCATGGACAGAGGAGCCTAATGGGCTATAGTCCATGGGGTCACATAGCGTCAGACACGACCGAGCGACTAACATACATACACAACCTATGATTAAGTGTTCAAGAAACTGAAGCAACTCTTACAGCATATTTCAGATGAAAAAGTAGCTTCACAAATTCTATTTTGTGAAAATAAAAGAACCAAACTGAACCGTTCGCTCCGTCGTGTCTAACTCTTTGTGACCCCATAGACTGTAGCCTTCCAGGCTTCTCTGTCCATGGGATTTTCCAGGCAATAGAATCCAGGGCTCGAACCTGGGTCTCCTGCGCTGTAGACAGACACTTTACCGTCTGAGCCACCAGGGAAGTCAAATAAAAGAAGAAACTACCTTAAATCCATGGAGATAAATGAAATTGAATGTGCTAAGTAGCTGACCCAAATCTTGAGACTAAATTTACCAGGTTTATAAAAATACCTGTAACTTCTTTTCTTTTTTTTGTAACTTCTTTTCAATTGAGTAAACATATTGTTTCATTTAAATAGCACATTATTATTTCAAGCTATTGTTTATATTTTTTAAATGTTAAAATAATTAAGATCCAAAAATAATTTAGTTAAAAATAATAAAATAAAACCTAACAATAATTTATTCCACATCATATCATCTATTAGGATTTCTATCCATAAAATATCTCAAAGAATCTTCAGTTTTCTTCTCAGCAACTTTTCTATGAACAATTTAATTTGCTTTATACAAGAGTGGTGTAACTCAAGGTCACCAAGTTATTAGACTTATAAACTGAAGGACCATGAAGGTGCATCTCAGAATATTTAAGTCAATTTCAGTAAATGAGAAAATTAATGAAGGAACTGACATATCAATCATAAAAATAAAGAGAAAGGGAATGCAATAACCTAATTAATAATCCAATTGAAATATTCATCATTACAAATGAAATAAAATAATTATTGGCTCTGGGTTGAATCCAGACACTTAAAAATTTGACAATTTTACTAGCACATTAAAACAGTCATTATTTACTGTAAATACATTTATACATGTCTGTAAGTAAGCTTTTTAATTCCTATGAAGATATTGTATCTGTGTATGTCTGTTGGACAGCCTTCAGATTTGCATTAGCTAATTATTTCATAGTGTAAGCAATGCATTTCTGGACAAGTTTTCAGGATGTGCAATATTATATATTGTACCTATAAATAACAGATAAAAATCTTTAGAAATTATGGAGATAGACCTGCTTGAAGGCATAGAAATTGAAATCACCTTGTCTATCCTGACAGGGAATGGTCATTGACTTTCTAATAGCTAATTAAATGTATCTTCATAATAAAGAATGAAACCAAAGTTATGCACGCAAAGCTGAAAGACTATTGCCCTATTAGATTTAAACTTGAAAAGCCAAACTAAAGACTGTAATAAAATTTTGCCACTTTTCCTCAATATTTATTTGATAATTTATGAGACACAAGCATATGTACATGATTTTATAAAACAAGGTACAATATATGTATGCATGTATATGTACATTCACATATATGTGTGTTTATATATACAGACATACATATTTTTCACAAAACCAGTTAATTGTTTTTCATGTTTTGTTTGTACCTCTTTTCTCATTCCCATTCTAACAGGCATTGCTGTCTATGCCTGGACACTGATGTTAACAACTTTCTAATAAACATTTTCATATTTTTCATGCTTATGTATTTTTATTAAATTAGAGAAACATACACATATGAACCTATGCTTTTTGTATCTTGTTTTTTTATTTACATAAAGATCTAGTTTAGTAAAAAATAATATGTTTATATTTGCTTAGGCAAAAATAGAAATAATAGAAATAAGTCTATCAAAATGTAATATGCTAATTGTCATGGTCTCCTGGTGTATCTTGTTTTTACCCCACTTAAAAATATCTCTGAAAATCTTGCCAAATAATAGATACTATTTTTGTGCCTAACATACTTTATGGTATGGGAGATCATATGATATGGCTTACCAATTTTCTTTGATGGCATTCACCCAGATTATGGGTTTTAACACCATAAAAATCACAAAATATCCTTGTATACATGTCTAGTTTTTTATTCTTAGATGGTAGATTCTCAAGGAATGAAATTACTGGGTTCACAGAGTAAAAGAAACTGTGTATTTATAAAATACAGTTTTCTTGCAAAGTGAAATCTATAGTTTTTATTGTTTATTTTTAGTTTAATATGCTATCATTAATCTTGCTTCATTTGTCAGACTGCAGTATTGTGTAAAGAACTCAGGTGACAGTCTCATTTTTCTTTTCCTTAGATTTCAGGAATTCTGTAAGAAAATATTTTCAAGCATCTTCTAGGTTCAGCTCAGTAAACCTTTTAATAGAGAGAAGCAATTCTCTTGCAGTTCATCCAAAATGTCTTTGGTAATATATGTCTTAGTAAAGCACTGTTTCTTTCCTCTGGACTTTCTATATTTACAGGTAGAGCCAACTGGATCTACATTCCAAATATCCTTTTTGCTTTGACATTTTCATCTTTCCTAATGTTGTTTGTATTATGAGATAATTATTGTGTTTTGTCATTCAGTTCACTTAAAAAGCATGCAATATAAACTAAAAAATTCTTCTTGGATGTTCATGATTTTTAGGTCCAGAAAATATATAAACCGCAGTTAAGGTCAATACACACTTTCAAGCACTTAAAGGAAAAGAAAAATTTGAAATATGTATTCTTTGGTAAAGAGTTAGGGAACTTCAATTCTGGTTGTGTTTTCAAGTGGCCTGCCAAGTAAAATAAGAGAAAAATGAAACAAAAACAGATTCTGAAAATTCAATGGGAACAATATCAGTAAACATATAAATACTTATCAAAATGTGTTCTCTAAATTTTTAAAGAAAATTCACTTTTTGTTCTCTTTGGCTGACTAGTATTTTAAACGTTAACAATTTACTATAAAATAAATCTAGGTTATATTGTATAATTCAAAAATAGGCAAATTTCACAACATATTAATATGAAGAATGTGAAGGGAATCCAAAGTTTAATGATATAAACAAAGCACAAGATGTGCATTCTAAGCTTGATTTTTGAGATATTAATAAAATTTGTCAATCTAATTGAAAATTTAAATTTATATATATTATATAGAGGTTTTGAAATTTTGTAATTGAAAACTTAATTTCTAAGTGGTTTAGTACAATTTTTCTTTTAAAGAGTAAACCTAAACTTTCAATTAGAAATTAAAATAGTGATTATACTCAATAATTATTTATTAATAATAAAGTCACATTGCTAATTCATTTCAACAGGAAATTTATAATAGATACATAAAAATTAAGATTTTTCAAAATGGAAAATGTTCCCAATGTGGAATTTTTTACTAGAGTAAGTAGTTTGTCATATTTTCACTGTTATTTTTTACTCCTTCAGAAAAATTTGACAGTTTATGAGAAAACCAATGTGGAGTCATTTAAATCATCTAGCTGACACTAGTTTTTAAATATGAGTCATTTTTTATCCATGCAATTTCATTCAGTTTATAATTGTTTCTTATTCTCAAATTTCCAGTGAGTTTTATTAGTTGACTATTCATCAGTGCAAAAATACATCTGAGGTTTTTTTTTAGTAATGATTTTGTTACTAAAATTTTGAAAACATAGAATGTACCTAATCTATGTAATTTTTTGGGTACTCCATATTATTTTGAATAAGTTCACACTATGATTGTAAATAATATTCATGAATGTAAAGTATGTGTATATCCATGTATGTATCCATGTGTGTATACATACACACACATACATATAAATATAAATTAATTAATAGACACTAATATATGTATATAGAAAGAGAAGAGAGAAACCACATAGAATTGTATTCGTGTGAAACGTATGAATATAATCTTTTTGGATTTCATTCAAAGATTAATATATAGTTTTGAAAGCTATATATATATTTTATATGTATCTTGATATACTGACAGTTGTGAAGGAAATAATATTTAAACTTGCATGTAAACTTAACTTAGATCATTTTTCTGTTTTCCAAAGAAATGATTCACACTTTAAATAGGTAAATAAAATGAAGTTTTCATTGATAAGAGATAAAACTGAACATACATGATTCTGAAAGAAAGTTTATATAGTAGAATATATAAGTCTAGAGAATACAATCCCAGTTAATAAAGCAGTAATCTACAACATGACAGTGCAAATGTATAAAAGATGATACTTCTATTTTTTCTGAATGTGTTTATTATTTTTCATATTGTGTATTTAAATGTAAGCCATATGCTTTTAAATACTTTAACCCATTCGAAATATACATTATAAATATTATATTTTCTTTCCAAGTTATCCAGTGATTGTTTTATATTTATATTTTTCAGGAATCACAATTCGCTCTGATACATTACCAATAGTGAAAATCCTCCATAAAGATTGTGAGTACACTCTGTTACACTTGTTTGAGATCCATTCACAGCTAATTTTAACCTTAAAATGGAGGTATTTTGGTTTGAACAAATGGTACACGTGGAAAAATCTTAACTGCTTTGTTTTTTAAATCCAAGGTTTATATGCTAGCTACTGTATATTCTCAACAAATACTTGTTTAATAAAACAATTAAGACTAAAATATTAGCAGATTTTGAGGCTGATGGACATAATTTCAAATGACAGTTTTGTAATTTTTCATGTATGTACTTTCATGAGTTATTCAATCTCAGTAACTGTTATTCATTTTATGCAATAAGCATTAGAAAAAAAATGACAAGATTACAAATTGTTTTAAAAAGCAAATAACTAATATGTTCGGTGGCTCAAACAGTAAAGAATCTGCGTGTAACATGGCAGACCCAGATTCGATTCCCAGGTCAGAAAGACCCACTGGAGGAGGAAATGGCAACTCACTCCTGTATTTTCCTTGGAAAATTTCATGGACAGAGAAGCCTGGCAGGCTACAGTACATGCAAAAAGTCAGACATGACTCAGTGACTAACACACACAGAAATAGAAAAATAATGCATTATACCTTGTATTAGTACTGTGTGTTTATATTTGAACTTGAGGTCAAAATGTTAGTGGTAGTGACTAATCTCAAAATAGTTATGCAATATTCTTCTACTTTAACTTGAAAAATGTAGAGCAAAAGATAATTCCAAAATGAGTGAAAAAAAATAAGAGAAAGTGTTCTCTTTCTTTTGCTTTTCATAATCAGCATACATTTACTCCTTTTCCTAATACAGACACCATGCATCAGTTTGAGATACAAGTATGCTTATTTCCTGTCAAGATTTTCTTTCCTTTTATGACAAGGCACTGAGAAGATGACCCAGATGAACTCATAGTTAGGATTACCATCCTTAAAAAAATATTAGGATGCATGAATTTACAGTTACTACAAGTCCTTTAAATCTGTTTAAAGCCTCAACAATACCATTCTAAAATAATTTTAATTAAGTAATTCTTATAAATTCTCTCTTCAGATTATAGCAATCAAACATGTTTGATAAACCAAGTAAAATTTTCTAAAAACAAAAATGCAAGCTATTATTTTCCTCATCTCTACCTGACTCCCTTAATATGAGGTTACTTTGATCAAATTGCATGTGCATTTTAAGTAAGATATTTACAAATCACATTAAAACTTCATATATTACATTTATATATGTAATGCACATTGATTTTCACTTTCAGTTCAGTTCAGTCACTCAGTCGTGTCCAACTCTTTGCAACCCCATAAATCACAGCACACCAGGCCTTCCTGTCCATCACCAACTCTTGGAGTTTACCCACTCATGTCCATTGAGTCAGTGATGCCATCTAGCCATCTCATGCTCTGTCGTTCACTTCTCCTCCTGCCCCAGTCCCTCCCAGCATCAGGGCCTTTTCTAATGAGTCAACTTCTCATGAGGTGGCCAAAGTATTGGATTTCAGCTTTAGCATCATTCCTTTCAATGAACACCCAGGACTGATCTCCTTTAGAATGGAGTGGTTGGATCTCCTTGCAGTCCAAGGGACTCTCAAGAGTCTTCTGCAACACCACAGTTCAAAAGCATCAATTCTTCAGCGCTTAGCTTTCTTCACAGTCCAACTCTCACATCCATACATGACCACTGGAAAAACCATAGCCTTGACTAGATGAACCTTTTTTGGCAAAATTTTCCTTCCAAAGAGTAAGCATCTTTTAATTTCATGGCTGCAATAATCATCTGCAGTGATTTTGGAGCCCCCCAAAATAAAGTCTGACACTGTTTCCACTATTTCCCCATCTATTTCCCATGAAGTGATGGGACCAGATGCCATGATCTTAAGCCAACTTTTTCACTCTCCTCTTTCACTTTAATCAAGAGGCTTTTTAGTTCCTCTTCACTTTCTGCCATAAGGGTGGTGCCATCTGCATATATGAGGTGATTGATATTCTCCTGGCAATCTTGATTCCAGCTTGTGCTTCTTCCAGCCCAGCGTTTCTCATCATGTACTCTGCATATAATTTAAATAAGCAGGATGCCAGTATACAGCCTTGATGTACTCCTTTTCCTATTTGGAACCAGTCTGTTGTTGCATGTCTATTATTTCAGTTTTGACCTACAATTGTCAAAATTTTATATAAATTTAATTTATGGATATCTGTTGTTTATAATTATGCTTTTTAACAATTTCTTCTCCAGATATTTATTTTAATAATTAACACAATCTATTGGCATTTTGCTTTATATTATGCTTAGCCACTTTACAAGACTAAGAATTGCCATTTTTAAATTAAAATTTCTTCAGTTTTTCAAGAGTCAAATTATCAGTGAAACAATATATATATTTTTTCTTCTTGCTTCTTGGAGACATTAAAAATAAATTATGGTGGTAGAAAATTTATGTGTTCCTGACTTTAAATGAAATTTTATTTTTTTCTACTAATGTAGATAATTTTTATTAAGATTTTCTAATAAAAATGTATTAAGTATTTTATGTACATCAGTTCAGTTCAGCTCAGTTCAGTCTCTCAGTCATGTCCAACTCTTTGCGACCCCATGAATCGCAGCACGCCAGGACTCCCTGTCCATCATCAATTCCCAGAGTTCACTCAGACTCATGTCCATCGAGTCAGTGATGCCATCCAGCCATCTCATCCTCTGTCATCCCCTTCTCCTGTCCCCAATCCCTCCCAGCATCAGAGTCTTTTCCAATGAGTCAACTCTTCGCATGAGGTGGCCAATGTACTGGAGTTTCAGGTTTAGCATCATCCCTTCCAAAGAACACCCAGGACTGATATCCTTTAGAATGAACTGGTTGGATCTCCTTGCAGTCCAAGGGACTCTCAAGAGTCTTCTCCAACACCACAGTTCAAAAGCATCAATTCTTCAGTGCTCAGCTTTCTTCACAGTCCAACTCTCATATCCATACATGACCAGTGGAAAAACCATAGCCTTGACTAAATGAAACTTTGTTGGCAAAGCAATGTCTCTGCTTTTCAATATGCTATTTAGGTTGGTCATAACTTTTCTTCCAAGGAGTAAGTGTCTTTTAATTTCATGGCTGCAGTCATACTGGCATACTATTACACAAATCCTTCAATTGCAAGATTACACATTTATTAATTAAATATGTTTGATTATTTATTTATGCTCTGTCTCCTTAACAAATATTTGAGACAATTATAAGAAAATATAATGGCAATACTTAATTGTAATACTGCATTTAAATATTTTATGTACTTAAATGTAAAAGAATGTATTAAGATTTCCTATATTTTTATAGAAATGCTTTTATCACATTTAAGACATTTCTTTTTTCTTTTTTAAAAAATTAATTAGTTTAATTTACAATATTGATTGGTTTTGCCATACATTGACTTAAATCCACCATGATTGTACATGTGTTTCCCATCCTGACTCCCTCTCCCACCTTCCTCCCCATCCCATCCCTCTGGGTCATCCCAGTGCACCAGCCCCAAATATCCTGTATCATGCATCAAACCTGGACTGGTGATTCGTTTCACATATGATATTTTATGTGTTTCAATGCCATTCTCCCATATCATCCCACTCTCACCCTCTCCCACAGAGTACAAAAGACTGTTCAATACATCTATGTCTCTTTTGCTATCTCGCATACAGGATTATCATTATCTTCTTTCTAAATTCGTATTTAATTGTTAGTATACTGTATAGGTGTTTTTTTCTGTCTTGCTTACTTTCCTCTGTATAATAGGATCCAGTTTCATCCATCTCATTAGAACTGATTCAAATGTATTCTTTTTAATGGCTGAGTAATATTCCATTGTGTATATATACCATGGCTTTCTTATCCATTCATCTGCTGATGGATATCTAGGTTGCTTCCATTTCCTGGCTATTATAAATAGTGCTATGACGAACATTGGGGTACATGTGTCTCTTTTGATTCTGGTTTCCTCAGTGTGTATGCCCAGCAGTGGGATTGCTGGGTCATATGGCAGTTCTATTTCCAGTTTTTAAAGGAATCTCCACACTGTTCTCCATAGTGGCTGTACTAGTTTGCATTCGCACCAACAGTGTAAGAGGGTTCCCTTTTCTCCATACCCTCTCCAGCATTTATTGCTTGTAGACTTTTGGATAGCAGCCATCCTGACTGGCATGAAATGGTACCTCACTGTGGTTTTGATTTGCATTTCTCTGATAATGAGTGATGTTGAGCAACTTTTCATGTGTTTGTTAGCCATCTGTATCTCTTCTTTGGAGAAATGTCTGTTTAGTTCTTTGGCCCATTTTTTTTATTGGGTCATTTATTTTTCTGGAGTTGAGTTGCAGGAGTTGCTTGTATATTTTTGAGATTAATTATTTGTCCATTGCTTCATTTGCTATTATTTTCTCCCATTCTGAAGGCTGTCTTTTCACGTTGCTTACAGTTTCCTTTGTTGTGCAGAAGCTTTTAAGTTTAATTAGGTCCTATTTGTTTATTTTTGTTTTTATTTCTAATATTCTGGGAGATGGGTCATAGAGGATCCTGCTGTGGTTTATGTCGGAGAGTGTTTGCCTATGTTTTCCTCTAGGAGTTTAATAGTTTCTGGTCTTACACTTAGATCTTTAATCCATTTTGAGTTTATTTTTGTGTATAGTGTTAGAAAGTGTCCTAATTTCATTCTTTTACAAATGATTGACCGGTTTTCCCAGAACCACTTGTTAAAGAGATTGTCTCTTATCCATTGTAAATTCTTGCTCCTTTGTCAAAGACAAGGTGTCCATAGGTGTGTGGATTTATCTCTGGGCTTTGTATTTTGCTCATTTGATCTATATTTCTGTCTTTGTGCCAGTACCATACTGTCTTGATGACTGTCACTTTGTAGTAGAGACTGAAGTCAGGCAGGTTGATTCCTCCAGTTCCATTCTTCTTTCTCAAGATTGCTGTGGCTATTCGAGGTTTTTTGTATTTCCATACAAATTGTGAAATTATTTGTTCTAGTTCTCTGAAAAATACCATTGGTAGCTTGATAGGGATTGCATTGAATCTATAGATTGCTTTGGTTAGTATACTCATTTTCACTATATTGATTCTTCCCATCCATGAACACGATATGTTTTTCCATCTACTTGTGTCCTCTTTGGTTTCTTTCACCAGTGTTTTATAATTTTCTATATATAGGTCTTTTGTTTCTTTGGGTAGATATATTCCTAAGTATTTTATTCTTTTTGTTACAATGGTGAGTGGAATTGTTTCCTTAATTTCTCTTTCTGTTTTCTCATTATTAGTGTATAGGAATGCAAGGGATTTCTGTGTGTTAATTTTATATCCTACAACTTTACTATACTCATGGATTAGCTCTGGTAATTTTCTGGTGGAGTCTTTAGGGTTTCCTATGTAGAGGATCATGTCATCTGCAAACAGTGAGAGTTTTACTTCTTCTTTTCCAGTTTGGATTCCTTTTATTTCTTTTTCTGCTCTGATTGCTATGGCGAAAACTTCCAAAACTATGTTGAATAGTAGTCATGACAGTGGGCACCCTTGTCTTGTTCCTGACTTTGGGGGAAATGCTTTCAATTTTTCACCATTGAGGATAATGTTTGCTGACGTTTGTCGTATATAGCTTTTCCTATGTTGAGGCATGTTTTTTCTATTCCTGCTTTCTGGAGTTTTTTTTTTTTTTTTATCATAAATGGATAATGAATTTTGTCAAATGCTTTCTCTGCATCTTTTGAGATAATCATATGGTTTCTATTTTTAAATTTTTTAATGTGGTGTATTACATTGTTTGATTTGTGGATATTGAAGAATCCTTGCATCCCTGGGATAAAGCCCACTTGGTCATGATGTATGATCTTTTAAATATATTGTTGGATTCTGTTTGCTAGAATTTTGTTAAGGATTTTTGCATCTATGTTCATCAGTGATATTGGCCTTTAGTTTTCTTTTTTTGTGACATCTTTGTCAGGTTTTGGTATTAGGGTGATGGTGGCCTCATAGAATGATTTTGGAAGTTTATCTTCTGCAATTTCCTGGAAGAGTTTGAGTCGGATAGGTGTTAGTTCTCTAAATTTTTGGTAGAATCAGCTGTGAAGCCGTGCGGTCCTGGGCTTTTTTTTGTTGGAAGATTTCTGATTACAGTTTCAATTTCCATGTTTGTAATGGGTTTGTTAAGATTTTCTATTTCTTCCTGGTTCAATTTTGGAAAGCTGTACTTTTCTAGGAATTTGTCCATTTCTTCCAAGTTGTCCATTTTATTTGCATATAGTTGCTGATAATAGTCTCTTATGATCCTTGTATTTTTGTGTTGTCTGTTGTGATCTCTCCATTTTCATTTCTAATCTTGTTGATTTTATTTTTCTATTTTTCTCCCTTTGTTTCTTGATGAGTCTTGCTAATGGTTTGACAGTTTTATTTATCTTCTCAAAGAACCAGCTTTTGATTTTGTTGATTTTTGCTATGGTCTCTTTTGTTTCTTTTGTATTTATTTCTGCCCTAATTTTTAAGATTTCTTTCCTGCTACTAACCCTGGGGTTCATAATTTCTTCCTTTTCAAGTTGCTTTAGTTATAGAGTTAGGTTATTTATTTGACTTTTTTCTTGTCTCTTGAGGTAAGTCTGGATTGCTATGAACCTTCCCCTTAGTACTGCTTTTACAGTGTCCCATAGACTTTGGGTTGTTTGGTGTCATTTTCATTTGTTACTATGCATATTTTGATTTCTTCTGTGACTTTTTGGTTATTCCGCAGCGTGTTGTTCAGCCTCCATATGTTGGGATTTTTAATAGTTTTTCTTCTGTAATTGACATCCAATTTTAATGCATTGTGGTTAGAAAAGATGCTTGGAATGATTTCAGGTTTTTGTTTTTGTTTTTTTTTTAAATTACCAAAGCTAGATTTATGGCCCAGAATGTGATCTATCTTGGAGAAGGTTCCATGTGCACTTGAGAAAAAGGTGAAATTCATTGTTTGGGGTGAAATGTCCTATAGATATCAATTAGGTCTAGCTGGTCTATTGTATCATTTAAAGTTTGTGTTTCCTTGTTAATTTTCTGTTTAGTTGATCAATCCATAGGTGTGAGTGGGATACTAATGTCTCCCACTATTATTGTGTTATTGTTAATTTCCCCTTTCATACTTGTTACTATTTGTTTTACATATTGTAGTGCTCCTATGTTGGGTGCATATATATTTATGATTGTTATATCTTCTTGGATTGATCCTTTGATCATTATGTAGTGTCCTTCTTTGTCTCTTTTCACAGCCTTTGTTTTAAAGTCTATTTTATCTGATATAAGTATTGTTACTCCTGCTTTCTTTTGATCTCTATTTGCATGGAATATCTTTTTCCAGCCCTTTACCTTCAGTCTTTATTTGTCCCTTGTTTTGAGGTGGGTCTCTTGTAGACAACATATATAGGGGTCTTGTTTTTGTATCCATTCAGCCAGTCTTTGTCTTTTGGTTGGGGGCATTCAACTCATTTACATTTAAAGTAATTATTGATACATATGATTTCATTGCCATTTACTTTATTGTTTTGGGTTCAAGTGTATACACCCTTTCTGTGTTTCCTGTCTAGAGAAGATCCATTAGCATTTGTTGGAGAGCTGGTTTGGTGGTGCTGAATTCCCTGAGCTTTTGCTTGTCTATAAAGCTTTTGATTTCTCCTTCATATTTGAGTGAGATCCTTGCTAGGTACAATAATCTGGGCTGTAGGTTATTTTCTTTCATCACTTTAAGTATGTCCTGCCATTCCCTTCTGGCCTGAAGAATTTCTATTGAAAGATCACCTGTTATCCTTATGGAAATCCCCTTGTGTGTTATTTGTTGTTTTTCCCTTGCTGGTTTTAATATTTGTTCTTTGTGTTTGATCTTTGTTAATTTGACTAATATGTGTTTTGGGGTGTTTTGCCTTGGGTTTATCCTGTTTGAGACTCTCTGGTTTTCTTGGACTTGGGTGATTATTTCCTTCCCCATTTAAGGTAGTTTTCAACTATTATCTCCTCAAGTATTTTCTCATGGTCTTTCTTTTTGTCTTCTTCTTCTGGGACTCCTATGATTTGAATGTGGGGCATTTAACTATGTCACAGAGGTCTCTGAGGTTGTCCTAATTTCTTTTAATAATTTTTTTCTTTTTCCTCTCTGTTTCACTTATTTCTACCATTCTATCTTCTACCTCACTTATCCTATCTTCTGCCTCCGTTATTTTACTGTTGGTTCCCTCCAGAATGTTTTTTATCTCATTTATTGCATTATTCGTTATATATTGACTCTTTTTATTTCTTCTAGGTCCTTGTTAAACCTTTCTTGCATCTTCTCGATCCTTGTCTCCAGGCTATTTAGCTGTAACTCCAATTTGTTTTCAAGATTTTGGATCATTTTCACAATCATTATTCAGAATTCTTTATCAGGTAGATTCTCTATCTCTTCCTGTTTTGTTTGGTTTGGTGGACATTTATCCGGTTCCTTTACCTGCTGGGTATTTCTCTGCCTTTTCATCTTGTTTATATCACTGTGTTTGGGGTGGCTTTTCTGTATTCTTGCAGTTGACGGTTCCTTTTTATTGTGGAGGTTCCTCGCTGTGAGTGGGGTTGGACGGGTGGCTTGTCAAGGTTTTCTGGTTAGGGAAGCTTGTGTCAGTGTTCTGGTGCGTGGAGCTGGATTTCTTCTTTCTGGAGTGAAATGAAGTGTCCAGTAATAGGTTCTGAGATGTCAGTGAGTTTGGTGTAACTTTGGTCAGCCTGTATATTGAGGCTCAGAGTTATGTTTCTGTGTTGCTGGAGAATTTGCATGGTATGTCTTGCTTTGGAGCTTGTTGGCCCTTGGGTGGTGCTTGGTTTCAGTGTAGGTAAGAGGCCATTTGATGAGCTCCTATTGATTAATGTTCCCTGGATTCAGGAGTCCTCTGGTGTTCTCAGGATTTGGACTTAAGCCTCCCGCCTCTGGTTTTCAGTTTTATCCCTACAGTAGCCTCAAGACTTCTCCATTTATACAGCACCAATGATAAAACATCTAGGCTAATGATGAAAAGTTTCTTGACAGTGAGGGACACCTGGAGAGGTACACAGAGTTACATGGAGAAGAGAAGAGGGAGGAGGGAGATAGAGGTGACCAGGAGGAGAAGAGGGGGAATTAAAAAGAGAGAGAGCAAGCTAGCCAGTAATCACTTCCCTACGTGCCCACCACAGTCTGGATCCCTCAGAGATGTTCACGGAGTTACATAGAGAAGAGAAGAGGGAGGAAGGAGACAAAGGTGGCCAGGAGGATAAAAAGGGGAATCAAAAGCAGAGAGACAAGTCAAGCCCATAATCAGTTCCCTAAGTGTTCTCAACAGCCTGGGAACACACAAAGAGATTCACTGAGTTGGGTAGAGAAGAAAAGGGGGAGGGGTGAGATAGAGGCAACTTAGTGGAGAAAAAGGAGAGTCAAAAGGGGGAGAGAGCAATCAGGCCAGTGATCTCACTCCCAAGTAAAAATGGGTACTGAAGATTGGGTTCTTAAAGGTACAAAGTTGATAACAAATACCAAAAAACAAAGATTAAAAATCTTGAGTAGAGATTAGATTTTCAAAACTATAATATTAAAAAAAAATACTCCAAAAAAGCAAACAAACAAAAAGAAAACACACAAAGCCACAGAAATTGTAAAATACACATAAATGAAGTTTGCTTTAAAAATAGGGTATTTCTTTTCTTTTATTTTTTCCAAGGTAATGAGTTCAGTTCAGTCGTGTCTGACTCTTTGCGACCCCATGAATTACAGCACACCAGGCCTCCCTGTCCATCAGCAACTCCCGGAGTTCACTCAGACTCACGTCCATTAGTTAGTGATGCCACCCAGCCATCTCACTCTCTGTCGTCCCCTCCTGCTCCTGCCCCCAATCCCTCCCAGCATCAGAGTCTTTTCCAACGAGTCAATTCTTGGCATGAGGCGGCCAAAGTATTGGAGTTTCAGCTTCAGCAACATTCCCTCCAAAGAAATCCCAGGGCTGATCTCCTTCAGAATGTACTGGTTGGATCTCCTTGCAGTCCAAGGGACTCTCAAAAGTATTCTCCAACACCACAGTTCAAAAGCATCAATTCTTTGGTGCTCAGCGTTTTTCACAGTCCAATTCTCACATCCATACATGACGGCAGGAAAAACCATAACCTTGACTAGACGGAACTTTATTGGCAAACTAATGTCTCTGCTTTTGAATATAGTATTTAGTTTGGTCATAACTTTTCTTCGAAGGATTAAGTGTCTTTTAATTTCATGGCTGCAATCACCTTCTGCAGTGATTTTGGAGCCCCCCCAAAAAAAGTCTGACACAGTTTCCACTGTTTCCCCATCTATTTTCCATGAAGTAATGGGACCAGATGCCATGATCTTCATTTTCTGAATGTTAAGCTTTAAGCCAACTTTTTCATTGTCCACTTTCACTTTCATCAAGGGGCTTTTTAGTTCCTCTTCACTTTCTGCCATAAGGGTGGTGTCATCTGCATATCTGAGGTGATTGATATTTCTCCCAGGAATCTTGATTCCAGCTTGTGTTTCTCCCAGTCCAGCGTTTCTCATGATGTACTCTGCATAGAAGTTAAATAAGCAGGTGACAATATACAGCCTTGATGTACTCCTTTTTCTATTTGGAACCAGTCTGTTGTTCCATGTACTGTTCTAACTGTTGCTTCCTGACCTGCATACAGATTTCTCAAGAGGCAGGTCAGGTGGTCTGGTATGCCCATCTCTTTAAGAATTTCCCACAGTTTACTGTGATCCACACAGTCAAAGGCTTTGGCATAGTCAATAAAGCAGAAATAGATGTGTTTCTGGAACTCTCTTGCATTTTCCATGATCCAACAGATGTAGGCAATTTGATCTCTGGTTCTTCTGCCTTTTCTAAAACTAGCTTGATCATCAGGAGGTTCACGGTTCACGTACTGCTGAAGCCTGGCTTGGAGAATTTTGAGCCTTACTTTACTAGCGTGTGAGATAAGTACGATTGTGTGGTATTTTGAGCATTCTTTGGCATTGCCTTTCTTTGAGATTGGAAGGAAAACTGGCCTTTTCCAGTCCTGTGGCCACTGCTGGGTTTTCCAAATTTGCTGGCATATTGAGTGCAACACTTTCACAGCATCATTTTTCAGGATTGGAGATAGCTCAACTGGAACTCCATTACCGCCACTAGTTTTGTTCATAGTGATGATTTCTAAGGCCCACTTGACTTCACATTCCAGAATGTCTGGCTCTAGGTCAGTGATCACACCATCGTGATTATCTGGGTCATGAAGATCTTTTTTGTACAGTTCTTCTGTGTATTCTTGCCACCTCTTCTTAATATCTTCTGCTTCTGTTAGGTCCATACCATTTCTGTCCTTTATCGAGCCCATTTTTGCATGAAATATTCCCTTGGTATCTCTAATTTTCTTGAAGAGATCTCTAGTCTTTCCAATTCTATTGTTTTCCTCTATTTCTTTGCATTAATCGCTGAAGAAGGCTTCCTTATCTCTTCTTGCTATTCTTTGGAACTCTGCATTCAGATGCTTATATCTTTCCTTTTCTCCTTTGCTTTTCACTTCTCTTCTTTTCACAGCTATTAGTAAGGCCTCTCCAGACAGCATTTTGTTTTTTTGCGTTTCTTTTCCATGGGCATGGTCTTGATCCCTGTCTCCTGTACAATGTCATGAACTTCATTCCATAGTTCATCAGGCACTCTATCTATCAGATCTAGGCCCTTAAATCTATTTTTCACTTCCACTGTATAATCATAATGGATTTGATTTAGGTCATACCTGAATGGTCTAGTGGTTTTCCCTACTTTCTTCAATTTAAGTCTGAATTTAGTAATAAGGAGTTCATGATCTGAGCCACAGTCAGCTCCTGGTCTTTTTTTTTTTTTTTTTTTTTTGACTCTATAGAGCTTTTCCATCTTTGGCTGCAAAGAATATAATCAATCTGGTTTTGGTCTTGACCATCTGGTGATGTCCATGTATAGAGTCTTCTCTTGTGTTGTTGGAAGAGGGTGTTTGTTATGACCAGTGCATTTTCTTGGCAAAACTCTATTAGTCTTTGCCCTGCTTCATTCCATATTCCAAGGCCAAATTTGCCTGTTACTCCAGGTATTTCTTAAATTCCTACTTTTGCATTCCAGTGCCCTTTAATGAAAAGGACATTTTTTTGGGTATTAGTTCTAAAAGGCCTTGTAGGTCTTCATAGAACCATTCAACTTCAGCTTCTTCAGCATTACTGGTTGGGGCTTAGACGTGGATTACTGTGATACTGAATGGTTTGCTTTGGAAACGAACAGAGATCATTCTGTCGTTTTTGAGACTGCATCCAAGTACTGCATTTTGGATCTTTTGTTGACCATGATGGCCACTCCATTTCTTCTGAGGGATTCCTGCCCGCAGTAGTATATATAGTGGTCATCTGAGTTAAACTCACCCGTTACAGTCCATTTTAGTTCGCTGATTCCTAGAATGTCGACATTCACTCTTGCCATCTCTTGTTTGACCACTTCCAATTTGCCTTGATCATGGACCTGACATTCCAGGTTCCTATGCAATATTGCTCTTATAGCATCGGACTTTGCTTCTATCCCAGTCATGTAGGTTATAAAAATGAAAATTAAAGAAGTAATGCGGATTTTAACAAAAAATAAAATAAAATAAATTTTTTAATTAAAAAATGATAATAGTAAAAATATATCTAAGACTTTCTCTGGAGTTGTTGCGGACAGTGTGGGGTCAGTTAATTCTCAGATAGTTCCTTGGTCTGGCTTGTACTTCTCACAGTCTATAGGCCCCTTCCTGTGTAGTTGGTGCTAACTACAGGGTTTTAATCTATTGCACTTGTCACTTCCAAATCGGTTCCCTCTGTTTATTTTAGCTTCCTCTGTTTGCTGGTCTCTTCACTGTCTAATTTCCACCCTGACACAAGGGGCACAGTGGCGGTCACTTTTTTTTTTTTAGGCTTGCTTATTCAGTTGTGCTTTCAGGATGGAGGACCACCGCAAACAAAGATCACTGGTGTGTGTTCACAGTGATTCGGGCACACTGGGTTTGTTCCCACTAAAACGTGTGTGCTTTCCTAGTCTACACTGCTCAGACTCTAGATTGCTCTGCTGAGAACTGTCTGATGTGGGCCCTGGTTTGCATGCAGTTCCCAGGTCTAAGCCGCTCAGGTTCAGGTTTTTGTGTACTCCACAAAGGCACAGACTTGCTTGGGCCTGTGTTTTGCGCCCATTCCAGTTTTGAGAAGCTCAAATGACCAGGTCCTTAAGAGCGTGTAGTCTCCACCAGTTGAAGGCTGTAACTTATCCCCTCCCTCATCCCAGCCACTAGGTTTTCTGGGTGTACAATGGGTGCACCTTCTCAGGTGTGCCGTGAATCTCTTCTGGGAAGCTAATCTCTGGCTGTGACCTTCCTGGCATTTGCTGACCACCCAGAATCTCAAAAAGTCTTGGTTAGCAATGAAGTCTGCTTGCAGTTTGGTATCAGATGCCTCTCTGGGGCCGCGATTACCCCCTTCCGACTCTGGCTGCCCTCCATTGCCTGTCTGCGGTGGGGGATGGGCCAATCTGCAGCAGCTAGTTCTGCTCAGTCCTTTGTTCTGTGAGCCTGCCTGGCAGAGGTTAGGGCTTTTCACGGGATCCAAGGATAGATATCCCACAGTCTGGGTTGCTATCTCAAGCTAGCTCCCTCAGATTGCCCTCAGGGCATTCAGGCCCGGTTCTTATCCTAAGCAATGCTGCCCGCTTCTCCCTGTACCTCCTCCACTTGCTAGTGGGGCATGCAGACGTTGGGATGTTGCACCTCTGGAAGTTGCTGTTAGGCACATAATCTGCGGGTTTTAATTATTTATTTATTTTTCCTCCCAGTTATTTTGCCCTCTGAGATTCCAAGCCTCACCATAGACCCGCCAGAGAGTGTTTCCTGGTGTTTGGAAACTTATCTCTTTTTTAAGACTTCCTTCCTGGGACGGATCTCCATCCCTACCTCTTTTGTCTCTATTTTTATCTTTTATATTTTGTCCTACCTCCTTTTGGAGAAAATGCGCTGCTTTTTTGGGTGCCTTATGTCCTCTGCCAGCATTCAGAATTTCTTCTGTGGAATTTGCTTAGTGCTCAAATGTTGTTTCAATGAACCTGTGGGGGAGAAAGCAGTCTCCCCATCACATTCTTCCGCCATCGTAGGACCACCTAAGAAATTTCTATTTATATATTCTTAGTGGCAAGAATACACAATAGAACTATACAAAAAAGATCTTCATGACCCAGATAATCACGATGGTGTGATCATTCACCTACAGCCAGATATCCTGGAATGTGAAATCAAGTGGGCCTTAGAAAGCATCACTATGAACAAAGCTAGTAGAGGTGATGGAATTCCAGTTGAGCTATTTCCAATCCTGAAAAATGATGCTGTGAAAGTGCTGCACTCAATATGCCAGCAAATCTAGAAAACCCAGCAATGGCCACAGGACTGGAAAAAGTCAGTTTTGATTCCAATCCCAAAGAAAGGCAATGCCAAAGAATGCTCAAAATACCACACAATTGCACTCATCTCACATGCTAGTAAAGTAATGCTCAAAATACTCCAAACCAGTCTTCAGCAATACATGAACTATGAACTTCCAGATGTTCAAGCTGGTTTTCAAAAAGGCAGAGGAACCAGAGATCAAATTGCCAACATCTGCTGGATCATGGAAAAAGAAAGAGAGTTCCAGAAAAACATCTATTTCTACTTTATTGACTATGCCAAAGCCTTTGACTGTGTGGATCACAATAAACTGTGGAAAATTCTTAAAGAGATGGGCATACCAGACCACCTGACCTGCCTCTTGAGAAACATATATGCAGGTCAGGAAGCAACAGTTAGAACTGGACATGGAACAACAGACTGGTTCCAAATAGGAGTACTCCAAAATAGGATGTACTCCAAAAAGGAGTACATCAAGGCTGTATTTTGTCACCCTGCTTATTTCATTTATATGCAGAGTACATCGTGAGAAACACTGGGCTGGAAGAAGCACAAGCTGGACTCAAAATTGCAGGGAGAAATATCAATAACCTCAGATATGCAGATGACACCACCCTTATGACAGAAAGTGAAGAGGAACTAAAAAGCCTCTTGATGAAAGTGAAAGTGGAGAGTAAAAAAGTTGGCTTAAAGCTCGACATTCAGAAAATGAAGATCATGGCATCTGGTCCCATCACTTCACGGGAAATAGATGGGGAAAGAGTGTTAGACTCTATTTTTTGGGGCTCCAAAATCACTGCAGATGGTGACTGCAGCCATGAAATTAAAAGATGCTTACTTCTTGGAAGGAAAGTTATGACCAAACTCGATAACATTTTGAAAAGCAGAGACATTACTTTGCCAACAAAGGCCCGTCTACTCAAGGCTATGGTTTTTCCAGTAGTCATGTATGGATGTGAGAGTTGGACTGTGAAGAAAGCTGACCACCGAAAAATTGATGCTTTTGAGCTGTCGTGTTGGAGAAGACTCTTGAGAGTCCCTTGGACTGCAAGGATATCCAAACAGTCCCTCCTAAAAGAGATCAGTCCTGGGTGTTCTTTGAAAGGACTGATGATAAAGCTAAAACTCCAGTACTTTGGCCACCTCATGCAAAGAGTTGACTCATTGGAAAAGACTTTGATGCTGGGAGAGATTGGGCTAGGTGGAGAAAGGGGTGACAGAGTATGAGATGGCTGGATGGCATCACTGTCTTGATGGACAAGAGTTTGGGTAAACTCTGGGAGTTGGTGATGGACAGGGAAGCCTGGTGTGCTGCAATTCATTGGGTCACAAAGAGTCGGACATAACTGAGTGACTGAACTGAACTGACACATTTAAAACTAGGAAGGACTGATTTTTCCAAATAACTTTCATAGTTTCCAATATGTTTACAGGTTTTTTCCACTTATTTATACAAAAAAATTATTTTGCTTTAGGAATGCAAAAAATTCGCAGAATCAAGGAAGATTATTAGTGAAGTTGACCAAGCAAAATGGTTTTACAAAGCTTCTGTTAGCTCTGTTTGTATGATTTTTCTAAACTTAAATTTTTTTATTGTATTTTTTGAGTCAAAATTATGTCCTTGGTATTTTTATCAAATACTAGGTACTATGTCAAAGATTTGAAAGAACAAATACCAATTCTTCTCACACTATTGCCAAAACAGAAAAAGAAGAAATACTTTAAACACAATTTACAAATCCAGCATTATCTTAATAACAAAAATCAGACAAGAATACAAAGAGGAAAATCAAATTATAGTCAAATTTCCCTGTTGAACATAAATGTAAAAATCTTCAATAATATTCTAGCAAGAGAATTCATTAATACATTAAAAGGATTACACAACATGGTCCAGTGGGATTTATTTCATAGATGAAAGAAGGCATCAGTATTGGCAAAATAGCAATCAATGTGATGACCACATTAACATAAAGAGGATAAAAAAACAATTATCTCAGTTCAGTTCAGTCTCTCAGCCCTGTCCAACTCTTTGCAACCTCATGGACTGCAGCACACAAGGCCTCCGTGTCAATCAACAACTCCTGGAGTTTACCCAAACTCATACCCATCAAGTTGGTGATGCCAACCAACCATCTCATCCTCTGTCTTCCCCTTTTCCTCCCACCTTCAGTCTTTCCCAGCATCAGGGTCTTTTCAAATGAGTCAGCTCTTCACATCAGGTGGCCAAAGTATTGGAGTTTCAGCTTCAACAGCAGTCCTTTAAATGAACACTCAGGACTGATCTCCTTTAGGATGGACTGGTTGGATCTCCACATTCCAAGATACTCAGTAGTCTTCCCCAACACCACAGTTCAAAAGCATTGATTCTCTGGCGCTCAGTTTTCTTTATAGTCCAATCTCACAGCCATATATGACTACTGGAAAAACCATAGCTTGAATAGATGAACCTTTGTTGGCAAAGTAATGTCTCTGGTTCTTAATATGCTTCCCTAATAGTGCAGTTGGTAAAGAATCCACCTGCAATGCAGGATACCCCAGTTCAATTCTTGGGTTGGGAAGATCCACTGGAAAAGGGATAGACTACTCACTCAAATACTCTTGGTCTTCCCTTGTGGCTCAACTGGTAAAGAATCAGCCTACATTGTGGGAGACCTGGGTTCACTCCATGGGTCGGGAAGATACCTGGAGAAGGGAAAGGCTACCTACACCAGTATTCTGGCCTGGAAAATTCCATGGGCTGTAAAGTCCATCGAGTCACAAAGAGTCAGACACCACTGAGTGAGTTTCACTTTCACTTTTATTTGTAATATGCTGTCTAGGTTGGTCATAACTTTCCTTCCAAGGAGTAAGCATCTTTTAATGTCATGGCTGCAGTCACCATCTGCAGTGATTTTGGAGCCCAAAAAAATAAAGTCTAACACTGTTCCCCATTTATTTCCCATGAAGTGATGGGACCAGATGCCATGATCTTAGTTTTCTGAATGCTGAACTTTAAGCCAATTTTTTCACTCTCCTCTTTCACTTTCATCAAGAAGCTCTTTAGTTCTTCTTCACTTTCTGCCATTAGGGTGGTGTCATCTACATATGTGAGGTTATTGATATCCCTCCAAGCAATCTTGATTCCAGCTTGTGTTTCATCCAGCCCAGAGTTTCTCATTATGTACTCTGCATATAAGTTAAATAAGCAGAGTTACAATACACAGCCTTGGAGTACTCCTTTCCCAATTTGGAACCAGTCTGTTTTTCCATGTCCAGTTCTAACTGTGCCTTCTTGACCTGCATACAGAATTCTCAGGAGGCAGGTCAGGTTGTCTGTTATTCCCAAACTTTCAGAATTCTCCACAGTTTCTTGTGATACACACAGTCAAATCTTTGGCATAGTCAATAAAGCAGAAATAGATATTTTTCTGGAGATCTTGTTTTTTCAATGATCCAACAGATGTTGGCAATTTGATCTCTGGTTCCTCTGCCTTTTCTAAAACCAGCTTGAACATCTGGAAGTTCACAGTTCACATATTTTTGTAGCCTGGCTTGGAGAATTTTGAGGATTACTTTACTAGTGCGTGAGATAAGTGCAATTGTTGGCATTGCTTTTCTTTGGAATTGAAATGAAAGCTGACCTTTTCCATTCCTGTGGCCACTGCTGAATTTTCCAGATTTTCTGGCATATTGAATGCAGGACTTTCACAACATCATCTTTCAGGATTTGAAAGAGCTCAACTGGAATTCCATTACCTCCAGTAGCTTTGTTTGTCATGTTGCTTCCTAAAGCCCACTTGACTTCACATTCCAGGATGTCTAGCTCTAGAGGAGTGATCACATCATTGTTATCATCTGGGTTGTGAAGATCGTTTTTTTCCAATTCTTTTGTGTATTCTTGCCACCTCTTCTTAATAACTTCTGCATGTGTTAGGTCCATACCATTTCTGTCCTTTATTGAGCCCATCTTTGCATGAAATGTTTCCTTGGTAGCTCTACTTTTCTTGAGGTGATCTCTAGTCTTTCCCTCTTGCCTACAGAATCCTGTGGATGGAGGAGCCTGGTGGGCTGCTGTCCACAGGGTCACACAGAGTTGGACACAACTGAAGTGACTTAGCATGCATGCATGCATTGGAGAAGTAAATGGCAACCCACTCCTGTATTCTTGCCTGGAGAATCCCAGGGACGGGAGAGCCTGGTGGGTTGCTGTCTATGGGGTTGCACCGAGTAGGACACGACTGAAGCGACGCAGCAGCAGCAGCAGCAGCAGCTAGTCTTTCCCATTCTATTATTTTCCTCCCTTTCTTTGCACTGATCTTTAAGGAAGGCTTTCTTATCTCTCCTTGCTATTCTTTGGAACTCTACATTCAAATGGGTATATCTTTCCTTTTCTCCTTTGCTTTTCACTTTGTTTCTTTTCACAGCAATTTGTAAGGCCTCTTCAGAGAGCCATTTTGCTTTTTTGCATTTATTTTTCTAAGGGATGGTCTTGATTCCTGTCTCCTGTACAATGTCACACCTCCGTCCATATTCATCAAGCACTCTATCAGATCTAGTCCCTTAAGTCTATTTCTCACTTCCACTTTATAAGCATAAGGGATTTGATTTAGGTCATATCTGAATGATATAGTGGTTTTCCCTACTTTATTCAATTTATCTGTGAATTTGGCAGTAAGGCACTCATAATCTGAGTCACAGTCAGCTTCAGGTCTTGTTTTTGCTGACTGTATAGAGCTTCTTCATCTTTAGCTGCAAAGAATACAATCAATCTGATTTTGCAGTTGACTACTTGGTGATGTCCATGTGTAGAGTGGAACAGGGTGTTTGCTATGATGAGTGCATTCTCTTGGCAAAACTCTATGAGCCTTTGCCCTGCTTCATTCTGTACTCCAAGGCCAAATTTGCCTGTTACTCCAAGTGTTTCTTGACTTGCTACTTTTGCATTCCAGTCCGTTATAATGAAAAGGATATATTTTTGGGATGCTAGTTCAGAAGGCCTTGTAGGTCTTCATAGAACCGTTCAACTTCAGCTTCTTCAGCATTACTGGTTGGGGCTTAGACTTGGCTTACTGTGATATTGAAAGGTTTGCTTTGGAAACGAACAAAGATCATCCTGTTGTTTTTGAGACTGCAAAATCCAAGTACTGCATTTCGGACTATTTTGTTAACTATGATGGCTACTCCATTTCTTCTAAGGGATTTTTGTCCATAGTAGTAGATATAATGGTCATTTGAGTCAAATTTGCCCATTCCAGTCCATTTTAGTTCACTGATTCCTAAAATGTCAATGTTCACTCTTGCCATCTCCTGTTTGGCCACTTCCAATTTGACTTGATCCATGGACCTAACATTCCAGGTTCCTATGCAATATTGCTCTTTACAGCATCAGACCTTGCTTCCATCACTGGCCACATCCACAAGTGGGTGTTGTTTTTGCTTTTTCTCTGTCTCTTCATTCTTTCTGGAATTATTTCTCCACTGATTTCCAGTAGCATATTGGACACCTACCAACCTGGGGAGTTCATTTTTCAGTGTCCTATCTTTTTGCCTTTTCATACTGTTCATAGGGTTCTCATAGCAAAAATACCGAAGTGATTTGCCATTCCCTTCTCCAGTGGACCACTATTATCTCAGTAGATGGCAAAAAGGCATTTAATGTAAGTCAGCATCCATTCATGATAAAGACTCTCAGTAAAGTGGGTATGGAAGGAATATAACATAATAAAGGCCATATATGACAAGACCACAACTAGCATCATACTCAGTGGTAAAGAGCTAGAAAGCTTTTCTTCTATGATCTGGAACAAAAAACTCTCACCATTTTTATGCAACATAATTTTGAAAGTCTTAGACTAATTAGACAGGGGGAAAAAAATCCATGTTGTCAAGGAAGAATTAAAACTCACTATATGCAGATGATGTGGTATATATACAAAAACTCTAGCAAGTCCTCTGAAAACTGCTAGAACTAATCAGTGAATTCAGTAGAATTAAAATATACAGAATCAGTACACAAAAATTGCCTTTCTATACACGAATATGAACTATTGGAGAAATTAAGAAAACAATTCCAGTTATAGTTGCTTCAAAAGCAATAAAATACTTAAGAATAAATTTGACCAGGAAGGTGAAAGGCTTGTATATACAGAAAATTACAAGACATAAGTGAAATAATTTGAAGAAGAGCCAAATAAATGGAAAGATATTCTATGCTCATAATTGGAGGAATCAATATTGTTAAAATATCCATATAAAAAAAGCAATATACAAGTACAATGCAATCCCTATTAAAATGCCAGTGCCTTTTTTCCTAGAAATAGAATCATCCTAAAATTTGTACTATATTACAAAGCTGTAATAATTTACTTTTTAAAATTTTATTGTAATTCTAAAAGTGTGATATTTGTATAAAAACAGATACATTGATAAATGGAACACAATAGAGAGCCCAGAATTAAACTTACATATATATGATCAGCTAGTTTATGACAAAGGAGTCAAGAATATACAGTGGGGAAAAGACAATGTTTTATAAATTGTGTTTGAAAAACAGATACACACATGCAAAGAAATGAAACTGGACCATTATTTTACACCATTCAAAAACAAACAAACAAACAAAAAAGAACATATAATAGGTTAAAGACTTCAGTGTAGAACATGGAATGAACTCCTAGAAGAGAGCATAGGCAAAATACTTTGACATAAATCATACCAATATTTTCTTGAATCTGTTTCTCAGGGCAAAATAAGTAAAAGCAAAAATAAGCAAATGGGATCTAATTAAACTTAAAAGCTTTTGCACAGCAAAGGAAACCATCAACAAAATGAGAAAAAAAAAAATACCTGTGAAATATGAGAAAAGATTTGCAAATAATGCAGTTGACAAGAGGTTAATAACCAAAGTATACAAACAGCTCATACAACTCAACTTTAGGAAAAAAAAAAAAAAAAAACTGAATCAAAGAATAAGCAGAAGGCTTGAATAGACACTTATCCAAAGAAAACATACAGATAGCTAATAGGCACATGAAAAGATGTTCTGCTGCTGTTGCTGCTAAGTCGCTTCAGTCGTGTCCAACTCTGTGTGACCCCATGGACTGCAGCCTACCAGGCTCCTCTGTCCATGGGATTGTCCAGGCAAGAGTACTGGAGTGGGGTGCCATTACCTTCTCCAGAAAAGATGCTCAGTATCACTAATTATTAGAGAAATTCAACTCAAAACCACAATGTGGTACCACCCCACACCTGTCAGAATGGTTCTCATCAAAAGGTCTACAAATAACAAATGCTACAGAGGATGAAGAAAAAGGGAAACCTGGTACATCATTCATAGGAATGTAAACTGATGCAGCCAGTATGGAAAACAGTAAATAACAAAAATTTTAAAAACCTAAAAATAGAATCACCATACAATCCAAAAAGTCCACTCCTATATATCTAGAAAAGCAAAAGCCCTAATTTGCAAAGAAACATAAATCTAATTGTTCCTAGCAGCAGTATTTATAATACCAAGACCTCATGGAAGCAATCCAAGTGCCCATCAACAGACAATTGGATTAAGATGTGATGCACACATACACACACACACACACACACACACACACACACACACAGAGTGGAATATTAGCCACAAAAAGAATGAAATAGTGATATTAGGAGCAACATAGATGGACCTAGAGAATATTATGCTTTGTCAAATAAATCAAAGACAAGTATCATATATCACTTATATGTGGAATCTAAAAAAAACAGTGCAAATGAATGTACATACAAAACAGAAACAGATTCACAGAGATAGGAACCTTGTTGTTACCAGAGGCGAAAGTGAAGGAGAGAGGGACCAACCAGAGGTATAGAATTAACAGATGAAAACTATTATATTTAAAATACACTATACCCATCAAGAACTAAAAAGCCTCTTGATGAAGGTGAAAGTGGAGAGTGAAAAAGTTGGCTTAAAGCTCAACATTCAGAAAACGAAGATCATGGCATTTGGTCCCATGACTTCATGGGAAATAGATGGGGAAACAGTGGAAACCATGTCAGACTTTATTTTCGTGGGCTCCAAAATCACTGCAGATGGTGACTGCAGCCATGAAATTAAAAGATGCTTCCTCCTTGGAAGGAAAGTTATGACCAACCTAGATAGCATATTCAAAAGCAGAGACATTACTTTGCCAACAAAGGTTCGTCTAGGCAAGGCTATGGTTTTCCTGTGGTCGTGTATGGATGTGAGAGTTGGACTGTGAAGAAGGCTGAGGGCCACAGAATTGATGCTTTTGAACTGTGGTGTTGGAGAAGACTCTTGAGAGTCCCTTGGACTGCAAGGAGATCCAACCAGTCCATTCTGAAGGAGATCAGCCCTGGGATTTCTTTGGAAGGAATGATGCTAAAACTGAAACTCCAGTACTTTGGCCACCTCATGCGAAGAGTTGACTCATTGGAAAAGACTCTGATATTGGGAGGGATTGGGGGCAGGAGGAGAAGGGGATGACAGAGGATGAGATGGCTGGATGGCATCACTGACTCGATGGACATGAGTCTGGGTGAACTCCGGGAGTTGGTGATGGACATGGAGGCCTGGTGTGCTGCGATTCATGGGGTCGCAAAGAGTCGGACACGGCTGAGCGACTGATCTGATCTGATCTGATCTGATACCCATTATCTTCTAATAACCTATAATTGAATATAATATGCAAAAATACTGTTGTAAAACAAATATACTTCATTTAGAAAAGAATTTGAATTAATAGAAACTCCTCTATTTGTATTCCTTTCACTATTGTGTGGAAATCTCAAGATTTTCCCATGCAACTTAACTAGTAAAGACTCCCTAAATATAATACTTTAAGGGATGTAGATATCAGTAATAATGGGTACTTTTAATTGTATACAACTAACAGAATGGTCAAGCTTGGCTTAAATACACATACACACACACACAAATTAATGTTGCTGTTGTTTTTGTGTAGTTGCTAAATTGTGTCCAACTCTTGTTACCCCATGGACTGTAGCCTACCATGCTCCTCTGGCCATGGAATTCTCCAGGCAAGAATACTGGGGTTGGTTGCCATTTCCTTCTCCAGGAGCTCTTTCCAACCCAGGAACTGAACCTGAGTCTCCTGCATTGGCAGGCAAATTCTTTACCCCTGAACCACCAGGGAAGCCCACATCAATTAATAGATTTGTAATAAGGATGAGATGGCTGGATGGCATCACCAACTCGATGGACATGAGTTTGAGTGAACGCCAGGAGTTGGTGAAGGATAGGGAGGCCTGGCGTGCTGCAATTCATGGGGTTGAAAAGAGTCGGACATGGCTGAGCGAATGAACTGAACTGAACGGAACTGAATAAAGGAAATGTTTTAATATACAACGCATTTTTTTTAGGAACATGGAGCATGAGAGGCAAAAATAAGCATAGCTTTCCTTAAAATATATTTCTTTACTTCTTACTGTCAGTACAACATCTAGATAAGTCATATTTTCCCAATTATTTACATTAATATAATTAATGTTGAATGAGTCATGTTATCTAAATCTCCATTTCTAATAAGCAGTATTTCCATCATATAATGTAAACTTATGACTCTATTCATTTAACACAAATTAAATTTGGTTTCTGTCCATGACATTTAATATAAATCTTTGCTTCCAGAACTTGATGGTTTTTGCCAAATATTGTCACCTCATTTGCCTTGCCACAGCAGCATAGAATCTTTCTCTTTCACCTTCAACTAAGTGATAATTATCTCAGAGAAACATTAACACCATTTTCCTTCTGCTTCTTTTTCCAATATGTTCTACATTTGATCCAAAATATGGCTCTTGATACTATTACCTTTTCCTAAGATCATGTTACTTAATTCATTAAAATCTGAAGACTAAATATTTGAGTATGAAAGATTCAAATTTTAGCTTAAAAGCACAGAGATAGCATTTATGAAGTTATGGAAGGAAGGAGTGGTTCTTTTATCTTTTGTGTAGAACTGGATTCATTTAACTTGTATTCTCAGAAATTTTAGGTAAATTGTTTTTTCTGTAAAATTGCTTGTGTCTGAGTCTATTTATTTAAGATAATACAGTCCATTATACACTTTGGAAATTGTTCTCCTAAGATTTTATTTCACTGGCTTCAGGCATAAGCTGTACAGTAAGGCGTACATCTGTACTAGATCACAGGGCTTTTTTTAACCTCAGGTAAATTTAAGATGGTTTGTAGCTGGGAAATCCAGAAGAAGTGCAAGTGAAGGACTTTCTCCTTTATGTATTAGGAGATATATATATATAATACATCTCCTATGTATTAGGAGATATATATCTCCTAATATATATATATATATAATACATCTCCTAATACATAAAGGAGAGAGTCCTTTACTTGCACTTCTTCTGGATTTCCCAGCTACAAACCATCTTAAATTTACCTGAAGTTAAAAAAAGCCCTGTGATCTAGTACAGATGTATGCCTTATACACAATACATGAAGCCACATGCACACATGTGCTTTCTCTCTTACCTATTTTTGAAGTTTTCCGGGATTATAGGAATGAAAGAAGCAATTGTGATTTGTTGGGTTTTGCTGAAAGTTTGTCATACTCTTTTTAATCATATAGACTTTCCTTAACTTCAACATTCCCCCCAAATAAATTCATGTTGCAGTCATAGTCAGTGAAAACTGGTATAACAGTTTAAGTGTTTCTCTGGTGTTTGAGCGATTACTGAAAATCTAAAATTGTTCTAGTATATTGCCTTCTATTTTATTGATTATCTTCTTCATTATTAGAGCACTCGATACATTAGAGATGGGTTTGACTTTTCTGTTATTGCTGATTATTTTTTACTTTGAGGACTTATATTCTTCTAAAATTTAATGAATCATGTTACTCATTAGTAGGTGAAACCAGAAGAATTTGTACTAATCTTTCATCTTATTGTGGACTGTTTCACTATGACTATGGCTTTTCAAAAACAGTAATAATTGTTACTGGTCATTATTTGACTTTATAATAAAATATGCAGTCTCTCTCAGAAATCCTTCTGTATTCTAGTGAAACAGGTCAAAGCAACTGCAAGCAACTCATTTATTTTTCAAATGATACAACTGATTGAAGAGTTTGGCTTCTGGTTAAAAATCTGTATGTGGTTTTTTCAGACATGATATAATAGGCAATTACAAAGGCTTTATCGGACAGACCTCACCAGGGAAATCTGCCCTCCCCACACCAGACTCGGGCACAGCAAATGCTCTGCAGGCTCTCAGGGCAGTTGCAGTCAAGGTCTCAGGCTTGCTGGCTGGTCACAGTCTTTGCATTATTTAGATTCTCACTCTGGGTAGTTTTATGCCCAGGTCTCTTCATCTGAGGCCTTTAGCTAGGCTCCTCTTCAGCTGCCTCTGCCAAGAATTCCTTAAGGAAATCTTGAAGATATTTTTCCCCACTCTGACTCAGTACCCAGTACTTTTCTACACCTCACGCTGCTCCAGCCCTTCCACCCCGAGTTCAGTAGCCTAGAGTTTTGTCAGGGGAGCTCTCAACAGTGAAATGCCTTACACCTTGCTACTCCCTCACCTGTCAGCTCTCTCTCCAATTCAGCTGAGTTCCTGACACTGGCATATAAAGATATAAACTCCAAAACCTGGTATAGGTCTGAGACTAGAGCGATTCTAACAACTCAGATTTCTTAGAGGAAGTGAATTTCACTTCTCTGAATCTTCTTAATTTATCATTGCTAACAGTAAACCATTTGCAGAACTTCTACTAACAAAGGGGGTGATATAAATAAAATTTCCACCTTTAATGTACAATACCTCTTCATCAAAGCACAATAGAGTCTCAGTCCCTACAGAATAACATACATATAACAAAAAATACCATAGTTTGAGAGGCTTAAAAGCAACAGAAACTTTTTTTAATTTTTTTCCATGGTTTGGGAGAATGGGAAGTCCAAAATCAGGATGCCAGCATAGTAGAGTTCTGGTGGGAGCCCTCTTTGGATTTCAGGGTTCCAGACTGCTGAATTTTAGTATTCTCACAAGTTGAGAGACAGGAAGTGAAGGGTCCTCTGACTCAGGGCATTAATCCCATTCATGAGGGCTCCACCTTCATGGTAATCTAATCCTAATTAACTGCCAAAGACCTCACCTCCTAACACCATCACATTTAGGGGCATAGATTTGACTTATGAATTTTAGGGGAGCACAAACATCGGTTTATAACAGAGCCTAGTAAAATGCTCTCTAAAGAAATTCACTTAGCCTAATGTATCTTCCTCCACACTGCCTGCTCCCCTATACACTTATCTTAGTTCTCTATTTTATAGGAAGAAAGCAAACCAAATACTTTGCAGACTAAATTCATTTGTCTTTCTTAATTCTGCCCTGCAAAAAATATGTAATTTGGCTGAAAGTACATTTTATTCCTCTTTCTTAATGTCTAAATCTTTCTTTTTTCTTTAGCACAATTTTCCAGTGAAGACTCATTCAAAATTAGAAACTATAACAACAGCCATATGGATTAGCCTTCTTTTCAGCATCTTCCACTGACTTCATGATGGATTTTATTATTTAAAATCAAACATCCTTATTGATCTCTGACTCTCCTCAAGAGCTTTAAAAATATTTGGGACCAAACTGAAGGTAGTTTTTTAGTAGAAATAGACAGACATTCAATTTGTAAAGGCTTAAATTAGGATTCAAAGAATGCAACTGTTTACCTAATGTTGGAAATCCTTTCCCAGAATCAGTCATCCATGTATTAATGCTTTGCCTGTATCCATATCATTAAAGGGTTTACTTAAGGCACATTGCTGCTGGAACTCTCTTGCCTTGGGATGCTTCGATCCTTAACTCAGACATGAGTTTATCTCATAAACATTTTATAGACTTAAACTTTCCTGAAGTTTTGAGGTTCAGATATATATCATCTCATGAATTCAACTTTTTTTCATCCCACTTTAGTTTCTCCTTTGTCATATTTTGTTCAATTGTATGAGGAATTATTCAGCTTTTGTTCTGTCAAAAACTGGTCCCACATGCCAACCCTCAGTCCACTATACACGCATGGGATGTCAGAATTAGACCATTCTTTCTTTGAATTATTAGATATTTTCAGCATTATTCATTTCATCTGCTATCAGTATGGCAACACAAGTTTGAGGGCAAAGGAAAGCATTCATGTGGTGACTTCAGTTAGGTTGCATTCAAGCTATTTAAATGAGAGGGAAAAACAAAGCAAAAGATATGGCTGATTCCTGATTCCATATTTCATGAACTCTAAAAGAAACCTAATATTTTAACTTTTTAAAAAAGGGTTTAGGGAGAACAAGAGAGGAGGGTAAAGATATCAACAATGTCTTGTATCCAGGTTGTAGTTAAAATTAATTTCATTTTATAATAAAATCTATGTTCTGTTTAGGGAATATTTGCCCTAAGGACAGGTGAAAAAAGTGAAAACTTGCCTTTTGAGTAGAAAATTTGAATACAATTTACTATGACTTTCAACTCTAAAAAATACATAGTTCAAAATCTATGGAATGAAAAATCCTTAAGCTAAAACCCCTATGATACCTTTGCTTAATCTAGTGTTTTTCACCTGGTTTGGTGAAATTACCACTTATCCTAAGACATAGTTGATCAGTTTCCACAGGTCTCAAAGTGCTTTTTTTAAGTTGTTTTGGAATATATTCTAACTTTACACAGCCATTTCTTATGGTTGCTTAGCTTAGAAAATCCAGAGGCAGGTGTTTTATTGGTTATATCTTTCAAATATTCATATTTTTATGGCTTCAAGCCACTCTGATTTTTTCCTTATTCAACTCAGAGTATGCATTACTTTGTTTATAATGTATACTGTTTAGTTTGTTTCAATACTGTCTTGGGTCACTTCTTTGGGGTTATTTATATTTATTATATTTAATTTTTTTTTTTTTTTTTGCTTTACAATATTGTATTGGTTTTGCCATACATCAACATGCATCCACCACGGGTTATTTATATTTAAACACGTGTGTCTCTTGGGGAGTCAACTCTGTTATTAGCCACTAGGGCAAGAATCATTTCTTGTCTCTATCACTACAATGAGGAGACACATAGGGCTGAGAGATTGTGATTGGTAGCTGTGTATATAAAATGAAAAAAAAAATCCAGTTTGGAAATAATTTTTAAAAATAAAGCACTTCATTAACATGATTTTCTGATCAGTCTTTTTCCAGATATACTAAAAAATGCCACATGGTATATTTTTTCTCTCTGTCTTTGTTATAAATTGCTTTAACAAAGGAATATTTACCAATATCCCAAAATAAAAATAGCAGTAAAGACTAGAAAAGAAATATGATATCCTTATTTGTTACAGATTATAATCTTTAATTACTTCTTACAGATAATTGTTACTAACAATTACATGTTACAGATTTCAATCTTTATTTGGGGAAAGGTAGGAAGAAAGATAGGACTTACAGTGCCTTTATATAATATGAGTACTTCTCTGATGGCTCAGATGGTAAGGCATCTGCTTGCAATGCAAGAGACCAGGGTTCAATCCCTGAATCAGGCAGATACCCTGCAGAAGGGAATGGCAACCCACTCCAGTATTCTTGCCTTATTGAATCCCATGGACAGAGGAGCCTGGTGGGCCACAGTCCATGGGGTTGCAAAGAGTCAGACATGACTGAGCAACTAAGCACAGGCTAATCTATGAGATTAGCAGAATCCTTCTTGAACTGTATAAGTCTGGCCAAAACCAGTAGTGTTTTTTCTATCACTAATTCCTTTCATTTTAGTGATTTAATGTTCTCTTTTCATAATTAAAAAAAATAAATATCTGTTCATGTCAATTCTCCATTCCAAATCATTAATATAATCCCCACTGAGTATAGACTGAAATTTAAATTAATAACTGAATAGTCCAGGCTTCCACATTCATATTCTAGTCTGCTTTTCCAAGTTTTAGTCTCACCTTTCATTTTCATGGGTTCCATACTTCATCTAAACAGAGCTGTTTAGACCAGCTCTTTTCCCCACTGCGCTTCATTTGGGTTTTCATATACTGGCCCCTTCACTTAAAATATTATATTGCCTCTACCAGGCGATTTCCATGAAGCTTTCTAAAACTTTAACTTGAAAGAAATTTTCTACAAATTTAATGCTTCTATTCTATCTTGTTTTGTTTAAATTTATCCACCATCTCTTCCATTCTTCCACTAGAAAGTAAACTACTGAGGATAGGGGCCACAAGAAACCAATTTTTGTATTTCAAAAATGTCTGACAGAAGATAGTAGCAAATGGACAGGATTTTTACTTAACTCTATTATATTTTTTTATGGTTGACAGAGGGGAAGTTTAGGGGGAAGGTATAGTTAGGGGGTTTGGAATGGACATGTACACACTGCTATATTTAAAAAGGATAACCATCAAGGACTGACTGTATAGCACATGGCACTCTGCTCAAGGATACGTGGCAGCCTGGCTGGGAGGGAGTGTGAGGGAGAATGGATACATGTATATGTATGGCCGAGTTCCTTCATTGTTAACCTGAAACAAGAAAAACATTATGAATGGGCTATGCTCCAACACAAAATAAAAAGTTTTTTCAAATCTATTTTTAACTATGTTCCTTATTTGGAGAGGAAAACATTAGAACCACAGGTATAGATCTTCAAAAATATACATGCAATGTCCTCAGGCTAAGATTGTAATTCAGTTTGAATCTGAATCAAACCCCTCTATTAAAAACAAATTAAAAAATTACAGTTAATTTTGAAACTCATTCTAGTATCAAGAGCAATAATATAAGAAATTTAAATATTCTGTGTGTCAACTTGTATTTTACATTATTTGGAAAGTTTTCTCTTAATTATGTAAGTAAATCATGGTCATTCTTTCATAAATAAAATAATTGATGACACAGAATATGGAGAGTAACTTCTGTACACATACCACAAATGCACATTTTTTTAAATAAAATGAGATCAAACTATTTATACCATTTATATTTATTTTATTAAAGAACATACTTCTCTATTCTTATAAGTACATGCATATATCATTATTTTATTGGTTGCATAATATTCCTATATGGATGTATTATAATCAGTGTATTTGTGTTAATATTTGGATTTCTTTCATTGTTCCAATACTATAAATAATGTATCAAGAGAAATTCTTACACAAGCATCTTTATCCCAGTAACACCAGCTTGGTATTACTGTCTGGTAAGAGTAAGAGTTTCATAAATGAAAGAAAATGTGGAGGTTGTGATTAATGAATTAATTTTAAAAAGTGAAACTTTGCATACTGGGAAGATTTTTTTTTAAGATAAAGTGCTGGGCCAAAGTGTACATATATTTAGTAAGAAAATAATATTCTTTCCTAGACCTTACTACTTCACTTTTCTTTTGGGAACTAGGTAAACACTGACATGTATTTCCATATTTGCATTCCTAACATTCATATGACAAGAACTGTTTGACAATACTCATTTCCTTCTGCTATGAACTGAATGTTTGCATCTTCCCAAAATTCATGTTGAGACCTAATACCCAACGTAATCTTATTAGGAAATGGGGCCATTGGAAAGTGTTAGGTCATGAGGGTGAAGCTCTCATGAATGAGATTAGTGTTCTTATGAAAGAGATCCAATAGACCTCCCTAGCCTCTTCTTCATGTAAACTTACAGTAAGAACAAAGCTAACATGCAGAAGCAGGCTCTCATAGGACATGAAATCTGCTGCTGCCACAATCTTGGACCCCACAGGTTCCAGAACTCTGAGAAATAAATATTAGCTATTTGTAAGCCTCTCATATATGAAGCCATCCATATACGAAGCTTAAAATCCTTCAAGCCACGCTTCAACAATATATGAACCAAGAACTTCCAGATGTACAAGTTGTATTTAGAAAATGCAGAGACACTAGAGATCAAGTTGCCAACATCTGTTGGATCATAGGGAATTCCACAAAAAGACCTACTTCTGTTTCATTGACTATGCTAAAGCCTTTGACTGTGTGTATCTCTACAAATGTGGAAAATTCTTAAAGAGATGGCAATACCAGACCACCTTACCTGTCTGCAGAGAAAACTGTATGCAGGTCAAGAAGCAACAGTTAGAAGCAGACATGAAACAATGGACAGGTTCAAAATTGGGGAAGCAGTACATCAAGGTTGTATACTGTCACCCTGCTTATTTAACTTTTATGCAGACTACATCATGCAAAATGCTGGCCTGGATGACTCAAAGCTGAAATCAAGATTGCTGGGAGAAATATCAATAACCTCAATATGCAGATGACATCACCCTAATGACAGAAAGTAAAAAAGAACTAAAGAGCCTCTTGATGAGGGTGAAAAGGAGAGTGAAAAAGGCGACTTGAAACTCAACATTCAAAAAACTAAGATCATAGCATCCGGTCATGTCACCTCATGGCAAATAGATGCGGGGGCAGGGGGTGTGGAAACAGTGGCATATTTTATCTTCATGAACTCCAAAATCACTGTGGATGGTGACTGCAGCCATTAAATTAAAAGATGTTTGTCCTTTGAAGAAAAGCTATGACAATACTAGACAGCATATTAAAAAGCAGAGGCATCCCTTTGCCAACAAAGGCCTATATACTCAAAGCTATGCATTTTCCAATAGTCGTGTATGGATGTGAGAGTTGGACCATAAAGAAGGCTGAGAATCAAAGAATTGATGCTTTCAAATTGCGGTGCTGGAGAAGACTTGAGTGTCCCTTCAACTGCAAAGAAATCAAACCAATCAATCCTAAAGGAAATCAATCCTGAATCTCCATTGGAATGACTGACGCTGAAGCGGAGGCTCTGATACTTTGACCACCTGATAAGAAGAGCTGAGTCATTGGAAAAGACTCTGATGTTGGGAAAGATTGAGGGCAAGAGGAGAACGGGTTGATAGAGGATGAGATGGTTGGATGGCATTAGAACTCAGTAGACATGAGTTTGAGCAAGGTCTGGGAGACAGTGAAGGACAGGGAAGCCTGACTGCTGCAATCCATGGTCCACAAAGGGTCATACATGACTTAGCAACTGAACAACATATATTGTATTTCTTGTATAGTAGAGAGGACGAACTGACACATCTTCAAAACAATGTAAATTCTTATTCATTTTAATATATGCCAATCTCAAAAATCACATTATTTCATTGCTTTTTAAATTGCATTACTCTGATTCCATAAATATTTGAGGAGTTTTTCATATTTTTATGTATTTCTTCTTTTCTGGGTTTATGCTTTTTACACAGTTTCCTGATGACTTATAATAAGTTTCATTTAAGCAAATATCAGTGTTTTTCCTTGTAAGTGGACAACTTTCAAATTTTGTTCATTTCCTTCTATTTTCAATGCTTTTTGATATACTGTTTATTATTTAACGTTATACTTCAAGTTTTATAACTTTGGTGTTGTGTTTGAAAGTTGAAGCCTCCACTATGTTCTTACTATATTCTAAATGTGTATAAAGCACACTTAAAATTAAATAGTGAGTTAACCATCCATTTCATTTTAATTCTGAAATCTCTCTCCAGTTCTTTGGAGCTACAATTTTATCTCACCCTTGTACCTCATCCTGCCTCATTATTTTTTAATAAACCTCAATTTGTTCATAGTCTACACCAATAACTGTTTTTCCTGTTAGAGAATACCAATCTATCCTTTTTAACCCATTCTTCTTAGTTTCTTGCCTAATATTTTTAAAGGAACAATTGTTATTAATTTCCAATTGTTGAAATAGTTTATGGAAAAGTAAAATACTCACTGTATGTATCAGGTGATATACCAGGAGCTGACCACAAAGTGAGTGGTAAGCTTAGCAAATATATTTTTGGGCCATGGAGCACCTCTTTTATATATTGTATGTTTTATCAATTTTATAAATATCATATATATATATATATATATATTCTTCCCCAGAGTAAGTTCTATGCTTAATTTATTAATTTAGTTACCTCAAATTCATTTTTAATGTAACATATAAATGCAATCCATAAATAAAAGTGTTTCTTAATATATTTTACTATTATTAAGCTCATACAAAGACTGAGCTTATCATTAAATACAGCAAAATAAAAAGTTTATGTAGAATATCAGTGTATATATGGAAAAATGTAGCCTCAATATTTATATTGGAAAGTATTGCCTTATTTTGTATTTTATAAATGAATGTAGAAATAGTATTATGTATTTGGACTTTTTTTATTCTTACTAGACTTTTCTCCATTTACTCTTCTTTCAGTAACTAAGAGAAGTGTTTGAAATCTCAAATGATAATCATGGATTTGTTATTTTCCCTTACAATTTGTTTCTTTCCTGATAGCTCAGCTGGTAAAGCATCTGCCTGCAATGTGGGAGACCTGGGTTTGATCCCTGAATTGGGAAGATCCCCTAGAGAAGGGAATGGGCCAATTTCAAGTTCCATGGACAGAAGAGTCTGGCAGGCTGCAGTCCATGGGATCACAAAGAATTGGACAGACTGAGTGAACTTTCACCTTTACTTTTTTTCACTTCCTACAATCTGTCAGGTTTTTTTTCTTCTTCTTCTTATATTTTCTGTTAATGAGTATATATACATTGAACATTTGTATGTCTTCTTTATGAATGTTTCCTTTATAATCATAAAAATATCATAAAATTCTGTTTATACTGTTTTCCCTCAGGTCAGCTTTGCCTAATAGCAATATATCCACTCTTACTTTCTCTTGATTAGTATTTGCATAGTATAGCTTCATGTTTTTTAAAAACATTTTCCAGCTTTATAGGTTATGTGCATCTTTTGTAAATAGCATATAGTTGGGCCTTGCTTTTTAATCCAGTATGATAATTATTACTTTTAAGAGGAATATTTATTCCTTTTAAATTTATACTAATATTTATATGAATAGAATTAATTTTACCATCATAATCTTTATTTTGATATTTATATATTCTCTTCATTCCCCTCTCTTTTCTACTTCATGTGCATTAAATTTTTTTTTTTATGTTTTAGTATTCCACTGTATCTATACCATTGATTTGGCAACTATATATATTTTTTTTCTCTTTTTTATTTTGTATTTTTTTAATAAATTTTATTTTGTTTTTAAATTTTACAATATTGTATTAGTTTTGCCAAATATCTAAATGAATCCGCCACAGGTATACCTGTGTTCCCCATCCTGAATCCTCCTCCCTCCTTCCTCCCCATACCATCCCTCTGGGTCGTCCCAGTGCACCAGCCCCAAGCATCCAGTATCCTGCATCGAACCTGGACTGGCGACTCGTTTCATACATGATATTATACATGTTTCAATGCCATTCTCCCAAATCTCCCCACCCTCTCCCTCTCCCACAGAGTCCATAAGACTGATCTATACATCAGTGTCTCTTTTGCTGTCTCGTACACAGGGTTATTGTTACCATCTTTCTAAATTCCATATTTATGCGTTAGTATACTGTACTGGTGTTTTTCTTTCTGGCTTACTTCACTCTGTATAATAGGTTCCAGTTTCATCCATCTCATTAGAACTGATTCACCTGTATTCTTTTTAATGGCTGAGTAATACTCCATTGTGTATATGTACCACAGCTTTCTTATCCATTCATCTTCTGATGGGCATCTAGGTTGCTTCCATGTCCTGGCTATTATAAACAGTGCTGTGATAAATGTATATATGGCTACTTTAGAGTTTGTAATATCTTTAGATTACCATTGTTTACCATCAGAAAATGTTACACTTCACAGGCTTCCTTGATAGCTCAGTTGTTAAATAATCCTCCTGCAATGCAGGAGACCCTGGTTTGATTCCTGGGTGGGGAAGATCTGCTAGAGAAGGGATAGGCTACCCATTCCAGTATTTTTAGGTTTCCCTTGTAGCTCAGCTGGTAAAGAATCTGCCCACACTGAGGGAGACTTGGGTTCAATCCCTGGGTTGGAAAGATCCCCTGGAGAAGGGAAAGCCTAATCACTCCAGTATTCTGGGTTGGAGAATTCCATGGACTGTACGGTCCAGGTCCACGGGTTCACAAAGAGTCAGGCAGGACTGAGTGACTTTCACTTTCACATATAACCTAAGAAACTGACAAAAGAGAGTTTAAATGAATGGGTGATGGTCTCTCAAGTAGCTTGGAGAATGATGAATAAAGCTAAAAAAATATGACCTCCACCACTATCTTTTAACAGGAAGCCATTGTTTAGGCCACATTAGTCAAACAAAATGAAGCCCTTGCTGGCAGCCAGATTTCTATTATATAGATGATTTACCTGCTTAGGCTAAGATTTATATAAAACATTTGTGGAACATTTCTTGTTTTAAGAGAGGCCTGGTTTCAAAACTTAACTATGACAATTGCTTCTTACTAACAATTAACTGCAAAGTTTATCTTTGAATTTCATTTTCCCCACCCAGAATTAGAGACAAATGAACCCAGTTCATACAAAAATTAATTAAATAAAAAATAGTATGAACACTATGTGGGTGCATAATAAATATTGATTCCATTCCTGGACTTGTGATTCTTTTCTGTCTGAAAATTTAAAAAGTAAAAGGTGGAAAAGAAATTGTGCTAATTTGTTTCTCACATTTATTTGTAAATTGTTTTGGGGAAGATTTTATGGAAACAGTGCTTAAACCTCTTTTTTGAAAGGTGGAACTTGTATATGCTTTATAATTATATTTTTTCATAATAAATAATTACAAATTTACTATTGTTAGAAGTAGGTATCTAATCTGGGTTTATTTATATTTAGCATTATAATACTAAGATAAAGAGGTATTGAATTAGACTGCCTCTATCTGATTAAATTGTTTATGAATATTTTAAAATGGAGTAGAAGCTGATAACAAATCCATATTTATTTGTCAGAAACTTTGCAATAACTAACATCAACTATGTGTTGCTTGATTTTTTGTTTTTCTTTTTGCAGGTAATTTTATATTTTCTCTTTAAATTTCATAGACAAAGTAGTTAAGCTCTAGCCAGTCACTTAGCTAATTGCTTATCAAATCCATCAATCTTTTAGGCATCAATATTTTTCACCTGAATTAAAAGTAGAGGTTCTTTGAATCATTCTATTGATTTTTTGGCAATGAGCTAACAGAGGATATCCTAACTAATTGACTCTGCTTAATATTACTTTGTGCACAGCTGTTGTTTCTGTCATTCCAAATGGTTAATTTTCTCACCAGACAAGATCCAATCCATGAAAATGTCCAAGTATCTATCACTCAATCTTAGAAATATGTACATCTGGAGAAGATGTGGGGGAAAAGGAACCCTCCTCTATATTTGCTAGAAATTTAAGTTGGTGCAGCCACTGTGGAAAACAGTATGGAGGTTCCTCAGAAAACTAAAAATAGAATTACCAAATGATCCAGGAATATCTCTCATGGGCATATATCCAGACAAAACTAATTCAAAAAGATACTTGTATCCCTATGTTCATAGCAACACAATTCACAATAATCAAGACATGAACATAAGTGTCCATTGATATGTGAATGAATAAAGATGTGGTTCATATATAAAATGGATTACCACTGGCCATAAAATGGCTTTAGCCATAAAATTTTTAAAAGATGAATAAATAAAAGAAAAGCCATTTTCGGCAATAAGCATACAACTAGAGATTATCACACTAAGTGATACAAATCAGAAAGAGAGAGATAAATAGCATATGTTATCACTTATATGTAGAATCTAAAATATGACACAAATGAATGTATCTTTAAAACAGAAAGAGAATCACAGGTATAGAGAACAAACTGGTGATTGTGAAGGGTGAAAGAGTTGGAGTAATAAAATGGAAGTTGAAGTTAGCAAATGTAAGCTTTTATATATAGGATGGCTAAACAACAAGGTTATACTGTACAGCACAGAAACTATATTCAATATCCTATGATAAACCATAATAGAAAATAATATAAAAAAAGAATGTGTATATATATATATATATATATACACACACACACACACACACACATATATATGTGTAATGTATCATTTTGCTATACAGCAGTAATTAACACAGCATTGTAAATCAACTATATGTCAGTAAAATATACTAAAAAGAAAATTTTTAATGGTTTAGTATGTAATAATTCTATCAGAAGCATCATTTGAATGCTGCACAAAAGTTAGAGGATTGCAGATAATTCTCTAAATGTTTTTAGAAACATTTTGTGATACATTTTTATTTGTATGAACTACTTAATTTTCTTAAATTTTATTTATTATTATTTTTTTTAATTTTTTTTTACACTTTACAATATTGTATTGGTTTTGCCGTACATCAACATGCATCTGCCACGGGTGTACACATGTTCCCCATCCTGAACCCCTCTCCCACCTCCCTCCCCATACCATCCCTCTGGGTCATCCCAGTGCACCAGCCCCAAGCTTCCTGTTTCCTGCATCGAACCTGGACTGGCAATTCATTTCTTATATGATATTATACATGTTTTAATGCCATTCTCCCAAATCATTTCCCCCCTCCCTGTCCCACAGAGTCCAAAAGACTGTTCTATGCATCTGTGTCTCTTTTGCTGTCTCACATACAGGGTTTTCATTATTAAACAATCTGTTCATTTGTTGACTAATTTGAGAGTAGTTCTTTTAGTTATAAATATAGAATTCACAGTAATTAAAAAAAAATATGTGCATCTATGAACATCTTATGTGGAAACAAAAAGTACCTGGTAGGGTCTTTCCTCTTAGTTCACCTTAGCTCAAGGGCCACCAGGTCAGTAGTGATGTGCTCTATATACCACTTCAAGTACTTAAGACATTTTGAATACTTAAACTAATAATTTTTAAAATTATATTTTGTCCTTTCCAAATCTCACAGAAGATTTCAGCATCAAAAGTTCAAATGTTTGGCACAAGCTGTTGGAAATGTGTTTGGTGCAAAAAACTGCAAAAAGACTTTTTCGGAGGAATGACTATGGGATCCAAAGTTCAATTTTTGTGTGATCATTAAGGCCTCTTCCCCTTATTTAAATGAACTGTGTCCTGTTTACATAATTTCTTTTGTCTTTAAAAAAGAAAATTTTATCTTCAAACACTGAAGGTATTTGGTAAACTACTGTAGAAGTTTATGTAGTGAAGGTTTTTACAAGAACCCTTTCCCTGTTCACACATAGAGATGTACATCATATAGGAGATACTCTCCTCTTAGCAGAGCCACTGTTTGGAATAAATGCCAACATTTTAACTGATATTCTTATATTTTCTCCTTTTAGAAAATATAGTGCAATACAAATGAGTGAAATATTTGGAGATGGAAGTGGCAGACTGTGGCAAAAGGTAAAGGGATCACTTATGTTCTAGGCTCTAGATTCTTTATGTCTGTCTATTCAAGAGAGATATAGAAATACATTTTATTTTGGATTAAAAAATGCAAGTGCTTTGTGAAATAACAGTAAATAAGCATAACAGTACCAACTTCAGTTCAGTTCAGTTCAGTTGCTCAGTCGTGTCTCTTTGCAACCCCATAAACTGTAGCAAGCCAGGCCTCCCTGTCCACCACCAATTCCCGGGAGTTCACTCAAACTCACATCCATTGAGTCGGTGATGCCATCCAGCCATCTCATCCTCTGTTGTCCCCTTCTCCTCCTACCCTCAATCCCTCCCAGCATCAGAGTCTTTCCCAGTGAGTCATCTCTTCGCATGAGGTGGCCAAAGTACTGGAGTTTCAGCTTTAGCATCATTCCTTCCAAAGAACACCCAGGACTGAGCTCCTTTAAAATCGACTGGTTAGATCTCCTTGCAGTCCATGGGACTCTCAAGAGTCTTCTCCAACACCACAGTTTAAAAGCATCAATTCTTCGGTGTTCAGCTTTCTTCACAGTCCAACTCTCACATCCATACATGACTACTGGAAAAACCATAGCCTTGACTAGATGGACCTTTGTTGGCAAAGTAATGTCTCTGCTTTTGAATATGTTACTAACCTATTACATACCTAAATAAAGTCATATTTTTAAAGTTTTCATATACAGCTTGCTATCCCAGGAAATGCAGGAAGAGTGACATTGTGGGTGATTTGACATCATCTTGATATCTACACTGACGTTACACATGTTCTTGCACTTTTCCCTGATATTGTATCAAATAAAGAAGTTTTATAAAACAAATTGATTGCATTTTAACCTATTGGAATTTTACTCTGGCTTATCTTAACAAGTCACTCCCTGCCATTAGGCCAACTCATAAAGAAAGGCAAAAATACAAGGAGCCATTATACTGCTGAATATTGTTTACAGTGAATTACTGCAGTGATATTTCCATTTTCACTGATAAAACAAATAAACAAAAGAAGTATTTTGTACTTAATGATACCCCAGGGATCAGGGTTAAAACATGCATTCAACCTAGGCAGTCAGTCATTCTACACCATTTACTCCATGTAAATAAATCACGTTCCCATTAAAAGGAAAAGTCATATGTCACGTGGGGTGAAGAGATTGATTCTCCAGGGAAAAAGTGAGAAATTAATTTTCCTCAAATATAAAAGGCAGAGACAAAGCAAATGAGATCAGTTAATTTGGAAGCCAAATAAATACTTTAGAAGAAAAAAAGATTGAGAAAGTAGCCTTTTATATGAAATATTTATTAAATATAAAGAGTTAAGAGATAAAATTACAGAATGTCAAATTTTACCTTTATTATATAATAGGTTTATTTTCCATGTATTTTAAAACCTGTTTTGTTTCATTTTCCTTTTTTTAATATTTAGGCACTCATATTGATATAAACTCTACAGTATTATAAGATGGGAAACATACCTGACACATTTCTTGGTATATAGGCATTTGGTTAATATGAGGTTTGGCTAGATTATTTTTAAGGGTGAATTAAAGTTCAATTTCTATCTTAAATACTTATAACTCACACCTGTTCTTATGATACTTTATATCATTTAAATTAAATGTATTGGCACTTTTGTTATTTTCTTTTTACTTACCAGGAATTCATATAATTTAAAATGTGTTTATTGACTCTATGTTTTTGATTTCTAAGAACCTCCAGACTTACAAAATTTTCTCTAGGAAACTATCCATAATATGGAAATGAGAGTCAAGAAATATATTAAAATAATCTTGAATTTTTATTTCACCACCTGAGAATTCATCAAGATAATATTTTCTAACATTTCATACATGCATTCCTTCAATCTCCTTGACTTTAAGAAAAAGACTAGACTATTGCTTGATTATATAAAGTTAGCAGGTGCAAATTTGGATTAAAAGAACCAAATCAGTGTCACTTTTCATAAGACTGCTGTAACTAATGTTAGGGTAATTGTTGAAAATATTACAATTTATTTTATATGATAGAAGTACATTTCTGCATCATTGACACTTTCATTTTGGCACCTATCAAAAAATTTAGATGAAATGGATATATATTTTCAATGTTAAGTATAAAAATTACATTAACCTGACAAGTTTTAAAGAAGATCTTTAAAAAAAAATCTGACTGTAAATATGGCTGTAGATTTAGAGCATAGAAGATGGAAGCATTCATATTTCAAAGAGCATATTCAAATTTCAGGTTCAAGTTGGAACTTGTAGCTTCTAGACTGATTCTTTTTTTTTTTTTCATACTGACTTAAAAAAATTCAACCTAAGCGTTGTGAGTAAAGTTTTATTTGGGGCAATATGAGGGCTATAGACCAGAAAACAGCATTTCAGATAGCTCTGAGAAACTACTTCAAAAAGATAGGGAAGAAGGTCAATAGTGATTTTGGTGAAGTAAAATTATGTAAGTAATCAAGCATGCATTCCCCCATACCCTTATTTTTCAGAAGGTTTCTGCTAGTCACAGGAAGCAGTTGTCACCATGAAGGATTTTAGTGCTTTTCTAGATATAAGGAGATGTAAAAATTGGGCTCATAAAATCAGATATATAACTATCTGCAGACCTGTGCTGCCAGTTCCCTCCCCGCCCCCACAAGAGCACTGCTGCTGCTGCTGCTGTGTCGCTTCAGTCGTGTCCGACTCTGTGCGACCCGGACCCCATAGACGGCAACCAACCAGGCTTCCCCTCCTTGGGATTCTCCAAGCAAGAACACTGGAGTGGGTTGCCATTTCCTTCTCCAATGCATGAAAGTGCAAAGTGAAAGCGAAGTCGCGAAGTAGTGTCCGACTCTAGCGACCCCATGAACTGCAGCCTACCAGGCTCCTCCGTCCATGGGATTTTCTAGGCAAAAGTACTGGGGTGGGGTGCCATTGCCTTCTCCGCCACAAGAGCACAGAGTGCCTCATTTCTGCTCTCCACTCTGAACTCCTCTCAGTGGGTGTTGAAAGTCAGCAGCTACAGCAGCACATGATTTAATCCTTGTAGAGGTAGGGGGCAAATGCCAGTGGCAAGTGCCAATTTGTAGTTGACATTCACAACTCAACATTGAAAACTGTAAAATCATGCCAGCCAACAATAAACTTTCACATATCATATCTGAAAATAAAATAGAATCTATCTTCTCAAAATATGAGGATGGCTATATATAAAATATGAGTGAACATGAAGCCAGTGCTTAAAGTTTTGCTTTTGCATGTTTGACTTTATAGCACATGGAGCCAACACAACCTGTTTTTGTAAATAAAATCTTATTGAAAGTTATGTTCATTTATTGATATATTGTCGATGACTTCATTGTTAACAGCAGAGTATGGTAGTTACTTTACGTAGTTATGGACTGCACAGGCAAATTTACTGTCTGTCTCTTAAGAGAAAATTTGTAAACTGAATAGGTCTTGAGTTGTTTTGTCTAGTTTTAAACTTAAGTAATGGACTCCATGCTTAGTATTAGTATAATAAATAAATACAATACAATACAATGTAATGGAGGCCAAATGTAGATTAAGTCATATGTACTCAGAGATTTTTCAAATGAAGAGAACCCAACTATTTTTGAGTTCATGCTTAAGTGGTATTGCATTAAACATCCAGATTTTATTGATTACATTGGGTTGGCTATTTGAAAAGACTTACTAGACTGCATAGTATAAATCCACAAAAGGTCTTAATAAAGTTAAGAGATACAGTAAAGGAAAGAAAGCACAGGCAGCCATGGGAACCCAACCAGACTTCTAGGTGAGTTCCCCAGGATCTTTTCTTGATTACCCAGGATGTGCTTAATGCAAAGAGTTTGATAATTTACAAAAACATATGAATGCTTTCTCTCAGATGAACAAAGCATAAAGTTACAACTTTTTCCAAACACCTAAAGGAACAATATCCCTAAAATGATTTTCATTATAAAATAATTTAAAGCTCCAGAGATCAGAAGTCAAGATGCTCTTATGTGACACAGAAATTTTCAATTTCAATAATAATAATAATTCAGGGCAATATAAGACTCTTGACTGCTTAGATCTTGGCAAAAACCCAGTAGCAGCTTAAGCAGTGATAGCCATACATAGAGTTGTAACCTAGAGGAATTAATTAATCATCTAAGAATTTCATAATCTATGAAAGATTTAAAAACTCTTCTAGTTTTAGAATTTAATGTGATATTAAACATAAATAGAGTACTCGTTTTTTACTTGTGTGAGTGTATATGTGTGTGTGTGTGTTTAGAGAAGTATGATATTTTTCTTAAGTGCTCATCTGTGCGGGGTTTCCATTTATTGCCCCCTTGGTGCTTTCTTGTTGGTAGTCCTTCACGATGATTAAAATTTGAGTCTTTTCATGGAAACCAACAGTATCTACAATGAGTCTCTCAAAAACACATTTCAGAAACATCGTGGTACTGTCTTGGGACACTGTATTAGGTGTAAAAATTATCGGCTTCCTGCTCTGACCAGTCAGTGTTTTCTCCTATGAATGTTTTACAAGTCTAACATAGATCAATTCCGTTGCATTTGGGGAGTCAAGAAAACAAATCCAAGAATATTTTTGTTTCTTCACTTTACTATTAGTATCATTCCATTGGTGTTATTTCACTGTAACAATCATTCCCAAATACATGGAGCAGCATGTTTACTTTCCTTGAAACATGAAGCAGAGATATCTGAGTTCCTCATTTTATTTTTATGCTTTACCACATTAATTCTCTAAATCCAAGTTAAATCCAAAAGTTACTTATGATGAGTAACAGAGGTGAAAGATTCATGAGAACCAAGAACATCCCTATTCTTTGTTTTCCAATATCATGAGGAAAAGACAACAGTACGTTGCAAAATACTTAATTTTTCTGTGTTTATAGACATTATTCTAATGGCTAATTTTCCAGGACAAATCAATTGCTTCATAATACCAGATATATTTCCATCTGATGAGTGCTTTAAAAATGATCACCTTGTTCTCTTATCTTTGATTCAGGTAGAGTTAACTATGTATTTGAGTATGATAAGTCTTTAATAGCCATTCTTATCTCTTTGCTATGAAAAATAGATAGCCTCTGCTATATAAAGTGAATATAATTTTTAAAAATCTCCCTGCTCTCTTTGAAATTCTTGCCAAGTTCTATAGGAAAACAAATTAATTCCATGTCATTCATGATTTAACATTTATTTCTTGTTATTATATTTTTTATGTTGCTTAAGCAAAAGTTTTGACTTAGTAAAAAGATACTACATGTAAAGTTAAGAATACAAGAATGATAATGAATATTCCTGTCTTTCATATGAGTTTCTTAAATGATCTTGTCAGCTGCTTTTAAATATGGCTCATAGTTGCAGAATCAAATTTATTATGTGAAAATATTTATGAAAGTTATTGCAATGCAAATAGTAAGGCACATTATTATGCATGAATATTATTTTGTTGCTTCTTTTTCAAGAATTATCTATGTAAATTATTTAAGCTGTTTTTGTTTTTACATAATTCTCTTATTATCATTTCTATTTGTTTCTCCATAACAATTGTTATTTGAACTGCATTATCTGAAGTCTGATACTTAAAAATCAGGAGTAACATGCTCGAAGATCCTGCTTACTTTATCAGATCAGATCGGTCACTCAGTCGTGTCCTACTCTTTGCGACCCCATGAATCGCAGCACGCCAGGCCTTCCCTGTCCACCACCAACTCCTGGGAGTTCACTCAGACTCATGTTCATCGAGTCAGTGACGCCATCCAGCCATCTCATCCTCTGTCATTCCCTTCTCCTCTTGCCCCCAATCCCTCCCAGCATCAGAGTCTTTTCCAATGAGTCAACTCTTCGCATGAGGTGGCCAAAATACTGGAGTTTCAGCTTTAGCATCAGTCCTTCCAAAGAAATCCCAGGGCTGATCTCCTTTAGAATGGACATGTTGGATCTCCTTACTTTAAGACACTCCTAAATTTAAGTTCCTTTTTTTTAAAATTCTTTTTATTTTTTAACTTTACAATATTTTATTGGTTTTGCCATATATCAAAATGAATCTGCCACAGGTATACATGTGTTCCCCATCCTGAACCCTTCTCCCTCCTCCCTCCCCATACCATCCCTCTGGGTCCCAGTGCACCAGCCCCAAGAATCCAGTATCGTGCATCAAATCTGGACTGGTGACTCGTTTCATATATGATACTATACATGTTTCAATGCCATTCTCCCAAATCATCCCATCCTCTCCCTCTCCCACGGAGTCCAAAAGACTGTTCTATACATCAGTGTCTCTTTTGCTGTCTCGTATACAGGGTTATTGTTACCATCTTTCTAAATTCCACATATATGCGTTAGTATACTGTATTGGTGTTTTTCTTTCTGGCTTACTTCACTCTGTATAATAGGCTCCAGTTTCATCCACCTCATTAGAACTGATTCACATGTATTCCTTTTAATGGCTGAGTAATACTCCATTGTGTACATGTACCACTGCTTTCTTATCCATTCATCTGCTGATGGACATCTAGGTTGCTTCCATGTCCTGGCTATTATAAACAGTGCTGTGATGAACATTGGGGTACACGTGTCTCTTTCCCTTCTGGTTTCCTCAGTGTGTATGCCCAGCAGTGGGATTGCTGGATCATAAGGCAGTTCTATTTCCAGTTTTTTAAGGAATCTCCACACTGTTCTCCATAGTGGCTGTACTAGTTTGCATTCCCACCAACAGTGTAAGAGGGTTCCCTTTTCTCCACACCATCTCCAGCATTTATTGCTTGTAGACTTTTGGATCGCAGCCATTCTGACTGGGGTGAAATGGTACCTGATAGTGGTTTTGATTTGCATTTCTCTGATAATGAGTGATGTTGAGCATCTTTTCATGTGTTTGTTAGCCATCTGTGTGTCTTCTTTGGAGAAATGTCTATTTAGTTCTTTGGCCCATTTTTTGATTGGATCATTTATTTTTCTGGAATTGAGCTGTAGGAGTTGCTTGTATATTTTTGAGATTAGTTGTTTGTCCGTTGCTTAATTTGCTATTATTTTCTCCCATTCTGAAGGCTGTCTTTTCACCTTGCTTATAGTTTCCTTTGTTGTGCAGAAGCTTTTAAGTTTAATTAGGTCCCATTTGTTTATTTTTGTTTTTATTTCCAATATTCTGGGAGGTGGGTCATAGAGGATCCTGCTGTGATGTATGTCGGAGAGTGTTTTGCCTATGTTCTCCTCTAGGAGTTTTATAGTTTCTGGTCAAGTTCCTTTGTTTTTAAGGCTCTGTACAGATACCTTTCATTTTCTTCCATTATCAGTTTGAAAGGTTTCATTCTCAATAATAATGTCTTAGAAACACTAGTTAAAATGTATGCACTTCTGCCAGTTGAATGTTTATTGAGTAACCCCCTATTTATAATGAATAGTTTTTAAAATAAAATGTGATGAAACAAGTATAAGACCCAGTTATCCTTTCATACCTCTCCATTCTACTCTTTTGGAGAATTCTGAAGAACTTGTAAAGAAATACTTTTTAGGAAGAAAAAAAAATACAGAGATATCAGATAAAAGGACAATATTAACTCAAATAAACAAGAAATGAATATTTACTTCCTCATACACACGTGCTTTTAGTTTATCAAAAATTCTAGTTGATTTACTTTATTTTGCTAGTAAATTTCACACTAATGTTTCCATGACATCTTTGGCTTTGTTTACATTTTGGAATGATTTCAATGTTGACTCAAAATATAGTTTAGAAAAAAATTATTTAATGTTATAATTGCCTTGGTAAATTTAATCTTATGAGTTTTAATAGGTGAACATGTGGTCAATATAACTGTATGCCTGAGACTATGTTTCTTGGTAGAATTGAAACACTAATATATATAGTAAAATGTTTCAATTCTGCCAAATAACATAGTTACCTATAGTTATACACAGTTTCTATATAACACAATATCAGTTCAGTTCAGTTCATTTCAGTCGCTTAGTGTGTCCAACTCTTTGTGACCCCTTAAACTACCTGTGCATTGATTGGATGAATCTTATTTAAAATACTGATTTTTATTTCCAATATTATCAGCAAAATAATGTTACTTGTAAACTGACTCATTCTGTTGACACAAATTCACTACTTTTTTTTTTTTTTTTTAAGTGAATTAAAAACTTAATAGAAGGGTAAAAGGAAGTGGGTGCCTGCTGGATTCATGCCCTTCTGGCTGAGTTCTCATAGCTCATCACATCAAATACTCTTGCTTTGAGGCCTTCAATCTCCTTGCCTTCTTACATCTCTGGCACACATGCTTCTGTAAAACTATCCCTAGATTCTTAAACCATCTCACTTATGCCTATTCCTTGATCACTAAATAACACTGGAGAAAGTCATAATCTTAATCAATTTGTTGACCCTATACATTTTCCTCCAAACTTAAACCAGAATCAACATGTAATAAACATTAAATATCTTTCCATCTATGAATACTGCTATCCCCAATCTTTACTAGTGTTGGTAATCCTCTTTAGTCCACAGCTTTTCTCCTCAGTTTCAATACATATCTTCCGTTCTCAACTGAGAAACCCCAAATTTCCTTCAGGAAAACTGTTGCTTAAAGAACCACAGGAAATCTAATATCCTGATCAATGAATTTTGCAGCCATAGCAATAGCTGTGAATTTTCCTAAAATATCCTCTGATTTTTAAATAATTTCAATATTAAGGCTGCACAAATGTTTGATTATGATTTCTTCTCTAGGACTGGATTTTCCAACATAAAGGTAAACCTTTTTCTATCAAATAAAAAACAACCATATATAAGCAAACACCTAATTCAAATATCCAGTTTCTCTCTTAATTATAGGATATAGCAAGAGTATATTAAATAATTTAAATAATGCTGTAGCATTAGTCACAATAGCCAAAAAGTGGAAACAATGGAAACATTCATCAATGGTGAAATGATAAACAAAATATGGTATATCTGTACAATGGAATGGGCTTCCCTTGTGGCTCAGCTGCTAAAGAATCCACCTGCAATGCGGGAGACCTGGATTCGATCCCTGATTAGGGGAGATCCTCTGGAGAAGGGAAAGGCTACCCACTCCTGTATTCTGGCCTGGAGAATTCCATGGATTTTATAGTCCATGGGGTTGCAAAGAGTCAGATATGACTGAACGAATTTCACTTGCTATAATTGCTTGTACAATGGAATATTTTTCAACCAATAAAATGGAACAAAATACTGTTATATGCTCTACCATGCACAGATGTGAAAACATCCTTAGTGAAAAAAGTCACGATCATAGGTCACATATTGTGATTTCATTTACATGGAGTGTTGAGAAAGAACCCACCTACCAATGCAGAGGACCCAGGTTTGATCCCTGGGTTGGGAAGATCCCCTGGAGGAGGAAATAGTGACTCACTCCAGTATTCTTGCCTAGATAATCCCACAGACATAGGAGCCTGGCGGGCTACAGTCCATAGGTAGTAGAGTCAGACATCACTGAAGCGATTTAGCATGCATTCATAAAAGACAAAAAGTAGATTAGTGGTTGCCCAGAAATCAGGGAAGGGGAAAAGAAATGTAACCGCTTATATAGGTATCAATTTCTTTTGGGGATGATGAGAATGTTCAGAAATTAGTGGTGATATTTGCATAACCTCATAAATACTGAAAACCACTGAATTTTACACTTTGGAATGGTAAGTTTTATGGTGAATAAATTGTATCTCAAATTTTAAAAACTGGAAAACAAACAGTTGTTTTTAATGAACATATATTTGCTTATTTAGATCTTTTAACAACTCTCTTAAAAGTGTGTGGTATTATATAGTTTCTCATGCATAATTCTCTAAAATCAAAAGTTAGTAAAGGAAATGAAAATTATAAATAGAATGACATCCTATTTCTTTACCTGGCATCTATCTACCTGCCCATCCAACATCCAACTGTCATCTAATCTATCAGTATATCATTAATCTACATCTATCTATCTATCATATATCAAAATAAAATATGGGAAACCACAATCATGTTCTCAGTAACTTTGAGAACTGATGATGTAGGTATTTTAACATTTATACTCCTCTTGATAACTTTACTTATAAATATTTTAGGCTTTCTTTTTTGTTCATCTTTAGCTACTCCTTATTCCCACATTTTAAAATCGTGCAGTCTGCAAAGACATGATGTCCTATTAACCTGTCAGTTAAAAAATATTTGTGCAGATGAAAGTTCATGGGATTTGTCTTTAGAGATCCATTTCAGTAAATTATATAAAATATAAACCAGGTAAAATGACATTTAGAAATATGTGGATATCTATTTCAACTAATAAGTCAGGTTTTATTTATGTATTCCAACCATATGGAAATCATAAATGTAAGTGTGATCCCGAAATGAGTGCTATTACAATAAAACATTCTGCAATAAAACAATACACAGCAAAAATATAAAAGTGTAGAAAAACGATTATGCTCTTGATGCCTAATTTACCAACTTTTCAGGTCAGCAAAATTTTTGAAGATTCATTCCTCTTTTAAGTCTTTTTAACAAATACTACTTAGAATACATTTGACCAAAATGACATACTATTCCCTTCATGGTTATAGACTGAGTCAAAGAGGGGAAAGGATATACTGAAAAATGAATAAATGATCTGTGACACAGTTTAATATTGGGTTTCCCTTGTAGCTCAGATGGCAAAGAATCTGTCTGCAATGCAGGATTCAATCCTTGGGTCGGGAAAATGCCCTGGAGAAGGGAATGACAATCCATTCCAGTATTCTTGCCTAGAGAATTCCATAGACCTTGGGTCACCAAGAGCTGGACAGGACTGAGCAACTAACACACACACATGGTTTAATAGGAACTTATATATGTGTTTTTACTATGAAGTTACTGTAGCACCCATACTCATACTCCTATTCTCAGATAAGTAATCTTGTGGAATATTTTCTTTCATAGTTTTTTTTCCTTATATAAACTGAAAATAAGAAGAGGAAATCAGAGGTGAATTTCAAAGCCTGTGATCTATGTGTTCTCTCAATCAGGCGAATATCCTGGGCAACAAAGAAGAAGGCAAGTCATGAGATTTAATTTCCCTGTCTGTGGTAAGTATACATATGATGAAATAGACTATTTTGGGCTAGTAAGAGGTACTTATTAATTGAATATTCATAACAGGATTATCCTTGCTAAAAATTTCATGAAGAAAATAGACCCTGAAACTAAGGATTTATGGATTGTTTTCTGGGAAATGCCATGTAAACTGAAATATAAATAGACAGGTTTCATAAGCTGAATGTTCCCTGATATTTAAGACACTAACCTGTGAACCTCTGCCCCTCTTTTATTCTGGGACAGAGTTCATATCTAAGACAGTAAAAAAGACACAGAAAATTACCCTAAATGCCCTGATGTCTCTTTGCTTTGTCCATTCTGCCTAATTACCTAAATTATTGAAGTTAGTAATACATTTTGATACTACCGGAGATCTCCAAGTTGTTTTAGTCTGAGCTGACAACCTAACCCTTAGTGTAAACTCAATATGAAATATGTATAATTAGTGTTGAATTTAAATACTCCCCACTAGTTAGTCAGATCCATAAAGAGAGGCTCAAGGTTAGACTTGTTCAAATATTGTCATCTTTTATATAAAAAACAATAATAAAACCCCAATAACCATCTGAACTAATGGATACAATAGGCATATAGAATATATATTGAAAATGTGATGAAGCTTCATTGCCAACTCTGGGTAAATACATGTTACCCAGCAGCTGAGTAAATTAGCCAGGAAAAATGTTTACAAATATTTCATAACTTTTCATTTTTTGGTTACAATTATCATTCTAAGTTCATAAAAAGTTGAACATAATGGCTTTCCAATGTACAGTTTCCCTCAAGTTAAGCCTAATGTATGGCAGATTTTATTTTAGTTTAAGTAGAGTTGATTTATAATACTATATTAGTTTCAAGTATACTACACAGTGATTCACTAATTTTATAGATTATACTCCATTTAAAAGTATTGTAAAGTATTGACTATGTTCCCTATGCTACAAAATATATCCTCTGGCTTATTTATTTTATGATGAATAAATAAATATGGTACATCTTATTCTGCTACCCCTGTCTTGCCCCTTCCCCCTCCTCTTCCCACTGGTAACAACTAGTCTGTTGTCTGTGTGATTATTTGTGTTTTGCTATGTTTATCCCTTGGTTTTATTTTAAGATTTCACATAGAAGTCATAACATAGAGCCTTTGTCTTTCTCTGATATACCTTAAACATGATCAGAACACTTACATTATCTTACAGTTGGACAAAATAATCTAACACAAAGTTTATTTTATAATAAAGTGTTGAATATATCATATAATTCATTGGATATTGTGCTGATTTTTTTTTAATCAAAATGGCTAAATGGATACAGAATGGCTGTAAGTGTGCCAGTTGTGATCACATGATTAATTGGGAGTTGTGGCTGCAGTTGCCAAGAATCATGAGTATTGGACCATGAACTAATGTACTAACACAGAAAATGATCAAGACTTAAAACATGAAGAACAGTTTATACTGAGTAAGTATTGTTTCCTACCATCATAATGTTGAAAAATCTTAGGTCAAACCATCATATTTTAAGGACTGTCTATATGCTGTTGGCAAATACTTTTCTTCTAAGTCTGTAGCTTGTCTTTTCTCTTTCTTAAATGTATCTTCTACAGAACATAAGTTTAGTTTCAGTTAAAAAAAATTTTTTTTTCCTTTTGTCAATTGTAGTTCTACATAAGAAACCATCCCCAAATCCAAGGTTATAAAGGTTTGCTCATATGGTGTCCTGTTAGACTGTTGTATGTTTAGCTTTTACGTTTACGTCTTTGAATTATTTTTTATCCATTTTGAATTCATTTTTGCAAGATAGGGATCCAAATTCAATATTTTGCATGTGGATATCCAGCTGTCAATTATCATGTCTTGAAAAGACAATTTTCCCCCCATTATATTGTGTTGGCACCTTTGTTAGAAGTCAATTTACCACAAAGATTTTTTTATGGATTTTAAACTTAATTCCATTGCTTTACATTTTTGTTCTTGTGGCAGTACCATACATGCTTGATTACAGTAACTGTGCAGTTATTTTGGAAAAAAAAATGAGCCCTTAAACTTATTCTTGTTCTAGATTGTTATGGCTATTCTGGGCCTTTTACATTTTCAAATGAATTTTAGTGTCAACTTGTCAGTTTCTCAGAAAAGGGTGCTGGAATTTTGATGGGGATAATGTTGACTTTGGAGGTAAATATGAGAAGGACTGCCATCTAAATTTTAGGTCTTCTGTGGTGTTAAATGTTGGAGAAGACTCTAGAGAGTCCCTTGGACTGCAAGGAGATCCAACCAGTCCATGTTAAAGGAGATCAGTCCTGGGTGTTCACTGGAAGGACTGATGTTGAAACTGAAACTCCAATACTTTGGCCACATGATGCGAAGAGCTGACTTATTTGAAAAGACCCTGATGCTGGGAAAGATTGAGGGCAGGAGGAGAAGGGGATGACAGAAGATGAGATGGTTGGTTGGTTGGCATCACCGACTTGATGGACATGGGTTTGGGTGGACTCTGGGAGTTGGTGATGGACAGGGAGGCCTAGTGTGCGGCGGTTCATGGGGTTGCAAAGGGTCAGACATGACTGAGAAACTGAACTGAACTGCATTTATTTAGAGCTTCAAATCATTTCTATAATGTTTTGTTGAACTGAACATTCCAATCAGCTTACATTTCTGTCCCAAAGAAGGACAGTGTCCAAGAATGTTCAAACTACCTCACAGTTGTGCTTATTTCACAGGCTATGAAGGTAATGCTCAAAATCCTTCAAGCTAGGCTTCCACAGAAGAGGCAGAGGAATCAGAGCTCAAATGGCCAACATCTGCTGCATTATACAAATAGCAAGGAAATTCCAGAAAAACATCTACTTCTGCTTCATTGACTACGATAAAGCCTTTGATTGTGTGGATCAAAACAAACTGTGGAAAATTCTTCAAGAGATAGGCATACCAGACCACCTTACATGCTCCTGAGAAATCTCTATGCAGATCAAGAAGTAACAGTTAGACCTGGATATGGAACAGTACACTGCACTGGTTCAAAACTGGGAAAGGAGTACATCAAGGCTGCATATTGTCACTCTGCTTATTTAACTTATATGCAGAGTATTATCATGTGAAATGCCAGGCTGGATGAAGCTCAAACTGGAATCAAGATCGCAGGAAAAAATATCAGTGACCTCAGATATACTGATGGCACTACTGTTATGGCAGAAAGTGAAGAGGAATTAAAGTGCCTCTTGAAAGTGAAAAAGGAAAGTGGAAAAGTTGGTTTAAAACTCAACACAGTTGTATAGAACAGTCTTTTGGACTCTGTGGGAGAGGGAGAGGGTGGGATGATTTGGGAGAATAGCGTTGAAATATGTATAATATCATATATGAAACGAATCAGCAGTCCAAGTTTGATGCAGGGTACAGGATGCTTGGGGCTGGTGCACTAGAACGACCCAGAGGGATGGTACGGAGAGGGAGGAGGGAGGGGGGTTCAGGATGGGGAACACGTGTATACCTGTGGTGGATTCATGTTGATGTGTGGCAAAAGCAATACAATATTGTAAAGTAATTAACCTCTGATTAAAATAAATAAATTTATATATAAAAAAAAAAACCCTCAACATTCGAAAAACAAAGATCATGGCATCCAGTCCCATCACTTCATGGCAAATAGATGGGGTGAAATGGAAACAGTGAGAGCCAATTTTCTTGGGCTCTAAAATCACTGCAGATAGTAACTGCAGCCATGAAATTAAAAGACTTGCTCCTTGGAAGAAAAGCTATGAGAAAGCTAGACAGTGTATTAAGAAGCAGAGCCATCACTTGCCAACAAACGTCTGTCTAGTCAAAACAATGTTTTTTCCCAGCAGTCATGTATGGATGTGAAATTTGAAACATAAAAAAGGCTGAGAGCTGAAGAATCGATGCTTTTGAACTGTGGTGTTGAAAAAGATGCTTCAGAGTCCCTTGGACTGGAAGGAGATCAAATCAATCAATCCTAAAGGAAATCAACCCTGAATACTCATTGGAAGGACTGATGCAGAAGCTGAAGCTCCATTACGTTGGCCACCTGATAAGAATAGCTGACTCATTGGAAAAGACTCTGATGCTGGGAAAGATTGAGAGTAGGAAAAGAAGGGGGTTACAAAGGATGAAATCATTGGATGGCTTCATGGACTCAGTAGATGTGAGTTTGAGCAAACTCCATGAGACAGTGAAGGATTGGGATGCCTGGCTGCTGCAGTCCATGGGGTTGGACAGAGTTGGACACAACTGAGTGACTGAGAAACAACAAATAATGTTTTGCATTTTTCAGCATGTTTTTTTACCTTTTTACAATTATTCTGTTGATCCTACTGTAAATGAATTTTTTCTGCATTTCATACTATTCACTGGCACTATTAGTTCAGTTCAGTCGCTCAGTGGTGTCCGACTCTTTGCGACCCCATGAATCGCAGCATGCCAGGCCTCCCTGTCCATCACCAACTCCCAGAGTTCACCCAGACTCACGTCCATCGAGTCAGTGATGCCATCCAGCCATCTCATCCTCTGTCGTCCCCTTCTCCTCCTGCCCCCAATCCCTCCCAACATCAGAGTCTTTTCCAATGAGTCAACTCTTCGCATGAGGTGGCCAGAGTATAGGAGTTTCTGCTTTAGCATCAGTGCTTTCAAAGAACACCCAGGACTGATCTCCTTTAGGATGGACTGGTTGGATCGCCTTTCAGTCCATGGGACTCTCAAGGGTCTTCTCCAGCACCACAGTTCAAAAGCATCAATTCTTCGGTGCTCAGCTTTCTTCACAGTCCAACTCTCACATCCATACATGACCACTGGAAAAACCATAGCCTTGACTAGACGGACCTTTGTTGGCAAAGTAAGTCTTTGCTTTTGAATGTGCTATCTAGGTTGGTCATAACTTTCCTTCCAAGGAGTAAGCGTCTTTTAATTTCATGGCTGCAGTCACCATCTGCAGTGATTTTGGAGCCCAAAAAATAAAGTCTGACACTGTTTCCATTGTTTCCCCTTCTATTTCCCGTGAAGTGATGGGACCAGATGCCATGATCTTAGTTTTCTGAATATTGAGCTTTAAGCCAACTTTTTCACTCTCCTCTTTCACTTTAATCAAGAGGCTTTTTGGTTCCTCTTCACTTTCTGCCATAAGGGACTATAAAGACATGCAATTGATTTAGCAAATTAATCTTGAATCTTGCAAAACTGCCAATCTGGCATATTAGTTATAATTGTGTTTTTTGTAGAGTCTTTAAAATAGTCTGCATATAAAATAATATTATCTGCAAATAGAGATTTTTTTTTCCCCTTTCCAATAGAGAATCATTCCTACTTGCTATACCTACAATTTCCAGTATAATGATGAACTAAAGTGGTAAGAGCAAAATTCTTTATCATTTTTCTGATCATAGGGAATAAGTAATGTCTTTGAACATTAAGAATAATGGCAGCTGTGTTTTTTTATCAATGCTTTTCTTCAAGTTAAATAATTTCTCTTGTACTGCTAGTTTGTCATGTGTTTTTACTATAAAAGAGTATTATACTTCATCAAGTGGTCTTTCTACATCTATTGTGACTATTATACAGTTTTCTCAGATTTTAAACCAACTCTGCTTCCCTGAGTTATAATCCATTTGGTCAAGATGTATAGGGCGCATTGCTGGTATTCAACTGAGGACGTTTTGTATCTATATTTTTAAGATGTATTGTTATATATTTTTCTCTTCTTTCAATGTCTTTGTTTTTTCAGGGTAATTTTGGCTTCATAGAGTCATTTAGGAAGTATTTCCTTCTTTGCTAACCTTTATAAACCTTTGTTCCAATATATGTTTTTTTCTCTCCTGCTGTCTTTTATTATTATCATACAAATTATAACTTTCTATTTTACAATTATTGCTTTAAGTAGTTGCATTTCAAATCAGTCAGAAGTCAGACTATCAAACAAAAACTCATTTATATCACTCATTATAAATATTAATCCATGTAATTACCTTTACTGATTTTCTGATCTTGATTTTCACTTGGATTCTAGTTACTGTAGATGCTGTAATCTTGTCAGCAGATTGCTATTGTTTTTGGTAACACCCTGGAATAAAGCTTTCTTTTTTTTCTTTTTCACAGAATTGTACACTGACTCAAATCAAAACACCACAACATGATGAAAATGGAGATTTTTTAGGTTGTTGCTAGTTTGCACAAAATATTCACTGTAATCTGGAGATGGGGCTTTTAATAGGGCTCTGAAAGAGATGAATACTCTCTCTGGCTGCGAGTTTGCTGGTTTTCATGGCTATTGTGACAAAAAGTTAAAGAGGGAGGAGAGTTTGCACACAAGTTGGAATTCCATCAACACTGCTATTTTATCAAGGTTTTGTAATTTCTCTTGGATGAAAATCTATCAGTTTTGTGTGGGGGGGTGGGGTGGGGGTGGGGGTGGGTTTGGTTAATTTCCAGAGTTCTGAAATAGTTGACTGTATCTGTTTTGCCAGTATTGTTGATTTTGTGGGAGAGAGACTCATTTGGCCATTCTGGAAGTCAGCTTTGATGTATTAGATGTTTACATGTTTTTATTCAAGAAATTACTAATATCTTTTTTGTAAGATTAGGGTTGATTGATATATTAGTTTACTAGAGGTTACAGAAAGCTATAATTTTAATCATCATTTTAATCATCCCATTACTTTATCAGTTATAAACTGGGGCACAGAAAAAGAGATAGAAACAGAATATAAAGTTGGCCCTTAAACAGTGTGGGGTAGAGGTGCCCAACCCTCCACATATTCCCCTCCACAAATCCTATTTAATTTATAGTCAATTCTCTGTATCCTCAGTTACACATCCATGAATTCAATCAACCATGACCTGTATAGTACTGTAGTATTCACTATGAAAAAAAAAAAAATCCACATGTAAATGGATCCACATAACTCAAACCCTTGTTGTTCAAAGGTCAACTGTATAAACATATCCATTATTATTTTTCAGCTTCTAAAATGAATAGCTGCTTTTCTAGCACTTGTAAGTGACCAATGAGAGGTTTTACTTGTTTTGTTTTGCTTTGCTATCTGTTTTTGATTTTTAGTATATTATGAATTCTTGTGTTAAACATATTTGACATGTTTTAACCAAATCTACTTAAATGCTCAAACTGTTTCATTATTATGGTGAGGCAGGGGACCATTAAGTTGGTACCTGAGACATTTTGACCTGATCACAGTGTTTTTGTTAGTTTTTTTTTTTTTTTTTATTCTTGCCTTGGTGTACTTGCCACTTCTCCAATGGTCTCCTTGTTCCTTCTTTTATGAAATTTATATTTAGAGACTATAATTTGCATATTAGGATTGCTTTATTACTATTAAATTGGACATTGTTTCCAACCATTTTAGAGACAGAAGTAAATTTTTTGAAATACATTTGTATGTGTGTGTGTGAGTATGTGTGTTACTAAAGAAAATTAGTAAAAGTTAAACAGGCAAGAAAGACTACTGAAAACTATTGCAATAAGGGAAAAAGATTAAACACAACTTCTTTGAAACAAAAGGCAAGAGTGTTTTAATTGCTAGGATGAGCTGTTGCAAAAGAAATGGAAGACATTCCTGAGGTTGGTCAATGTCACTAGGACATCTGTGTTTGCTCATTGGTGCTTATCAAAGTCATGCCCTTCCCCTCTCCAGAGACCGAGAGATAGGGACTCTCTGCTGATGATTACATTTCAGATAGATGGCTCTCAGGTCCTTGAAAAAGACATCTCTGGGTTGTAAAACTGGCAAGATGCTGGGAGATTTACATCTTGAAGGGGCAAAGGAAGAATTTACAACTGAAAGTTTTCTAAAGTAAATGGTCTAAGAAAAGGTAGATCTGTGCATATAGCCAGAAAGAAACCTGTTTTAAGTACAGTCAAGCTGAGAGGGCATTAAGGTTGCCTTGATCAGTATTCAGACACATCCAAGTATATACATAATGAAATAATATATGTGTATGATATAAAAGACAAAATATAATAAAAAGAATTTCAATTTCAATAAAAAGAATTGAAATTATAATTTAATATGTCTTCAGAATTAATCTCATTCAGTGGTAGTTCTATAATTATTATTCTGGGACAGCTGTATGTGCATTTGAAAAAAAAATAAATGGGTAGTTATGGCGATGTTATTGTGAACTAGGATTTTTATTGAAGGGAAAAGGACTGAATATGCCCTGAAAATACTATGATGTGCTCATACCCAGGACTGATCTCCTTTAGGATGGACTAGTTGGATCTCCTTGCAGTCCAAGGGACTCTCAAGAGTCGTCTCCAACACCACAGTTCAAAAGCATATATATACATACAAAGAACTGTGGTGTTGGAGAAGACTCTTGAGAGTCCCTCAGACTGCAAGGAGATCCAACCAGTCCATCCTGAAGGAGATCAGCCCTGGGATTTCTTTGAAAGGAATGATGCTAAAGCTGAAACTCCAGTATTTTGGCCACCTCACGTGAAGAGTTGACTCATTGGAAAAGACTCTGATGCTGGGAGGGATTGGGGGCAGGAGGAGAAGGGGACGACAGAGGATGAGATGGCTGGATGGCATCACTGACTCGATGGATGTGAGTCTGAGTGAACTCCGGGAGTTGGTAATGGACAGGGAGGCCTGGCGTGCTGCGATTCATGGGGTCGCAAAGAGTTGGACATGGCTGAGCGACTGAACAACTGACTGATTGAGTATATATGTGTGTGTGTGTGTCTCCACAGAAGTCATATTAAAGGTTAATCCCTAGTGTGATAATAGAGACTTTGGAGGTACTTAGCTTACCAGAGTGGAAAATTCCTGAGTGGGATTAGTGTTTTGTTTGTTTTGTTTTAAACAGACTCCACAGAGATCCCTGTTTCTCCTACCCCATGAGATTATAGGGAGAAGATTGCTGACAATGAAGAAGAAGGCTCTCTATTATTATTTGAAGGCTCTCCAAATAACAAATCTGCAGGCATCATTATCTTGGATTTCCCAGTCTCCAGAACTGTGAAAAATTAATGTTTGTTGTTTATAAACCATGTGGCCTATAGTATTTTTATTTTAGCAGACCAAATGAACTAAGACATGTCCTGTTTTTTTTTTTTTTTTTTTACATTATGTTAGCTATGCACACATTTCTCCACATTGATCCTAAAATAATAATAAGCCTTGGAGCTAACTTCATGATAGCATATAAAGACAATCTTGTTCCTTTTGGGGTTTTTGCTAGTTGAAAGTATTTACATAGTACTTTACTATATGAGGATGTGTATGTGTGTAAGTTGTTCAGTCGTGTCTGACTCTTTGAGACTCTATGGCCTATAGTCTGCCAGGTTCCTCTGTCCATGGAATTCTCCATGCAAGAATACTGGAGTGGGTTGCCATTCCCTTCTCCAGTGTATTTTCACAACCCAGGGATCGAACCAGGGTCTCCTGCATTGCAGGCAGATTCTTTACCATCTGAGCCAAAAAGGGTGGTATTATGTGAAAATAATAGAGTATATTCAGTCATTTCCCCTGCTGATGAATATTTGGGCATTTTTTATGTCAGACAGTATTGTTCTTACAATATTCTGAGTCTGTATATTTTCTTGAACATTTAGAAAAGGAAGGCGGGACAAATAAGTTTTCTTACTTTCGTTGTCTAGAAGTATTCCTATTGCTTTGCCAAGTGTTAAAAATGTAGTTTCTTCTGCTTCCCAAGCTTTAACTAGCCTCTCTTTTCTTTTGTCCTATTGTAGCTGTTCTCTTCAATCTAGATTTTACCTCCAGTATTCCTCCTCACTACAGGGCTTTGTATTTTCTGGACAAAGGAAGTTTCAGTTGGTTCATTTCAAAAGTTCTCAGAACACCAAACACTTTCTACTCTGGTTCTATTGAATCCTGGAAAACTCCCTCTATATTTTTTGTGCTGTTCTCAAATTGGCTTGCTGAGATTTCCACTGAGCAGCTTATAGCATTTGAGATTTCTCTGAACATTTTAATAGTCACTTACCTTTCCTCTGAAGTTACTTTTCTCTTTTGCAATAATTATAAGATTACAAAGTCAAGTTTCCATTATATACTTGTACGTTTTATTTGACTATGATAATAACCCCATTGGTACAGCATTTATTAAATATCTTATATCATTTCATTTTTACAATCCTAATGGATTGTAACTGTATATCTAATAGTCTAAAATATCGACTATTGATGTCAACTAAAGTTTGTAGATGGTAGAGCTAGAACTGAACCCAGTTTCTAACTTGAAGCCAAAAGCAGACACCACATCATCATGGCTAAATTTCTGGTAGGTTAGTTGTAAAGTATTCTATCAATCTGATATAATTTCCCCATGTTTTAGAAACTTAAGAAAATAGCCCATGAGTATCCTAAATCAGAATATCTTAAATCAGAATTATTCATTGCATCAAATTACAGCTCCTAGAAACATAAAACAATATGTGAGTGACAGAGCAAGTCACTCTTACAGTTGAGAAGAGATGATGGGCTAAGTCTCCTGTCTCCCTGTCTATAAACCCCTACTAATTAAATGAAAAACATTCCGTGAAGGAAACACATATGAGTCCTTTGCTGTTACATCTCATTCATTAAAACATGTGAAAAAGCCAGTTGCCTTTAGGAAAAATTGCCTTTCTGAATTTCAAAATACCCTTTCCTTCACTCTTTACTATTTGACGATATATTGAGAATAAAAATAAATTAAGTTCACTCACTCGTTCATTAGTTCGCAGCAATACTTAAGGAAAAGTAATTACACTACTTCTTGGTAGTTCTGAGTAAGATGGTCATCCAAATTTTCCAACCGTTAGAAAATCATGGATTGTTATGAGACCCTTTCATTATTATGATGTTTTATCTTTTAACCTTTCATCCTAGATTATTGAATTTAGAGCCAAAGGCAGCATTTTCAAGTGTAAGAAAAATGATTGCACATGAAATAAAAATAAAGGTTAGATAACCATAGTTTGCTAACATTTTGGGTTATGCCTGTTAAACTGAAAGACCATTTGCTGGGTGACATGGGATGACTCCTAAAATATATTCCTACATCACTAGAAATTGCAACTGCAGCAGCCTTGGTACAATCAAAAGATAGAAATCACACAGGAAGTTAAATAGTAAATGTTTAAAATAACAATTAACTATAATAAAAGAATAAGATACAAGGAGAGTTAATGTGGTAACTTATAAGACTAAGGGGAAATACTCAAGGAAGGATAAGCTTAGGGATTCTGACCTTGTTGAGAGAAATGTGGTACATTTGAGCTGAGAAGTGAGAAATATAAATTGATGACTCACACAGTAACTAAGTCAATTGCTAGGTCACATAAATAACAAATGGCAAGATGATCAAGCCATAACAAGATGAAAAAATCTTTTAATAGGTTAATGATAATCATTGTCTTTGTGCTCCTTTTCTTATGTAATATGCAAACTGCTTAATACATTATTCAGCTTTTCATATTCTAAATTATTTTCCACCATGGTCCAGTCATTTTCCCTAATACTAAATGCTATACGGGTAATTAAATAATGAATAATTAATGATTAATAATGATAAAGGAAATTAAATTCAGATAAGATACTAGCAGATATATACATAAAGACTCAGATATAGGACACTGACTTAATTCAATTTATTTAGGGTAAAAGTATATCTTAAGAGTTAGGCTCTTTAATCATACTCTATAAACTGAAATTCCTAAATTTCCACTAATAACTTTGTGTTTTGGTCAAGTTAACTGAATTTTTGTTTCTCAGTTTATTAACTTAAAAATGGAGATAATAATAACACCCCCTCTTACAGGGTGGAATATAACCAATTTAATTAAGGACTAAGACTATAGTACTTAGTTTAAGACTTCAACTATAAGTACTAAGAACAAAGCCAGAAAAATAATAAGTAGTCATCAAATGTGTCTATGATCAAAACTATCAGTATTATAGATTTATCAGGGGGAACACTATTATAACCTTATAGTGTATTGATGAAAAGAGCAAGTAGAATAGTCTTGTAACAGTAAATGATACACTTTCAGATTTTTCTTAATATCAGATATTAAAATTTAGCTATCTTGACAAGATAAAGTATTTTAACTAATAATGTCAAATCACATTCTTTCTAGGTGTCACTAAGGAGAAAGTAAATCCCTAGATAGAATCATGAGTGGGAAGTTGGTCCCCAAACAAGAGGACATACTATTCAGTAAAGCCCTGAGTCCTTGATATAGGGGGAGCCATTGTAGCATGTATTCAAAATCAAATGATACTTTAATAGTCAATTCGGTTATCATGGTAAAAGACACAGAGACAAGACACAAAATACAAATTCAGATCGTATTCAGTATAATAATACCTGCTGTAATGAGATATCACTTTACATCTCTCTGATGGTTATTCTGGAAATGAAATGAAACAAAACTATTGGCAAGATTGTGGAGAAATAGGAATCCCCATTCATTGTTAGCAGGAATATAAATGGTATAACTGCTGTTGAAAACAGTATGCTGTTTCCTCAAAAATTAAAAATATCATAAGGCCCAGCAACTCCACGTATAGATACTCAAAAGAGTTGAAGTTAGGAGCTTGAAAAGTATATGCACACCAACATTCATAGTAGCGTTATTTACAATAGCCAGAAGTTACAAACACCCTAAATGTACATGGTAAGATGGATGGATAAACAAAGCATATCATATTTATTCTAATTCAATTGATCTACAATTTACTTTGATCCTATCTTTGTCATTGCTGTCTATTGCAAAAAGAATATATTTTAATCCAAATGTAAAAGTTTGGCATCTATATTAAGAGTAAGAAACTATCTATGAAACATAGAAAGAGAAAAGAAAATAAGAGGCATTAGTGACATCTTAATGTTTGTATCTGGAAAATTTCCAAGCATACGTAAGGAACAAGATTGTGAACAACAAAAATAGCTATGTAATAGTCTTTTAAATGAACAGGGTTTATTAAAATTCCATTATTTCTCATTACAGCTAATACTGTATTCCCCAGCTGGAACATTCCCAAGAGGCTTGCAATTTACTAAAAATCAGTGATGGGAAAATTGTTAGAAGATATACGATTGAAATATAAAACATTATTCTGGGTAAGTATACTTTGTCGTCATAGAAAGGGTTGGTACCTTATGGTAGTTTAAGTTGGTTGCAGGAAAAATGGGAAAGTTTCTCTGTACAACTTGATAATGTACATAAGATAAAATGAGTTGCTAAAGATTTTATGATGAGTATTAAACGGATCAAATGGGCTACCTCTTCTAAAAAATAAAATAATCCTCTTTGTGGACAGAAATGAACAGAAAAGAAAAGTGGTGAAGTCTAAAAAAAATCAGACATACTGGGTACCAAAACCCCAAACACATGATGGTAACTTGGAAAAGGAGCCAATCACTCTATTCTTATTAGAGAAATCAAATCAGAAAATTATCATGAAACACAGCACTAACTTTTTTCCCCCTAATACCTAGCATGTCTTTATCTTATTTTATGGAAATATAGTTAACTTAGTAGTTATAGTATTCTATATTAGTTTCAGGTATACAACATAGTTATCTGTTATTTTTATAAATTGTATTCTATATAGAATCATTATAACATATTGGCTATATTCCATGTGGAGTACATTGCATCTTTGTAACTTATTTTACATCTAGTAATTTGTACTTCTTAATCCCCTTCACCTGTCTTGCCTCAACCCCTCTGGTAACCACTAGTTTGTTCTCTGTACCTGTGAGTCTGTTTCTCTTTTTATATTGGTTTAATTTTTAGATTCCACATATAAGTGAAAAAATACACTTGAATTTGTCTTTGTCTGACATATCACTTAGCATAATACCCTCCGGATTCATCCATGTTGTCACAAATTCCATCATTTCATTCTTTTTTTATGACTGAGTAATAGCCCATTTCATACATACGCAATGATATATATATATATGTGTGTGTGTGTGTGTGTATTTACACTCGGTAGCTCTGTCATGTCCAACTGTTTGTGATTCCATGGACTGTAGCCCACCAGGCTTCTCTCTCCATGGTATTCTCCAGGTAAGAATACTGGAATGTGTAGCCATTCCCTTCTCCAGGAAATCTTCCTGACCCAGGGATCGAACCTAAATATGTCACTTTGCAGGCAAATTCTTTAATATCTGAGCCACCAGGGAAGCCCCAAGTTATTTAACAAAGGATAGCATATATTGAATCACTTCCTATTGAGAAATACTGACTCTTACAAATGCTCAAGCTGAGCCAAATCAAATCTGAAAATGGCAACTGCATCCCTGCCATGCAGAATGGCAGAAGAAACATCTCTGAAACACTGTTAAGAGTCAGCCATATAATAATATGTGTTCTTTTATTAACTGGGTACACACTTTGTAGATGATTTATCTACTCAAATCTACTGTCACCCCTGTATGTTAATTGTTATCACTGATTTAGTAGGGTGAAAGAGAAAGTTGCTCAGTCATGACCAACTCTTTGCGACCCATAGACTATACAGTCTATGGAATTCTCCAGGCCAGAACACTGGAGCGGATAGCCTTTCCCTTCTCCAGGGAATCTTCCCAAACCAGGAATCGAACACAGGTCTCCTACATTGCAGGCAGATTCTTTACCAGCTGAGACACAGGGAAAGCCCAAGGATACTAGAGTGGGTAGCCCATCCCTTCTCCAGGGGGTCTTCCTGACCCAGGAATCAAACCAGAGTCTCCTGCATTGCAGCCAAATTCTTTACCAACTGAGCTATCAGGAAAGCCCTATCACTGATTTAGATCAGTGCTAATAGCAGCAATGCTTACCCATAATATGAGCCACATAAGTGTCAGCTTTTTTTCCAGCAACATTAAACAAAGTAAAGGTTTATGTATTGTAAAATCAATTATATATTATTTTAAATCTGAATGTTCATTCAGATTTAAATATATATTTTTGAAAAATGTTTATTCAGATAAATAACATTTATCTGAAATGTTATTACTTCAACATATGATTTCTATGAAGCTTGTTAATAAAGTATTACATTTTTCAATGACAGTACTAAGTCTTTGAGTATTTTACACTTTAGCACATTTCAAATTACACTTGCCACCTGTCCAGTGCTCAAAAGCCTCAGGTGCTTGCTGGCTATGGGAAGTGATTATTTAGATTCTATATTTAATGCTAATGTATTTGTGCTATTGTTTAGTCATGGGAACAGAAGAGAAACTTATGAAAAATGGTCTTTCATTGCTTGAGATAAATCTCATATTGTTATTATGCTTGTCCAGATACTCATGATCTCGCTCTTTTATATTTTGCTACTCTTTCTCTATGTTTTTACTTATCTTTCAGCCACACTGATCTTATAGGTATTGGAATGCACCACGTTTTTCCACCTTAGGGCCAGTCATGGCACCTGCTGCTTACTTTCCCTGAGATACTATTTTCTCATCTTCTTCTTCCACTTCCTGCTCATCTCTGAATTTCCAATTTAACATAGACATCCATAGGAAAGCTTTCTGAATCCAAGATAGTATTAAGGCTCTCATTTTATAATTTAAAACAGCTGATAAATTTTCTTTATAATATCCAGAAATATTAGTGATATTTTTAAAAATTAAATGATTATGCCACACTACTTCTTAAAAGCTTATGGTGACCTCCCATCATTTTCAGAATAAAATCCAAATGCCTTAACTTGTCTTGCTTCCTTAATTTAAGCTATTTTGGTGTTCTTTGTATTGTAGAAATATGATAGACCTATTGCAGTAGCTTCATGCTGTTATTTGCCATGTCCTAAATGTTCTTGCTCTAGACCTGGTTATACCAGTCACATCTCAAATATCAATTGCCATATGTGGCTACAACTAACAGGATGGTGTGGAAAGCATTTCTCTCATTCTTGGTTCAGTTAGACAGTATTGCTTCAGACAAGGATGGTCAAACTTTTCCCATAAAGGCAGATAGTAATATTTAGCAGTATGTGAGCCATATGGTCCCTGTCATAATTTTTCAGCTCTTCAGTTATAGCAATAAAGACAGTATAGATGGTGTAAACAAGTGGGCCAAGGTGTATTTCAGCAAAACTTTATTAATGGGAAAAAGAGATAGGTCGGATCTATGGGCCCATAGGTATAGTTTGCACTTTTCTGTTCTATACATTTCTGTGGCTAACACCTTAATATTATACTATTCGGAGTTAAAATTTACCTCACTACTGAAGCCTTTAGAAAGCATGCAATCAAAATTATCCTTTCAAATTTCAACTTCCTTCCAGTTACTCTTTCCCATCTCATTTGATTTGATGTTGTTCATAACATCAACCGTAAACTTAATTATTTTAAAAAATTATATTGTCTCCTTTGCTAGAGAGTAGCTCCATCAGAGGGGATATAGTGTGTCTTTTACATCCTTCTGTCCCTAGGACTTAGAATAAAACTTGGCATGATGTGGACAATCAATTTTTGAAGAATGGACACTTAATATGATTATATTTAATGTTTATATTGTTATATTAGGTCATTGCTTAATGGCTTTTTCCTTCATAAGACTGTAAATATAACAGATTAAAATTTTGCATTTACCATTGAGGCACAGATTTTAACAAAGAACCTCATATGAATACAATTTTTCATCAATTATAAAACAACAAATATGATTTATCATCAGTTAGTTATAATTATTACAGTTTTCATTCCAATCCCAAAGAAACACAATGTCAAAGAATGCTCAAACTACCGCACAATTGCACTCATCTCACACGCTAGTAAAGTAATGCTCAACATTCTCCAAGCCAGGCTTCAGCAATACGTTAACCGTGGACTTCCAGATGTTCAAGCTGGTTTTAGAAAAGGCAGAAGAGCCAAAGATCAAATTGCAAACATTCGCTGGATCATCAAAAAAGCAAGAGAGTTCCAGAAAAAAACATCTATTTCTGCTTTATTGACTATGCCAAATCCTTTGACTGTGTGGATCACAATAAACTGTGGAAAATTCTAAAAGAGATGGGAATACCAGACCACCTGACCTGCCTCTTGAGAAATTTGTATGCAGGTCAGGAAGCAACAGTTAGAACTGGACATGGAACAACAGACTGGTTCCAAATAAGAAAAAGAGTACGTCAAGGCTGTATATTGCCACCATGCTTATTTAACTTATATGCAGAGTACATCATGAGAAACGCTGGGCCAGATGAAACACAAGTTGGAAATCAAGATTGCCGGGAGAAATATCAATCACTTCAGATATGCAGATGACACACCCTTATGGCAGAAAGTGAAGAGGAACTAAAAAGCCTCTTGATGAAAGTGAAAGAGTAGAGTGAAAAAGTTGGCTTAAAGCTCAACATTCAGAAAACGAAGATCATGGCATTTGGTCCCATCACTTCATGGGAAATAGATGGGGAAACAGTGGAAACAGTGTCAGACTGTATCTTTTTGGGCTCCAAAATCACTGCAGATGGTGACTGCAGCCATGAAATTAAAAGACGCTTAAGAAGAAAAGCATTCTTGGAAGGTTGAACGCTTGAAAAGCGTTCTTCTTCCTTGGAAGAAAAGTTATGACCCACCTAGACAGCATATTGAAAAGCAGAGACATTACTTTGCCAACAAAGGTCTGTCTAGTCAAGCCTATAGTTTTTCCAGTGGTCATGTATGGATGTGAGAATTGGATTGTGAAGAAAGCTGAGCACTGAAGAATTGATGCTTTTGAACCGTGGTGCTGGAGAAGACTCTTGAGAGTCCCTTGGACTGCAAGGAGATCCAACCAGTCCATTCTAAAGGAAATCAGTCCTGGGTGTTAATTGGAAGGACTGATACTAAAGTTGAAACTCCAGTACTTTGGCCACCTCACACGAAGAGTTGACTCATTGGAAAAGACTCTGATGCTGGGAGGGATTGAGGGCAGGAGGAGAAGGGGACGACAGAGGATGAGATGGCTGTATGGCATCACCGACTAGGTGGATGTGAGTTTGAGTGAACCCCGGCAGTTGGTAATGGGCAGGGAGGCCTGGCATGCTGCAATTTATGGGGTCGCAAAGAATCAGACACGACTGAGCGACTGAACTGGACTGAATTACAATTAATAAAAGTAGAACACTAATGTGTTAAATACATATGTAATTATAAAATGAATTATGTTTCAGTAACATTAAAAGTGAAAAATGTGAGTCTTAAAGAAGAATAAAAAAGTAAAGCATATATCTATTATGTATGTAGTAGGTCATGTTATTCAAGATATTTGATCATTTTCTACCTACAAGCATCCTTAATTGGGCCTGTTGTTTTTTTCTTTTTGATAGCATTACATAACATAGGTAAATTTTGTTCAGTTTCAAATAGTTGACCTGTATGAATATGCATGAAACTCCTGGTTTTATTTAAGATTCCCTGCTGTTTATATCCATAAGCATAATAGAAAGCACAAAAGACGATTGTTTCAGAAACTACATTGTCAGGAAACTACGTTATTTTAACATATTCTTCCTTGCCTTTTTTTGTTTGTTTTTTTAATTTATTTTTAATTGGATGATAATTACAATAGTGTATTGGATTCCACTGTACATCAACATGGATCAGCCGTAGATATACATATGCCCCCTCCCTGGTCAACCTCCCTCCCTCCTTCTATCCCATCTCACCCCTCTAGGTTGTCACAGAGCTGCAAGTTTCACTGAGCCGTGAGTTTCCTGAGTCATAAAACATATTCCCACTGGCCCTCTATTTTGCATATTTTACTGTAATATTTCTGTTTTACTCTCTCCATTTGTTCTACTCTCTCCTTCTTAACCCCCTCCCCCGTTTTCATGAGTCTCTTCTCTATGTGTGCATCTCCACTGCTACCCTGTAAGTAGGTTCATCAGTACCTCTTTCTAGATTCCATAAGTAAGTGTTAATATATGATATTTGCTTTTCTCTTTCTGATTTACTTCACTTTGTATAATAGACTCTAGGTTCATCCACTTCATCAGCACTGATTCAAATGTATTCTTTTTAATAACTGATTAATTCTCCAAATGATGAAAGATGGCATCTTTGAGCCCATTTTCTCCTGTGAGAACTCCAAAATTGCAACTTCCTGCTGAGCAACCATCAGCAGGAGAATGTTGGATCCCATCAAAAAAAGATACCCCATGTCCAAGGACAAAGAAGAGGCCCCAACAAGACAGTAGGAGGGGCAAAGTCACATTTAGAATCAAACCCCAAACCACCAGACATGCTTGGAGGGCTCAATCAAAACCTTGTGTGCACCAGGCCCCAGAGGCCCCACAGAGACTGAGCCAGATCTGCCTTTGAGTGAGTGTCTCCTGTGGAGGAATGGGTCAGTAGTGGCCTGCTGTAGGGACAGGGGCTCTGGCTGCAGCAGACCTGGGTCACTCAGCATGTGGCATAAGCCCTCTTGGAGGAGGTCACCATTAGCCCCACCATGGAGCTGCCCAGCAGATGACCCACAAACTGCAGAACAATTATATCAAAGAAATTCTCACACTTTTAAGAATTCTAGGACCTACAACAGATTTCCCAATCTGGGGATTCAGCAAAGGGACTGAGAACCCTCAGAGAATTTGACTTTGGAGGCCAGTGGGATTTGATTACAGAACTTCCACAGAACTGAGAAAATAGACTCTTGGAGGGCATGAAAAAACTTGTGTATACCAGGAGCCAGGAGAAAGGAGCAGTGTCCCCACAAAAGACTGAGTCAGACTTGGCTGTGAGTGTCCAGAAGTCTCCAGTGGAGGCCTGGAGTGACACTTTGGTCTCAGGCTAAATAACTGGGAGGGCACATAGCCACACCCATCAATAGAAAATTGGATTAAAGATTTACTGAGCATAACCCCACCCATCAGAACAAGACCCAGTTTCCCCCAGTCAGTCTCTCTCATCAGAAAGCTTCCATAAGCCTCTTATTTTATTCATCAGAGGGCATACAGAATGAAAACCACAATCACAGAAAACTAGTCAAATTGATCACAGGGACCATAGCCTTATCTGACTCAGTGAAATTACAACCCATGCCATGTAGGGCCACTCAAGATGGATGGGTCCTGGTAGAGACTTCTGACAAAATGTGATCCACTGGAGAAGGGAATGGCAAACCACTTCAATATTCTTGTCTTGACAATCCCATAAACAGTATGAAAAGGCAAAAAGATAGGACACTGAAAGATGAACTCCCCAGGTCAGTAGGTACCAAATATCCTATGAGAAATCAGTGGAGAAATAACTCCAGAAAGAATGAAGAGACGAAGCCAAAGCAAAAACAACACCCAGTTGTGGATGTGACTGGTGATGGAAGTAAAGTTCGATGCTGTAAGGAAAAATATTGCATAGGAACCTGGAATGTTAGGTCCATGAAGCAAGGTAAATTGGAAGTGGTCAGGAGATGGCAAGAGTGAATATCGACATTTTAGGAATCAGTGAACTAAAATGGACTGGAATGGGCGAATTTAATTCATATGACCATTATATCTACTGTGGACAAGAATCCCTTAGAAGAAGTGGAGTAACCATCATTGTCAACAAAAGAGTCCAAATTGCAGTACTTGGATGCAATCTCAAAAATGACAGAATAATCTCTGTTCATTTTCAAGGTGAACCATTAAATATCACTGTGATCCAAGTTTATACCCCAAGCACTACTGTCAAAGAAGCTGAAGTTGAATGGATCTATGATGACCTACAAGACCTTCTAGAACTAACCCAAAGAAAGATGTCTTTTTCATTAGAGGGAACTGGAATGCAAAAGTAGGAAGTCAAGAGATGCCTGAAGTAACAGGCAATTTTGGACTTGGAGTACAAAAATGAAGCAAGGGAAAGGCTAACAGAGTTTTACCAAGAGAATACACTTGTCAGAGCAAATGCCCTCTTCCAACAACACAAGAGATGACTCTATACATGGACATCACCAGATGGTCAATACCAAAATCAGATTGATCATATTCTTTGCAGCCAAAAATGTAGAAGCTCTATACAGTCAGCAAAAAGAAGACCAGGAGATGACTGTTGCACAGATCATGAACTCATTGCAAAATTCAGACTTAAATTGAAGAAAGTAGGGAAACTAATAGATCATTCAGGTATGACATAAATCAAATCCCTCACTATTATACAGTGAAGTGACAAATAGACTAAAGGGATTAGTTCTCATAGACAGAGTACCTGAAGAACTATGGACAAGGTTCATGACATTGTACAGAGGCAGTGACCAAGACCATCCCCAAGATAAAGAAATTCAAAAAGGCAAAATGGTTGTCTGAGGAGGCCTTACAAATAGCTGAGAAAAGGAGAGAAGCTAAAGGCAAAGGAGAAAAGGAAAGCTATACCTATCTGAATGCAAAATTCCAAAGAATAGCAAGGAGAGATAAGAAAGGCTTCCTCCATGATAAATGCAAAGAAAAGAGGAAAACAAAAAGTGGGAAAGACTATATATCTCTTCAAAAAAATTAGAAATGGCAGGGGAATACTTCATGTGATGAAGGGCACAATAAACGACAGAAAGAATATGGACCTACAGAAGCAGAAGATATTAAAAAGAGGTGGCAAGAATACACAGAAGAACTATACAAAAAAGATCTTTGGGACCCAGATAACCACGATGGTGAGATCACTCACCTAGAGCTAGACATCCTGGAGTCTGAAGCCAAGTGGGCCTTAGGAAGCATTATTATGAACAAAGCTACTGGAGGTGATGGAATTCCAGCTAAGCTATTTCAAATCCTAAAAGATGATGCTGTGAAAGTGCTGCACTCAATATGCCAGCAAATTTGGAAAACTCAGCAGTGGCCACAGGACTGGAAAAGGTCAGTTTTCATTCCAATCCCAAGTAAAGGAAATGCCAAAAAATGGTCAAACTACCACACAGTTGCACTCACCTCACACAGTAGCAAAGTAATGCTCAAAATTCTCCAAGTCAGGTTTCAACAGTATGCAAACAGTGAACTTCCATATATTCAACCTGGATTTAGGAAAGGCAGAGGAACCAGAGGTCAAATTGCCAACATTCATTGGACCATAGAAAAAGCAAGGGAGTTCAAGAAGAGGATCTAGTTCTGCTTTATTTACTACACCAAAACCTTTGACAGTGTGGATCACAAGAAACGGTGGAAAATTCTAAAAGAGCTGGGAATACCAGACTACCTGACCTGCCTCCTGAGAAATCTGTATGCAGGTCAAGAAACAACAGTTATAACTGGACATGGAACAACTGACTGTTCCAAATTGGGAAAGGAGCACTCCAAGGCTGTATATTGTCATCCTCCTTATTTAACTTACATGCAGAGTACATCATGTGAAATGCCGGTTTGATGAAGCACAAGGTGGAATAAAGATTGCCAGAAGAAACTTCAAAACCTCATATATGAAAATTACACCATCCTCATGGCAAAAGTGAAGAGGCAATAAACAGCACCTTGGTGAAAGTGAAAGAGGAGAGTGAAAAAGCTGGCTTAGAACTCAACATTCAAGAAACTAAAATCAGCATCTGGTCCCATCACTTCATGGCAAATAGATGGGGAAACAATGGAAAGAGTGACAGACTATTTTCTTGGGCTCCAAAATCACTACAGATGATGACTGCAGCCTTAAAATTAAAAGATGTTTACTTCTTGGAAGAAAAGCTATGGCCAACCCAGACAGCATATTAAAAAACACAGACATTACTTCACTGACAAAGGTCCATGTAGCCAATGCTATGGTTTTTCCAGTAGTCATGTATGGATGTGATGGTTGGACCATAAATAAAGCTGAGTGCCTAAGAATTGGTGCCTTTGAATTGTGGTATTGGAGAAGCTTCTTGAGAGTCCCTTGGACTTCAAGGAGCTCAAACCAGTCAATCCTAAGGGAAATCATTACTGAATATTCATTGGAAGGACTAATGCTGAAATTGAAGGTCCAATATTTGACCACCTGATGTGAAAAATTGACTCATTGGAAAAGACCCTGAGGCTGGGAAAGATTGAAGGCAGGAGAAGAAGGGAATGACAGAGGATGAGATGGTTGGATGGCGTCACTGATCAATGGACATGAGTTTGTTCAAGCTCCAGGATTTGGTGATGGACAGGGCAGCCTGGTGTACTGCAGTTTGTGGGGTCAGAAATAGTTGGACAGGACTGTGCAACTGAACTGAAATGAACTGAATATTCCATTGTATATATGTACCAGGACTTCTTTATCCATGCATGTGTTAATGGATAACTAAGTTGCTTCCTTTTCCTAGCTATTGTATATAGTGCTGCAATGAACATTGGGTACATAGGTCTTTTTCAGTTTTGGTTTTCTCAGGTTATATGCCCAGTATTGGGACTGTTGGGCCATATGGTAGTTTTATTCCTATTTTTTTAATGAATCTCAATACTGTCTTTCATAGTTCCAAAATGTACAAGCAGCTTATGCAACTCAGTAACATAAAAACAAACAGCCCAATCAAAAAGCAGGCAAAGACCTAAATAGACATTTCTGCTAGAAGACATACTGATGACTAATAAACACATGAAAAATGTGTAACACTACTCATTATTAGAGAAATATACATCAAACTGCAATGAAATATCACCTCACACTGGTCAGAATGGCCATCATCAAAATATCAACAAACAATAAATGATGGAGGGGATGTGGAGAAAAGGGAACTCCTAGTTTTTACCAGAAATTTCGATGCCTTTTGGGGGCTTCCCTGATAGCTCAGTGGATAAAAAATCTGCCTACAATACAGAAGACCCTGGTTTGATACCTGGGTTGGGAAGATCTGCTGGAGAAGGCACAGGCTACCCACTACATTAGTCTTGGGCTTCCCTCGTGGCTCAGACATAAAGAATCCACCTCCTATGCAGGAGACCTGGGTTCAATCCCTGGGATGGGAAGATCCCCTGGAGAAGGGAAAGGCTACCCACTCCAGCATTCTGGCCTGGAGAACTGCATGGACTGTATAGTCCATGGGATCACAAAGAGTCGGACACAACTGAGCAACTTTCACTTCACAATGCCTTTTATGATATGTGGTGGTAGTGGTGCTCAAACAATGCCCAGTTGTGCTGAACTCTGCAACCCTATGGACTATAGTGTGCCAGACTCCTCTGTCCATGGAATTCTCCTGTCAAGAATATTGAAGTGGGTTGCCATTTCCTCCTTCATGGGATATTTCCAACCCAGGGATTGAACCCGCATTCTTATGTCTCCTGCATTGGCTGATGAATTCTTTACCAATAATGCCACATGGGAAGTCCAATATACTTTCCTTTTGTTTTAAAGTTTAAAGTGAAGTCTCTCAGTCATGTCTGGCTCTTTGCGACCCCATGGACAGTAGCCTACCAGACTCCTCTGTCCATGGGATTTTCCAGGCAAGAATACTGGAACGGGTTGCCATTTCCTTCTCCGGGAGATCTTCCCAACCTAGGGATTGAACCCAAGTCTCCCACATTGTAGGCAGACACTTTACTGTCTGAGCCACCAGAGAAGTCCTATGAGTAATCAGATGAAATAAATAGAAGAAGAAAGAGACACTAATATCTTCTATTTTGACCTACTCAGATGGTCAAGAAATTATCCTGCCAGCAGTTTGATAAATCAGATCTCAGGTTATTCTGTTTTCAAGAAGATGTTGGGGATACCCTTTCTGATATAACACAGAGAAGATACTATCTCTGAGTGAAATAGAATGAGGGGTATTTCCATTTTTACTGTGCTATTTCTCCACTCCTTCAGGCTTATGCCAAATAATTATGCTTTGTGGGTTTTTTCCTTCTAACCTGTAAGTAGGGTGTCACTCAGGATTCTCTTCTCACCTTTTGGTCAGTTCACATTGTATTTCTTTAAATACCTCAAAAGCATTCACAATATTCTTTTCTGTTCCTGATCAAGCTTATTTTAACTTGGTGTTTGGGCTCAACTTGGTTATTATATTCTCTGGACATCTTCCCATCCCTCCTCTGTTGTTATTGTTCAGTCGCCAAGTTGTGTACTAGTCTTTGCAACCCCCTGGCCTGTGGGATGTTAGGCTCCTTTGTCCTCCACTATCTCCTAGAGTTTACTCAAATTCATGTTCATTGAGTTGGTGACATTATCTCATCCTCTGCCACACTCTTCTCATTTTGTCTTCAATCTTTCCTCTGTTTTCTTTCTTTTTACTATTGTCTTTATGCTGACTAACTTACACTGGGGAGAAAGAATTTTCCTCTATGCTTGTATGTTCTTCTGGATGTTTTAAGAATTAAATTGACATGAGAAAGATTAAGAGGAGAAAATAAAATTATTTCATAAATAAAGGAACGCCCACATACACAAAAGGCATATATAACATCCTGAATTAAGGAATGAGGTCTGGGCAGGGACTTCAAGGACAGGAGTGTCATTCACAGAACAATAAGAAGAAAAGCAGATATTTACCCTGACATGCAGATGGAACCACTTAGATAAAATTTATCTTTGGTAATACCTCTTTTTTGGGAAGTGTATACAATTTAGATTCTTCTAAGTAATTAAGTGAGTGAAGTGAAAGTCACTCAGGCATGTCCTACTCTTCACTACCCCATGGACTATACAGTTCATGCAGTTCTTCAGGTCAGAATATTGGAATGAGTTCAGTTGAGTTCAGGTCAGTTGTTCAGTTGTGTCCGACTCTTTGGACCCCGTGGACTGTGGCACGCCGGGCCTCCCTGTCCATCACTAACTCCCAGAGTTTACCCAAACCCATGTCCATTGAATCGGTGATGCCATCCAACCATCTTATCCTCTGTTGTCCCCTTCTCTTCCTGCCTTCACTCTTTCCCAGCATCAGGGTCTTTTCAAATGAGTCAGCTCTTTGCATCAGGTGGCCAAAATATTGAAGTTTCAGCTTCAACATCAGTCTTTCCAGTGAACACTCAGGACTCATCTCCTTTAGGATGGATTGGTTGGATCTCCTTGCAGTCCATGGGACTTGCAAGAGTCTTCTCCAACACCACAGTTCAAAAGCATCAATTCTTCAGCATTCAGGTTTCTTTATAGCTCAACTCTCACATCCATACATAACTACTGGAAAAACCATAGTCTTGACTAGACAGACCTTTGTTGGCAAAGTAATGTCTCTGCTTTTTAATATTCTGTTTAGGTTGGTCATAACTTTCCTTCCAAGGAGTAAGTGTCTTTTAATTTCATGGCTGCAGTCACCATCTGGAGTGATTTACTGGAGTGGGTAGTGGTTCCCTTCTCCAGGTGATCTTCCCAACCCAGGGATCAAATCCAGGTCTCCCACATTGTAGGTGGATTCTTTACCAGCTGAGCCACCAGGAAAGTCCAAATAGTTAAGGGGGAGGCAATAGTTTCTCTTGAGCTTGTAGGATCTCCATTGCCTTTTTCTCAAAATAATCCACATGCCAAGATTGCACATTTTGGAGATGTCAGTTCTGAACACCTATGTTTATAATCAGACATCTATAGGGGAAAAATATGTAAAAATTATGTCTTTTGGCTAAAATTTGGCTAAAGTTATTGACTGAAGAAAATTACACAATGTGAGATTTGTGAGTTACGCTTTGTATAGAACCAAATGAGAACTACAGTCCAGGAGACAGCCTTTCACCTCTGTGCAACTTCTTCAAAGAGGTAGTGGAGGAGGTCAGTACAAACATATCAGTAAAGGGGGATACTTGTAATCAAGCACACATTTTGGCTAAAGATTATTGCTACTTAAGAGGCATAGATGTCTCCATTGATGAGATTAGTGATTTTTTAGATGTCAGAAGATGCAAGAAATTTACCTCATAAAATCTGAAATCAGTGCCCTAATAACAGGGAATTCAGGGACCTACAGTTAGGAAGACCTCTATCAAAACTTTAACTAGACTGAGCAAAATGTGAAGGCTTTGGTCACCCTTCTATAACCAACCAGTCCCTTCACTCCATGCTTTTGGAAATGACTCAGTTGCTTTCTGCATTAATAGCTTTGCAGTTGCAAAACCACAAACTATATGAAATCGCATGGCCTAAACTCTTGTGTCTTGCTTTCTAAACACTCTATACTGTTTGAAATTCATCCATGCTATTGGTTCTATTAGTAGTTCATTCCTTTTTATTTTTGGGTGGAATTCCATTGCTTGGGTTTACTGCAGATTTTGCTTTTCCCCATTTGAGGTATATTTGGATTGCTTCCAGATGTGAGCAACTACAAATGAAACTGCTTTAAATCATTATGTACATGTTTTTATGAGACATAAATTTTCATTTTAATTGGGTAAATATCTAGTAGCGGGGATTGCTAGATCATATGTTTAGTTTGTTTTTAACTTTATAAGAGATAACCACACCATATTAAAAATCTGTTTTGTATTCATGCCAATAATCTCTCAGAGTTGGAGTTACTATACATACTTGCTGAACCACTGTATTCTAGCCTTTTAGTCTGATTAGTTTATTTAAGTAATTTTAATAATTGTATAATGATAAGTCATTGTGATATAAATTTGCTATTCTAATGACCAATGATGTCCAGTATCTTTTTATTTGCTTAAAATCATCTGTACATCTTCTTCGGTGAAGTTTCACAAAATATTTTGTCAATTTGTTTATTATCACAAAATATCTTGTCAATTCGTTTATTGCTTTGTTTTCTTACTATTGATTTTTGAGAATTTTTTATGTAATACAGAAAATTTCTTTAGCGGACATGTAACTTGAAAATGTTTTCTCTAGAATTGTTACCTGTCTTTTCATCTTGTTCAGATTTGGACACTGTTAGCAGAATCTGGGGGAGAAGGCAATGGCACCCCACTCAAGTACTGTTGCCCAGAAAATCCCATGGATGGAGGAGCCTGGTGGGCTGTAGTCCATGGGGTCACTAAGAGTCAGACATGACTGAAGCGACTTGGCAGCAGCAGCAGCAGCAGAATCTGGAGTCTTAAGATCACAGGTTTTTGAGTCAAACACCTCAAGATGATTTTGTTATATTATTAGCTAGCTTCTGGACAAGCTATTTAATTTTCTTTTACCTTGATGTTTTCAGTAGGCAAACATAACAAGAACTATGTTCAAATATTAAATTGACATAGCACTTGATAGAAAGATGGAACCAGAGCCAAGGGATCAGAGTTCTAGTTGGGATCTCCACTCTTTTTTTCCCATTTAGTTCTTGAAGAATCCCTTTTCTTATCTGCAAAATGAGAACATTCAGCTAAATTATATCCATGCTGCTTCTGTACCATGATCTGAAACTATTATAAATCATAGCTTCATCTTAGAACACACAATATTTTTATTCATTAAATCATACCTATCTATCTCCTGCAGATACTGTGTTTGTGTATGCATGGATATGATATTGTGAACTTTTTCTGATGTTTCAATGTAAATATTTGGAGCGTTTAATAACAAAGTTATACAGTTTGTGAACTAGATTTCCTCTTTTTAATGATATGTCATGACTTCTTATTCTGAAGAATACCATGCTGTTATCTTGAGTTAAAATGAGAGTGCTGCCCAAACAATTTTTGAAAGATATAAAATATATGTTTATTAATAAAGTATATATTATAAAATTTTATATTATTAGGGTATCAATAAACTTATTAAATGTAAAATGAAAGTGAAAGTGTTAGTCACTCAATTGTGTCCAATTCTTTGCAACCCCATGGACTGTAGCCCATCACACTCCACTATCTGTAGAATTCTCCTGGCAAGAATACTGGAGTGGGTAGCTATTCCTTTCTTCAGGGGATCTTCTCAACCAAGTTATCAAACCCAGATCTCCTGCATTGCAGGCAGATTCTTTACCATCTGAGCCACTAGGGAAGTCTCTAAAGTATAAAATATATTTTAAAAATAACTGTTAATTCATAGTTAGTCAAGTAATTTGTATAATTTGTCATTTGTTTTTTTCTGTACAGTATACATGCATGTGTTGTGTGTTCAGTGAGCATGGTTTTATGCTCACTGAAAAAGCAAAGTTTCTGAAACTGCTGCTATTTCACAAAAGACTAATAGATACTAACTTTCAAGGAAGCATTTACATTAAGCAGGATAATTTTAAGATATTATCTTTCTCACTAGATAATAATGTAAAAAGCAAATTAAGAATCCATTATTGAGCTACAGAAACAGGAGAAAAGAACCACTCAAAATGAAAACAATACAAATTATTAACTCATGACAATTCTTCTATCTGCTAAAATGTCATTGCATACTTCACAACTCAATCTGCCTTTGTCTCAAGGATCACTCAGATATCTTGTTATAAAGCCTTATCCCATTTTTATAATAACCAAGAAAGTATTTAGAGAAGCACTAAAAATGCTTAAAAGTAGAAGAGTTGTTGTGAGGGCATTCCATTGGCAGTACATTTCTGTCCTTCTAGGCTATATTTCACAGTGATTTAGAAACAAGATATTTGTAAAATTAAAATGCTGTTGACTCCAGCAGGTTTGTGTACTGAAGGCTTAATATCTTTGTTAAAATCAGTGCATAGTTTGACAGTGCATAAAATCCCATAGATAGTCCTCAATTCCTCTCTCCAATGAAGCAAGAGGCATAATCTGGACACTAAAAAGAATAAAGATAGCTACTGCTGATCATCCCAGTCTTATAATACAGGAAAATTCACTGTCTCCAAGATTAAATATCCAGTGGTGTGGCCTATGATCATATTTCAGCAAGAATATATTTCCTTTGGGGAGAAAATATAAGTTTGCTGATGAAAGATACTTTAATTATCTGCAGTTTCAAGATTCAGCAGTGACCAAGGTATCCTATATCAAACAAATGCAAAAAGTAAAAATTTTATAGTTTTAAAACCAACACTTTATTAGTTGATCAGCATCTGGAATTCCTTAAACATAGCATAATAAATTACTTAGGCTATGCTCAACATATGATTATTTGAGTCAATTTTCTAGGCACTCCTTAATAACAAAATCTTAATTGTTTATTTTTGTTGCCTTCATACATTCATTTGAATTATTGATTCTCTCCTTTAATATTGAACTGCCATGTGCCTAAGATGTTTCAAGGATATGGGGGAATATGGAATAAATGCCAAAAAATGTTAAACTATAAATTCTCTTTATTTTCACATTAGCCATCTAATTAATATTTTGGATGCAAGGCTGAAAGGAAGAAGAAAGTATGCTTGCTACTAATTGCCTCAAGCAATGTCCTGTCTTATATGTTCATACATCTTCACATAAACTGATCATGCCAATGATGATCTTCAAGTAAATCATTCCAGATCATATAACAGAGAGTTTGGAGCATCAGATCTAGATAACAGTGGTGGGCTATATTGAGTAATTTTATAAAATGTGATTTTTATCAAAAGGCTTTAATCAAATGTCTAAATATGTTTCTAGATAATACCTAAGCTAAGTAATATGAATTAATAAATTAATTCAGAAACTTATGATTACATTTGCCATGGCAAAGCTAATGATTTACTTTGCTAAATCTGCCTTTATTAGGTACATGTATAACAATTAGTAAGAGATCATTCACCGGAATCTTCGCTATATCCGTTAATTCATAATAAAATTCTAGGCATTTAAATTCTTTTATATACTGATATTCATATATATATATATATATATATATATATATATATATATATACATACACACACACAAACACCAATCACTACTTAAATCGATAAATGACTGTTTTCATTATAACTGCGATATTGTCACTTAAACTATCAAGTATTCTTAAATGTAAATGTTCACTTGTTTATGATCTTGTGATCATTTAACAGAAAAAGACCAGCACTAAATTATGTATGTATATATATATATATATATATATATATATATATATATATATATATATGTAGCAGCAGCTACATTTAATAAGGAACCTTTCTGAGCAAGCCTGGAGAATTCCACGGACAGGGTAGCCTGGTGGGGTTGCAAGAGTTGGACACAACTGAGCGACTGACAGTACTACTACTACTACTACTACTACTACTACTACTACTGAGCAGGACTCCTAAGACTGAGTTATAAACTTCCACATAACAGAGTTCTACTTACATTAACTCTAAGAGACAGATAATGGAATATTTTCTTCCATTAAAAACACATTCAGTTCAGTTCAGTTCAGTCGCTCAGTCATGTGCGACTCTTTGCGACCCCATGAATCACAGCACGCCAGGCCTCCCTGTCCATCACCAACTCCAGGAGTTCACTCAGACTCACGTCCATCGAGTCAGTGATGCCATCCAGCCATCTCATCCTCTGTCGTCCCCTTCTCCTCCTGCCCCCAATCCCTCCCAGCATCAGAGTCTTTTCCAATGAGTCAACTCTTCCCATGAGGTGGCCAAAGTACTGGAGTTTCAGCTTTAGCATCATTCCTTCCAAAGAAATCACAGGGCTGATCTTCAGAATGGACTGGTTGGATCTCCTTGCAGTCCAAGGGACTCTCAAGAGTCTTCTCCAACACCACAGTTCAAAAGCATCAATTCTTCGGTGCTCAACCTTCTTCACAGTCCAACTCTCACATCCATACATGACCACTGGAAAAACCATAGCCTTGTCTAGACGGACCTTTGTTGGCAAAGTAACGTCTCTGCTTTTCAATATGCTATCTAGGTTGATCATAACTTTCCTTCCAAGGAGTAAATGTCTTTGAATTTCATGCCTGCAGTCACCAGCTGCAGTGATTTTGGAGCCCCCCAAAATAAAGTCTGACACTGTTTCCATTGTTTTCCATCTATTTCCCATGAAGTGATGGGACCAGATGCCATGATCTTCGTTTTCCAAATGTTGAGCTTTAAGCCAACTTTTTCACTCTCCTCTTTCACTTTCATCAAGAGGCTTTTTAGTTCCTCTTCACTTTCGGCCATAAGGGTGGTGTCATCTGCATATCTGAGGTGATTGATATTTCTCCCGGGAATCTTGATTCCAGCTTGTGTTTCTTCCAGTCCAGCGTTTTTCATGGTGTACTCTGCATATATTTTAAATAAGCAGGGTGACAATATACAGCCTTGACATACTCCTTTCCCTATTTGGAACCAGTCTGTTGTTCCATGTCCAATTCTAAGTGTTGTTTCCTGACCTGCATACAGATTTCTCAAGAGGCAGGTCAGGTGGTCTGGTATTCCCATCTCTTTCTGAATGGGAATTCTGAAAGTTTACATAAACCACAGTTTATTGTGATCCACACAGTCAAAGGCTTTGGCATAGTCAATAAAGCAGAAATAGATGTGTTTCTGGAACTCTATTCCTTTTTTGATGATCCAGCAGATGTTGTGAATTTGATCTCTGGTTCCTCTGCCTTTTCTAAAACCAGCTTGAACATCAGGAAGTTCATGGTTCACACATTGCTGAAGACTGGCTTGGAGAATTTTGAGCATTACTTTACTAGCATGTGAGATGGGTGCAATTGTGCAGTAGTTTGAGCATTTTTGGCATTGCCTTTCTTTGGGATTGGAATGAAAACTGACCTTTTCCAGTCCTGTGGCCACTGCTGAGTTTTCCAAATGTGCTGGCATATTGAGTGCAGCACTTTCACAGCATGATCTTTCAGGATTTGAAATAGCTCAACTGGAATTCCATCACCTCCACTAGCTTTGTTCATAGTGATGCTTTCTAAGGCCCACTTGACTTCACATTTCAGAATGTCTCGTTCTAGATGAGTGATCACACCATCGTGATTATCTGGGTCATGAAGATCTTTTTTGTACAGTTCTTCTGTGTATTCTTGCCACCTCTTCTTAATATATTTCTGCTTCTGTTAGGTCCATACCATTTCTGCCCTTTGTAGAGCACATCTTTGCATGAAATGTTCCCTTGGTATCTCTAATTTTCTTGAAGAGATGTCTAGTCTTTCCCATTCTGTTGTTTTCCTCTATTTCTTTGCATTGATCGCTGAGGAAGGCTTTCTTATCTCTTCTTGTTATTCTTTGGAACTCTGCATTCAGATGCTTATATCTTTCCTTTTCTCCCTTGCTTTTTGCTTCTCTTCTTTTCACAGCTATTTGTAAGGCCTCCCCTGACAGCCATTTTGCTTTTTTGCATTTCTTTTCCTTGGGGATGGTCTTGATCCCTGTCTCCTGTACAATGTCATGAACCTCCATCCATAGTTCATCAGGCACTCTATCTATCAGATCTAGGCCCTTAAATCTATTTCTCACTTCCACTGTATAATCATAAGGGATTTGATTTATGTCATACCTGAATGGTCTAGTGATTTTCCCTACTTTCTTCAATTTAAGTCTGAATTTGGTAATAAGGAGTTCATGATCTGAGCCACAGTCAGCTCCTGGTCTTGTTTTTGTTGACTGTATACAGCTTTTCCATCTTTGGTTACAAAGAATATAATCAATCTGGTTTTGGTCTTGACCATCTGGTGATGTCCATGTATAGAGTCTTCTCTTGTGTTGTTGGTAGAGGGTGTTTGCTATGACCAGTGCATTTTCTTGGCAAAACTCTGTTAGTCTTTGCCCTGCTTCATTCCATATTCCAAGGCCAAATTTGCCTGTTACTCCAGGTGTTTCTTGACTTTCTACTTTTGCATTCCAGTCCCCTATAATGAAAAGGACAACTTTTTCGGGTGTTAGTTCTAAAAGGTCTTGTAGGTCTTCATAGAACCATTCAACTTCAGCTTCTTCAGCGTTACTGGTTGGGGCATAGACTTGGATTACTGTGATATTGAATTGTTTGCCTTGGAAACGAACAGAGATCATTCTGTCGTTTTTGAGACTGCATCCAAGTACTGCATTTCGGACTCTCTGGTTGACCATGATGGCTACTCCATTTCTTCTGAGGGATTCCTGCCCACAGAAGTAGATATAATGGTCATCTGAGTTAAATTCACACATTCCAGTCCATTTTAGTTCGCTGATTCCTAGAATGTCGACATTCACTCTTGCCATCTCTTTTTTGACCACTTCCAATTTGCCTTGATTCATGGACCTGACAATCCAGGTTCCTATGCAATATTGCTCTTACAGCATCGGACCTTGCTTCTATCACCAGTCACATCCACAGCTGGGTATTCTTTTTGCTTTGGCTCCATCCCTTCATTCTTTCTGGAGTTATTTCTCCACTGATCTCTAGTAGCACATTGGGCCCCTACTGACCTGGGGAGTTCCTCTTTCAGTATCCTATCATTTTGCCTTTTCATACTGTTCATGGGGTTCTCAAGGCAAGCATACTGAAGTGGTTTGCCTTCCCTTCTCCAGTGGACCACATTCTGTCAGATCTCTCCACTATGACCCACCCATCTTGGGTTGCTCCACAGGCATGGCTTAGTTTCATTGAGTTAGACAAGGCTGTGGTCCTAGTGTGATTAGATTGACTAGTTTTCTGTGAGTATGGTTTCAGTGTGTCTGCCCTCTGATGCCCTCTTGCAATACCTACCATCTTACTTGGGTTTCTCTTACCTTGGGCCTGTGGTATCTCTTCATGGCTGCTCCAGCAAAGCTCAGCCACTGTTCCTTACCTTGGATGAGGAGTATCTCCTCACCGCCACCCTTCCTGACCTTCAATGTGGGATAGCTCCTCTAGGCCCTCCTGCACCCAAACAGCCACCGCTCCTCAAAAACACATTAATGAGTGCCATTCGCTTCAGGCTCCTTTATGTGAGAGAGAAGAAAGGAATGGCCACCAATATAGCTAGTTTAGTCATTAGAAAATTAGATTTGTACCTCCTCTTTATAATCTCCACAGCATCTCTTATAAACTTGGCTTAGATGCCCAAAAGCTTAACTGAACTTGAGTTAGCATTGTAACATCTTCATTTGTCAAACTAATGGACCACCAATTTAGCAATCAGGAGATGGCCTGAGGGAAAAAGTGTCCAGAAGAAACAAGTTTTCTTTAGGGGTAAGGCATAGAAATTCTGAAACAAGAAGACAATTCTGGTTTTGGAAGAACACCAGAGTAATGGCGCCTGAGAAGTTGGTACTAAGTTGACTTTTCTACATGGGAGGAAAGCACCATGGCAGAAGTAGACTCCACAATGAGTTCATTTTTATTGTGGACCATGTCTAATACCTAATTTGATAGGAACTGTTTATTCTGCTTCTCAAAGATATCTTCAATAACCTCTCCCACTTGCCTAATCCACACTCATCTAAATCTCTTTAGAGCCAGTTACATGATTGCATAACAGAAGGAGCTGAACAATTACACTTAGACTTTCTTTCAGGAAATTTGAAAATATATATGTGATAAAAACATTTTCCTTGTCCAATAACCCTTTCATGATCTAGAATGCTGGACTTTGAAGTTTTAATCTTGAGCAGTCTCAGAATCATTTTCCTTTGGAAAGTCCTAGTTTTGCTTTCAGAATTTCTGCTTTCTACTTTATATGATAAGGAAACATAACTCCCAATTATGATAAGAATATATGTCATACTCTGTAAATGATTTGCAAATTTAATCTTGAGTCAAAACACAGTCTAGCATGGGAGGCACACTGATATCTAATCAATGAAAAATGATTAATTTTATGTGTATGTGTATATATATATATATATGTTATACATATACATATATATGTATGTGTGTGTATATATGTATATGTGTGTGTGTATATATATATATATATGTGTGTGTATATATATATATATTAGTGACTGAAGGCAAAAGAAGGTGACTGCAAAAAATGAGAAAATCAGATAACATTACCAACTTAGTGAACAGGAATTTGAGCAAACTGGGAGATAGTGGAGGACATAGGAGCTTGGCATGCTAGGGCCCATGAGGTTGCAAAGAGTCAGACACAACTTAGCAACTGAACAACAACAACATGTTAGTGATAAGTTTATAAGTGAGTAGATTAAAAGTAAACTCTGGCAGAAGTTTCAGGGAGAACTCAGGGTTCTTTCCATCTCATTTGTTCCAACCACAGCCCCATACATTTCACTGACTATTGAGATCTATAGACTACAGTGAAAAGTGAAGTGAAAGTTAGTCATTCAGTCATGTCTGACTCTGTGATCCCATGACTGCAGCCTGCCTGGTTCCTCTGTCCATGGAATTCTCCAGGGAGTCCTGGAGTGGGTTGCTACTTTTTTCTCCAAAGGATCTTCCATACCCAGAGATAGAACCTGAGTTTCCTGCTTTGTAGGCAGATTCTTTACCAACTGAGCCACTAGGGAAGACCATAGTTTACAGGTCTTCTCTCAATGGTGACATTATACCTGGAAACAATAATCTTGAATCTTCATCTATTTAACTTCAGCCGTGTTCTTTGGAAGGAATGATGCTAAAGATGAAACTCCAGTACTTTGGCCACCTCATTCGAATAATTGACTCATTGGAAAAGACTCTGATGCTAGGACGGATTGGGGGCAGGAGGAAAAGGGGACAACAGAGGATGAGATGGCTGGATGGCATCACTGACTCGATGGACATGAGTTTGAGTGAACTCTGGGAGTTGGTGATGGACAGGGAGGCCTGGCATACTGCAATTCATGGGGTCGCAGAGTCGGACACAACTGAGCGACTGAACTGAACTGAAAGATAGTTTTGATTAGGTAAGATTAAATAAAATGTCATTAAAATTAATCTCACCTATTTATTTTTACCTTTCAAATGTGCTTCTAGACATTTAAAATTACATATATAGCTCACCATATCTTTGAATTGGATATTGCTACTCTCCCCCTGACCACTCAGAGTGTGACTGTTTGGGGAGACATTTTTGACCACTAAAGTCAAGCAGAGACACCATCCATGTCCACTTAGTGGACAAGAAAAATTCTTATATTGGGTTGATAACGTTGGAGTTTTAGGAGGCCATTGAATAAATTTTCCCTCCTGAGTTTGGAACCAATTGACAAATATGAAAGAGAGGTTAGAGAACAGTCTTTTGGACTCTATGGGAGAGGGAGAGGGTGGAAGATTTGGGAGAATGGCATTGAAACATGTAAATATCATGTATGAAATGAAATGCCAGTCCAGGTTCGATGCACGATACTGGATGCTTGGGGCTATAGCACTGGGATGACCCAGAGGGATGGTATGGGGAGGGAGGAGGGGGGAGGGTTCAGGATGGGGAACACATGTATACCGGTGGCGGATTCATTTTGATATTTGGCAAAACTAATACAATTATGTAAGGTTTAAAAATAAAATAAAATTTAAAAAAGAAAACTAAGATCATGGCATCTGGTCCCATCACTTCATGGCAAATAGATGGAGAAACAGTGGAAACAGTGGCTAACTTTATTTTTGGGGGCTCCAAAATCACTGCAGATGGTGATTGCAGCCATGAAATTAAAAGAAGCTTACTCCTTGGAAAAAGAGTTATAACCAACCTAGACAGCATATTAAAAAGCAGAGACATTACTCTGCCAACAAAGGTCTGTCTACTATGGTTTTTCTAGTAGTCATGTATGGATGTGATGGTTGGACTATAATGAAAGCTGAGCACCAAAGAATTGATGCTTTTGAACTGTGGTGTTGGAGAAGACTCTTGAGAGTCCCTTGGAGTGCAAGGAGATCCAACCGGTCTATCCTAAAGGAGACCACTCCTAAGCGTTCATTGGAAGGACTGATGTTGAAACTGAAACTCCAATACTTTGGCCACCTGATGGGAAGAGCTGACTCATTTGAAAAGACCCTGATGCTGGGAACGATTGAAGGCGAGAGGAGAAGGGGACAACAGAGGATGAGATGGTTGGATAGCATCATCGACTCAATGGACATGAGTTTGGGTAAACTCTGGGAGTTAGTAATGGACAGGGAAGCCTGGTGTGCTGCAGTCCATGGGATCGCAGAGTCAGACATGACTGAGCAACTGAATTGAACTGAACTGATGCATATCTCCTTAGCTACTGCTACACAATTAAGGGTGCTCCAAAAAAGAAGGGTTCATACATACATATATAAGCACACAGTGGTGTCTGACTCTGACACTCCATGGACTGTAGCCACCAGGCTCCTCTGTCCATTGGATTATTCAGGCAAGAATGCTACACTGGGTTGCTAATTCCTCCTCCAAGGGATCTTCCCAAACTGTGAATCAAACCTAAGTCTCTTGCATTGGCAGGTGGATTCTTTTCCACTGAGACATCTGGGAAGCCCAATACACTTTATAAATCATGTCAAATAGAACTGATTGCTATAAGTTAGATAGCTTCCATGCATAATAACAATTAAAAAACCTTTTTACCCAATTGAATAGAATTACTAAAGAAGAAACTCAGAAAAGATATATACTCCATATTTCTATGCAAATGTGTTTTATATAAACAATAAGAATGTTCTGCTCAACAAACATTTGTCAACTACATTATGTGCTTAGAAGCTTATAGATTAAACATATTTTATATCCTTTTCTTTCTTTCTTTTTTTTTTTTTTTTGATAGAGCAAGTCTAATGGCTTGTTTCAATTTCAGGGAAAACAGAATTCAATATATAAGGGCTACAGCAGAGAGCACATGTACCTAATTTTATCTCATGGATAATTGAATGTATTTTAGAGGATTGAGTTCCTACATTTGTTTTAAAACAATGAGTAGAAATAACCAATTGTAAAAAATTAAATAACATAAAATCTGAAACCAGACTGCCTAGATTTATATTCCACTCCCTGACTAGGTAGGTTAAATAGAATAAATGTGCCTAAGTTCCTTTATGTATAAAATGAGATATAATAGTACATCTCTGATAGTCTTTTTGTTAATTTAAATGCATTTATATATGCATGTTTCTTACAACGAGTCTCATTTTAGAGGAAATAAGTCTATAGAACTGATTACTATTATTATTATCATTATTACTATTATTACTCTAGACATGACAAGCGCTAAACACATAGTGCACAAACACCCATAATAAACATTTAAGTGAAGTCAAGGAGACAAAAACAGTGAGGGATGTGTATGGAAACACAAGAAATTTGATAAACGGGGCATGGAGTGGTAAGCGGGGTTAATAAGAGGGAGTATAGGACCAAATCACAGAATGTATTAAAAGTTATGCTGAAAAACTTCACCTTTGTAATAGGAACCATGGCAAGCTCTCAAACTCTGATGGTGGCAGGTTTGTTTTTATATACTGCTCCAAGAGGAGAAAATTGATTTTTGTGTAGCAGAAGCAGGATTACCTAGGGAATTACTGTGATGGTTCAGATGAGCAGTGGGAGGACTTAGATTAATACAATAGTCTTCAATATGAAGAAAGTAAGGGGTAAGCACATTTTAGAAACAGAAACACACGTGTTTGTGATTTGATGATTGTAAAGAAGAGAATTGAAAATTCCTTTAAGCTTTTAGTAACACTGAAGTCAATTATGTTTTTTTAAAAAAAGAATACAAAGTGTACAAAATAAACAGATTCAGTTTAACACATAATGGATGGGTGGGCTTGAGATGCATGCCTGGCAAGAAGGAGGATGTCCAATACAAAATAATATCCAGTACTCTGGAGCTGTGTTTGCTTTTAGCCATTCATAGGGCTCTAGAGTTTTGTTTCATAATTTCTTAAACTTGTAAGTGCAGAAGATGGCCTGCCACACAAGAAATTGCTCAGATGGTAGAAATTCAATTGTAATTTTTTTTCAGTTATTGTTAATGTGGTTGGTCTCAAACTTCAGTTTATATCATGAAGACCCTTGATTTTTAATGAAAATAAACTGAAAATATGCAAGCACTGCTTCAGAATAAACATTTTTGTTAGATATTTCTGTGAACTTTCAGAAAATCTGTGTTTACTCAATTTGGGGACAGATGAAACACAGAAACAAAGGAATTATCTGAGCTTGTTCCTAGAAGAATTCTTTCTCCAACTGAAAATTCCTCTAACTCCCCATTGCAATTTAATAAAATAAACATCCACCTCTTCTCATACCGAGCACTTTTAAATTTTTTCCTCCAGTAATCAAAATGAAAATTTAGGTCTGTGTTTTCGTTACTAATTACCTGCTACAATTTACATTATATGACCATTTTATGATTCAAATTGAATTCAAGGAATGGATATAAAATGAGTTGGGCCAGCTTTTCTTCAACAGCTCTTTGTATTTTTATTTTCTTTACGCTATTTTTTCTACTTTGTAGTCAAATCTCACTTACAGAATTGGCAAGAGCTAAAAGCTCTGTACTTTGTTCTTTTGACCCTTTATTTATTAAATTGCTTTCAGTACAGATTAATTTACTTTGCAAATATTTATTGTTGTTTCACCTGACTTGAAAAGAGAGCTGTAGGCACTTTGATAAATGAATTGGGAGGTTGTTTGACTTCTCCATACCTCCTGGAATTACTTTTATCTCTTACTGAAATGATATCTTGCAATTTTTTGCTAGTGTGTCCATAGGGAAATCGTTGTTGATATTTCTGTGAATTCTATTGCTTCAGCAATAGTTCTATTTCCTTTGCTCCCTGTTAGTGGAGATACATTGTTGTAAAAAAAAAAAAAAAGGTATCCCTCTGAAGCATTGGTTTTTTGTAAGTCAAGCCTTTTAGTTATGCATTACAGACAGCAATGAAGGAGGCTGTGTTGTCAATAGTCAGGAGAATGGGTCTTTTCTCTAATCAATGGGTGTTGTCACAGGATAGTTTTTGGTACATTTTATTGTTCTAGCAACTTCCTTAGCTGTGTATTACTCTGACAGTTACCTGATCCTGTTTTACTCTAAAGATATCGGCCTTAGATACAAAGCTGTCTCTTTCATCATTATAAAAATAAAAGATTCAGTTCAGATTCAAGTTGAATTTGAAAAAAATACAATTGCAGTGGATTCCATGTATAACTGTTAGGTCAGGTGAAACAATCATAGGTAAAATCTTCTACGGATTACCACAGAGTCAAGTTAAAATGAAACTTTCCAGTTGACTGGGTAAAGTCGTGAATTTTTCTCACAAATCCACCCAACACAATGATTGCCTTTAATATCAAAGGAGGCTTTGTCCAACCACTGTCTGCTCCTTTCCATTAGAAATTGAATGACAGTATTTTATTCATTTATGCAGCACTGGCTACTGTAACAAGTAGGACAATGACAAGTTTTGATTTATACCTAGGGTATTGCCAGACACAACAAAATGCCAATATACTACTAGACCCACCATGCTGAGGCTGATGGATTTCTTTTTTTATTTTGTCATTACAATTTTAATTTTCAGAATTTGGTTTTTAGTTTAAGATCTTAAACTGGATTGATTACATGAGAGACATTATTTAGATCTCCATGGATTAAAGTGTTTTCATATTTATTGTGTTGACTAGAAAGTTCTTTAAGGTTTTTTAATAAGATGTCATGGAAAAATCCAAATAAACTTTTTGACCAACCCAGTACATAGTAGATAATTTCTTAGATGGGAATACCTACCTTTCTGGGTATGGGAACCCCTTGGAAAGTCTACAACATGGTTCCAGAGCCTCTTGACAATCACGTGTATTACACTTCCCTTTAGTTTCCTGATTATATCAAAACCATTCTTCCCATGTGGCAATAGTGATAAAGAACAAGCTTGCCAATACAGGAGATTTAAGAGACACAGGTTCGATCCCTGGTTTGGGAAGATCCCCCTGGAGTAGGGCATGGCAACCCACTCCAGTATTCTTGCCTGGAGAATCCCAATTGACAGAGGAGCCTGGTGGGCTACAGTCCATAGGGTTGCAAAGAGTTGGACTTGACTGAAGCGACATAGAATGCACATGTGTAAACAACAGGTAAAATAAAATAAATAATCACCAAAGTGGGAGAACAGAAAATATTTGAAAAGTCCCTTAAAATTCTTCTACGATTGTATATCTTTATATTACATATTTCTATAAAATATTGAAAGGGAAGAGAGTCCAAAATGAGTTTAAATGTGATTGAACATGTTACAATGGCTCAGAATCTTTGTCCCTGGATAGATCATAGAAAAGGACAAAACTTACTCCCTTTCTCTAACTCAACACCATTTCCCCTTAGCTGAAATGAACAGTAAACTCCTCCACAATGGCTTGGTTCTAAGCTGCTGACAAAACCTCAAGGTGCCATCTAATTATCCAGCAAAACAGGCCAGCTCCTTTTTGTCAGAGACTTTGAACTATCAAGGGAAACCACCTTCAATAAAATGTGAAAATTATTGTGGGAGAAACTCAGTTCTTACACAATACATGTCTCCTTGTTTTTCTGTAGAGAATAGAAATTGTAGCTTGGCACATGGCAGCTGACTGGAAGATGCATTCTTCAGCCTTACCTACAACTTTAATGAATAGTCACACTAAAGTGATGACTCATGGAATATAAGAAGTATGGATGAGTAGAAATTTCAGGTCATATTCCTAAAAGAACAGCTCTGCCATCCTTTCCTTTCTTCCTGCATTTTTCTTGTAAGAATACAAGTACGGCAACAAGTAACCTTGGACCTTGTAAATGAGAGGTGTGTCACAGAGATGGTAGAACCAGAAAATACAAGGGCTTGTGTCTATGATACCATGATGCTAATTCAATATTCTTGGATAGATTACTCTCACATCATTACTTTTGAGAAAAGTCAGCTTATTTTTTATTTGAGCCACTTTTACTTTACTAGCATCATGTATGTAAAATCTTAAAAATTAGTGGAGTTTCTAATAAATGCACCCATCCTTTCAACAGAAACCACAACCACCATAGACAAGCCAACCTTATGTCTGAGATGCTGAGAACACTATTCCAAATTTAAAATCCAGATTAAGAAAATCTTACTATGTTCTTAGTACTATAAGATCACCTTCCGAAGGTAAAAGGCCTTTTCAGGTTTCCAAGGTGTAGCTGCATTCTGTACTTTGAAACATTTTTAGATGAATGTATTGCCATTACAGTCTATCAGTGCCACATATAAATTGATCCCAACAAATCAAGTACTTTTCTTCACTGATCTGTATTTAGAACTTGTCATTGTGTCAGAGACATGACTTTGGTTTGATACAAAAATGGTTTTAAAAAGTATGTCTGATCAAAAGTCTTTGATCAAGGAAAAGTTCCTTCTTGTTGTTTTCTCCTGCTTTAATCTTTTTTCTACCACTTTAATCTTTTAAGTATGGTTCTAAGTTTCAACAGAGTTGAAAGAACTCTAAAAAATATTCATTCCAAAAGTGTTTTTAAACTTTCTAGAAGTAATGCTATTATTCCAGTTTACTGGGCGTGATTGTACTCCCCGTGCTTGTTGTCAGTGAAAATCCTGTATAATGTGCCTCATTGATTTCAATTTCATCTTCAGTTTATAACCTGAAGTTTTCTTTCTTTTCTTAATGAATACCTCCAAATAGACACATATGCGTGTGGAGCACACGCGTGCTTGCGCACACACACACACACACACACACACACATGCTTATTTTATCTCACTGTGCTTTGTCTTAGAATGTGTATGTGGACATGCAATTGCAACTGTTAATCTCTGGAGAGTAGGTACTATATATTGGTCTTATTTATTTTTTCCTGCACAGTTTCTGTAGTACTTGCCAGAGTAAATTCCAATAAACATTTGTTCCATTTAATTATAATTAGACTGGAAAGACTTTGCTAAATAAATCACCAAACTATTGTGATTGAATTCTGAAGTGACGTTCAAGGGGAGGAAATTCATTTTATGTATCAAATTGCACTCTTTAAGGCACAAACTAACAAAAGGTTGAGTTATTCATATATGAACACGTCATCAGCTAGAATCATTTTCTGGTCTTAAAAGACATGAGTTTCTCTAGTGCAGACAAATACTAAATGTGCTGGATTGCACTCTAAAGTGAAAGTTATTTTATATAATTCTACTGTAATTACTTTGAGTTTCATTCATGATTTACAACTATTCATCATAAAAAAACTGCTTATTATATATTACACATATAATATATAGAGAGAATTGTCATAGCTTAATTTATTGAAGAAAAATTAAATTGCCTTTTTGCACATCATTGTATAAACATAATATTTTGGCATCATTATAGAATTTGTGATTTAGGAGGAAGCAATTAAATTCATACTTTCAATCATATAATGAAAGATTAGGACTTAGAAAGGCTTACTGATTGTCCATACTCCTAAATATGCATAAGATGAGGGTCAAGAGTTTTAAAAATAGCTATCATTTATTGAGGACATTGGAGAAGGAAATGACAACCCATTCCAGTATTTTCACCTGGAGAATTCTATGGACACAAGAGCTTGGCAGGCTATACAGTTCATGGGGTTGCAAAGAGTGGGACATGACTGAGCGACCATGACTCACACTCACATTGAACACATAGTCTATTCTATCATATTAGATAAGTTCTAAGAAGGTAGATTATTGCTGTGCCATTATGCTATTGATCATTAAGAGAAGCCTCTGGAGCGAAATTGTTTAAGTCTTAATCCTGTCTCTTCTATCTAGTAACAGTGTGATAATTGGGCAAGTTCCTAACATTCTTTATATCTATTTGCCTCCTCTGTAAAATAGAGTATATTTTTATTTTACTCACTGAGTTACTGTGGGGATTAAATAAGTGAATATGTATTACACTTAGTTTTACACAGTGTCTTTCACATAATAAGCTTTAAATGATCATTAGCTATCTTTATTAAGTAGATCATATTTACTGTTCAGAACAATTGAATATACATCCATATTTTACATAAGGCTACTGAGGCTCTGAAAGGGTAAAGTCACAAAGTGTGTATGTGCGTCAGTTGGAATTCAAATGTTGTTTTGACTCAAAAGATTTTTTTTTATGTAACTGTATTAAACTATGATTTTCTATACTCTAAACAATGTTTACTGAAAATATCTCTTGACCTGAATTATATGTTTAATAGCTTTTGTTTTTATGGCAAACAGTTTAAATGCAATAGTTAAATATGGAATAAAATGTTATGCTAGACACCTGAACATTTTAAATTGGAGAAGATAATCTTACCCATCAAATATTTTATTTTTCTTGATTGGAACAAAATATAACACAAAAGATTTTATTTTGTTTGTTTGTAATTACTCAGGTTTTCTTCTGATATATGTTGCTATTGCTAATACAGAGAATTTTTTTTTTTACTCAGAATTAATACAGGGCTAACTGAAATGTTTTTTCTGGTAAAACAAATTAGCCTACAATTTCTGATTTCCCAACATTTGGTTCAGTAATTTTTCTTATATCCACAAAATGTTGCTGCTGCTGCTGCTTAGTCGCATCAGTCGTGTCCGACTCTATGCGACCCCATAGACGGCAGCCCATTAGGCTCCTCTGTCCCTGGGATTCTCCAGGCAAGAACACTGGAGTGGGTTGCCATTTCCTTCACCACAAAACATTGATGTTTTGAGAAATATTTATTGCCTCAATTATGTTACAGCAAATTATTTGTCCTTTTGTTTTTGATTACTATTGTAGAAACATGCATAAAACAAAATTTAAAAATCAATATATGATGTGTTTTAACAAAGAAATAAAGTACTTAAAAATATATCCCCCTTGTGAATCAATGCTGTAAATATTGTTAGGTTTGAGTGTGATTGTTAAATAAAGGATCTCATGATTTATTTAGTTCAAAGAACAAATAATATATTGATGTTTTAATCTTATTAAGTTGAAGACATTTCATGATGCTTTCTATAACTGTATTTGAATTTGAATCTAACTATATGTAAACACATGCAATATTTAAAGGCACCACCTCATAAATGAAGGCAAGCAGTTTACTGGCAAATCAAGAGTACAATTCCCAGATTTTTTTTTTTTTTTTGAGTCATAGAAAGTATCAAACTCTCTTTGGGATTTTGCTACTCATAAAATGAGGAACTAATAACATATTACTGCTTAAGACTTTTCCTTCAGGATCAACAAACTCTATTTGAGCCAAGAAAACTCAAATATTTCTGGTGTTTAGTGATGGCAAAATTGGATTTCATTTGGATCTCTTTATATTTGGCACCAAAACGGCAACTTGAACAATCAAGAACAAAGCTGTATGCTTGTGTGGCATTTGCTTCATACCTGTAGAGAAAAATATGGTCATGCTAGAGTAATAGCATGTGACAAAAATGAAAAAAAAAAAAAGTAATGCCTTCATTTCTCAAATTCATGTTATTTTAATTTTCAACTAAAAAGATTAATTCAGCTTTTATATTTAAATTTTTTAAATATTTCATCAATAGGCTTAATTTTTCTTTTAACTTTACAATATTGTATTGGTATATCAACATGAATCCGCCACAGGTATACACATGTTCCCCATCCTGAACCCTCCCCCCTCCTGCCTCCCTGTACCATCCCTCTGGGTCATCCTAGTGCACCAGCCCCAAGAATCCAGTATCATGCATGGAACCTGGATTGGCGATTCATTTCATATATGATATTATACATGTTTCAATGCCATTCTCCCAAATCGTCCCACCCTCTCCCTCTCCCACAGAGTCCAAAAGACTGTTCTATATGTGGCCACCTTGAAACATGTTTTTCTCCCTTCCAAATCATAATGCTGTTAGCAATGAGATCAGACAATAAATAATCATTTTAGAATCTTTAAAAGGTATTTTTGAGCATCATTTGAGATTTGATTAATTAGAAGTGTTAATATAATGAAAACTAAACATATTGATTGTGTCATTGACCTATATTCTTGAAAATTTCATATGGATTGAGTACATCCTTATCACATTACCTAAAGTTTTACAAAGATCAGTATCACCTTAAGATTATGTGTTTTTCAAAAACATTAATATTCAAAAGTGCTTTTATAATAACACTCAAAAATAAAAGCTTAAAAATATCTTGTGGAAATTTGTAGAATGATATGTTATTATAAAAGGTATCTTCAGGACAAAGTAGATTGGAAGATCATGTATTATCTTACTAAGTATAAATTACTCTGGGTTTTGGGATCATTTATAAAATAATGCTAGTTTCTACTTCTGTTTCCTCAGTTAACCTCCTTCCTTCAGTGGCCCATTGGCTCAGTCTCATTGCTCTCTCTTGGAGTTCTCATGTGGTGGAAATAATAATGAGTAATGATCCCCAGACTCTGGGGATTAGACTTCTAATCCTTAGAATGTCTAAATGTTACATTACATGAGCTAACAATCTTGGCAGATATGGTTAAATCAAGGAATTCACGTACAGATATTTAGATACAACCACAAGTGCACATTTAGGAGAAGGGAAGAGAGAGATTTAACAGAAACAGAAGTCAATGTGCCCAAGGAAGCAGCCACAGCAGTGATTTGGCCGCCAGCACCAGAGATGCCAATAGCACCAGAAGCTCCAAGGGGCAAGATGTGTACCGTATCTTAGAGCATCCAGAGAGAGGACAGCTCTGCTGACACCTTTTCATTCAGTGATCTTAATTTTAGACTGCTGGCTACAAGAACTATGAGAAATAAAGTTCTGTTGTTTTAAACCATCCAGCAGTGGTAATGTGTAACAGCAGCCACAGGAAAAAAATAATACAAGCTCACTATTGTGCCTGTATTGCTTCACTTATGACTTTACTCCATTTTTTCTTGACCTAGTAAATTGTATTTTTTATGCAAGTATCATTCATCCTGGTTTCAACATCTGCTTTTAAACTTTTTCCTGTTATACCAGTTCTCTCTCATCTCCTCATCCCCTCATTTTTTAACACTTTTGTCACAAAATTAGTCTTTAGTTCATAATTTTATAAATGATTGTTCAATTGATTTTTAATAATTTTATTAAGTATTGCACTTGCCTTCAGCTTACAATATATCTATTATTTTTATAGAGTTCATGTCCCCTATAATATTGATCACTCATAAATTAAGCAATATATTACATGTCATTCAAAGGCTTTCTAACTTTTCCCTTTTTTTTTTTAATTCTCTTCTCTCCTTGTGTATTTTTTTCTACCCATCATTGTGAATCTCTTTCTGATTATTCTCTAATCATCTGTTTAAATGGCAATCTTGTTTTTCGTTTTTGACAAAAAATCATTTTGTGGGTTTTAAATTTCATGTTTGAATCCAAGTTCTCAATGCTGGCAAACTCTCCAGTGATGAAGAGGTTATGCATATTCAAGAGAATACAGATTTGAATGGGTACCCATGCTGTTTTGATTGCCAACATATAGCTGGCATTTAGGAGACTGTCTGAAGCTGTGGTCACATAACAATACCATTTGTAAGTAAACTACAGATGTTATTCCCAGTTGGCTCTTTTGAGTACAAAGACAGACCTGGAGACAAAAGACTCTGTTTGAGCATGGCCTGCTACACATGCTCTCACTGGTTAAACCACAAAGGAATCAGGTATACTGACTCGTTCAATGCCTCAGTTTCTAAGATAAATAGATTGAAGGGAATTAAATGTGGGTGTTTGTGAAGTATAATGATTCCAGATGAAGAAAAACAAATAGAGCCTTTTGAATAAATTTAACAGTCAGAGAGAAGGAAAAAATGAACCTGACTGATTGACCTCCTTTTGACAAGAGACAGATTTGGTCTCTGAATATTATATAGCTAGCTTATCTGGCAGATTATCTCTTTGTCTTATTATTTAATACCATATAGATATAATCATAGACTGAGCACACAAGCATATGTGCGCCTTCATATACATGCTTTACCCACATATAATGCACACCTGACAAAACATATAGATTGTAAAAAAATGGTCAAATAACCAACAAAATGAAACATTAATTTCCTCATTGGCAGGGGAATAGAGTTTTATCTTTCTCTTCCATAAAAGCCCCCCAGTGTTCAATCTTGATGAAAGCATTTATTAGCAGAGTAAAGTTGACAAGAAGAAATGGCGGTAAAACTTGCAGAAGAGTCAAGGACAGGAAGGAGACAGAGGTTCTTGTTGTGGGGGCTCTTTGTGATGCAAACAAAATTATTGAGAGAGTGAGTCCCACTTCTTCACTTTGCATTTACCCTAGAGAAAATGGTGTGCCTGGCAACATCATAGTGAATGAAAAAAGTCAAAGATTTAGAGAGAAACATTTTCAAACACCATAAACGTGAATGATACATATACTGAAAAATAAGTGTTTCTCTCCACAAATATTATTTTGATAGCTCCTTACCACAACTCTCCCACTGTATTTTTATCAGGTTTTTAGAATTTTTCATCTATTCTTCTTCATTTCTGAATCATTTACAATTTTCTGCTACAATAGCTTTATCCACAATGTTAAAAAGTAAAATACATTGACTGAAAATTTTATACATAAGTGTACACTAAAACTATTGATTTAAAATTCATTAGGCAGCAACCAGAAAAGATAATTTAGCACAGCATGGTGTCCTGACTTCAGAAATAATTTTCCTCTGATTAGCCTATCTTTTTCCTATTTGTTTTCATCATTGCTGTGAATACATATAAAATTATTGTTTATTTGGTTCAGAAGTTTGGTGGTTCCAGTTGTCAATAGCTGACCTGTCTCTTCCACTTTTGTAAATGAGCACCTCGGTTCCAAGCCTGCTCATTTCATCAACCATGCTTCATTGAACACACCGGTAAGTCTCACAGACCCTGGGTTCTTTCTTTCAGAATAGGCTGCTTTTACTGAGCAATATATGTTATCTCTCTTATTTCAAACATCTTGCTTCTGCACATCAAGGCATAGAATTCATCTTATCAGAAGAGTTGACAAAGAAGTGGAAAATGTATGGAAAATACAATTTTCATTTTTAAATGAAATGCATGAGGTTGGCCTGACTGGTCATGGAAATTTAAACTCTTTCTTTGTGTGTTTTAGATATCCCCAAGGCAGATACCTCCAGTAAAAATTGGCATTAATACATTTCCTAAATAGGAAGAAAACTTGGAGATTTATGTGAAGTGTAGAAGGTTATGATAATGACATGACATCCACCCTTTTAAGATTAAGTCACCATTTCATTTTCACAGAGTTTTAGGTGGTTAACTGAATCCATGAAAAAGAAAGAGCTTTAAGTTGTCACTAATTTTTTTTGTTTTTGTGAACCCAGGGTGCCATTGAAAATCATCCTTTTTTATGGACATTTGATCACTTTTCTGGCTTTATTTAAAAATTTTATACATGAACAAAAAATGAGTCTGAGGCCTGTAAGATTAAGATATTCAAGTACTTCACCTTATTGTTTACTGGGACAAAGATGTTCCTAAGTGCATCTCATTTTCCTGTGAGAAACTCTGTTGTATAATTTGAGGGTACAAGTATACATCAGAAATATTGTGTTTTCAGTTGCAGAACACCACAATAGAGCAAATTTCTAAATAAAGCAAGTCATACGAATTTTTTGGTTTCTTGAGGCATATAAAAGTTATGTTTCTACTTTATAGTCTATTAAATGTACAATAGCCTTATGTCTTAAAAAAAAAGAAAAACAACAATGTGCATTCCTTAATTAAAAATACTTTATGGCTAAAATATTCTTATCACAATCTGAGCCCTCAGTAAATCATAGGATAACATCAAAGACCACTGACCATAGGTCATCATAACAAACATAGTAATGGAAAAGTCTGAAATACTGAGAGTTACCAAAAATGGGAAACAGAGACACAAAAGGGAAAAAATGCTGCTGGGAAAATGCTACCAATATACTTGCTAAACAGAAGGTTACCACAAACTTTCAGTTTATAGAATACATGACATCTGTGAAGTACAATAAAACAAAGTAAGCTTGCTTTATGTTTATAAATTTTAGACTAGATATGCTTTGTTTACTCACCAAAAATAAAATGTTACATGGATTACTGTTTTGTTTTAACTTGTCCACAACTCCTCTAACTTCCTCAGCAATACCACAACTCTCTCTACAACAGTGGAGAGAGAGAGTAAGGAGAAAGAAGAGTTGTCAGGACATTTCCCAGTAAAGGTCAGACTCTCATCATACTCCTGGAGAGAAACCTGAGAAGAACATTTCACTACCTGGGACTTCAACCTAAATTTCCTTATCAGATATCTCTTTCTGAGTTTCAATTCTCAGATGCTTATCTATCTGGGTAGTCTTTTCAACCACCCTCCAGGTCACCTCTGTAAATGTCAAACTACATTCTATTAATAGGTTCCACTAAGTTTTTTTTTTATCTACATTCATTTGCAGTTATTTTTCTGTAGTTAGATATTTTTATTTTATCAATTGTTGGTTATTACCTAATTTTGTCTATAATAATGAAGAGTTTTGTGTTCATGACCTCTCCACCATCTAGATATTAAAATATATTTCACATTAATTGAGGTGTTGCTGTTGGTCACTTACTTTTGTCCTACTTTTTGAAACTCCATGCACTTCCAGGCTTCCCTATCCCTCACTATCTCTCACAGTTGCCTCAAACTCTTGTCTATTGAATCAGTGATGCTATCTGACCATTTTATCCTCTGTTGTCCCCTTCTTCTCCTGCCCTCAATCTTTCCCAGCATCAGAGTCTTTTCCAATAAGTCAGCTTTTACATCAGGTGGCCAAAGTGCTGGAACTTCAGCTTCAGCATCAGTCCTTCCAATAAAGATTCAGGGTTGATTTCCTATAGGGTTGACTGGCTTGATCTCCTTGCTGTCCAAGAGACTCTCAGGAGTCTTCTCTAGCACCACAATTCAAAAGCATAGGGGTGTTAACTTTATTGTTATTCTTTTCATTGTTTTTATCACTGTCAATAAAAGTTGGTGAGAGAGAATAGAAATAGATCTAAAAAAACTGATGTTTCCTTTCATGTGAGCTGGGGGAAAAAAAATGAATCAAGGTTCACTGAGACTTTAGGGTTTCATTCTTTCTGGTAGAAATCAAGTACCCAAGATGTATGAGAGAGAAGGTAGGAGAGAGAAGGTGGTATAGGTAAAGTTATGCAATGTGTGTATTGTCGGGGAAGTTGGCAAATCAGCCTTAGTGAATGTTGAGTTTTCCAGCTTAGCAGAACATTGCTACATGTATTTTGTAAAGTAATTTGAAGTTTTTATCATTTAATTATTTAAAATATATGCATACCTCCAAGATTAGAAGGAATTGAAGTCTGAGACAGGTAAATCTGTGGCAATATTACTCAATGTGGAAAAAGTCATGCAGTAGAAGAAATAAATATGGAATAAACAAGCCTTTCCTAAGATAATACATAATACTAGTAATGAGCTTCACTAATGGCTCAGTGGTAAAGAATCTGCCTGCAATGCAGGAGATGCTGGTTACATTCCCGGGTTGAGAAGATACCCTGGAGAAGAAATGGCAACCCACTCCAGTATTCTTGCCTGGGAAATCCCATCGACAGAGGAGTCTGGTGAGCTACAGTCCATGAGGTCTCATGAGTTGGACACAACTTAGCGACTAAACCACCACCACCAAAGTTAGCCTTGGGTATTTTACTTTTTGAGAATTACGTAATCCTAAAGATTTCTTTCTCTTCATTGTAGTACAGAGAATTAAATATATATTTTAATCCTCTTTTCAAGTTAATAATTTAGTTTTACTCATTTAATATTCATGCTTATGAAACTGTTTTTAAATGAACTTTTCATATTCTTATCACGAAACACTAGTTTAGGAAACACTAGGTTCAGGTCTAAGCTGGACTAGATGGAATTTAATTTGGACGTAACATGTTTCATTTTCGGGGTATCATCTATCATTGGATGATATTGTTGAAGATTCCACAAATTACTAAATTTAGCTTTTACTATTGAATGACTGCAAAATACATTATTTGTAAATTATTTGACTATATATCATACTTTATGAGTGTGTGCACACACACAAAGCTAAGCACATCTTCCATATTCAGTAGCAACATGGAATAAGTTAGTAACATAATTTACAAGCATTTACATTTAAAAATCCCAAATGAGACATCTATTAGTCCAAAATATTTAAAATAATGTTCTTAAAAGCATTCTTTTAGTATTAGAATGAAAACGATCTCTAGAAAAAAAATGTAAAGGAAAAAAATATGGAACTGAGATTTCCCAACTTTCATTTAAAGAGATATAAAATGTTTCCCTAATGATATAGAGTTATTGTTAATCCACTCCCAAACTCTTTAAAATGTCTTTTTATGAAAGCCTGAAGGGAAATTTTAGGAAATTCTTAGTAATGATGCTGAAATTTTAATTCTACATGACTCAGAGGGGAGCAGGGATCAAGATGGCAGAGTGGGAGGACATGTAGATTACCTCTCCCTATAAACACATCAAAAGTACATCTACCTGTGGAACAGTTCTCACAGAAAACTAGCTGGAAACTGGCAGACAAACTCTTATACAACCAAAGCTGTAAGAAAGATTTCCAAGTGACATGGTAGATGAAGAAAGGCATAGGAACTCAGCCCCTAAGAGGGGTCTGAAAGGGAAAAAAAGTTTGTATGAGCAGACTTACCCTGAGAGTAATTGGGTCAGGCCACACAGGGAGTGTCCCAATCCTGGTGTCCTACATGGAGGAGACAAGCCCCCTTGTCTGTTAGGAGAACCACTTGATAAGACCAGAAGTGCTGTAGGAGCTTATTCTACTTTTGAGGAGTGCTTGTGCCCTGGTTTGGCAACAATCAAGACAAGAAGAGCTTTTCACAGGCAGCTGCCACCTTTCCACACTCCCTAAATCACTACAGATAGTGACTGCAGCCATGAAATAAAAAGACGCTTACTCCTTGGAAGGAAAGTTATGACCAATCTAGATAGCATATTCAAAAGCAGAGACATTACTTTGCCAACAAGGCTCGTCTAGTCAAGGCTATGGTTTTTCCTGTGGTCGTGTATGGATGTGAGAGTTGGACTGTGAAGAAGGCTGAGCGCCGAAGAATTGATGCTTTTGAACTGTGGTGTTGGAGAAGACTCTTGAGAGTCCCTTGGACTGCAAGGAGATCCATCCAGTCCATTCTGAAGGAGATCAGCCCTGGGATTTCTTTGGAAGGAATGATGCTAAAGCTGAAACTTCAGTACTTTGGCCACCTCATGCGAAGAGTTGAATCATTGGAAAAGACTCTGATGCTAGGAGGGATTGGGGGCAAGAGGAGAAGGGGACGACAGAGGATGAGATGGCTGGATGGCATCACTGACTCGATGGATGTGAGTCTGAGTGAACTGCGGGAGTTGGTGATGGACAGGGGGGCCTGGCGTGCTGAGATTCATGGTTCGCAAAGAGTCGGACAGGACTGAGCGACTGATCTGATCTGATCTGATCTGAACCCAAGTGGTGTGACTACCCTGGCCCTGCTCACTCTACACCACAACCTGGCATAAGGTCTGGACCAATCTGGCCCTTGGAAGAGAATCAGTCTAGCCATGCAGAGAAAGACCAGGGGGCCTAGGTTGTGACTCAGGTGGAGTGGCTATGAGCATTGTCAGTGCTCACTGGGGTAGTACTACAGGAGCACTGCCTTGCTTTATCTCCCAGCCCAGCAAAAGGGTTCCAGCACCACACTCTCCACTTTAATAACCCAGTGAAATTTTCCATGGTAAATGGGGTCTGTCTATGAAAAATGGACAAATTATAAGTGATGAGTATTTTAGATTCATGCAAATTTCGGACATAATGTCTTATGATTGTAAGGGATAAGTTCTGAGAGCAATCTTTAATAAACCTCTGCCTTATACATTATATTTATGCACATTTAAAACATTAAGAATTTTTTAATGAAGCAAATTTTGCAATTTAGGGCATTCAAACTTTATTTTTGTTGTTTCATTTTATTTATTCTATCAGTCCTAATCAAGCACTATTGCTTTGTGATGGGAGGCAGGGGGTTATAGATGTTTTAAGTATGTTTGTTTGTGAAATCAACTATGTATCTGGGAAAAAACTCTGTTCTTTAATGTAGACTTCATGTGAATATAGAAACGAATAAATTTAAAATATTAATAGCATCTTTAGAATATATGAGTTCTATACTAAATAATAAGTCCCTGTCTTTTCCACTGTGTACTTTTATTACACACTTGATTATAAAATGAGGAAGGGATTAAGTGTGTGTTATTTTGTGCTATTATCAATGGTATGCTTCTGCTGCTAAGTTGCTTCAGTCGTGTCTGACTCTGTGCGACCCCATAGACGGCAGCTCACCAGGCTCCCCCGTCTCTGTGATTCTCCAGGCAAGAATACTGGAGTGGGTTGCCATTTCCTTCTCCAATACATGAAAGTGAGAAGTGAAAGTGAAGTTGCTCAGTCATGTTTGACTCTTAGCGACCCCATGGACTGCAGCCCACCAGGCTCCTCCATCCATGGGATTTTCCAGGTAAGAGTACTGGAGTGGGGTGCCATTGCCTTCTCTGAATGGTATGCTACCTCATTGGATTCAAATTAAAAAAAAAAAAAAAAAAACTACAAACATTTTGTTGCCTTACTCTGTCTCTTTTAAGAAAAATCCACTTTGTAAATACATAATTAGATACCCTTCTATGAAACAGTAAGCAACTCTATCAATTAGCCTTTTAGCAACCTACTACATGATAATCACTGACACAGGAAATGGTGGACAACACTACCACGATCTCTGCCTGTAAATTTTTAACTGGGAAACTCAGATTTAAAAACTAATTATTATGATTATTGAAAGTTATTCATGTGCTTGTGTTCTAAAGGAATATGTACAGGATTTCATATAAACCTAAATTCAGGAAAACAAACTTACCCTTGCGGCATAAGAGTCAATGGAAAAGTATTCCTTAACGAAATAATTTTTGAGGCTATATCTGAAAGATGAGAAAAGTTTATTAAGGTAAAGAGAGAGAAGACTAGTGTTGGGTTGAGTCAAAAAGTTTGTTCAGGTTTTTCCATTCAGTCACTTCAGTCGCTCAGTTGTGTCTGACTCTTTGCAACCCCATGAATTGCAGCACACCAGGCCTCCCTGTCCATCACCAGCTCCCGGAGTTCACCCAAACTCATGTCCATCAAGTCGGTGATGCCATCCAGCCATCTCATCCTCTGTCGTCCCCTTCTCCTCCTGCCCCGCAATTCCTCCCAGCATCAGAGTCTTTCCAATGAGTCAGGTCTTCTCATGAGATGGCCAAAGTATTGGAGTTTCAGCTTTAGCATTTTTCCATTACAGCATATGAAAAAACTTGAATGAACTTCAGTTCAGTTCAGTTCAGTTCAGTCACTCAGTCGTGTCTGACTCTTTGCGACCCCATGAAATGCAGCATGCCAGGCCTCCCTGTCCATCACCAACTCCCGGAGTTCACTCAAACTCACGTCCATCGAGTCAGTGATGCCATCCAGCCATCTCATCCTCTGTCGTTCCCTTTTCCTCCTGCCCCCAACCCCTCCCAGCATCAGAGTCTTTTCCAATGAGTCAACTCTTCGCATGAGGTGGCCAAAGTACGGGAGTTTCAGCTTTAGCATCATTCCTTCCGAAGAACACCCAGGACTGATATTGTTCAGCAAATATTTCAGATATATGAACACTCCAGGTAAGAGTAAGCATGATGGGTTTTAGACACTGAAGTATGATATTTTAGGTGTTGTGAGAGGTCTAAAATTGGTTTGAGAACAAAATATAGAGGACCAGAACTAAGTTTGCGAATATAAGCAGAACTCAGATCCTGCTTGAATTCTTAGACTCTATTTTTTTCACTTAAATCAACACTGGCTCTCTGCCGAAGAGTATTAAACTGAGACATGGCAAGAAGAGGCTCAAATTTTAAGAAGTCCACATTGGATTGAGGTGGAGAAGTGAATAGCTACATGAAGACCAATTATAATATTACAGCTATAGCCTGATCTAAAGTGGTATGGTCGTAATGAACTTTCACAGAAATTCTTTAGCTGAGAAAATTCAATTTTTGCTCATTTCAAACTGAAGCGATATTTCTTCAAGAGCTAGTACACAGCTAAACAAATTTACTAGGTTCCTTGGCAGTTAGGTTAAGCCATATGACTGTGTGCCAGCCAAGGAAATATGTGTGGAAGTGATTGGCACCTATTCCAGCTTTGGCTCATAAAACCATCCCACCTGTGTTCTTCTGTGTTTCTCCACAGGAGATGTAGGAAACAAACTGTTGAATGTGGCAGAGCTACATCAAGCTGGATCACTGCCAGCTTTTTCACCTGCCCAGTATTATCATCCGAGCAAACATATAACACATTTGGGGCCTAGTTATTACATCAGTTAGGTAATGCTAACTAATATACAACCTAGGATTTAATTTAAAACACAAAGCAATTTTGTACACAACTTTAAAATCAGTTAAAGACAGTCATGTGTCATTCAATCTTTTTTACTTTAAGTTAATAACTATCATTATCCAAGCATTTTTCTTTTTTTACTTATAATACTGACTTGTCACTTCACCAATACAATTTGCATATATTATTCAAAATATTCCCTTATGCTATCTTCCAAAAGGGAGCTTTTACTGTGGTAAAATATACTATTTTAGTTTTCTAGGATTCCTGTAACAAATGACTGCAAATGGGGTGGCTTACTTAACTTTATTTTCTCATAGTTCTGGAAGCTAGAAGCTTAAAGTCAATACATCAGCAAGATTGGTTCCTTCTTGAGGTTTTAAAATAAATAAAATTATAATGATTCTCTTCTATCTTCTTGCAATTACCAGCTATCTTTGACACTCCTTGGTTCACAGCTGTATCGCTCCAGTCTCTGAGTGACATTCTCCCTGACTCTGTACCTCTGCCTTCACATGGCCTTTTATAAGGATATTGGTCATTGGATTTAGACAGGACTTTAATATTGTATCTCATTTTAACTTGATTACATCTGCAAATAAAGATCCTATCACCAAATAATATCAAATTCACAGGTGCCAGGGACTGGGACTTCAACATCTCATTTTGGGGAATACAGACCAACTGATGACAGATACATACAACAAAATTCAGCCATCATAAAAATATAATTTTATTATCCTTTTACTATAGAAATCATAGTATGTAAACACCACCATACTCATAATGTAGAATACTTTCATCACCTCAACAGCTTCCTCCTGACACTTTGCCATTAACACATATGCCAGTACATAGCAATTACTAATCTGCTTTCTCTCACTATGATTTTGCCTGTTCTCACTATACTTAGTTTCTATCACAATACCATTAAAATTCATCTATACTGTTGTGTGTATCTGAAATGTGTGCTTCTTTTGTTGCTGTGTAGGTTTTTGTTCCAATCCCAAAGAAAGGCAATGCCAAAGAATGTTCAAACTACATCACAATTGCACTCTTTCACACACTAGCAAAGTAATGCTCAAAATTCTCCTAGCCAGGCTTCAACAGTATGTGAACCAAGAACTTGCAGATGTTCAAGATGTATTTAGAAAAGGCAGAGGAACCAGAGATCAAATTGCAAATATGTGTTGGATCATAGAATAAGAAAGAGAATTCCAGAAAGACATCTACCTCTGCTTCATTGACTATGCTAAAACCTTTGACTGTCTGGATCACAACAAACTGTAGAAAATTCTTACAGTGATGGCAATACCAGTCCACCTTACCTGTCTCCTGAGAAATCTGTATGCAGGTAAAAAAGAATCAATTAGAACCAGACATGGAACAATGGACTGGTTCTACATTTGGACAGGAGGTATGTCAAGGCTGTATATTGTCACCCTGCTCATTTAACTTATATGCAGAGTACATCATGTGAAATGCCAGGCTGGATGAAGCACAAGCTGGAGTCAAGATTGCTGGGAGAAATAGCAACAATCTCAGATATGAAGATGACACCACCCTTATGGCAAGAAGCAAAGAGGAGCTAAAGAGCCTCTTGATGAAAGTGAAAGAGGAGAGTGAAAAAGTTGGCTTAAAGCTCAACATTCAAAAAAAATGAAGATCATGGCATCTAGTCCCATCACTTCATGGCAAATAGATGGGAAACAATGGAAACAGTGAGAAACTTTATTTTCTTGGGCTCCAAAATCACTGCAGATGATGACTGCAGCCATGAAATTAAAAGACACTTGCTCCTTGCAAGAAAAGCTATGATCAAAATAGACAGCATATTAAAAAGCAGAGACATTATTTTGCCAACAAAAGTCTGTCTAATCAAAGCTACTTTTTTTCAGTAGTCATGTATGGATGTGAGAGTAAGACCATAAAAAAGGCTGAACACTGAAAAATTGATGCTTTTGAACTGTGATGTGGGAGAAGACTCTTGAGAGTCCCTTGGACTGCAAAGAGATCAAACCAGTCAATCCTAAAGGAAATCAATCCTGAATATTCACTGGAAGGATGGATGCTGAAGCTGAAGCTCCAATACTTTGGACACCTGATGCAAAGAGCTGTCTCATTAGCAAAAAACCCTGATGGTGAGAAAGACTGAAGGCAGAAGGAGAGAGGGATGACAGAGGATGAGATTGTTGGATGGGATCACTGACTCAATGGACATGAGTTTGAGCAAGCTCTGCTAGGTGGTGAAAAACAAGGAAGCCTGGTGTGCTGCAGTTCATGTTGTGGCGAAAAGTTGAACACGACTAAGTGACTGAACAACAACGAGGTTTCTTTGCTCATGCTTATTTCAATCACTATTTCAAATTGTATGCCATTGGGTTAATTTTTAACCCCACTGTTCTTCTCATTCGTCTAATTTACATAAAGTGTTTTAATAAATATTATTGTATAAATATGTAGTTCAAATATCCTTCTTTAAATCTGAATATCCTATCACTTAATATCCTATCACATTCCTGAGCATTCCCTCCTGTTATATGATCCAAATGATCATAACAAATTAACTATATCCACAATTTATTAAATTTTCCACATAGCATGTTTCTGATATTAAACATATAATAAACACCACTTCCTTCCTTCACTCATTTAAAGGCTTTTCCATTGAACTTTCCTAATTATTAAATCCTTCAACTTCCACATCAGTAATTTCTCTTCAATATGATGCTATTTTCCAGCCACCTCTCATTATTGAATTAATATCAAAGGAATCATAGTAGAAAGAGTAAGAAAGTTGAAGGAGACTTTAGATATTTTGATAATAAATTGACAGACTTCTATCATTATTGAAGTGGAGAAGAAATAAAGAAAAGAGAATGAAGATAAGAGTAAGTTTGTTTGACATGATATAATTAGATTAGAAAATAATTTGACATTAGAAATTTGACACATAAGGAAAATCTGCTACTTCAGATCCTTTTAACCATCATTTTCTCATTTACCTCTCAAAGTAAAACCATATAGTAACTATCAATATCAGTCTTTCCCATCATTAGAAAACACATTTCTGAGGAGTTGAATTACATAACTCTACACATAGGGTCATTTTGAGTAAGATAAACTTATTTGAAATAAACAGAACTAAACCAATGAGAATTTATCATTCAGCAGTAGCTTGTATCATTTTTCATTACAATATGTAGCACAGAGAAAATACACAGAAAAAGTGTACAACCTAATGATCCAAAGAAAAAAGAAAATTGCCACCTCCCCAAAGATATTTCATTATCACTTTCATTTTCTACATCCTCTGGCTGTCCCCAAGAGACATATATTATCTTGATATTGGGTAATAGCTTTCTTGCCCATCTCAGTACCACACTAAAAGCTATAGTATTATTTGGCCAGTATTTTGGAGCTAATGTAAATGTAACCTCCAGCATGTACCATTTTCTATCTGTATTCTTTTGCTCACCAAATATGTATAAAATGTTAAACTGTTTATAATTCCTTTGTTTTCATTGCTCTATAGCATTCCATTGCATTTATTTACAGCAATCTATCTAATCTACTCTTAGTAGGTATTTTAGTTGTTTTCTGGTCTATTTTAGCATTCCCATGACAGCTCTAAGAGTCTTGATGCACATACCCATGAATATCAATTGGGTATATATGTAGAAATGGAATTCCTGTCTCATACAGTCTTTGCAGATTCAGTGTTAGCAACCTGCAAATGTTTGTCGATAATACCAAATAATTTTCAAAAGGAAATTTTAACAATTTATATTCCTTCAAATAGTATATGGGGGCTCCCACTGCTCTGTATTTCCACCATCAGTTTGTCAGATTTTTACTTTTCCTTCTTTTTTCTTACTATCGGTCATTCAGCTGAGTATACATTGGCATTTCTGTAATTACATAAGAATTTAGCACCTTTCTGTATTTATAAGCTAATTAAAATAATTTAACCATAAACTGATTCTTTATGTCTCCCTTGCCGTGCTTACTCATGTCCGACTCTTTGTGACCCCATGGATTGCAACCCATCAGGATCCTCTGTCCTTGGGATTTTCCAGGCAAGAACACTTGAGTGGGTTGTCATTCCCTTCTCCAGGGGATCTTCCCAACCCAGGGGTTGAACCCCATCTCCTGTGTCTCCTGCATTGGCAGACAGATTCCTTACCATTGAGCCACTTGGGAAGAAAAGTTTATTACTTTTTTTTTGGCCACACCATGTGGCATGTGAGATCTCTGACCACAGATTGAACCTGGCTCCCCTGTAGTGGAAGCAGAGACTTAACCCCTAGACTGCCAAGGAATTCTTTCTTAGACTTCTTAAAATTAGGTTCTTGATTTTTTTATTGCTTTAATAATTTATATAAGTTAGATACAAGACTTTTATAGGTTATATGATTTGAAAATACCTTCTGCAATTGAGCAAATTGCATTTCACTCTCTTAACTATGTATTTAGATGACAATTCTATGAAGTGAACTTATTCCTATTTTAAATGATAGTGATTTTCTTTACTATCCTTTTTTATAAAACCCTGGATTTATACTGATAATATACTCTAAGTTTTTGCATCTATATTCATGAATTATGTTTCTTTAAAATTTTATTTTCTTATAATATCCTTATCTGGTTTTTGTATCAAGGTTATTTAAGCCTCATAAAGTGAGTTGTGGAATGCTCTGACTTTTTTATTCCTTAGGAGATGTTCATAGTTTAGTAGAATTTATCAATTTCAACATTTGTTAAATTTTATGAGTGAAACCACATAGATGTAAAAGTTTATTTGTGAAAATATTTTAAAATTACAGACTCAGATTCTAACGGAGAAGGCAATGGCACCCCACTCCAGTACTCTTGCCTAGAAAATCCCAGGGATGGAGGAGCCTGGTGGGCTGCAGTCCATGGGGTCACTAAGAGTTGGACACGACTGAGCGACTTCACTTTCACTTTTCACTTTCATGCATTGGAGAAGGAAATGGCAACCCACTCCAGTGTTCTTGCCTGGAGAATCCCAGGGATGGGTGAGCCTGGTGGGCTGCCGTCTATGGGGTCGCACAGAGTCGGACACGACTGAAGCGACTTCACTTTCACTTTTCACTTTCATGCATTGGAGAAGGAAATCGCAACCCACTCCAGTGTTCTTGCCTGGAGAATCCCAGGGACAGGGGAGCCTGGTGGGCTGCCGTCTATGGGGTCGCACAGAGTCGGACACGACTGAAGCGACTTAGCAGCAGCAGCAGTAGCAACAGATTCTAAAATTGATGGATAACTATTCAAATACCTCTTCTATCATTTTTGTTCTGGCATTTTCCTAGGAATGTATCCATTTTATCAAGTATTTAAAATATATTGGCAAATAATTGTTCATAACCATCATTTTTACTTCTGGCTCTTTCATTCCATTACTCCTATAATCCTGTTCTTTAACCTCATGTAACTACTTTCCTCCATTGTTACAATGAACCACCTTTATATTTTTTTAGATTTGACCAGTTTTGCATCCCTGGATCTTGTACCCTCTTTGCTACTCTCAGTAGAACTTATTCTTTCTAGTTTGGACTCATACAGTACTGTCCTAACTTTTTTGTATTTTTGTTACCTTCAAATGCATCCTTCACACTGCCACTGGAATGGTAAAAGCAAAACATATATATAATCACACGTTTGAAAAGGATAAGGTTTCCCAACTTCTACATTATAAATTCTAGTAAATATTTCGTGGGATATTTTTTCACTGCATTTACCAGTTTAATTCATATTTTATTTTAGTGCAGCCACACTAACCTTAACCAAAGATAATTTGCTGACCCTTATCTTACCAACCAATCAAGTTAACATAAGGCTTTTTATGGCTTTATATATTGATATGGATTTAAAGTATATCACTTCATTAATTGCATCTTGTCATAAGTTTCTTGTAGGACCTGCTCCTATTTATCCACTTAATTCTTTAGACTGTCTTCATATCCTTGATTCCTAGCTCAGTAACTCACATCACTAAAACCTTCAAGAAATATTTATTAATGTGATAATTGAATAGATGAACAAATAAAATGTTTAATTTAATGGCAGCACAAGGAAATTTGCTTAGCACTGGTGATACAAAAAGAATAACAGTGAAGGGATTAAAGTCATGATGTTCCTGACTTCATTTTGATTACTTTGTAACGGTCATTATTATCATGCAATAGTTTAAAGTTAATGAGCATGTCACATCTATTAAAAGTTTCTTGAGAAAAAAAGGCAAATATTAAATGATTATGAAAACTATAAGATTTTGAAATGTTTAAAGCTAAGTTTGAGAATGTCTTATTCATCCTATTAGTCTTTGAAACGTATTATGTATTGGTGTCTCTCTTTCAGACAGTTAACAGAGGAGCAGACATGTATAGAACAGATTGGTAACATTCTTGAAAGTTAATGTCCATTAGACATTTGTTGCTACAGCTATGCATTGAATAAGCTAAGCAAACACTGTACATGATATTTATATTTAATTATTCTTTGTTATTTTATTTTGTAGGTAATATTTGTGCATTTTCTTAGAAAAACTATCTTCATATAAAACACCTGTGAGTGAATTTCAAAGATTTTGGGGATTTTAATGTTTAGTAGTTGGATTATTTGCAAATTCTACTTACACCTCATTTTTTACCACTGCTTCTTAAATACTACAGTCATTTATGAGTCCAAAATGGATTTCACCTTTCTTCATGTTATCTTCTGCCTTGTTATCAAAGTGCATGTCTCTTACTTCATTCTGTGCTTCTAAGAATTCAGTGCCTCTCCATCCCCTTCAAATTAAGATGCAAACTCCTGAGGATAACACACAAACTCCTTTATATCTCAGCCCTTTAAAACACTTCCAGGCTCATCACTTTCATATCCTCTCTGACCTGTACCATAGACACACTGGAGGCACCATATCTCAAGGACACTGCTTGTTTCTTGCCTTCATGCCTTTGCATATGCTTTTCTCTCTCCTTTGAAGGTTTTCCTTTTCCATTTTCTAACTCCAAGATATCCCTGAAAGGTTAAACTCCCAGTGGGATGAATACCTTTCCTAACCTACTGATTGGTGTCAAATGTTCTTCCCAAGGCTTCCCATGGCAATACTGAATGCTACTTAGAGTATATAAATAATATCACAATGATCAGTATTCCTTTCAAAATTTTATTCTATTCTGTACTGCTGGAATCAAGCACAGCTCCAGGAAGTCCCAATCAATTTCTTAAATGAATAGGTGAATACATCAGTTTTGTGAACTCGCACTTACACAGGGCCCTTACTGTTCTGTAAGTAACTATTTTCCCTGCTCTTTCTCTTCTCACTTTTCTCATTATACCACAGTTACCATCCTGTGGATACATGTTTCATTCATATGCCTGTTGTCCCTAGTAGATTCCTGCAGTTCACCCTCAGTGCTCCTTTGCATCTGTGAGCTTCCCTTCAGCTCTTAGTTTAAATAATGTTCCATATGCATTCTTCAAGGTTTATTGATTCTGCTCTCTGGAGAGGGTCCTATACTTCAAGTGATGAATTTGAAAATATGGGGATCATTAAAACAAATTCCTGTGTTTTGGCCAATTCAGTCACAGTGTTGTAGTTGTTTGCAGATTTCAGCCTGGAAGCAAAGTTACATAATACAAGAAATTGAAAGTAAGCATCTAAACTACAGAGTAATAAAATAATTTTCTGGGCCTTAATTTCAATCAGTTTATCTGCCACAGGAGAGTAGCATTTAAAGTCAAATTTTAAAACCTCAAATACATATTAATGGATTTCATTATTGCAAAGAACAGAAGTTATAAATAAAAGCTACATTGCAAGTAAAACAAATCCAAAGTATGAATAGACTCTTGGAATCTCCCCAATATTGTGGTATAATTTCATTTAATATTTTCATAAATGCTCCTGACTTTGTAAAAGTTATCCAATAAGTTCCAAAAAGTTTACATATCATGTCTCAGAAACTTAGATAATTAATGTAAATATGCCTTCAAAATTTTTATCTCTGGCTCAGAACTTTATCCTGAAGATGAAATCCTTTATATATATAATTGTCCCATACATATGCCAAAAACTGAATTTGTATCAGCACTCTTTGCATACCTTCTCCCCTTGCCACTTTAATTATATTAATCATTGGAAATTTCCTCAACCTAGAACATCATGTATAAGCCATCTCCCTCTCTGCTACACACATCACCCTTCTGTCATCAAATCTGATGAATTCTACAGCAAATCTTTAGTGTATCTCCAGCCTCACTCTTAGGGACTTTTGTGCTGCTCTCATTTTTCCCCAGGTAATTAACTATACTTCCATTTTCCTTGTTTTTCAGGTTTAACTCTTAGAAAGCACATTTTCCTCTATGATTCCCTCAATCCATAACTAATCCTTCAATGACTCCTATTAGACTCTACTTCCAAATGTATCCTGTTTTGACCACATTTACTCATTGTTGTTGAAACTAGTCCTAATCATTCTTCTCTTTCATTATAACTACTTCAAAAGCTTTCAAATTGGCCATCTTATCTTTACTTGTGCTCAGTCACTTTTGTATACCACTCAAAAAAATCAATCATAATTGCTATTTCTTGCAATGTTTAGTCTCCTGCCACACATGTTGAAACACTTGATAAAATATGTGTAAAAATTATTTTAAATATATAACAGACTTTAAAAAAGCTAAGTAAATATCCTAAGGTCAAAACATAAACAGCAAGCATGAAGCTAGACAAGTAAGCTTACACTGATATTCAGGTATCTAGGGACACTTATCAATCCTTGTAACCAAGAAATTTACAGCAAAAAGTCTAGGAGAAAGGAGGCCACAATATTCTTGCCTTGAGAACCCCATGAACAGTATGAACTCTAAAAAGATTCCATCTTTTGTGAGAAGTTATAGAATAGAATAAAACGTCATTTATCATGGCAAACAGCAAGGATACATCTGTGTTTGACCAAATGCTTTACATGTAAAACTAGTCACTCACGAAGATCATCAGCACAAACAGTTCTGGTTTGGGATATAAATTTATGGTACAATGTCATAAAAAATGCAAGCTCTGTAATTGCTAGAAGTGCCTAGATGCACATCAGAAAGCATGCAGATCACTACCAAGTGAGCATGCTTTCAAGGTGAGACTGGAAATTGTGTCTACCAGTAAAACATTACCTAACATACTGCTGTTTAAAAAAAAACCACAACCATAGAAACAAGATAAAACAAAGTATTGAAATAATGAACAGAAAGACCATCCAGCAGAAACATGCCCCTGATACTCTGTAAAACTCATACAATAGCTCTTATTTGATGAGTGTGCACTGTGCTATAGAGTTCTTTGCATTTGCTAATATTTAATTATCAAAGAATGTAAACAGATATTGGCATATTTTCATATATTAGCATAGGAAAAAAATGAAATAGACAAGTTTAGTATATTTCTCTCTTTCACATGTGATATAAGGGCTTCCCTGATGGTTCAGATGGTTAAGAATCCATCTGCAATGTGGGAGACCTGGTTAGAAAGATTCCCAGGAGGAGGCTATTACAGTATTCTTGCCTGGAGAATCTCCATGGACAGAGGAGCCTAGTGGGCTACAGTCAATGGGGTTGCAAAGAGTCAGACAAGACTGAGCAACTAAGCACAGCAAAGCATGTGAAATAAAAGCTACATATTCAAATTCTGTCATTCTTGCTTTTAATCACCTTGCTATATTGCTTTATATTATGTAAAATCTTAAAGATTGGGAGGCTAGTGTCAGACTAGCTTCCTCATTCCCTTATGTGAAAAATTAAACACTTCCTTGAATATAAGGTTCCTAACACTCAACATCTATGAAACTTTAGGTTTCTTCATTAAAAAATCCACTGTAGAGTTGTTTACTGTATGATATCCATTAATCTATGTTTTCTGAAATGCCAGGTTCAAAATTATTGATTTTTAGTGTAGCAAATTTGGAAAACTCAGCAGTGAACTAGAGATCATATTGCCAACATCTGCTGGATCATCAAAAAAGCAAGAGTTCCAGAAAAACATATATTTCTGCTTTATTGACTATGCCAAAGCCTTTGACTGTGTAGATCACAATAAACTGTGGAAAATTCTGGAAGGGATGGGAATACCAGACCACCTGACCTGTCTCTTGAGAAACCTATGTGCAGGTCAGGAAGTAACAGTTAGAACAGGACATGGAACACCAGACTGGTTCCAAATAGGAAAAAGAGTACATCAAGGCTGTATATTGTCACCCTGCTTATTTAACTTATATGCAGAGAACATCATGAGAAACGCTGGACTGGAAGAAACACAAGCTGGAATCAAGATTGCTGGGAGAAATATCAATAACCTCAGATATACAGATGACACCACCCTTATGGCAGAAAGTGAAGAGGAACTCAAAAGCCTCTTGATGAAAGTGAAAGTGGAGAGTGAAAAAGTTGGCTTAAAGCTCAACATTCAGAAAACTAAGATTATGGCATCCGGTGCCATCACTTCATGGGAAATAGATGGGGAAACAGTGGAAACAGTGGCAGACTTTATTTTTTGGGCTGCAAAATCACTGCAGATGGTAATTGCAGTCATGAAATTAAAAGACACTTACTCCTTGGAAGGAAAGTAATGACCAACCTAGATAGCATATTCAAAAGCAGAGACATTACTTTGCCAACAAAGTCTGTCTAGTCAAGGCTATGGTTTTTCCTGTGGTCATGTATGGATGTGAGAGTTGGACTGTGAAGAAAGCTGAGCACTGAAGAATTGATGCTTTTGAACTGTGGTATTGAAGAAGACTCTTGAGAGTCCCATGAACTGCAAGGAGATCCAACCAGTCCATTATAAAGGAAATCAGTCCTGGGTGTTCTTTGGAAGTAGTAATGCTAAAGCTGAAACTCCAGTACTTTGGCCCCCTCATGCGAAAAGTTGACTCATTGGAAAAGACTCTGATGCTGGGAAGGATTGGGGGCAGGAGGAAAAAGGGACAACAGAGGACAAGATGGCTGGATGGCATCACTGACTCGATGGACGTGGGTTTGGGTGAACTCCTGGAGTTGATGATGGACAGGGAGGCCTGGCGACCCCCTTCATGGGGTCGCAAAGAGTCAGACACGAATGAGCAACTGTACTGAACTGAACTGAGTGGCATGGCAAAATGTTGCAAAATGTCACAAGCTGGGTGTCTTAAATGATGGAAAAATGTTGTCTCATAGATCTGGAGGCTGGAAGTCCAAGATCAAGTTGCCAACAGAGTTGATTTCCTATAGGACCATATAGGTATCTCTCATCTAAGGTCGGGGCTGGGAAGAGGCCGAGAGGAGCTACCCAAGTCCGAGGTCAGGGGTGGCGGCCCAGAGTGCCAGGTTGCGATAGCGCAGGAGCGGTCGCGTGGAGCTACCCCACATCTGAGGTCAGTGGCAGCAGCCGGGAAGAGATACACCACGTGTGAGGTCAGGGGTGGCGGCCGGGAGGAGCTAACCCAGGTCCGAATTCAGGAGCGGCAGCCGGGAGAAGTTACCCCACGTTCAAGGAGCAGCGGTGCACGGGTGCAGGAGGGCGGAGAGGAGCTACTCCACGTTCAAGGTCAGGAGGGGCAGCAGTGAGGAGATATCACTTGTCCAAGATAAAAGAAACCCAATAAGATGGTAGGTGTTGTGAGAGGGCAATAGAGGACAGACACGCTGAAACCATAATCACAGAAAACTAGTCAATCTGATCACACGGACAACAGCCTTGTCTACTCAATGAAACTAGGCCGTGACTGTGGGGTCACACAAGACGGGCAGGTCATGGTGGAGAGGTCTAACAGAATGTTGTCCACTACAGAAGGGAATGGCAAACCACTTTAGTATTCTTGCCTTGAGAACCCCATGAACAGTATGAAAAGGCAAAATGATAGGATACTGAAAGAGGAACTCCCCAGGTCTGTAGATGCCCAATATGCTACTGGAGATCAGTGGAAAAATAACTCCAGAAAGAATGAAGGGATGGAGCCAAAGCAAAAAGAATACCCAGCTGTGGATGTGACTGGTGATACAAGGAAGGTCCAATGCTGTAAAGAGCAATATTGCATAGAAACCTGGAATGTTAGGTCCATGAATCAAGGCAAATTGGAAGTGGTCAAACAGGAGGTGGCAAGAGTGAACATCGACATTCTAGGAATCAGTGAACTAAAATGGACTGGAATGTGTGAAATTAACTCAGATGACCATTATATCCACTACTGTGGACAGGAATCCCTCAGAAGACATGGAGTAGCCATCATGGTCAACAAAAGAGTCCAAAATGCAGTATTTGAATGCAATCTCAAAAACGACAGGATGATCTCTGTTCGTTTCCAAGGCAAACCATTCAATATCACAGTAATCCAAGTCTATGCCCCAATCAGTAACTCTGAAGAAGCTGAAGTTGAGCGGTTCTATGAAGAACTACAAGACCTTTTAGAACTAACACACAAAAAAGGTGTCCTTTTCATTATAGGGGACAGGAATGCAAAAGTAGGAAGTCAAGAAAGACCTGGAATAACAGGCAAATTTAGCCTTGGAATACGGAATGAAGCAGGGCAAAGACTAATAGAATTTTGCCAAGAAAATGCACTGGTCATAGCAAACACCCTCTACCAACAACACAAGAGAAGACTCTACACATGGACATCACCAGATGGTCAACATCAAAATCAGATTGATTATATTATTTACAGTCAAAGATGGAGAAACTCTATACAGTCAGCAAAAACACGACCAGGAGCTGACTGTGGCTCAGATCATGAACTCCTTATTGCCAAATTCAGACTTAAATTGAAAAAAGTGGAGAAACCACTAGACCATTCAGGTATGACCTAAATCATATCCCTTATGACTATACAGTGGAAGTGAGAAACAGATTTAAGGGACTAGATCTGATAGAGAGCCTGATGAACTATGGATGGAGGTTCGTGACAATGTATAGAAGACAGGGATCAAGACCATCCCCATGAAAAAGAAATGCAAAAAAGCAAAATGGCTGTCTGGGGAGGCCTGACAAATAGCTGTTAAAAGAAGAGAAGCGAAAAGCAAAGGAGAAAAGGAAAGATATAAGCATCTGAATTCAGAGTTCCAAAGAACAGCAAGGAGATAAGAAAGGCTTCCTCAATGATGAATGTAATGAAATAGAGGAAAACAACAGAATGGGAAAGACTAGAGATCTCTTCAAGAAAATTAGAGATACCAAGGGAACATTTCATGCAAAGATGGGCTCGATAAAAGACAGAAATGGTATGGACCTAACAGAAGCAGAAGATATTAAGAAGAGGTGTCAAGAATACACAGAAAAACTGTACAAAAAAGATATTCACAACCCAGATAATTATCATGGTGTGATCACTCACTCACCTAGAGCCAGACATCCTGGAATGTGAAGTCAAGTGGGCCTTAGAAAGCATTACTACGAACAAAGCTAGAGGAGGTGATGGAATTCCAGTTGAGCTATTCCAAATCCTGAATGATGATGCTGTGAAAGTGCTGCATTCAAATTTGCCAGCAAATTTGAAAAACTCAGCAGTGGCCACAGGACTGGAAAAGGTCAATTTTCATTCCAATCCCAAAGAAAGGCAATGCCAAGAATGCTCAAACTACCGCACAATTGCACTCATCTCACACGCTAGTAAAGTAATGCTCAAAATTCTCCAAGCCAGGCTTCAGCAATATGTGAAATGTGAACTTCCTGATGTTCAAGCTGGTTTTCGAGAAGGCAGAGGAACCAGAGATCAAATTGCCAACATCTACTGGATCATGGAAAAAGCAAGATAATTCCAGAAAAACATTTATTTCTGCTTTATTGACTATGCCAAAGCCTTTGACTGTGTGGATCACAATAAACTGCGGAAAATTCTGAAAGAGATGGGAATATCAGACCACCTGACCTGTCTCTTGAGAAACCTATATGCAGGTCAGGAAGCAACAATTAGGACTGGACATGGGACAACAGTCTGGTTCCAAATAGGAAAAGGAGTTCATAAACCCTGCTTATTTAACTTATATGCAGAGTACATCATGAGAAACAATGGGCTGGAGGAAGCACAAGCTGGAATTAAGATTGCCGGGAGAAATATCAATAACCTCAGATATGCAGATGACACCACTCTTATGGCAGAAAGTGAAGAGGAACTAAAAAGCCTCTCGATGAAAGTGAAAGTGGAGAGTGAAAAAGTTGGCTTAAAGCTCAAGATTCAGAAAACCAAGATCATGGCATCTGGTCCCATCACTTCATGGGAAATAGATGGGGAAACAGTGGAAACAGCGTCAGACTTTATTTTTGTGGGCTCCAAAGTCACTGCAGATGGTGATTGCAGTCATGAAATTAAAAAGATGCTTACTCCTAGGAAGGAAAATTATGACCAACCTAGACAGCATATTCAAAAGCAGAGACATTACTCTGCCAACAAAGGTCCATCTAGTCAAGGCTATGGTTTTTCCAGTGGTCATGTATGGATGTGAGAGTTGGACTGTGAAGAAAGCTGAGCGTCGAAGAATTGATGCTTTTGAACTGTGGTGTTCCCTGGACAGCAAGGAGATCCAACCAGTCCATTCTAAAGGAGATCAGTCCTAGGTGTTCTTTGGAAGGAATGATGCTAAAGCTGAAATTCCATCCCTTTGACCACCTCATGCGAAGAGTTGACTCATTGGAAAAGACTCTGAAGCTGGAAGGGATTGGGGACAGGAGGTAAAGGGGACGACAGAGGATGAGATGGCTGGATGGCATCACCGACTTGATGGATGTGAATTTGAGTGAACTCCGGGAGGTAGTGATGGACAGGGAGGCCTGGCGTGCTGTAGTTTATGGGGTCGCAAAGAGTCAGACACGACTTAGCTACTGAACGGAACTGAGTGACATAGCTTCCCTGGTGGCTCAGAAGCATAGAATCCACCTGCCAATGCAGGAGACGCAGCCTTAATCCCTGGGTCAGGAAGAGCCCCTAGAGAAGGCAATGACATCCCATTCCAGTATTCTTGCCTGGGAAATTCCATTGCCAGAGGAGCCTGGCAAGCTACAGTCCATGGAGTTAGACACAATTTAGTGACTAAACAACAACAGTAGTAACATACTACTTGAATACATATATACTATAGGTCTGTACAATTGAGCTTTCTATGTGACTTTGTTGAGGTCATACATGTATTATCTACAAGCATTAGCAATTTTAAAATTTTAATCATTCTTTTATTTATACTGCATTTAAAATTAAAATTCATTAGTAATATAAAGTTACATATTAGTCCCAATTTTATCTAGGATTAAAAATTTGTGTAAGGTAATGCTAAAGGAAGTCTGGTATGCTGAAGTCCATGGGTTTGCAAAGAGTCATGCATGACTGAGTGACTGAACATCAAGAAAAAAATTGACATTGAATAAAATTAAATATTTTACATTATGAAAACATCTGTGCAACTCATGTGGCTTTTTGTTTTGCTAGTATCTAACAATCTCCAAACACAAAGAACATAAAGTGTTTAAAAAAATCTATTATTTAGTTTGTAATATTAGCAGAGTAAGTTATTTAATTCATTACAAATATTTTAATGATATGCATGACTTATTTATTTCTTTTATACACATATATACATACTCATAAGAAACTAGGGTTATAAAATTAAAATACAAAAAATTATAATTTGCAGACAAAAATAAATTTATGGAAATTATAGAAAAAAAGTGCCCAATATATATGCCTTGAAGAATTGAGCAATATATTAAAAAAATGTCAATTGGTTGTAAAAATATTAAAATGGCAACAACACCACATTGTAACAAGAAGGGTAAAATTTTACATGTTGATATCAGAAATATTTTATGGTCAACACTTACTGAGTCTTCAAAGGTTAGTCTTAAAAGAACTGTGCAATATGGATAATATAAGACACTGTGGTTGTCTGAGATATCTATATCAGAAGAAGATCATATGTTTGGGGAAAATATAGACATTTTAGGACATGATATATAATGAGAGAGAGGAAAAGACCTATAAATCATATCAATGCAAAACTTGGGTATATATTCCTATATGTATCACTAACTTGGATTATACTGCTTCTCTGGAGACTGTTGGTGGTATGAGGACTATCTATTGATCTCATAATTATGGGGGGAGGCCACTGGCCTATGCTACTTGGGGGATAGGGTCATTAACATAGCAAGGAACACAGAACTGTCTTGCTTAAATGTCCCTGTTGAGGAAAACAGAAGACATTGGCTTTTATTTTGACATTCTGGATAGTAGTTTTGCATACAACTTCAGGTGCTGAGATAACTCACCATGACACTTAAATTTTAATCTGCCTAGTCTCTGTTAATGAGCTTCATGACCATAAACTATTTGAAAAAAAATTCAAGAATAGTAACTCACTTAGAATGAGTTCTAGTGATGCTTAAGATGACAATAAAACAATTTTTGAAAACTTTTCTATTCAATGTTATAATTAATTCTTTATGAATTTTTATATTTATAGTATGGTATTATTTTATTGGCATTGAATTATGTCTAGAACTCTTAATATTACATCAATAATGAAGAAAATTGGGAGAATGCCTTACATGCTTCTTGCTCATAATATATTAACAGTATATTTAAGAACCTTTTGTAACAATGTGTTCTCAAAATAGTGTATGATATATTTCATGAAAAAAGTATAGAGATAAATCTAGCTATATTACAAGGAATAATTTTTTGAAAATAATTTTAAAAAATCCATTTACAAGTAGAAAACGAATCTCAAAAGAATTTCCATTCAACAAATATATTTAAGAATTTAGATACATCCTTTCAATTTTTTTTTTTTTTTTTCATGGGCACAGATACGTGTCTGAAAAAAACCCACTTTTCCATCCTTCTTGTAAGGTAGACTTTAATATAAGTTAGTATAAGTTACAAAGATGTGTTAATAGTGAGGGTCTTGCCATGCTTGCCTTTTATAATTTAAGTAGGAACCAGCTTGGGATTCTTCCAGCTTGTCTAAGCACTCAGGAAGTAACTAATATTCTGACCATTGCTACCAAATAACATTCCCTTGCTGTCTTTCTGCATTACACTGCTGAAGGCTTAAAGTACTCGTTAAAGGAACATTTTGATATGTATTCAAATCTCATTGGAGATTTCAATTTTTAAATGAATAAATTCACACAAATTTAGAAAGATAGTCTTTTTAATTGCAAATATATATATGAAAATACTTGCAACTATGTAAAAATGTCTATGTACCATTATAATGTGTCCATTGTGTCAGTAGTGAAAATCTTACACTGATTTCTAAAATTTAATTTAAGACTTTTGATTCCTAATACTTGATTAAGTACTAAAACCAACATTTCATTAAATAAAAAGGTAGGATTAATTTGATTAAGTTAAATTTAACCTATGAGTCAATATTTGTTTTACCTCACGTGAAAAGTTGACTCACTGGAAAAGACTCTGATTCTGGGAGGGACTGGGGGCAGGAGGAGAAGGGGACGACAGAGGATGAGATGGCTGGATGGCATCACTGACTCCATGGACGTGAGTCTGAGTGAACTCCGGGAGTTGGTGATAGACAGGGAGGCCTGGTGTGCTGCGATTCATGGGGTCCCAAAGAGTCGGACACAACTGAGTGACTGATCTGATCTGATAGATAAGAATTGGAGAAGGCAATGGCAACCGACTCCAGTACTCTTGCCTGGAAAATCCCATGGACAGAGGAGCCTGGTAGGCTGCAGTCCATGGGGTTACGAAGAGTCGAACACGACTGAGCGACTTTACTTTCACTTTTCACTTTCATGCATTGGAGAAGGAAATGGCAACCCACTCCAGTGTTCTTGCCTGGAGAATCCCAGGGAAGGCAGAGCCTGATGGGCTGCCATCTGTGGGGTCGCACAGAGTCCGACATGACTGAAGTGACTTAGTAGTAGTAGTAGTAGTATAGGTAAGAATTACTAAGGATAAATTTTGAGAAAATTTCAATATTAATGAAAACTACTCCAGTAAATGTCATAGTATATTCTAGAATATAAAATCAATAAAACATAGGTATTTTTAATATATATTTTATAAATATAATCAATAAAATATATAAATGCTAGGTAAATTATATAAAATATTTTTAAACATTTTGAACTCACAAAAACAAGGAAGTTATCTAAAAATAACAAAACAATAAACAAGACAAGCTAAATCTAGGTTGCTATTGAATACGGAAGCCATAACTTTTCTCATTTCTTCATAATTGTTGAAACATAAGTGTGTAGATGAGAATGACTTTACAGAACATAGAATTTTGGTTCTTGGACCCTTATAGAAGGCATCTCTCAACACAGATGTCCCATAATTCATTTAGATTATGTGTGTGTGCTCAGTCATGTCCAAATCTTTGTGATCCAGATTAAGTACCAATAAATCTGAGTTTATTAAAAAGCATAGTACCAAGTGCCACGAGAAGACTACCATAAGCATGAGTTAGCCAGGATAGTTCAAAACAAATTTATACCCAAATAATCCAGGATTGGAAATATTATATATAGATTATAAAATAATTATAGGAAAGTGTGAAAGTATTAGTCACTCAGTCATGTCCAACTCTTTGTGACTCTATGGTTTGTCCATTGAATTCTCCATACAAGAATACTAGAGTGGATTGCCATTACTTTCTCCAGGGGATCTCCCTGACCTAAGGATTGAACCTGGGTCTTCTGCACTGCAGGCAGATTCTTTACTGTCTGAGCTAACAGAGAAGCCCAAAATAATGATATAGGAGGTTTTAAAAAGAATCCATACAAAATTTTTAAATGAGTGAGAAATAAAAATGACAGAATTTTAGAATATTACTGCATACTTAAAAATAAGCTAAGTTAAACTTCTGGTAATTAAAGGTATTGCCATGAAAGAAACACAGAACAAAATAAAATACAATCTTAGGATAGCTTAAAGAGCAAATCAAAAGCAAGTGTAGAAACACTTACTGGATTGGTCTTAAATTATGATTCAGTGCAAAGAAAGAGAAAAATTTGAAATTGAGAAAAGACGCAGTCGGTAACACAAAAAGGTGTACAAGACATCTCATCTGAGTTCCAGAAAAGAATAAAGAAGACAATGGGAAGGCTATACTTAAAAATACATTTAGAATTCACCAAGACTGATGAAAAATATAAGTCCTCCATCTCATGAAAGGCATCATATTCTATGCACATGACAAAGAAATTTATATCTAAAGTATATCAAAGACAAAGATCAAAAAGCAGCCTAATAGAAAAGACAGATTGCATACAAAGAATTGGTTATTAGACAGGATTGTTTTTAACAGCAAAGAAAATATTACTTCATAAAATCAAAGTGACAAGAGAAAATATTTGTCAATATAGAATCATATACTTAGGAAAACTATCAATATTAAAGGGAAAACAAACACATTTTCAGGTAAACTGAAAACCATTTACTAGCAATAGATATTTTAAAAAACGACTTCTTAAAAAATGTGTTCACTCAAGAAGGTTCAATTTCAAATTTTTCAATACTGCTATTATGCCAATCCCTTCTACTGCCATAGACTACATAGCATCAAGAAAGTTAGATGTGCAAAATATACATAATGTTCTGTGAACAACTTTTAAAGTCTGAGCTTGATTTAATATAGCAAACACTTCTTTCAATCTTGAGAATTCCCTGGACTATTAGTTCTATTATTTACTTCAGTTCAGTTCAGTCGCTCAGTCGTGTCCAACTCTTTGCGACCCCATGAATCGCAGCATGCCAGGCCTCCCTGTCCATCACCAACTCCTGGAGTTTACCCAAAACCATGTCTATTGTGTCGGTGATGCCATTCAGCCATCTCATCCTCTGTTGTCCCCTTCTCCTCCTTCCCCCAATCCCTCCCAGCATCAGGGTCTTTTCCAATGAATCAACTCTTCGCATGAGGTGGCCAAAGTACTGGAATTTCAGCTTTAGCATCATTCCTTCCAATGAACACCGAGGACTGATCTCCTTTAGGATGGACTGGTTGGATCTCCTTGCAGTCCAAGGAATTCTCAAGAATCTTCTCCAGTACCACAGTTCAAAAGCATCAATTCTTCGGTGCCAACTTTCTTCACAGTCCAACTCTCACATCCATACATGACCACAGGAAAAACCATAGCCTTGACCAGATGAACCTTTGTTGGCAAAGTAATGTCTCTGCTTTTGAACATGCTATCTAGGTTGGTCATAACTTTCCTTACAAGGACTAAGTTTTAACTTCATGGCTGCAGTCACCATCTGCAGTGATTTTGGAGCCCCAAAAAATAAAGTCTGACACTTTCCACTGTTTCCCCATCTATTTCTCATGAAGTGATGGGACCAGATGCCATGATCTTGGTTTTCTGAATGTTGAGCTTTAAGCCAACTTTTCCCCTCTCCTCTTTCACTTTCTTCAAGAGGCTTTTTAGTTCCTCTTCACTTTCTGCCATAAAGGTGGTGTTATCTGCATATCTGAGGTTATTGATATTTTTCCCAGCAATCTTGATTCCAGCTTGTGCTTCTTCGAGCCCAGGGTTTCTAATGATGTACTCTGCATATAAGTTAAATAAGCAGGGTGACGATATACAGCCTTGACATACTCCTTTTCCTATTTATAACCAGTCTGTTGTTCCATGTCCAATTCTACCTGTTGCTTCCTGACCTGTGTATAGGTTTCTCAAGAGGCAGGTCAGGTGGTCTGGTATTCCCATCTCTTTCAGAATTTTCCACAGTTTATTGTGATCCACACAGTCAATAACAGTTTAGAAACAGCATTAAAGCAACAGGTAACTGTTGAGAGGCAACAGAATTTTTGTAACCTGAGGAAGTGGTCTTGCCTTCCAGGTCATATTTCCAACCACAATTGTTTTCCTTGAAAACTATTAATTTACCAGTTTGTTTCTTACCTTAAATGTTTATATCCTTAAGGTTATGCAGCATAAGGCATGCTAACAATACCTGAATCCACAGAAAGGAGTGTTGTATCAATTACTGTATTGATTATTCTAGATTATGTTTTCATTAAAAGGTATACTATGGAGTGAAATATAAATTATGTATGGCATTAAAACAAAAACTACCACAGGGAAAGCATATTAAAGAGAAATTCATAGCATGGAATGAATATATTAACAAAGAAAAGTTTTAAAATCAATATTCTAAGAGTCTACCTTAGGAAACTAGACAAAGAGCAACCAATTTAATCCACAGTAAACAGAGAAATAATTAGAGCAACAATCAATACATTTGAAAATGATAAATCGATAGAGAAAATCAACAAATGCAAAAGCTGAGTCCTTGAATATATCAATGACACTGGTAAGCCTCTAGCCAGGCTATCCAACCAAAGGAAAAGATACAATTTATTAATATCAGAAATGAAAGAGGGGACATTATTACAGATCTAGGGCTTTCCTGGTGGCTCAGACAGTAAAGAATCTGCCTGCAATGCAGAAGACCCAAGTTTGATCCCTGGGACGGAAAAATCCCTTGGAGAAGGAAATGGCTATCCACTCCAGTATTCTTGCCTGGAGAATTCCATGGATAGAGGAGCCTGGTAGACTACAGTCCATGGAGTCAGATAGAGTTGGACATCACTGAGCTACCTAATGCTTCCATGCTGTCATGGGCATTAAAAGACTAGTAAAAGAATACTATGAACAACTTTATACCCATAAATTCAACAACCTAGATGAAATGGAGTAATTATTTGAAAGACACAAGCTGCAGAAGGGTTTCCCAGGTGGCATTAAAGGTAAAGAACCTGCCTGCCAATGCAGGAGACATAATAGATATGAGTTCCATCCCGGGTTGGGAAGATCCCCTGAAGGAGTACATGGCAACCCACTCCAGCATTCTTGCCTGGTGAATCCTATGCAGAGAGGATCCTGACAGGCTACAGTCCATGGGGTCACAAAGAATTGGATATGACTGAAGAGACTGAGCATGCATGCACAGATGCACAAAACACGAACACAAGAACACAATAAAATAGGCCTATATATATATATATATATATATATATATATATATATATTAAAGGGATTCAATCAGTACTGATAACCTTCCAAAACAGAGACATATGTGTGTGTCCACCAGTAAATTCTATAAAACATTTCAGGAAAAATATCAACAATTCATCACAATGTTTTTCTGCAGATAAAAGCAGAGGGAATATTTCTTAACTCATTCTATGAGACCAGAATTACCCAAATACCAAAATCTAATAAAAACATTCAGTTCAGTTCAGTAGCTCAGTCGTGTCCAACTCTTTGCAACCCCATGAATCGCAGCATGCCAGGCCTCCCTGTCCATCACCAACTCCCGGAGTTCACTCAAACTCACGTCCATCGAGTCAGTGATGCCATCCAGCCATCTCATCCTCCGTCGTCCCCTTCTCCTCCTGCCCCTAATCCTTCCCAGCATCAGAGACTTTTCCAATGAGTCAACTCTTCGCATGAGGTGGCCAAAGCACTGGAGTTTCAGCTTTAGCATCAGTCCTTCCAAAGAAATCCCAGGGCTAACCTCCTTCAGAATGGACTGGTTGGATCTCCTTGCAGTCCAAGGGACTCTCAAGAGTCTTCTCCAACACCACAGTTACAAGGGGAAAAGAAAAAAACTGCAGACCAATATCTCTCATGAACATAATTGCAAAAATGTTCAACAAAATGTTAGCAAATCACATCTTATAATATACAAAAAGAATTGTACATCAGAACCAAGTGGATTATCCTATATGCAAGGGTAGTTCAAAATTCAAAAACCAATTAAAATAATCCTTCATTACAACAGACTAAAAAAATGTCAAATTGATCTCACTCATACATGCAATAAGAAAAGTGTTTGACAAAATCCAACAGATATTCATAATAAAAATTCTCAGACTAGGAATAGAGGAAAACTTCCTCAAGTTGATAAAGAAGGCCTATAGAAACCTACAGTTAATATCATATTTAATGATGAGAACCTTAAAGCTCTGCTACTATGACCAGGAACAAGTCAGGGATGTCCTTTATCACTACTCTTTTTCAACATTGTACTGGAAGTTCTAGCTAATGCAGTAAGACTAGAAAAGAAAACAAGAAGTATACAGATTGGAAAGAAATGAAACTGTCTGTTCATAGATGACATGATCATCTATGCAGAAAATCCAAAGAAATCAATGGAAACCTTCCTTGAACTACTAGTAGATTATAGCAAATTTGCAGGAGACAAGACTAATATCCTGAAGTCACATTTCCATATACCAGCAATTAGAAAATGAAATACGAAGGAAACACAATATCATTTAAATTACCACCCACTTGAATGAAAAAATAAAATGTATAGATCTAAAAACAGGTATGTAAAAGATGTCTATGAGAAAAAAAAATGCAAAACCTTGATGAGAAACTAAATAAATAGAAAGATAATCCATTCTTATGGATAAAAAGACTCAATATTTTAAAGATATCGGTTCCTCTCAACTAGATCCACAAATTAGTTCAATATCAATCAAAACCCAAGCAAGTTATTTTGTAGTTATCTACAAACTAATTCTAAATTGTGTATGCAGCAGCAAAAAACTGAAAAACTCAATATTACAAAATACACAAATAAATGGAAAGATACTTTGTGTACATGGATCAGAAAAATTAATAGTGTTACAATGCCCATACTACTCAAAGCAATCTAAAGATTCAATGCAATCTCTATCAAAATTTCGATAACAATTTTTTTACAGAAATTTAACAGTCCTAAAATTTGTTTAGAACTACAAACAAACCCAAATAGCTACAGGAATCTGGAGAAGAAAGAACAAAGCTGGTGGCATTACATTCCCTATACTAATAATCAAAACATTAGATATTGGCATAAAAGCAGATAGATTAATAGAACAGAAGAGAGAGCCAAGAAATAAACCTAACATATATGGTCAATATATTTATGACAGGAGAGTCAAGGATATACAATGACAAAATACAATCTCTTGAATAAATGGTGTTGGAAAAACTGGACGGCCATATGCAAAAGAAAGAAATTATAATACTATAATATAACATACACAGCAATTAACTAAAAATGGATTAACAACTTAAATGTAAAATCTGAAACTATAGAACTCTTAAAAGAAAACATGCAGTAAGCTCCTTGACATTTGTCTTCATGAATAATTTTGGACTTGACACCCAAAGCAAAGGCAACAAAAGCAAAAGTAAACAAGTGAGACTATGCCACACTTAAAAGTTTCTTCACAGCAAAGAAACTATCAACAAAATGAAATGTAACTTACTAAATGGGAGACAATACTGGTAATTTGCATATCTGATGAGGATTAATGTCCAATATACATGTAGATAACTTTCACAACTCAATAGCAGGGAAAAGATCCAATTAAAAAATGAGCAGAAGATCTAAACTGATTCTTCTATTTGCATGTGTGTGTGCTGAGTCACTTCAGTTGTGTCCAACTCTTTGTGACCCCAGGGACTGTTGCCCACCAGGCTCCTCTATCCAGAGATTCTCCAGGCAAGAATACTGGAGTGGGTAGTCATACATTTTTCCAGGGAAACTTCCTGACCCAGGGATTGAACCTGTGTCTCCTGCTGGTGGATTCTTTACTGCTGAGCCACCGAAGATGCTCAGTCTTCTATTTGCTACTGCTACTGCTAAGTCACATAAGTCCTGCCCAACTCTGTGAGACCCCATAGACAACAGGCACCTCTGTCCCTGGGATTCTCCAGGCAAGAATACTGGAGTGGGTTGCCATTTCCTTCTCCAATGCATGAAAGTGAAAAGTGAAATTGAAGTCACTCAGTCATATCCGACTCTTAGCGACCCCATGGACTATAGCCTACCAGGCTCCTCCATCCATGGGATTCTCCAGGCAAGAATACTGGAGTGGGATGCCATTGCCTTCTCTGCAATCTTCTATTTGCTGCTGCTGCTGCTGCTAAGTCATTTCAGTCGTGTCCGACTCTGTGCGACCCCATAGATGGCAGATCACCAGGCTCCACCGTCCCTGGGATTCTCCAGGCAAGAACACTGGAATGGGTTGCCATTTCCTTCTCCAATGCATGAAGTGAAAAGTAAAAGTGAATTCGCTCAGTTGTGTCTGACTCTTCGCGACCCCATGGACTGCAGCCTACCAGGCTTCTCCATCCACGGGATTTTCCAGGCAAGAGTACTGCAATGGGGTGCCAGCGCCTTCTCCGTAATCTTTAATTAGGTATGTCTAAATAGACATGTTTCCAAAAAAAAAACATACACATGGCTTCCCTGCTGGCTCAGATGGTAAAGAATCTGCCTGCAATGCAGGATACCTGGGTTTGATCACTGGCCAGAAGATCCCCTGGCTAAGGGAACGGCTCCACTCTAGAATCTTTGCCTGGATAATGCCATGAACAGAGGAAAATGGTAAGCTACAGGCCTTGGGGTGGTAAAAAGTCAGACACGACTAATACTTTCTTTTTACAAATAGACATTTTTCTAAAGAAGATATACAGAGGATAAACAGTTACACAAACTGCTGCTGCTAAGTCACTTCAGTCGTGTCTAACTCTGTGCGACCCCATAGATGGCAGCCCACCAGGCTCCCCTGTCCTTGGGCATCTCTAGGCAAGAACACTAGAGTAGTTTGCTCTTTCCTTATCCAATGCATGAAAGTGAAAAATAAAAGTGAAGTTGCTCAGTTGTGTCCGACTCCTAGCAACCCCATGGACTGGAGCCTACTAGGCTCCTCTGTCCATGGGATTGTTCAGGCAAGAGTACTGGAATGGGCTTGCCATTGCCCTCTCTGAAGTTACATAAAAAACCAGTGCAATATCACTAATCTTCAGAGAAATGCAAATTGAAACTATAAGATATCACCTCACACCTATTAGAATAACTATTTTCAAAAAGACTAAGTAACAAATATTGCCAAAGATGTAGAGAAAGGGAAATCTTGTTGGCGGGTTATATGATTTCAATTTCATGACATTCAGGAAAAGGCAAAATTATGAAGAGATAGAAAGATCAATGCTTTCTGGGATTTGAGAGGGAGTGGAATGAATAGGTGGAGCCCAGAGTACTTTAGGATAGTGAAAATACTCTCTATGCTATTCTAATAAGTAAGCATTAGTTGCTTCAGTTCAGTCGCTGTCGTGTCCCACTCTTTTCGACCCCATGAACTGCAGCAAGCCAGGCCTCCCTGTCCATTACCAACTACAGGAGTTCACTCAAATTCACATCCATCGAATAAGTGATGCCATCCAGCCATCTCATCCTCTGTTGTCCCCTTCTCCTCCTGCCCCCAATCCCTCCCAGCATCAGAGTCTTTTCCAATGAGTTAACTCTTTGCATGAGGTGGCCAAAGTATTGGAGTTTCAATTTTAACATCATTCCTTCCAAAGAACACCCAGGACTGATCTCCTTTATGATGGACTGGTTGGATCTCCTTGCAGTCTAAGGGACTCTCAAGAGTCTTCTCCAACATCACAGTTCAAAAGCATCAATTCTTCGGTGCTCATCTTTCTTCACAGTCCAACTCTCATATCCATACATGACCACAGGAAAAACCATAGCCTTGTCTAGACGGACCTTTGTTGGCAAAGTAATGTCTCTGCTTTTCAATATGCTATCTAGGTTGGTCATAACTTTCCTTCCAAGGAGTAAGCGTCTTTTAATTTCATGTCTGCAGTCACCATCTGCAGTGATTTTGGAGCCCAAAAAAATAAAGTCTGACACTGTTTCCACTGTTTCCCCATCTATTTCCCATGAAGTGATGGGGCCAGATGCCATGATCTTCGTTTTCCAAATGTTGAGCTTTAAGCCAACTTTTTCACTCTCCTTTTTCACTTTCATCAAGAGACATTTTAGTTCCTCTTCACTTTCTGCCATAAGGGTGGTGTCATCTGCATATCTGAGGTTATTGATATTTTTCCCAGCAATCTTGATTCCAGCTTGTGTTTCTTCCAGTCCAGCGTTTCTCATGATGTACTCTGCATATAAGTTAAATAAGCAGGGTGACAATATACAGCCTTGACGAACTCCTTTTCTATTTGGAACCAGTCTGTTGTTCCATGTCCAGTTCTAACTGTTGCTTCCTGACCTGCATATAGGTTTCTCAAGAGGCAGGTCAGGTGATCTGGTATTCTCATCTCTTTCAGAATTGTCCACAGTTTATTGTGATCCACACAGTCAAAGGTTTGGCATAGTCAATAAAGCAGAAATAGATGTTTTTCTGGAACTCTCTTGCTTTTTTGATGATCCAGTAGATGTTGTGAATTTGATCTCTGGTTCCTCTGCCTTTTCCAAAACCAGTTTGAACATCTGGCAGTTCATGGTTCTCATATTGCTGAAGTTGCCTCGTTGTGTCCAACTCTTAGTGACCCATGGATTGACTGTAGCCCTCCAGGCTCCTCTGTCCATGGAATTCTCCAAGCAAGAACATGGAATGGCTTGCCATTCCCTTCTAGAGGGTATCTTCCCAACCCAGGGATTGAACCTGGATCTCCTGCATTGCAGGCAGGTTATTTATCACATGAAACACCATGGAAGACCCATTGTAATAATGGCTACATGTTATTATATATTTATTCAAACTCATAGAACGTACAACACCAAGAGTGAAGTATCATATAAATATAGACTTTGAGTGGTTATGATACATCAACATAGGTTCACAAAAAATTGTAATGTTGTTGATGGGGGGAGCCATGCATGTGTGAGAGTAGGGAGTATATGGGAGTTATTTAAATTTTCCTCTTAAGTTTTCTGTGGAACCAAAATTAAAGTCTTTAAAAGATAAAATCCCATAAAATTTGCCATATCAAATGAATTTTTCACATGTGAGACTCTTTCAAAGTGGGCATCCCTTCCCCTACCCCAACTCAAGAGGTACAAATACTATCCAGAAACATTATGGAGGTTCCACAAGATCAAATAGGCCCAGTATGGTCAGTTTAGGAAAAGTGTAAGAATCCTTACTTTTAAATAAAACTTAATATTTCTCTTTTGATTACAAGTTTCAAAATGTAAATACAAGCTGAAGTTTCAATATAGTGAAACACGGTTTGAAGTCTAAAAACAAAATATTCATTCAAACTGTATTTCATAGACCATCCCTTCATTGTGTTTGCTATAAAATCTCCCCATAATCTTACACACACCCTACTGTTGGCAAGTTTACCCAAACTGAACATGTTTTGCAACTTCATATAATTCTAAACTGAGGCTCACAGTAAAAAGCTTATAATACAAAAAAGTGTAAATTCCCCAAAGGCAGAGATATGGCCTAGTCTGTGTTATTCATCATTCCATAGTGTCCCTAGCGACCACAAAATTACCTGGCATAGTAACTACTGAACATTTATTTTATATACACATATATGTATATATAACATTCCATAATTTAATCATAAATTATAGTCATACATATATACATTTATGGGGTTTCCCTGGTGGCTTAGACAGTAAAGAATCTGCCTGCAATGCAGGAGACCTGGGCTTGATCCCTGGGTAGAAAGATTCCTTGGAGAAAAGAATGGATAACTATTCCAGTATTCTTGCCTAGAAAATTTCATGGACAGGGGAGCCTGGCAGGCTACAGTCCATGGGGTTGCAAAGAGTCAGACAAGACTGAGTGACTAACACTTTCACTTTTCCTATAAATTCATATAAATAATTTATGAATAAGTCATGGAATGAAGTAAACCAAGTCATACCTATAAACCCTGTAGTCCACATTCTAATTTCTGTCCTAATAATTTCATTATCATAATGTTTCCCCACAGCCTTTAATGGTAATAAATTAAGTTTTGCTAGAGTGCCCTTGATAAATTTCATATTACTGTGTAGCTGCTCTAGAAGGCTATTCAAATAGCTGTAGTCTGAAATTAGGGACTGGAACCATCTTCTCCTTATCCACCCACACCATCAGAACTAACAAAATGCTTTTTGTGTTTTTTTTTTTTTTAGGTTTTTTTTTAATTAATTAATTTATTTATTAATTTTTTAATATTTTTTGACTTTACAATATTGTATTGGTTCTGCCACACATCAACATGAATCTCCCACAGGCGTACACGTGTTCCACATCCTGAACCCCCCTCCCACCTCCCTCCCCATACCATCCTTCCGAGTCATCCCAGTGCACGAGCCCCAAGTACCCTGTATCGAACCTGGACTGGCAATTCATTTCTTATATGATATTATACATGTTTCAGTGCCATTGCCCCAAATTGTCCCACCCTCTCCGTCTCCCATTAAAATACAACTGGCTTCTTTTTTTTTTTTTTTGCTTAATTATTAATTTTCTGTGTGATATTACAAGGCCTGAAACAAGTATTTTCTCAATGTCCATAATATGATATTGATCCAATGAAATTCAGCTAATTTTTATCTAATTATGTTATATTTTAGGATGAAAATAAATACTCATAATTTATGACAATGACCTTTTATAATCTGAAATCTGCTTTAATTCTAAAACCTCATTTTTTCCTCTGGCCATGCTTCTTCTATTCTAGTCCACTGTCCTTACTGTTTGGCTGTCTGAAATGGTCTTCAACTTTTCCCTTTACTGGCTCCATGAATCTAGATTATTGCAGGCTCTGAGAAAGGTCATTTATATCGTAGGTTGTATGCTTACCTGCTTAAATTGCCCTTGAGACTTTTTGTTTCTTGAGGACTTGACTATGTCTTGTCCTCTAAAGTACTTATAGCCCTTACTCAACTGAGTGTCTCATTTTTGATGTTCAATAAGTATGTGATAAAAGAGTGAATAAATGACTTTTACTGGACCCTGAGGGGTGGCTGATTTAACCTTGGTTTTGAAATTTCAGTGCTTAGCATTGGGACATGTAGATATTTCCTTTACTTTTATTTCATTCAGTCTTATAGTCATCAAAACTCTATTAGTCAGCATTTATTTAGAATTATGATAATGTGAACACCTCAATATTATCTTACTCATTATCTATTAAATTCTTTGCAGCATGATTTTAATAATACTTTTAACATGCCATATTTGCATAAAACTATGATAGGCACCATAGCATTAATCCAAATGTTTGATTAATTATAATACCACATTTCCTTGTCATTAAAGCTAACAGATAATTTATTATTCTTGTTGTAATGATAATAATATCCTATCTGGATGAGTCTATTTAAGTCTAATACTAAACTCTCATTCCGGGTGATTCATATACATCAATAATTTCTTCTGCTGATTTAATATGTTTTAATGTACTATATTTTTCAAACTGCAAGACTATGTTCTTTTGGATATATTTATGAAATGAAAATGATATGTGAAGAATCAGTAACCAATAATCATCTCCACTCTGCACATTTTCCTTGGGAGTTTATCATGTACATAATAGAACTTTAGAGTTTTCTGTGAGATATTTAGTCTTATAGAGCCCTGAGGATGCATTTTAACAACAGCAAATATTTCCCTTTTGGGAGAAAGAATGTTCCGGTGATATAGTGTGTAATAAGGCATTGTGCTTCTAATCTTTGAGGTTTATGGGTAATGAGGAGATAAAAACAAATAAAATAACTGGAAGCAGTTTGCTCTATGCTAAATGCAATAAAGAAGTAATCTGAACCCTGGCTAGCATGGAGACAAGCACGACTAGAGGACTTTCTAAGTTACAGACCATTCAGCCCTGACCACTGAATTAATAAGTAATCAGATACCAGCAGGTGGAAAGAGCCCATGATTAGTGATTTGCTTCTTTCATTTCTTTAAGAAGTAGTTGGTTCCTCTTAGTGAATTGTGAGCTGAAACTAACCTGCAAAGTAATATACAAACTTGAGCCAATATGCAGGCAAAGCACTGCCATTACCAAAGCAAAGGGTGTAGATGGATGGAAAAATTCTGCTCTAAAATGCATTGCCTAATTATAATTGATGTTCTATCTCTGTGATTCATGTTATAATAATAGACAAAAGATGAAATTCTAGTGCTTCAAGTGCTCCAGGACAAGATGGCCTTCTTTCAGGAGGTCAGGAAAATGTTATAGCTCCCAGTAATAGTAACACACCATTTCACCATTTATAACAGTATATACTCAACTTTGCAGTTGAAGGAACTTTTTAAAATTCAGAAAATGAAGACTTGTAAAGAGGCCATGATGATCTTATCAATATATTTGTTCAAAAAGGAGCTTCAAGGTCTTTAAAATTTCTCCTCTTTCTCTTCTTAGCTTCACCTTTTTCTGCCTCTTATGGTGATTACTTACAATCCCTGAATTAATCATTTTATTTAATTCTATTTAATTTCATAATCAGTCGCATTGTTCATAACATGAATTTGTCCATTTCAGCAGCTAAGACAAGGCTGTTGGGAGGAAATTTTAGCTCTGTTTGTTGCAATTACCACTGAAGTATCTGGACAGTAAGACTGAACAAAGATTTTGCTTGCAAGATGCTTGGTAAAGGGCCTTAATCCTAAACCTAAAATTTCCCAGTTCCTTTCTTTGCTTTAAAGTAATGTGAAAATGAGGGCCAAGTAATGTAACCTTTACAATATTGATTTCCTTCAGAATAAACAAAACCAGTATAGAAGGCTCTGCAGTCAGGTGTCAGCTGGAGGTTCTCCAAAGGGGCAAATAAACAAAACAGAGCTTGTAAGAGGCATCAGAGACCCTTCCAAAGAGCTTTTGGGATGTTTAACAACAACTCTAAGTAAAAGAAATGTATAATGTTTTATGATTAAACGATGCAAACACAAGTTAGGAACAGTGATGACTTGTTAAACTTCAAAAACATTAAAGTGAATAATATTTAAAGAGGGATGATTATGACCTTTACTAAGTATTTTCTTCAAGTATAGAAAATGAAAAATGTTAACTGGTTGTATAAATATTTGATTGATATACTTAAAGAGAAATTTGATATAAAAAACAAACAGGATTACCAAAGTGGAAAGGAGGGGTAGGGATACATCTGGCACTTGTGATCAACAGATACAGACTACTATATATAAAATAGATAAAGAAATGTGTACCTACTATGTAGCATGCAGAACTTGACTAGTATTCTGTAATATATATTTATTTGGAGTGATTCCTGTGTCTGCCACATTGCCTATTATCCCACTCCAGTACTCTTGCCTGGAAAATCCCATGGACGAAGGAGCCTGGTGGGCTGCAGTCCATGGGGTCGCTGAGGGTCGGACACGACTGAGCGACTTCACTTTCACTTTTCACTTTCATGCATTGGAGAAGGAAATGGCAACCCACTCCAGTGTTCTTGCCTGGAGAATCCCAGGGACGGGGGAGCCTGGTAGGCTGCCATCTATGGGGTCGCACAGAGTCGGACACAACTGAGTGACTTAGCAGCAGCCCAGCAGCAGACCGAGGGATTTAAAAAAAATCTGTGTAAGTGAGAATATTATGTAAGTTTCCTGTGTTATCCCATTACACTCTTTTCTGACTTTCCCATTCACATAATGACTTTGGTTCCCTCTCCCTCTTTTTAAGAGTCTATACTAAGACAAAATTCCTGCTAACTTCACTTGTATTGGAAAAATCTGATTTCCGCCCTCTCTTAATCAGGCGCTTTCCGATACTTAAGAAATCAAAATGAGCCCATCTTAAGGCTAATGTGTTAACCAGGCACATGAAAGAAAAACAAGAAAAAAAAAAAGTCTCATATTTTGCTTTACAAGATCCTGCTTTGAGCCATGACAATGACTATTGTGGCATTTGAACTGTCATTCTTTGTAGGGTCTCTTAGTTCCCCAAATTCTTCATGATTTTATGTTTAGTACCAATAGCATAATTCTAACTCATTTTAGTTCAAATCAAACAGGTAAGGCCTTATGGGTGTGGTAAATATTATCAAAACAGTAATTCACATGGTTGTCCTATATAAAGTATAATCAGCATATTTTACTATTAATTTTCTAAATTATGAAATAAAATAGATGTATAACTTTTATCATATATTGGTTATAAAAAGTACTATATATTGATATTAGAAAGTTTAACAAAATGACACATTAGAAAATTAAAATTTTTCATCATTTCTCGATTTAGAGATAACTACTATTTACCATCTGTGTTAATTTTCTAGGACTGCCATAATAAAATACCACAAAGTGTGGATTAAACAGCACAAATCAACTGTCTCACAGTTCTAGAGACTTGAAACATGAAATCGAGGTGTAAGTGGAGTTGCCCCTTGTGAGGGCTATGAGGGAGAAACAAGTTTTAAACTTTCTCCTAGCTTATAATGTTTTGCTGGCAATATTGTTGTTCCTTTGCTGCTGCTGCATTAACAAAACCTCTGCTTTCATTGTCATAGGATCTTCTCCTTGTCTATGTGTCGGTCTCTAAATTTCTCCTTTGAATAAGGACAGTAGTCATATTGGATTACAGATCCACTCTATTCCAGTATGACCTCATCTTAACCAATTACATCTGCAATTACTTCATGTCCAAATGAGGTCACATTCTGAGGTTCTGGGGGTTTAGATGTCAAATATGAATTTGGGAGGAATACAATTTGACTCATAACACCATCTCCTTATAGCTCCTTTGTGTTTTCTGTGTTTATGTAGTTACAAAAATCACCATATTTTACTAAACTCTTTGTATCACTAGCTGTGGAAACTGATTCAATGATTTATCTCATTTTATATGAAAATATATCTAAGAAATTATACTAATTTCACCTTTTTACTTTGGAGGAGGGGGAAATAGGCATAGAGAAAATAAGTAATTTTCCTAATGTCACGTAGCCAAATACAAATCCAAGCTAACTGAACCTTGCCAATTTGTACGGGATTCAAGGCATACATTCTATTTTATAGCCTGAACCCTAAAAGATTTTCTGATGTTATATAAGTCATTTGTGATATAAACATTGGAAACTCAGTGTTGGATAGAAGATTGAAATGAATTCACATTTAAAAAAAAATCATTCTATCCAGAACTCTTTGACAAAACTCACCAAAGAATTGTTCCCTATTTTCATGACTTATATTTTTAAGTTTGGATTTTCAGATACTAGATTCATGAATATTAGTTGTGTCAGTTGTGAAAAAAAATAAATCCTCTACCAATTAATGATATAACTGTTTTGCTTCAATGTAACATTTCAAAAAAAGGTCTAGATTTTTATGGCAAAAATTTTAATATTCTATCGTACTTACCATTTTCTATTTTTTCAATAACCAGGACCACTGGATGGAATCTCAAATGAAATAAATTGTACAAAAGAATAAATGTAATTGAATCTAAAATAATATTTAAGATATTCAACTACTGAACTGTAGAGAAGAGGATACCGAAGCAAGAATACAACTATTAAATGTTTTCTTTAATCTTTACAGCAAGACTTTGAGATTGGTACTATTGTTTTCATTTAATAAATGAGGAAAATTGGGCACAGAAAGCATAATTTCAAATTATTCAATACGGAGCCAGATCCAGGACATAAACATATACCTCCCTCAAATGAGATCCAGGGCTCTTATTCTAATCACTTTGATATATTGTGTTTAATAAGATTCTTCTTTCATACTTCAGTTTTTTGAGTTCTAGTTATCTTCCTCTTAAATATGTAATAACCATTATGCCTTGGCTTCTCTTAGGAACGTAACTACTCCAAAGTACCATCCTTACTATTTAAGAGACTATTTATTCTTCATTATGTTTTCAATTAATCGATATGATATCATTCATATTTATTAAATCAGTTCAGTTCAGTCGCTCAGTGATGCCCAACACTTTGTGAACCCATGGACTAAAGCATGCCAGGCTTTCTTGTCCATCACCAGCTCCCTGAGATTATTCAAACTCATGTCCATCGAGTCAATGATACCATGCAACTATCCCATCCTATGTCGTCCCCTTCTCCTCAGTCTTTCAATCTTTCCCAGCATCGGGGTCTTTTCTAGTGAGTCAGTTCTCTGCATCAGGTGGCCAAATTTTTCGAGTTTCAGCTTCGGCATTAGTCCTTCCAATGAGTATTCAGGACTGATTTCCTTTAGGATTGATTGATTGGGTCTCTTTGCAGTCCAAGGGACTCTCAAGAGTCTTCAGTTAAAAAGCATCAGTTCTTCAGCACTCAATTTCTTTATAGTTCAGCTCTCACATCCATACATGACTACTGAAAAAACTATAGCTTTGACTAGATGGACTATTGCTGGCAAAGTAATGTCTCTGCTTTTAAATATGGTGTCTAGGTTGATTATAGCTTTTCTTCCATGGGACAAGTGTCTTTTAATTTCATAGCTTGTAGTCATCATCTGCAGTGATTTTGGAGCCCCCCAAAAATAAAGTCTGTCACTATTTCCATTGTTTCCACGTCTATTTGCCATGAAGTGATGGGACCGGATGCCATGATCTTCGTTTTCTGAATGTTGAGCTTTAAGCCAAATTTTTCACTCTGTTCTTTCAATTTCATCAAAGGGCTCTTTAGTTCTTCTTCACTTTTTGCCATAAGGGTGGTGTCATCTGCATATCTGAGGTTATTATTGATATTTCTCCTGACAATCTTGATTCTAGCTTGTGCTTCATCCAGCCTGGCATTTCACATGATGTACTCTGCATAGAAGTTAAATATGCAGGGTGACAATATACAGCCTTGATGTACTCCTTTTCCTATTTGGAACCAGTCTGTTGTTCCATATCCAGTTCTAACTGTTGCTTCTTGACCTGCCTACAGATTACACAAAAGGCAGGTCAGATGGTCTGGTATTCCCATCTCTTTAAGAATTTTCCATAGTTTGTTGTGATCCACACAGTCAAAGGGTTTTGCATAGTCAATAAAGCAGAAGTAGATGTTTTTCTGGAATTCTCTTGCTTTTCCTATGATCCAAATGATGTTGGCAGTTTGATCTCTGGTTCTTCTGTCTTTATTAAATCCAGCTTGAACATCTGGAAGTTCACCATTCATGTAGTATTGAAGCCTGGCTCACAGAATTTTGAGCATTACTTTGCTACTGTGTGACATTAGTGCAATTGTGCAGTAGTTTGAAGATTCTTTGGCATTGTCTTTCTTTGGGACTGGAATGAAAACTGACCTTTTCCCGTTCAGCAGTTACCACTGCTGTGTTTTCCAAAGTTGCTGGCTTATTAGTGCAGCACTTTCACAGCATCATCTTTTGGATTTGAAATAGCTTAACTGGAATTCCATCACCTCTACTAGTTTTGTTCATAGTCATGTTTCCTAAGGCCTACTTGACTTCAGACTCCAGGATATCTGGCTCTAGGTGGGTGATCACACCATCGTGGTTATCTGGATCATGAAGATCTTTTTTGTACAGTTCTGTGTATTCTTGCCACCTCTTCTTTATATCTTCTGCTTCTCTTAGGCCCATACCATTTCTGTCCTTTATTATGCCCAGCTTTGCATGAAATGTTCCCTTGGTATCTCTAATTTTCTTGAAGAGATCTCTAGTCTTTCCCATTCTATTGTTTTCCTCTATTTCTTTGCATTGATCAGTGAGGAAGGCTTTCTTATCTCTCCTTGCTATTCCTTGGAACTCTGCATTAAAATGCGTATAGCTTTCCTTTTCTCCTTTGCCTTTAGCTTCTCTTCTTTTCTCAGCTATTTGTAAGGCCTCTTCAGACAAACATTTTGCCTTTTTGCATTTCTTTTTCTTGGGGATGGTCCTGATCACTACCTCCTGTACAATGTCACAAACCTCAGTCCATAGTTCTTTAGGCACTCTGTCTATCAGATCTAATACCTTGATTCTATTGTCATTTCTACTGTATAACCATAAGGGATTTGATTTAGGTCATACCTGAATGATCTGGTGGTTTTCCCTACTTTCTTCAATTTAAATCTGAATTTTGCAATAAGGAGTTCATGATCTTAGCCACAGTCAGCTCCTGGTCTTGTTTTTGCTGAAGGCATAGAGATTCTACATCTGTGGCTGCAAAGGTGTATTTATTAAATACATAGAAATAAATGTAGATATATATATATTATTTCTATGGGTAATTAAGTATTATAATACTTATAATATTATAAGAAACATCAAACCAATAGTATATTTCAAAATATACTAATCTTTGTGGATATTTCTCTTTCTATACACATTAAAGTCACATTAGAACTTAAAATGTGTATATAATTAAGCAAAATGTAGAAAAATAATGAATTTTTGTCTTACAGCAGAGCTATGAGCTATGAAATGAAACAATTTCAGAAAAGTGAAGAGACCTTTAGACCCATAACAATTTTCCTCATTACCAGTTTCAGAATTTAATGAAGAATATCTTAGAATGTGCCTCTGTTGGCAATAAATTTTTTTGTTTTCTAATATCAAAATATAACTCAATTGAATGTGTTGTCTAATTATTTTCCTATATGGGATAATTAAACTTTTACATCATATGTAAAAGTCAAAAGTCACAAGCTTAAATACTCATAGATTAAGAAAATAAAAATCAAGGTGGCAACTTTCTTCCTATATTTTTGTCATTTTTCAGGGAGAAGTTTATAGCAGAATATTTCTGTATTGTAAGAAAAACAGTAGAGCAGATGTGATAATGTAATGCAACTTACCATTAGCTTTGGTTATTAAAGCTTCAGTACTGTCTGGTAACAACTGTTGAAAATCAGAAAGTCTACGGCTTTGTGTAAAGGCAGACACTAACCAGCTCCTATTGTTGATACTGGGTCTAATGTCACCAGAGTGTCTGACATTTCCAGATAATCTGCAAAGCCATATTTTACATGGATACTTCCAATTTTTAAATGTTGGCTCCCAATAGTTATATGCCAAACAAAATAAATCTACATGCTAAATCTGTCATTTAGATCACCAACACACAATTTCTGAAATATTGGCTTTGGTTTCAAACAGTCTGTCAGCTATTTTTCAGAATAGAGGAAGAAATTTTGAAGTGGCATCAGTCAAAATCCTATTTGTGACTTAGCTGTCAAAGCTAGTCATTTATTTGTTTAATCTTAGATGTAGGCTAAAGGATACAAACTTGCAGTTAAAGATGAGTAAGTTCTAGGGATCTAATAAACAACAATATGACTATAGTTAATAATCCTTATTACATACTTAAAAGTTGCTAAGAAACTAGATTTGAAAAGTTTTCACTACAAAAAAGAAATGATAATTATGAGAATGACAAGGGTATTAGCTGATTCTATGGTGATATCATATTGCAATATTTAAATGTAGCAAACCAACATGTTGTACACTTTAATCTTATGTGAATTTATATGTCTATTATACTTCAATTTTAAAAATTTAGATACTCTGCTATATGAGCTAAACCATCTTCAGCTTTGTCTGTTCTTCATAGAGAAGCAACAGTAATCTCATCTAGGTATAAGGCAAGTATTGTCAATCTTCTGCCAAAAATAATGAATGACTTTCTGTATATAGTAAAAGCCAAAAACTTGTAAATTCCCAGATTGTTTATTCCCATTAACTATTTAATAATGGGTGAGGCCTCATATGGCTTCTACCTCCCTTCTCTTAACTTTATTTCTAATTCACTGGCTATCTCAAAGTTTCTCCAACATTCCAGGAAGGTGCTTTCTTGAGTGAATTTACTACTTTTTTTGCCTTGATTTCTCTTTTCATTTATATTTGCTTGACCGTTCTCTTACTTTCCCAGATTTTCATTCAAATGTCACTCTTAAAATAAGGTCTTTCATGGCCCTTCTACCTTAAATTTCAACCCCCTATCCATGGTTCATTCAGATCAGATCAGTTGCTCAGTCGTATCTGACTCTTTGCAACCCCATGAACTACAGCACGCCAGACCTCCCTGTCCATCACCAACTCCCAGAGTTCACTCAGACTTACATCCATTGAGTCAGTGATGCCATCCAGTCATCCCATCCTCGGTCATCCCCTTCTCCTCCTGCCCCCAATCCCTCCCAGCATCAGAGTCTTTTCCAATGAGTCAACTCTTCCCATGAGGTGGCCAAAGTACTGGAGTTTCAGCTTTAGCATCATTCCTTCCAAAGAAATCCCAGGGCTGATCTCCTTCAGAATGGACTGGTTGGATCTCCTTGCAGTCCAAGGGACTCTCAAGAGTCTTCTTCAACACCACAGTTCAAAAGCATCAATTCTTCGGTGCTCAGCCTTCTTCACAGTCCAACTCTCACATCCATACATGACCACAGGAAAAACCATAGCCTTGACTAGACAGACCTTTGTTGGCAAAGTAATGTCTCTGCTTTTGAATATGCTATCTAGGTTGGTCATAACTTTACTTCCAAGGAGTAAGCGTCTTTTAATTTCATGGCTGCAGTCATCATCTGCAGTGATTTTGGAGCCCAGAAAAATAAAGTCAGCCACTGTTTCCAGTGTTACCCCATATATTTCCAATGAAGTGATGGGACTGGATGCCATGATCTTGGTTTTCTGAATGTTGAGCTTTAAGCCAACTTTTTCACTCTCCACTTTCACTTTCATCAAGAGACTTTTGAGTTCCTCTTCACTTTCTGACATAAGGGTGGTGTCATCTGCATATCTGAGGTTATTGATATTTCTCCCGGCAATCTTGATTCCAGCTTGTGTTTCTTCCAGTCCAGCGTTTCTCATGATGTACTCTGTATATAAGTTAAATAAGCAGGGTGACCATATACAGCCTTGACGTACTCCTTTTCCTATTTGGAACCAGTCTGTTGTTCCACGTCCAGTTCTAACTGTTGCTTCCTGACCTGTATATAGGTTTCTCAAGAGGCAGGTCAGGTGGTCTGGTATTCCCATCTCTTTCAGAATTTCCCACAGTATTCTTATCTGTTGTTTTATTTATTCCCCCCCCTCCACAATCTAATTTATACAACTACATCATGAGATTGTGGTATGTACCCACATCCTGGACCGCTTAAATTTTTAATTATAATTTTGAAAAAACCTCACAAATTCTTTTCAAGTGGGACATTTTCCTATATCCTTAATAAAATTAAGAACATAGCACTATGTTCTGAATTAGAAAAAATCATTTCAGGGAATAAATGGTGTTAATCAATTCAAGGTTTGCTGGTGACTTATTAAAGTGATAGAGATTAGTGAGCCAGAGATAACTGATATTTAAAATAGGATGTTTCTTGCAAACATTTAGTATTTAGGAAGTCTTGGTAATTGATTAAAATATGTGGTGAGTTACTGAAATGTTTAGTTTAATAAAAAAGGTAAGTTAAATATTGGACTTAAGTGGCCAAGGGAATATTTTTATATCATTTAACTATGAATACATTATCAACAAGTATGTTTAAATATTACTTATTTAGTAATATTTATTGAGCAGCCAATGTGAAACTGATACAGCATAAGGCACCTTATGTCATCCTTCTCTTTCAAAATCTGCTAATGTCTTTTTATAACACTTAGAATAAAACTAAAAGTTATTACAATTGCATGCTCAGTCACTTCCTTTAGATTGTTATTCAAATGTTACCTTTTGTTTTACACTCCTAGTGCTACTATTTTAAGCTGTACTGTTTCCAACCTTCTATTCTCTTCATTATTTGATTTTACTATATATTTGCTTATTTCTTTATGTCTCTCCCCACTACAAATGTAAACTATACAAGGACAGAGATTTTCATCCAAATTTTTTTACTAATTTATCCTTTGTGCCTATAGTATAACCAAATAAATCAATTAATACAAGTATAAATTCCTATAAGCTATAGGCAATATAAATTAACACACAGAGTCACTCTAAGTAACTATATGAACTAAACAGAAGTATAAAAAAACATAATTTTTAAATTGCCACTATTTTTCTCAATTTACAAGTATAATAATTTAAAATAAACATATTTAAAATTAAAATGTTCAACAACTCACTAAAAGGATCCTATATCATGACCAGGGTAGAATTAATTCCAAGAATGTAAGAATGGTTCAACATCTCCAAATCAATAAATGTTATATACCACATTGATGAAATGAATAATAAAAATAAGAAGATCATTTCAATAGATGCAGAAAATGCATTTTGCAAAATTCAATATCCATTTATTATATAGATTCTCAACAAAGTGGGTGTAGAGGCACATACCTCAACAAAACAAAGGCCATAGGTGACAAGCCCACTAGCTACATTGTATTCAGTGGTGAAATCTGAAAGCATTTCTTCTAATATCAAGAACAAGACAAAGGTTCCCACTCTCACCATTTTTATTCAACATAGTATTGGAAATCCCAGCCAGAACAATTAGGCAAAAGTGAGAAATAGAAGCATCCAAATTGGAAAGGGAAAAGTAAACTGTCACTATTTGCAGATGACATTATATATAAAAGAGCCTAAAGACTCCATCAGAAAACTGTTAGAACTAATCAACAAATTCATTAAAGTTGCAAGATACCAATGTACAACAATCTGTTGCATTTCTATATAGTGGTAATACATTTTCATAAAGATAAATTGAAATAGTCTTATTTACAATTGCATTAAAAAGAATAAGATACCTAGAAATAAATTTAACCAATGAGGTGAAAGAGCTATATATAGAAAACTAGAGAACATTAATGAAAGAAATTGAAAAATCACAAATGGAAATATATTCCATGTTCGTTGACTGGAAGAATCCATATTGTTAAAATGGCCACACTACTTAAGCAATATAAAGATCAAATATAACCAAAATTCCAATGACATTTTTCACAGAAATAGAGTAAGTAGTACTAAATCATATGGAACCATACAAGACTTTGAATAGCCAAATCAGTCTAGAGAAATAAAAACAAAACTGAAAGCAGGATACTCTCTAATTTAAAACTGTATCAAATTACTATAGTAGTTAAAGCAATGTAGTACTGGCGTAAAAACAAATACATAGATCAATGGACTAGAATAAGTAGTTTAGAAATAAACCCACACATGAATGGTCAACTAATTTACAACAAAGGAGCCAAGAATATACAATGGAGAAAGGATAGTCTTTTAATAAATGGTGCTGGAAAAACTGAAGAGGTACATGCAAAAGAATGAAACTGAACCATTATATTACACCATACACAAAAATTAACTCAAAACAAATTAAAGATTGGAATAGATGGCCTGAAACCATGAAAATCCTAGAAGGAAACTCAGGTGGTAAGCTTCTAGACACAGGTTTTGGCAATGACTTTTGGAATCTGACATCACAAGCAAAAGCAAAAATAAACAAGTGGAACTACATCAAAATAATAAGCTTCTGCACAGCAAAGGAAGCCAGCAACAGAATAAAAAGGCAATCTACTAAATGGGAGAAAATATTTGCAAATTATATACCTGATAAAGACTAATATCTTAGATGCATAAAGAACTTATACAACTCAGTAGCAGAGCAAACAATCTGATTAATAAATGGGCAGAGTGTCTGAGGAATAGACTTTTTTCCAAAAAAAGGCAAAAGAATGGCCAACAAGTTCATGAAAAGATGGTCAGCATCACTAATCAGGGAAATGCAAATCAAAACCCCAAGAATATCTCATCTCACACTTGCTAGTAAAATAAATACATTTATATTAAAAAAAAAAAAAGACAAGTAATAACAAATACTGGCAAGGATGTAGAGACAAGAGAATCCTTGTGCACTGTTGTTGGAAATATAAGTTTGTGCAGTCACTAATGAAAATAGCATGAAAATTTAAACTTTCCTGGTGGTTAAGTGGCTAAGACTCTATGCTCCCAATACAGGGGGACAGGGTTTGATCCCTGATCAGGGAACTAGATCCTACAAGCCACAGTTAAGTGGTCCAGTTTCTCAACAAAGATTTTGCATTCCATCATTAAAAGATTCCGCATGTCACAGCAAAGAATGAAGATCCCATGTGTGCCGCAACTAAAACCCAGTGCAGCTTATTTACCCAAGCAAATAAATAATGAAATAAATACTTTTCTAAAATCTGAAAATAGAAGTATCTGATGATCTGGCAGGTCCACTTCGGGTATTTATTTGGAAAAATAAAATGGAAACAAGAATTTTAAAAGATATTTATGTTCACTCCAACATTATTTACAGTGGTCAAAATATAGAAACAACATAAGTGTTTTTAAATGGGCTCATAAAACAATTGTAGTATATATATGTGTATAACAGAATATCATTCAGCAGTGAAAAAAAAAAGAAATCATATTCAGCCACAAAATGATAATGAAATATTGCCATTTATGACAACATGGTTGAACTTTGAGGGGATTATGCTAAGTGAAATAAGTCAAAGACAATTACTGCATAGCATCTCTTGTATGTGGAATTATGCATGTGTATGTGTGTATATATATATATATATACACACACACACACACACACACATACACATGTGTGTGTGTGTGTCAAGCCCATATATTGATCAAGCTCATAAGATATAGAGAACAAATTAGTGGTTGCCAGAGGTGGGGGGGGGGTGTGAAAAAAATGGTTGAATTTTTTCTTTAGCTTGAATAAAGTTTTATAAAAGGAAAGAAGACACTGACTCATCAGAGAAAAACTGAGTCCGATCTTGTAGGACAGGGGAAGTGAATCAAACAGAAGATAAAGCATAAGCAAATGTACACAGGCTGTAATGCAAAGAATGTGTGAGGAAGGGCTAAGAGGTTCTATTTGACTAAGGCACAGGATAAACAAGAGAATAAGACCTCAAAAGTTTGGACGTGTATTTTATGGCAAGTCTGCATTACCAGGATTGAAATGTTAGGTATTAGATAGATACAGGCTATGGCACTGAGAGGTGTTTTGTTTTGTTTTGTTTTGTTCTTTTTAACATAATCATAGCCCTGAGAGTCTAACATAGGTCAGGGAGAACAGAGTGCTTTGTTTTGGGAGGCAAGGAAGGTCTTTAGCCTGGTAGGATTTGCACTGCACCCCTGAGATTCTCTGTCTGATGATTTTGTTCTTTCCTAAAACATCCTAAACAAAGAGACAAAAAAAACCTCAAACATAAATACAACCAGAAATTTACTCCTGGAGATACTGGTATGTAACTGGAAATAAGAGATTTAATTTTTTCTAGATGTCTATCAATGTAGAGGTAACAGAGAAGTCCCAAGAAGAATGTCTTGGGAAGCAGTAAATGTCTGACTAGACAATAAATCTGCAAGTATCAGTGGTTTCAGAACCTCTGTCTTAGGCTCAGAGTGAAATCTGTTCTGGGGTGCCACTGCTTTTCCTTGAGGTTACTTAATCTGAAGACTTAAACTAGTGCCATTCCCCTCTTTTTTAGTAAGTGCCCATACTTCCAAGGAAGTGGAGTTCAGTTGTGTAAGAGCACAGGGGACAGAGGCAGCCTATGTTTTCACTGTGAGCAACCTGTCTCTCAGAGGATCCAGCTGGTGATTTGTGCCTTGTAGTTCAGTTTGTTAGCAAAAAGCAGCTTATAAATAAAGTGCTTCCTTAATGTCATAGGAGGATATTTCTAAAACTAAAAAAAAATATTTATAAACCCAGTTCTCTCTCTTTGGTATATTGCACCAGCACATAATGAACATGCCCCCCTACTGAAGATTATCCTATAGACGCTACAGTAGGTTTGCTGTTGTTTAGTCATTTAGTTGTGTCTGACTCTTTGTGACTCCATGGACTGTAGCTATGGCATTTTCTAGGCAAGAATATTGGAGTGGGTTGCCATTTCCTTCTTCAGGGAATCTTCCCCATACTGCCTGCAATACAGGTGGATTCTTTACCACTGAGCCACCAGGAAAGCCCAATGGTTGGTTTAGTTACAACAAATATTTAAAGAGATTTCCTTCCCTAATTTATCTGCTATGTTAAAACTGTCATCTAACTAAATAACTTCCATTCAAAGATGCTCAACATCACTCATTATCAGAGAAATGCAAATCAAAACCACTATGAGGTACCATTTCATGCCAGTCAGAATGGCTGTGATCCAAAAGTCTACAAGCAATAAATGCTGGAGAGGGTGTGGAGAAAAGGGAACTCTCCTACACTGTTGGTGGGAATGCAAACTAGTACAGCCACTATGGAGATTCCTTAAAAAACTGGAAATAGAACTGCCTAATGATCCAGCAATCCCACTGCTGGGCATACACACTGAGGAAACCAGAAGGGAAAGAGACACGTGTACCCCAGTGTTCATCGCAGCACTGTTTATAATAGCCAGGACATGGAAGCAACCTAGATGCCCATCAGCAGATGAATGGATAAGAAAGCTGTGGTACATATACACAATGGAGTATTACTCAGCCATTAAAAAGAATACATTTGAATCAGTTCTAATGAGATGGATGAAACAGGAACCTATTATACAGAGTGAAGTAAGCCAGAAAGAAAAACACCAATACAGTATACTGACGCATATATATGGAATTTAGAAAGATGGTAACAATAACCCTGTGTACGAGACAGCAAAAGAGACACTGATATATAGATCAGTCTTATGGACTCTGTGGGAGAGGGAGAGGGTGGGGAGATTTGGGAGAATGGCATTGAAACATGTATAATATCATGTATGAAACGAGTCGCCAGCCCAGGTTCGATGCACGATACTGGATGCTTGGGGCTGGTGCACTGGGACGACCCAGAGGGAGGGTATGGGGAGGGAGGAGGGAGGACGGTTCAGGATGGGGAACACAGGTATACCTGTGGCAGATTCATTTCAATATTTGGCAAAACTAATACAAAATTGTAAAGTTTAAAAATAAAATAAAATTAAAAAAAATAAGTAATTACAAAAAATAAAATTCTGAAGTTTGAAAATAGACTTCAAATAATTCTTAGCGTATATGACTCTGGAATACTGTAGAAGTAATTGAACAAAATGCATTTTTAACAACAGTCTACACTTTGACAAATATATAAATTTCTGAATCATTAGAAATAATTCTTAACATAAATAAAGGTACCTATTAATGATATACAAATGAAATTCAATTACAAATCACAGTTCTGAATTGTCTAGGAATTTTATAACATTGCAGCCAAAAGTCATTCACGAATACAACTGTGCATTGTATCAGTCACAGAAAGTTAGTTGGTATATTGGTTTAACAATATTCAAAATTCCCAGCTGCTAACCCTGTTTTTTAATTTATTTTTAATTATTTTTTTCTTTTTTTTGGCTGTACCACAGGTTGCGGGGTCTTAGTTGCCTGACCAGGGACAGAACCTGTGCCCTCTGTATTAGAAGCAAGGAGTTTTAAACACTGGACTGCCAAGGAATTCCCCAGTTGCTAAACATGTTAAACATTATTTTTATTTATGCTGTGTATCTAGAACAAGCCTGGAGGGGCAAAGAATGTCTTCTCATTATAGTTACTCTGGGTTGTGGAGTAAGAGAGGATCCACTTCAATATATGCTTTTAAAATCAACTAGACAGAAGGAAGAGTAGGTATGATTAATTTTTGCAGTTTCTGTGCCAGATACACACCCTTGACTCATTAAACGTAGAAAGTAATAGGGACATACCTAACTTCAAAGGTGAGGGCATCTTGTGCTTTGATGGAGGAGGATTAGGAGGAGGAGGGTGGACATATGTAAATATGTATGAATAACAAAAATGACTATGCAAGGGTGTTTAAAGTGATGCAGAAGTTTGGTAGTAGATATGCCAATGAAAATACAGTTGTGAAGAATATGTTAAAGAAGATGGTTGAACTTTCAAGTGATCATGGTTAAATCGCACTGATCAAATGCCCCATGAAACACATCAGTAGACAGTAATAATAATGAAGATGTTTAGTGGGCTTGCTGCAGCACGGGAGACATACCTCAGAGCAAATATGGAGTATCACATATGGGAGGATGTGAGTTAGAAGGGCTTGCTGGCTTTTACCAGAATTTCTACTTGGGCTGGAATTGATGACAAGTTTCCAAGGTAGTGGGGCAACTTCTTGATAGCACACTGTCAGGAGGAGAGTTATCATGGCTGGGGGATCAGCAGTCAAGCCTGTTAGCAGTGTGGCAGTGTTGTGGCCTGAAGTTCAGTTCAGCTCACAGAATAGTCTAGCTGGATCATTTCTTGTATTCTGTAAGCATTATTGGTATGTGGTTGAGAATGTGCTGCTCTGGTTGCCAGCAGAGCCATTTCTGCTTTTTACAGATTTAATAGCTGGGAGTTTATTATTTTTAATAAAACTCAGTTATCATTATAGCAAAAAAAAAGGATTATTTTAATGCAACTCTAATTGGTGGCAGTGAACAGATGTGGCCTTGGGTTCAGTGCTTTCATTGTTTCTTAGTTCACTTCTTAGCCTACTGATAAATAATGAAAATATATGTATTTGGACTAGACAATTGCAAGCTAGTAAAAATGTATAGACCTAAGAGTCAAAGACAGTCATGGACCTAATACAAAGGAATTGTATCAATTTAGTAAGCATATTAACTCTCTCTTCAGTTTGTTGCAAATCTTAAGGTTGCTAATTAATTCTATGATTTGCACTTAGAATCCAATAAGTGTTACCATTAAAAATGCATACATTAAAAGTTATCTCCAAATGCAAGCTACTGGTCTTTCATGCTTGCTCTACAGTCTCAGTGACTCAACCTAGAAATTGTGATATTTAAGCTAAAAAGCTAGCATTATCAGTTATTATGTATTTAGCAATTCCAGGCCATGTCTCTCAAATAATATTAATAAAAACCTCTATGTCAGAAATGTACTTTTTACCTTTTGACTATTTTCATCCATTTCTACTATTCTCTACCCCTACTTTTGGCAAATGTCAGTCTGTTCTATTCTCTGTATCTATGGGTTTGTGGGATTTTTGTCCCTTTTATAAAAGGGTGAAAATTTCCAATTATAAGATAATTAAATTTTGCATGTGTAATATACAGCATAATGATTATAGTTAATAACAGTGTATTGTATATTTGAAAGCTGTTAAGAGTGTAGACCTTAAAAGTTCTCATGACAAGAAAAAATGCTTAACTACAAGGTAATTGATGTTAACTAAATTTATTCCAAAGAAAGGCAATGCCAAAGAATGCTCAAACTACTGCACAATTGCACTCATCTCACACGCTAGTAAAGTAATGCTCAAAATTCTCCAAGCCAGGCTTCAGCAATATATGAACCCTGAACTTCCTGATGTTCCAGCTGGTTTTAGAAAAGGCAGAAGAACCAGAGATCAAATTGCCAACATCTGCTGGATCATGGAAAAGCAAGAGAGTTCCAGAAAAACATCTATTTCTGCTTTATTGACTATGCCAAAACCTTTGACTGTGTGGATCACAGTAAACTGTGGGAAATTCTGAAAGAAATGGGAGTACCAGACCATCTGACCTGCCTCTTGAGAAATCTGTATGCAGGTCAGGAAGCAACAGTTAGAACTGGACATGGAACAGACTGGTTCCAAATAGGAAAAGGAGTTCGTCAAGGCTGTATATTGTCAACCTGCTTATTTAACTTATATGCAGAGTACATCATGAGAAACGCTGGACTGGAAGAAGCACAAGCTGGAGTCAACATTACCGGAAGAAATGTCAATAACCTCAGATATGCAGATGACACCACCCTTATGGCAGAAAGTGAAGAGGAACTAAAAGCCTCTTGATGAAAGTGAAAGTGGAGAGTGAAAAAGTTGGCTTAAAGCTCAACATTCAGAAAACAAAGATCATGGCATCCAGTCCCATCACTTCATGGGAAATAGATGGAGAAACAGTGGAAACAGTGTCAGACTTTATTTTTTGGGGGTCCAAAATCACTGCAGATGGTGACTGCAGCCATGAAATTAAAAGACGCTTACTCCTTGGAAGTAAAGTTATGACCAACCTAGATAGCATGTTCAAAAGCACAGACATTACTTTGCCAACAAAGGTTCGTCTAGTCAAGGCTATGGTTTTTCCTGTGGTCATGTATGGATGTGAGAGTTGGACTGTGAAGAAGGCTGAGCGCCGAAGAATTGATGCTTTTGAACTGTGGTGTTGGAAAAGAAGCTCTGGAGAGTCCCTTGGACTGCAGGGAGATCCAAGCAGTCCATTCTGAAGAAGATCAGCCCTGGGATTTCTTTGGAAGGAATGATGCTAAAGCTGAAACTCCAGTACTTTGGCCACCTCATGTGAAGAGTTGACTCATTGGAAAAGTCTCTGATGCTGGGAGGGATTGGGGGCAGGAGGAGAAGGGGACGACAGAGGATGAGATGGCTGGATGGCATCACTGACTCGATGGATGTGAGTCTGAGTGAACTCCAGGAGTTGGTGATGGACAGGGAGGCCTGGCGTGCTGCGATTCATGGGGTCACAAAGAGTCGCACTGGACTAAGTGACTGAACTGAACTGAACTGAACTGAAACTTATTGTGGTGAATATATCACAATTTATGCTAATATTGTTTTTCACACCTTGGACTATTACAATGTCACATGTCAGTTATATATCAATACAACTGGATTTTTTTTTTTTTTTTTACAAAAAGAAATATATTCTTTTGTGATCAAAACTTATGACTTTTTTTTTGTATTCTCATTGGTACAAGCTACATTTCTCCATTTCTAAACCCATTTAAATCGGTTGAAAATAAACACACACAAATCTACACATTCATAATGTCATTATGGCCAAGGAAAAAATTATTTACAAAGAAAATTAGATAATAAGAGTAAAAGATATTAATAATAAAATGTTTATAAAATTTGGCATGGGCTACTTAAAGAAACTATCACATACAGTAAGCATTATTTCTATATGAAATGAGATGCTTGCATTTTTTATCCAGCAAAATAGGTTTAAAACTTATTTGAAATTATTTTATGCTAAAAGTACATTTATAAATAACATGAAGTGTGCGTGGTTTAATATGGATGAGAGTACTTTTAAGGAGGGATTTAAGGAAAGCTGATGGTTTCCCTCCAATGGACTAAAAACCCAAAGGACAGAGAATAAAAGCAGCTAACATTTGGGAGAAACAAAGAGGACCGAAGGAAGGTGAATTCCAGAAGAATTTGTTTTAGTTAAAAGCAGAATAGAGACAGGATATGCGACAGCATTGTGGTAGGCTGAAAAAAACATTTCCCTACAGATATCAATCCTAAAGGAAATCAACCCTGAATATTCATTGGAAGGACTGAAGCTGAAGCTCCAATACTCTGGCCACCTGATGCGAAGAGCTGACTCATTGGAAAAGACCCTGATGCTGGGAAAAAGTGAGGGCAGGAGAGAAAGATGGCAACAGAGGATGAGATGGTTGGATGGCATCATCGACTCAATGGATGTGAGCTTGAGCAAACTCTGTAGGGTGGTGAAAGACAGGGAAGCCTGGAGTGCTCTAGTCCCCGGGGTCGCAAGGAGTCTAACATGACTGAGCAACTGAACAACAGATATCAGGTCCTATTCCCTGGAACCTAAAAACGTTACACAATAAATTAAAAGGTAATTGCAAATGTAATTAATAGGATCTTGAGACATCCAGAATTATAAGGATGGATCCTAAATGTATTTGAAAGTGAAAGTGAAAATGAAGTCTCTCAGTCATGTCCGATTCTTTGCGACCCCATGGACTGTAGCCCACCAGGCTCCTCCATCCATGGAATTTTCTAGGCAAGAGTACTGGAGTGGGTTGCCATTTCCTTCTCCAGGGGATCTTCCCAACCCGGGGATCGAACCTGGGCCTCCCTCATTGCAGGCAGACACTTTACCATCTGAGCCACCACATGTCTTTTAAGAGGGAAGTCAGAAACAAGGAATTCCCGCAAAACAAGGAATTTCAGCAGCCACCAGAGGCTAAAAGAGGCAAGGAATAGATTCTTGCCTACATTCTACAGCAAGAGCCCTGCTGACGCCTTGATATTAACCCAGAGTTGATTTCAGACTTCTGGCCTCTAGACTTCCAGACTTCCCTGGTGGCTCAGACTGTAAAGCGCCTGCCTACAATGTGGGAGACCTGGGTTCATCCCTGGGTTGCGAAGATCTCTCGGAGAAAGAAATAGCAACCCACTCCAATATTCTTGCCTGGAAAATCCCATGGATGGAGAAGCCTAGTAGGCTACAGTCCATGAGGTCGCAAAGAGTCAAAAACAACTGAGCGACTTCACTTTCTTTCTTTCTAAGAAGGAAGTAAAGGGAGATTTTGTACACACGCACACGCGCGCGCACACACACACACATTCAGAAGCCTCCAGAATTGCTAAAAATAAATAAAAAGTAAACTTCTGTTGTTTTAAGCCTTCAGTTTACTTTAATTTGTACCAGTAACCACAGGAAACTAATATAAGCATCATATGAAATTAGGTTTTAGCATATTACAGATTCTCTGTTTTTTTAAATAGCATTTCTTTTTAAACAAGAAGTCTGCTACTTTGATCTTGCCTTCTCCAATATAAGCTGAGAACCTCATAGTAACATTGCTGGAGCAGGCAAAAACAAACCAGTGTGAATTTTTCTTAGACATGAGGTTTTTGACAGACAGGGTTTATTTTTTGTAAATTGATAATTTTATTAATTCTGAAAACATTAGAATAATGATTTATGGAAAACCTCATTGTTTCCATTTTAAAAAAAAAACTACTTTCTCCCCCAAAAGGAGTTACTTTGAGTGATAGCTGTCCTCATAATTATTAAAAGCTAGTACTTCTGGAAAAAAGGAAGAATAATTAAGATTTCCCATCCCTGAAAACAACATAATTTATCAAAAAAGAGGCTAAAAGATCTTTATATATGCTAAAATGCTAGGAAATGATCATAATCTTATACTACAAATTTAGAAGAGTATGTTCCAGATAAACTACTGCTTAATCCCAATTAAAAGAGGATGCTTGACATCTGAATTGACAAGGCTACCATTTAATGATATGGGTAGCTTAGAGGGACAAGCAGGTTTAAAGCATAATAAAAAAATCCATTTTTTCATAGTAATTTTTTTAGGATAATTAGACCTCAAAACGAACATCAAAATGGGCAATTTAATATACAACTGAGCAGTTCAGCCAAAATATAACTAAGATACTTTGGTACATAGTTATAATTTGTCCTAGGAGTAGGAATAGGATACAGATAGAGAAAGGGATATCATGGGAAAACTAAGTATTATGTCCAAATTTAATCATCCAAACAAAAGAAAAGGATACATGTAAATAAAATGCAGTAAACAGATTTTATACAAAAATAAATAAATGAGGAAAAATTGGAAAATAGATTTCCATTCATACTCTAAGCTATAAAAAATAAGAACTCTACTGAAGGAAGAAAAAGATAAGATTGGGCCAGGTACACAAAGGCAATAAATTAAGGAAAAATAACTCAATTAGATACCATAGGGTGGAAATGAAGCAGAAAGGAAAGAACAGTAATGTAAAAAGCTAAATCAGTTTCATGGAAGACAGGTTCACAAAAATCATATATAACGTGAAAGAAAAGGGCTGAGAGGATCAGTTCATATAAAGAACACAATAAGTAGAGGACAGACAAAGGAGATCTGAAACAGTGGGATTCTAGTTTACCCCAAAAGAAGAACAAAGGCAATGAAAGAGGAAATATTCAAAGTCTTAAAAAAAAAAAAAAAAAAGTAAATGTTCAGTGAAGTAAAGGAAATCTTGAATCATTAATGAAAATATTTGCATTCATTACATGGAAAAATATAAAAAATTGACACAGTTCAACTTGAATTATTGATCCCAGTTCCCCACTCCTCCTTGCATTCAAAATAGACTCTTTATGATGGACTTAACCATAAAACTTGCTTGACCACAGATATGTGAGGAAAGGCAGCATATAACCACTGCTGCTGCTGCTGCTAAGTTGCTTCAGTCATGTCTGACCCTGTGCCACCCCATAGAGGGAAGCCCACCAGGCTCCCACGTCCCTGGGATTCTCCAGGCAAGAATACTGGAGTGGGTTGCCATTTCCTTCTCCAATGCATGAAAGTGAAAAGTGAAAAGTGAAAGTGAAGTTGCTCAGTCCTGCCTGACTCCTAGCGACCCCATGGACTGCAGCCTACCAGGCTCCTCCGTCAGTGGGATTGTCCAGGCAAAAGTATTGGAGTGGGTTGCCATTGCCTTCTCTGAAAGCTTAGCCTTAAGAGACATCGCATGTTTCCTCCTCCTTCTTTTGAGCTTCTTCCAACCCCACAAGAAGATCCTCTGTGCCCGAAGTGTCCATGCCTCTCACTGGTATATTCCAATCCTCAATTCACTCAACGGTCCAGAGAAGATAACAAACATGCAGGCAGACAAGGGACCAAACTGCACCTTGGAGCCAATTCCAGCTAATCTCAGTCTGTATCAACCAGTCCCATGACTAATCTACTAGCATGGAATCACATATCAAGAATTGTTTTAAATCTTTGTCTTTTTGACTGCTCATGCAGTGCTGTATACTCAACACCTAAAAATGTGTTTGAAAGGAAAGAGTCACTAGATTATTAATAACTATTTTAATAAATAAGCACCAGATGTCAAACATCCAAATAGTTTTAGTAAAAATAAAGTCCCCAACCACTCTGTGGAAGCATATAGTCTATATAATTTCCAAACAAAATCTACTTCATGTCACCCTCTAAATTACTGAACAATTAATGGAAATAAAAACTATAAAAATCAGAACACAACAGTATCAAAGTAGTAACGGTAGCATTAAATCTAGCTATAAACATAGAATTGTATTAACTTGATAATTATGGCTATTGAGTTGTGTTGCAACTTGTGAAAAATTCACTGTCAATTGTAAAAGTTATTATGATTTATCTTAAAAATACCTGAGGCAAAATCTCAGACATAAAAACTGATTTAGGAATGATGATAGAACAAGGCATAAGTAATTTTTTGTTTAGTTTTTATAAAGAGGGTCACTACCCTTAGCTTGGTGTCTGAGGTCTATAAATCAAGAAATATAGATTAAGGATAGATATAAACATACAAAGAAAAATATGCTAATAGAATGAAAAGTATTCTATAATTTCCAGATTATCAAAAGAAAACAGAATTGAAACAATAATACAGATCATAAAGTACAAGCTAGAAGACAAAGGAAACTGCTAGTAAAACATTAAAAAAAAAAACAGAAAAGCAAATAAGATTACAAAATAAAACCAAAATTATGTGCCAAGTCAATATATGTAAATGTAATAACTTCCCACTCAGAGTTATAAAATTAAATCCAACTATACAGGGTTATAAAATTCAACTGTATATTGTGTACAAAGAGACTTGCCTAAACTCAAGTGATTTGCAAGGTTTGGCTGTAAAAGAATGGATGAGATCTAGAAAAAAATGCAAATAAAAAGAAAGCAGTTGTCATGATGTTAATGTCAGAAAGTAAATTAAATTCTAAATACATAATAAGTAGTAGCAAAATATATGAAACAAAAGTGCTAGTAACATAAGGGCAAAAAACGTGTTTGTCTGCTCTAATTGTTCAAGCAAAAAAAGGTTACACAGAAGCTCTAAATAGACATCTTAAGCTAAATTAAGAACACAGCATACCAGAGGGGAAAGATGAAGGGAAGGAATGTGGAATAAATTGGGAGACTGACATTTACACACGTGTGTGTGTGTGTGTGTGTGTGTGTGTGTGTGTGTGTATAAGATAACTAATGAGAACCTCTGTATAGCACAGGGAACTCTACTCAGTACTATGCAATGGCCTATATGGGCCATTATAGGGCCTATATGAGCCTATGTGGGCCATATACTCTAAAAAAGAGTATATGCATGCATGTGTACAACTTATTCCTGCTATGTAACTCTTCCCCTAGTGGCTCAGATGGTAGAGAATCTGCCTCCCAATACAGGAGACACAGGTTTGATCCCTGGGTTGGGAAGATCCCCTGGAGAAGGGAATGGCAACCCACTCCAGTATTCTTGCCTGGAGAATTTCATGGACAGAGGAGGCTGGCTGGCTAAAGTCCACAGGGTCACAAGGAGTCAGAGATGACTGAGCTACTAGCACTTTCATTTTCATAATTTGATTTCATAATTGACTCACTGTGTTGTATAGCAGAAACTAATACAACTTTGTAAATCAATATACTCCAATAAAAATTAAAAAAAAAGAAGTCAGCAATTTACAGGCTTTAATTTTTATTCAGTGATACATGTTGAAGGATTTTTTTCTTGTTTAAACCTTGTAATGTTATTAATGTCATCGTTTCTTCATAATTTAAAAAAAAATGTGGTTAAATGTAAAAATAATATAACCCAGCAAAGACAGAGAAAACCCTCCAAACCAAGAACCTTAGAAATAGTATAAACTTCATCACCAGCAATTAAATAAAAATGGAACTCATAGTACATAGCATAAAGCAAAATTATGACTGTGGCATCTTTAGAAAATAGCTATAATAAGCCAAACATATTCTCAAAATCAAAAATACAATTGTCGGGGGGGAAGTGGGGAATTTGGTAGGTTGGATGAGTACGTTATTCTAAATAACTGACTCTCAGTCTTTTTCTAGGTACTTTTTAATAGAATATGTTATAATATAAGTGGTTTATAGTCAGGGTCCATCCAAATCTCAAGAACAGCTCATCCTAATCTTATCCAAACTCTTAAAGAGAGTATGAGATATAAGAAAAGCTACCCAACTACTTTGAGAGGCCAGTATATCTTCTAAACTAAAATCATGTTTAAAAAAAGAAAATTATGAATATAGCTTCAGTTCAGTTCAGTTTAGTCACTCAGTCATGTCCGACTCTTTGCGACCCCATGAATTGCAGCACGCCAGGCCTCCCTGTCTATCACCAACACCCGGAGTTCACCCAAACTCATGTCCATCGAGTCGGTGATGCCATCCAGCTATCTCATCCTCTGTCGTCCCCTTCTCCTCCAGCCCCCAATCCCTCCCAGCATCAGAGTCTTTTTCAATGAGTCAGCTCTTCGCATGAGGCGGCCAAAGTATTCGAGTTTCAGCTTTAGCATCAGTCCTTCCAAAGAATACCCAGGACTGATCTCCTTTAGGATGGACTGGTTGGATCTCCTTGCAATCCAAGGGACTCTCAAGAGTCTTCTCCAAAACCACAGTTCAAAAGCATCAATTCTTCTGCACTCAGCTTTTTCACAGTCCAATTTTCACATCCATACATGACCACTGGAAAAACTATAGCCTTGACTAGACGGACCTTTGTTGGCAAAGTAATGTCTCTGCTTTTGAATATGCTTTCTAGGTTGGTCATAACTTTCCTTCCAAGGAGTAAGTGTCTTTTAATTTCATGGCTGCAGTCACCATCTGCAGTGATTTTGGAGCCCAGAAAAATAAAGTCTGACACTGTTTCCACTGTTTCTCCATCTATTTGCCATGAAGTGATGGAACCAGATGCCATGATCTTCGTTTTCTGAATGTTGAGCTTTAAACCAACTTTTTCACTCTCCACTTTCATTTTCATCAAGAAGCTTTTGAGTTCCTCTTCACTTTCTGCCATAAGGGTGGTGTCATCTGCATATCTGAGATTATTGATATTTCTCCCGGCAATCTTGATTCCAGCTTGTGTTTCTTCCGGCCCAGCGCTTCTCATGATGTTCTCTGCATATAAGTTAAATAAGCAGGGTGACAATATACAGCCTTGACGTACTCCTTTTCCTATTTGGAACCTATCTTAATTAGGTATCAGTATTTTGGCCAAACTTGATTATATTACATCCTTTCTGAGTAACAAACTCTCTGTGAGAAATTAAGATTAAATATTAGTTTTCTTGAATTTTAAAACAATAAAACATTTTAAGTTCAAAATATTTTTCTTTCCTTTCATACTTAGAAGTTCAAAGACCAAAACCTTAAGTTTAAATCTAAAACTATTCTCCCCGACTTTTTTTCCTATTGAATTCAAGTTTCTTCTCAAAGTTTATTTTCTTTCTGCAATTGCAGCCTATGCTGTTTTGTCTGTTGATTGTTAAAGTTTCTATAGAGTCTCTGAATTTATTGGTTCAATTTTAAATGTGCAAATGTGTCCATACTTTTAAATTGCCAAGTGTACAAGTTACTGCACTTTTCAAATGTGCACAGCCCTGAAACCACTACTGCAATCATGATATATAACATTTTTATCACTCCCAAAATCTCCCTTGTAACACTTTCTGGTTAACTCCTGGATCCTGGCAATTGGTCAGCTGCTTTCTATCATTAGACTTTCCAGAATTTTATATGAGTAAAATGATAAGGTATGTGGACTTTATGTCTATTTTATTTCCCTTTTAAGATGCATCCACGCTGTTTCTTGCTTTTAGCAACACATAACCACAAACTGTAAATAACCCAAACATCTACGACCTGGTCAATAGATAAACAAATTATCATACATTTACCCAGTGGAATCATTCATATTTTAAAGAGAATAAAAGATTAAGAAACAAGATCTTCAAAGCATTAGCTATATATTTGGGAAACAAAGTCGCACTAATGCTAAACACTCAGGGACTGAGTACACAGAATCACTATCGTCCAAGACTGAGTTTTATTTGTACTCAAGTGAAGGAGTGATGACCAACCTAGACAGCATATTGAAAAGCAGAGACATTACTTTGCCAACAAAGGTCTGTCTAGTCAAGACTATGGTTTTTCCTGTGGTCATATATGGATGTGAGAGTTGGACTGTGAAGAAGGCTGAGCGCCAAAGAATTGATGCTTTTGAACTGTGGTGTTGGAGAAGACTCTTGAGAGTCCCTTGGACTGCAAGGAGATCCAACCAGTCCATTCTGAAGGAGATCAGCCCTGGGATTTCTTTGGAAGGACTGATGCTAAAGCTGAAACTCCAGTGCTTTGGCCACCTCATGCGAAGAGTTGACTCATTGGAAAAGACTCTGATGCTGGGAGGGATTGGAGGCAGGAGGAGAAGGGGACGACAGAGGATGAGATGGCTGGATGGCATCACTGACTTGATGGACGTGAGTCTGGGTGAACTGCGGGAGTTGGTGATGGACAGGAAGGCCTGGAGTGCTGTGATTCATGGAGTCGCAAAGAGTCAGACATGACTGAGCAACTGAACTGAACTGAAGGAGAATGTACAGAAATGTATTGTTCGGCTTTACTGGAAAAAAAAAAAAAAAAGAAACAGTGGGCAGTCTGGAACACCAGGAAGTTTGTGCCAGTTGTCTGGAATCCATGATGGATTCATTAACATTCAATTAGGAAAAATTCCAACAAGAACTTAATTTTGTTGCAACATATTTGCCATATCTAGGAGCCAGCCATTCTATGAAATCTGCCTCCTAGGCAAGGTCCCCGCATTTGTTTTGACTGGAGAATCATACTCACCATATTTTTGATCTGAAACTGCTATGTTGCTGAAGCCTAGGCCACAGTGGGCAGAAATTAAGTGTGAGGTGAACTGGAATGGACCAAACGTTAGTTATGTGCTCCTCAAAATGCTGTTTTCCTCCATTTTCAATTCTATAAGTTGTTCAGGAATAATCCTTCTGGGCACAAGCAGTATCTGCATACCCACTTACTATAATACTCTCACCTTACACTACACTGTAATAATTTCATAGAGTAATTCTCATTCTCAAGCTTGTGGACAAGTCTCTATATCCCTCCACAGAATCCTCTATGGCCCAGAACGCAGAATGGAATTTGATTCAGTGTACTTAGTCATGTCTACATAAGCCTAGCTCTAACAATTTAAAGCTGGAAATTCCCCTGTGCTCCATAGAACAAGCATGCTCAGATGCCTTGCATTTTAACTGCAATTGAAATTATTCTGCACATAAATGCTTAAAAAGACTGAAAATATCCATTTTCTTACCGTCAAATCTTTGCTTCAGCCAAACATTCCTAGGAGATACTGCACCTGTATTGCAAATTAGCAACAGCTTGCAAATTTCACTACCTGAGCCTGCATACATGCCCTTGGAATTGTGACTACTCTCTCGGCTACCTGGTGTTGGAGAGGTCACCCGTCTACTTTTCTTATAATTGAATTATCTCTGGATCTGTGCCCACCTATTTTGATTTCTGTACCCTGCAGTATATATGAGATTCTCTTCCAGCCCCCAAAGCAGCCACTCATCCCTCTTTTCCTTTTGCATTTGCCTTTGCTCACATAAACTCATTTACCTTTACATGTTTGCATTCCCAACACCTTCCCCAAGATTTGTTTACATTTTCCTACCTCTTTACTTTTCTAAACATAGCCATTGAACCATGAACAAAGCTTCTTCCATAAACAGGACTCACCACCAAATTCAAAATACCATAAAGCCCAAGGCTTAAAACTTGTCAGGCACTAGAAATCATTAAAATCAAAGCTCCACTCAAATCCTATAAGGTCCAAAGACACATAGCTAGATTCCACAAAAAGTCACTTCTATATACTTTGTGTTTTCCTACTCTACAAAGTCTACAGTCATGCAAAAGATATTGGTGTCCCCAACAGAGCACCTCTTCCCTGTTGAGGCTCAAAAAGTATTAAAAATGTTTAAAAGAATAACTAATTAGGTAAGGAATAAAATATGACCACTATTTTTTATAGCAATTGGATTAGAGAATGCAGTTAGTATGGAATACAAATGGGCCTTATAACTGAATTCAAGGAATTAAGGAATTACATCTATTGAATTACTAACAATATCAAGCCAAAGAATTGGTCTCCATATATGTAGTCTGGCTAGTTACATTTGTAATATGGAGAAGTAGAAGACAATCCATGATTTCTATTAGTGCAAAGATAGTAAGAGAAAGAGGAGAGACTGAGCTATCAATGCCCAGAATATTCTGCCCATAGAGTGAACTGGTTAATGGGAAAATAAATGACAAAGATCTTAAGTTCTTGGAACTCTAAGCATGCGGAAAAATTTATCATGATTAGAGGTAATTCTTTTAAGTAGGTTTAAACAAGTTTATCTTGTAAAAACTTCTCTTGGAAACATTGATTTGTTGCATCTTAGCTGCATTAGCAAAAGTTCTGGGGAAATCAAAACATCAAAATTCTATTATATATTTGTTTTAAGAAGATCAAAATTAGGCTATTAGGTATTTTCAATTATAACCACATTTAAATTAAAAAAATAAAGATCTCCTTTCCTTTTGGAATGAAAAAGCTGGAAGAAAAATCTCACTCAATAAATGAGAAATGGCTACAAAAAATATAAATTTGGAGAGATATATGTCTCTGAGGAGACAGAAGGGATGCCAGGGACTGATTTACATGTGAGAGAACTTAAGAGGAAGACATGACTGATACTAAGTGAATAAGACTAAACAGAACTAATGTAAAGAAATGTGAAAAGAATGCATGTGATCTGCAGTGACAGTATAGGACCCCTAGTGAAAGTGAAAGTAGCTTAGTTGTGTCTGACTCTTTGTGACCCCATGTACTACACAGTCCATGGAATTCTTTAGGCCAGAATACTGGAGTGGATAGCTGTTCCCTTCTCCGGGGAATCTTCCCAACTCAGGGATTGAACCCAAGTCTCCCACATTGTGGGCAGATTCTTTGTCAGTTGAGATACCAAGGAAGCCCAGGAATACTGGAGTAGGTAGCCTATCCCTTCTCCAGTAGATCTTGCAGATTCAGGAATTGAACCGAGGTCTCCAGCTTTGCAGGTGGATTCTTTAACACCTTTACCAGCTCTTTACAAGCTGAGCTACCAGGGAAGCCCATAGGACCCCGTGGAGCCCCCAAAAAGAGGTAAATCATAGTCAGTTGCAGGATCCTTGTCACAAATCTTCATTAGAAGCTTATAAGAAAGACTATAGTAGTGAATGAACCCAAAGAGAATCTCTGTCCCTCAATGCCTGCAGGAAGAAATTTACTGCTGGTGCTGGAAAGATTCTAAACTCTACCCTCTTTGTGCATTCACTTCTCATACTGAGGAAAAGCCTTCACCAGAGAGAAGAGCAACAGATTCTGCTGTTGCCAGATGCAAGTGAAATTTGATTATGAGTTGGAGAAGGATAAAAGAAACCCTAAAAACTTAGGGGAGTATCAAGAAATATTCTAGAGCTCAGGATCCTATATCAATATTATTAGAAATCTATTTTTTCTAGGGGAACACACTTTTTCCCACACAAAACCCACTACAGATTCAAAAATTGAGTCTCATGGGGAAGACAGGAGGAAACACAAAAAGTCCTACACATGAGGTAAGGATACTTTCTCCAAAAGCATACTGGCAAGCACTAAGTAACAAAAAGCAACAGGTTAACACTGAGGGAGGGGCAAGTTAATGGAGAAGATACATTCTTTGACACAAATTTATAGAAATTACAACATCACTGTTCTGGCTGTGCTCAGTTATGTCTTACTCTTTGCTGCCCCATGGACTGTAGCCTGCCAGGCTCCTTTTCATATTGATAACATGTACCTCTGATACAAATCACCAAGAAAGAGCATATCACTTTTGTGATATTCTTACCAAAAATGCATTAGCTCAAAATAAGCATAAGAAATATCAGACAAGTCAAATTTAGAGATATTATATAAAATAACTGACAAAGACACTTCAAATGTGCCAAGGTCATGAAACACAAAGATTGAGAAGCTGCCATAGATGGGAGGAGATCAAGGAGACATGACAACTAAATGCCAAGTGAGACTATGGATTAGACCCTGGAATCATAAAAGATATATTTAAGTACAGATAGCATTTTAGTTAGTAGTATTTTTCCAATGTCAGTTCCTCAGTTTTGATAACCATGCTGTGTGTGTGCACACTCAATCATGTCCGATTCTTTGCAACATCGTGGACTGTAGCCTGCCAGGCTCCTCCGTCCATGGAATTGCCCAGATAAGAATGCTGCACAGGGTAGCCATTTCCTATGCGATAGTTATGTAAAATGTTAGCTTTAGGGGAAGATGGGTAAAGAATACACAGGAACTCTCCTGTGACTCTTCTGTAAATCTACTATTACTTCAAAATGTTAAAAAAAATAAATTACCAATACTGGGAATAAAATTGGTCCATCAATAAAGATTTTGCAGATATTAAAGAAAAACTAAGGGGAGATTAAAAAGAAACATGTTAAAATGTTTGACAATGTGTATGAATGTATAAGTTACTTGAATTATAGAAAGCATCAATAGAAATTAAAGAATAATCCAAATTGTCTCATTTTAAATGAATTAAATTTATATTTAAAAACTTTCCCACAAAGAAAGTTCTAGACCTAAATAATCTTGCTCATTAATTCTATATAGTATTTAAGAAACAATCCCTTTTTTACATTAGAGAAGGAGGTAGGAACACATGCCCAACTGATTTTTTTAAGGTAAGAATTATCCTGATTTCCAACCAAAGAAAGGAGTTATAATAAAACTGCAGAATAACTTTCATGGACATAAATGCAAAAACGTCCACAAAATATTAGTAAATATAGATAAATATAAATATTTATGTACTTCTTCAACAAGGTTATATTAAGGATATGCAGAGCAGTGCAAGGGAAAGCTGATACTATACGGTGAAAAGGTGGAGTCTGCTCTGTTAACTTAAAGTTGTTCAACATCTGAAAATCAATCAATGTAGCTCAAAGCACAGACTGGAGATGAAAAAAATATTATAATTTCAACTGATGCATTTGACAAAATTCAACATCAATTTATCATTGAAATAATCTATAAGGGGGTAGGAATTAATGTGAACATTTTCAACCTGATAAATAGTGTCCTTGAAGAATGTATAATTAACCTGACCTTTAGGATGAAACACTATGTTCCCTTTAATATTAGCAGCAGGATAATGATGTGAGTCTTCATAAATATTGCACTGAAAGTTCTAGTCAGTGCAATAAGGTATGAAAATTTTAATAAAATACAGAATAAAAAGTGAGAAGAAAATTATTTTTCTTCACAATTGACAGGATTTTCTATGCAACACATTCTAAAGAATCTGCAAAAAAGTCTATTATCAAGTAGTGTTATATTATCAAGGATACTAGATACAAGATTAATGTATATAATTAATTATGATAAAAAAGAACAATTGAAAATTAGAATTTTTAAAATTACAGTAGCATTGCAAAAAGTATGAAACACTAATCATAATTTTTACTGAGACTGTAAAACATGTATATGGCAAATTAAGCAGGAACTAAATAAGTAGGGCAGTATTCTTTGTTCATGGATCAGATTGCTCAACATTATAAAGATGTCAATTCTCCTCTAATTAACCCATAAATTAAATGCAAAAATAATTCTGTAATAAATGCAATTTCTTTGCAATATCAGCAGGTTTTAAACCTGTAATCAACAATATTTTAGCAGAAATTGTCAATGTGAATCTAAACATTTTGTGAAGAAGTGAAGGAACTAGAATAGTAAAAACAGTTTAGAAAAAGAAGAAAAGAGTTGAAGTACATATAATTTAAGGATCTATAAAATTATAATAATGAAGGCAGCATAATTTTATTAAAGTGATAAATTCATAGATCAATGGAAGAGAATAGAGACAGGAACTAGACCTACTTGTATATTGTCAGCTGATTTTCAAACATAATTCAATGGAAGTGTTGGAACAATTAGATTAGCACTGGTAAAAAGCATCAATCTTGATCTATATCTTCTTCAAAGCTACACTGAGGATATATAAGACACTTTGGTCAGGACCTTTGTCTACATAAGCAATTTGAAGCAGCCCAGATCAGAACTTGAGCAACACTCTGACAGATCATTCATAGCCATTAGTGTTCCAGGAAAAGAAAAAGGAGAAATATTCAAATGAAAAAATTGAAAAAAGAATGGTTGAAAACTTTGTAGATCTGTTAATGTCTGAAGACATTCTAGATTTGTTAATCTCCTAAGTCTACAGATATAGGAAGCTTAGTACAATCAAAATAATGATCATAATAAATAAATTCAAAGAAATAAATAACCAGAAAATAAGAATCATTTTTTTAAAACCAAAGAAAAAGAAAAATCTTAAACTAGCCAGCAAGAAAAGATACATAATCTACAGGGCAGTAACAAATTAAATAACAGAGGATTGCTCATCAGAAGCCAAGAGTTTGGAAGGAAATAACATTTTTCAAATGCTGAAAGAAAAAGATGGGCAACCCATAATTATCTAGTGAAAATATTCTTTTGGAATGCAGGAGAAAGACACTGTCATACGAAGAAAAATTAAGAAAATCTCTTGCTATCAGAAAAGGAAAAGATATACCCATCTGAATGCAGAGTTCCAAAGAATAGCAAGAAGAGATAAGAAAGCTTTCTTCAGCGATCAATGCAAAGAAATAGAAGAAACAATAGAATGGGAAAGACTAGAGACCTCTTCAAGAAAATTAGAGATATCAAGGGAACACTTCATGCAAAGATGGGCACAATAAAGGACAGAAATTGTATCAATCTAACAGAAGCAGAAGAGATTAAAAAGAGGTGGCAAGAATACATGGAAGACTGTACAGAAAAAGATCTTCATGACCCAGATAATTAAGATGGTGTGATCACTCACCTAGAGCCAGACATCTTGGAATGTGAAGTCAAGTGGGTCTTAGGATGCATCACTACAAACAAAGCTAGTGAAGGTGATGGAACTCCAGTTGAGCTATTTCAAATCCTAAAAGTTGATGCTGTGAAAGTGCTGCACTCAATATGCCAGCAAATATGGAAAACTCAGCAGTGGGCACAGGACTGGAAAAGGTCAGTTTTCATTCCAATCCCAAAGAAAGGCAATGCCAAAGAATGCACAAACTACTGCACAATTGCACTCATCTCACGCTTTAGCAAAGTAATCCTCAAAATTCTCCAAACCAGGATTCAACAGTCCATGAACCACGACCTTACAGATGTTCAAGCTGTATTTAGAAAAGGCAGAGGAACCAAAGATCAAATTGCCAACATCTGTTGGATTATTGAAAAAGCAAGAGAGTTCGAGAAAAACATCTACTTTTGCTTTATTGACTATTCCAAAGCCTTTGACTACATGGATCACAACAAACTGTGGAAAATCCTTCAAGAGATGGGAATACCAGACCACCTGACCTGCCTGTTGAGAAATCTTTATGTAGGTCAAGAAGCAACAGTTAGAACTGGACATGGAACAAGAGGCTAGTTCCAAATAGGAAAAGGAGTACGTCAGGGCTGTATATTGTCACCCTGCTTATTTAACTTATATGTAGAGTACATCATGATAAACACTGGGCTGGAAGAAGCACAAGCTGGAATCAAGATTGCTGGAAAAAATATCAATAACCTCAGATATGGAGATGACACCACCCTTATGGCAGAAAGTGAAAAAGAACAAAAGAGCTTCCAGATGAAAGTGAAAGAGGAGAGTGAAAAAGTTGGCTTAAAATTCAACATTCAGAAAACTAAGATCATGGCACCTGGACCCATCACTTCATGGCAAATATATGGGGAAACAATGAAAACAGTGACAAACTTTATTTTGGGGAGCTCCAAAATCACTGCAGATGGTGACTTCAGCCATGAAATTAAAAGATGTTTGCTCCTTGGAAGGAAAGCCAAGAGCAACCTAGACAGCATATTAAAAAGCAGAGACATTACTTTCTAACAAAGGTCCATCTAGTCAAGGCTATAGTTTTTCCAATAGTCATGTATGGATGTGAGAGTTGGACTATAAAAAAAAAAGAAAAAAGAAAGCTGAGTGCCAAAGAATTGATGCTTTTGAACTGTGGTGTTGGAGAGACTCTTGAGAGTCCCTTGGACTTCAAGGAGATCCAACCAGTCCATCCTAAAGGAAATCACTCCTGAATATTCATTGGAAGGAGTGATGTTGAAGCTGAAACTCCAATACTCTGGCCATCTGACACGAAGAACTGACTCATTGGAAAAGTCCGTAATGCTGGGAAAGAGTGAAGGTGGAAGGCAACGGGGACAACAGAGGATGTGATGGTTGTATGGTATCCCTGACTAGATGGACATGAGTTTGAGTAAACTCTGGGAGTTGGTGTTTGACAGAGAGGCCTAGCGTGTTGCAGTCCATGGGGTTGCAAAGAGTCAGACGTGACTGTGACCTGAACTGAACTGAACTTGCTACCAGAATTGCTGTAAAATAACTTCTAATGGAATTTCTTTAGTCATAAAGGAAGTTTAAAAGGTGGGATATATAAATGTTTATTAATGACAAACCTTGATTTAATGACTTATTTTAATTAGATTGTATCAACTGTTTTTTGTTGAGCTATGAAACTATTAGCTGTTAATTTATTCTCCAGACATTCTGGACTTCACCCAATCCATGAAATAAACAAACTTGTATTAAGTGTCTGGATATCTATAAATGCTATTAACTTTGTAAGACACAGGATTAATGTCTACCTGTCCTTCAGGTCACAAATGAACAAATTTTCTCTGGTTAATTTCCTGAAGTCTCCAAGGTATTAATAATAGTTTATATGTTTCTACATATGCTACTGCTACATGGCATTTCTTTTATTATAATACTTATCACTCTTTAAGTTACTGATTTATTATAAATTCTCTGAGGAAGGATTGTGACTATCTTTCAACATTTTATTCCTTCATCTATCAGACTACTGGCCCATAATAAACACATAAAATAATCAAATAATAAGTATGATATAATAGGTACTTTCTTACTGTATCTTTTTTAAATACATAAATAAATTTAAGAAAGTATAAATGCTTTTTATCACACTAAATTGCAACTTTTTAATTTTGCTCTTATGAAATCCTGAAATCATCAATTTTAAATGAAAATAAAGTAGAGTATCTATTGAGCACTTACTGTTATATAGATTATCTCATTGAATTCTCACAACAATTTATGAAGTTGGCTCTATTACTTTTCTTACTTTTATAAGGGAGAAAATTGAGCCACAGAGAGGTTAACTCCCTCTCCTAAGTCATAACTGGTAAGTGACTGGGCAGGGTTTGAATAAATGAAATTTTAAGAGGTAGTTCAACAATTCATTATTTTATAATTCTTTGTTTTTAGTGCATTTAAAAGATGAGATTGCTTCTAAGAAAATTACTCCTCAGTTGACATTTTCACAATTGGTTATTTTTCACATTGTCCATTTCTCCTAGGTATTATGTTGTGTTGTTATAGATAAGTCAAGAATAGTAGTCAAGTGTATGTGATGCTTCGCCACATTTTTAAGTGTTAACAAAAATACACAATTATATGATGACATTCAAATGTACTTTTGGAAGTGCCAAGATTAGATTGCAAATATGACCTTAAATAATCTTTACTATCAGCACATAGTCAAGCCATTGTATAACGTTTGACTTTGAAAGAATCAAGTGTATAAAAATAACATTTATTTCTCACTATGTATTACATACTTTTATGAGAAGTATATGTAATTAAATTAAACTTTTATCATCCCAGTATGTAAGATAATGTTTCCCTGTTTAGTAGAGGAAAAACTGAGTACCAGAGAAAAAACTTAAGTTGTTCAACAACACAGGCAATTGTTATTTGTGAAGACTGCATACATTTGTATGTTTGGAAGGACTTACCAAATTCCCCAGAGCATACTCACAATGAAGTTTTATTTAAATGTTACAGAATGAGAGTATACAGACAAGCACTGAGAATGTGTGAGACATCCAGGAAAAATCTCACTAAGGTCCTATGAACACATGGGCATGATTTGTCTCTGCATTAAAAAACCAGTTTTTTGGTGTGTGTCCTGATTCCTGGCTTCAGAATAGCTCAGGACACAAGTTCCCCAGAAATGGGGTCTTTTCATGCCCCTCTGACCAGCTAGTCAAACCCGGCAGTCTAACCACAGAGGTCAGGTGAAAAATACCAACCAACAAACCAGCTCTGGGTGTCACCATGGGAGTTTCGCACCTTATAAAAAGCCCATTATAAATTCCATTGCCCTGATATTAGCCAAAAGTCAAGGTCAGATATGCAGGCATCCCCAGAGGTAAGAGCTAGCATTTCTATATCCAGTTGTAAATGAACATTATTGTCCACCTCATTGGAACTTAGATTTTAATCCCAGCATTCTGGTTCAAGAGACCATGTTCTTAAAATGACATTACTCAGGTAACAGGAGAAATTTACTGTTCCTTTGGCCTAATATTACTTATAAAATGTGAAAAACCCAGTCTGGGAGAGGTAAATTGATATGCTATTATTAATACATAATTTCATCATAATGTTAATAACTGACATTTACATTATAAAGTAGATAATTTTATAAGTATTCCCATTTTACAGGAAAGGAAACTGAGGCTTAGAGAAGGTATACAATGTTATATAACTGTTTTTAGAAGATATATCCATCTATCCATCCCCACTACTGCTTTCATGACAAGTTTAAAATCTAAAGCTAGGCTGCTTGGTTAGTATTCCTGGCTCAGCCCCTAACTGTTTTTGTTTTTGACCACATTTCTTTACTGTTTTGTGCATTAGTGACCCTATTTCTAAGCAGGAATAATAATGGTACATACGGGCAATATTATCTTCATTGCAAGGATCAAATGAATTGATATACAGGTGACACGTAAAACTGTGCCAGGAATACAATTAATGCTTTATCAGCATTAGCTATTATTACATATTCAATATATGTTTATGGAGTGTTTACAGGACCTGTTCTAGACATAGGGGATATAGTCATGAATAAACCAGACAATGTTAATCCTTTCAAAGAGTTTACATTCCAGTGGGAGAAGACAGATAATGTCTAAACAAGTAAATATGTACCATATTAAGTGACAATAAGTACCATCAAGAAAATTAAACAGATAAATGTTTTACAGGTCAATGAATGAGCCTGCTGTCATATATATATATATATATATATATACATATATATATATATATGTATATATATATGTGTGTGTGTGTACCCATATGAGGCCAAACCTAATAAAAACTAGGAGAGATGCAATCATCTGGGAAAGAAGATTACTGCCAGAAAACAAACTGCAGAAGTGCTGAGGCAGGCTTGCGTTTGGATAGTACAAGGGTGCAAGGAGCAGCAAAGGAGGACAGTGTGGCTGATACAGCAAGAGGGCGGGGCTGGGGGAGGGCAGATCATGTAGAACTTGTTCACCATGAGGACTTCAAGCTTTATTAAAAGCATTTAAGCCAGATTAATAACAAAATCTGTTATATTTTAAAACAGTCTGTTGGTTCCTGTGTGTAAAACAGAGAGTATATGTGAAAAGTGGCAAGGATGAGCATGTACTCTTTGAGGAGGACAGACAATTGCTCAGGTAAGAATAGTAGATTTATATACAGGTAGGTAGTATAAAATTGAGTGTACTGAAATGGTCACACTCAAATTTAACCAGGGTCTGTTTAACTTCAAATCCCGTGAGTCTAAGACCAGACACAGGAGAAATAGCTTTACCTCCTAACTCTCAAGATTCCATCGGATCAGATCAGATCAGTCGCTCAGTCATGTCCGACTCTTTGCGACCCCATGAAGCGCAGCACGCCAGGCCTCCCTGTACATCACCAACTCCCGGAGTTCCCTGAGACTCACGTCCATTGAGTCAGTGATGCTATCCAGCCATCTCATCCTCTGTTGTCCCCTTCTCCTCCTGCCCCCAATCCCTCCCAGCATCAGAGTCTTTTCCAATGAGTCAACTCTGCACATGAGGTGGCCAAAGTACTGGAGTTTCAGCTTCAGCATCCTTCCTTCCAAAGAAATCCCAGGGCTGATCTCCTTCAGAATGGACTGGTTGGATCTCCTTGCAGTCCAAGGGACTCTCAAGAGTCTTCTCCAACACCATAGTTCAAAAGCATCAATTCTTCAGTGCTCAGCCTTCTTCACAGTCCAACTCTCACATCCATACATGACCACAGGAAAAACCATAGCCTTGACTAGACAGACTTTGTTGGCAAAGTAATGTCTCTGCTTTTGAACATGCTATATAAGTTGGTCATAACTTTCCTTCCAAGGAGTAAGCGTCCTTAATTTCATGGCTGCAATCACCATCTGCAGTGATTTTGGAGCCCAGAAAAATAAAGTCTGACACTGTTTCCACTGTTTCCCCATCTATTTCCCATGAAGTGATGGGACCGGATGCCATGATCTTCGTTTTCTGAATGTTGAGCTTTAAGCCAACTTTTTCACTCTCATCTTTCACTTTCATCAAGAAGCTTTTGAGTTCCTCTTCACTTTCTGCCATAAGGGTGGTGTCATCTGCATATCTGATGTTATTGATATTTCTCCCAGCAATCTTGATTCCAGCTTGTGCTTCTTGCAGCCCAGCGTTTCTCATGATGTACTCTGCATATAAGTTAAATAAGCAGGGTGACAATATACAGGCTTGACGAACTCCTTTTCCTATTTGGAACCAGTCTGTTGTTCCATGTCCAGTTCTAACTGTTGCTTCCTGACCTGCATATAGGTTTCTCAAGAGGCAGATCAGGTGGTCTGGTATTCCCATCTCTTTCAGAATTTTCCACAGTTGATTGTGATCCACACAGTCAAAGGCTTTGGCATAGTCAATAAAGCAGAAATAGATGTTTTTCTGGAACTCTGTTGCTTTTTCCATGATCCAGCGGATGTTGGCAATTTGATCTCTCTAACTATGGAACAAGATTCCATAGTTACAGCTAAACCATATCTGCTTCTCCAACTGAGGAAGGACTCTGCCGATGTTAAGCACTTTCCCCACAATGTGCTATATCCTATTCTCTCTCCCAGGGCCTCAAATCATTCTGTATTCTTTTTCTGGGAAAGCTCACTCCTATTCTCTTAATTATCATCTATACATGGATGCATTGCAAATCTGTAACTCCACTTGAAATTTAACATTCTCTCAAGGAGAAGGGGACGACAGAGGATGAGATGGCTGGATGGCATCAGTGACTCGATGGATGTGAGTCTGAGTGAACTCCGGGAGTTGGTGATGGACAGGGAGGCCTGGCATGCTGCAATTCATGGGGTCGAGAAGAGTCAGACACGACTGAGTGACTGAACTGAACTGAACTGAATTGAAGACTATTTATAATTTTCTATGGAAAAAAACAACAACAACAAAACTTCAGACAAAACCAAACCACCTACTTCTTTGTCTTTCAGGCATAGTAAACTCAAAACCAAATTCAATATCTAACACTCTCTGTCTAACCTGAGTCTTCTTATTATCCAACAGGCAAACCTAAATTTATGCTTCCTCTATTCTGGTTGCTATTTCAGTGAATGTTAACAATGTTTCAAAAACAGATACCAAGGCACATTGATGACTAGAGATGAAAAGATGTTTAAGTTATATATTGGCTTTAAATAATCAGTAATAGCTGGCAGGATTAGAAAATGAGAAAGCACAACAGAGTTTACATCTCATATCTCTTTAACACAAACATAATAGGAGTTCAGTGTAATTATTCCTTTCTCATGCAAAGATTCCTTTAAGCAAACTGAAATTACATTGATGGTTGGAAGGGTATCTGAGCATGTGATTTTTATTCTAAATTTTGAGTAAAATCCCACATAGCATGTTATATTACAATACAGGATAATAGTTTCAAAATTTTTTAATATCATATATTTAATTACAGGACATCTGTTTGTTTGAGAGACAATAAAAGTATCTTGGGTCAGAATGGATCTTAAGGTCTCTAACTTGGAGGTTACAATTAAAAATATCTCAAACAATGTAGGATTCTATTCTAAAACAACCCTTGACAGACTTTTAGACTCTGCATGAGCATGTTCAACAATGTAGTAATGAAGAACTCTTGTGGTGGCTAATGGATTTTAAAAATTCTAATTATTAGACAATTCTTTATTTCTTATTAAAAAGGAGTTATGGAGTTACTTGAGCAGAGAAACATAATGAAATCTGAAGTACTTAGTATGCTGTTCACACATTTTTACAAACTAAATCTAAATAGCTGCTCTACCTGCTTCATTGTTTATCTTTTAAATGAACCTAGCATCCCTTCACGGAGAAGGCAATGGCACCCCACTCCAGTATTCTTGCTTGGCATATCCCATGGATGGAGGAGCCTGGTAGGCTGCAGTCCATGGGGTCGCGAAGAGTCCGACACGACTGAGCAACTTTACTTTCACTTTTCCCTTTTATGCATTGGAGAAGGAAATGGCAACCTACTCCAGTGTTCTTGCCTGGAGAATCCCAGGGATGGGGGAGCCTGGTGGGCTGCCGTCTATGGGGTCACACAGAGTCGGACATGACTGAAGCGACTTAGCAGCAGCAGCATCCTTTCACAAGTGTAACCAGGGTAAATATCTCTAAGTCAATTTCACATTAGTTTTTCTGCTCTCTATCTGAATAAGAACAAGTTTTATCCTCACTATATCTAGTCTCTGTATCTGTAAACAAAAGATTGGTTATAACAAAGTCCATCTCTTAAGTAAATGGAGAGAATTAAATGAATTAATATACATAAAGTGCTTAGGACAATGCTTAGAACAAGTGATCAATTTATGCTAGGCATTATTATTGTCATTGTTATTTTTTATTAATATTATAATTTCTTTCTCTTATTCCCTACTTTTAATTCTAGTCCATTCCTTTGACTCTTGTTGGCCATATATTCCCATGGATAGGACTTATCTTCGGCATTTGTCATCTGATTTGATTTTTGACATATCCCAGACTGTGATTCCTGGTTTTGTCCTTAAGCTTCACCTGCAAAGTCCAAGTCTCATTCCACCAGGAGCTGGCAGTTAAAGTGAGAGAAGAACATTCCTGGAGTCAAAAATGCTCTAGGGCTTCCAACTGCTGCAGGTTCACATACAAAATCTGAGCTCACATTTCTAAGGAGAGAATTTTTTCACTTCTAAAATTCATATCAGCTATCACTCTTTGGTACAGAATGCAAGCTGTGCATTTCTAACCTCCCAACTTCCATCTTCATGGGCTATTATCTGCACAATTCTTGCTTGGTAAGCTTTTCAGTGTTCTTTGAGACTGTCTGTTGCTTTTGTTAAAATAACAAATAATGAAGATCTAAATCTTCAGGGCATTCTAGGAAATGCATATCTTTAATGTCTAGCAACAAAGCCAGTGCTTCCTTTCCTGACATCTTGATGCCTATTCTGCATGGACTATTAGGGGTCCAGGGCGGTAAGGTTCATCAAGAATTTTCTACCAATATCTTTTGTCCCTTAGAGGCCAGTGTTTTGGTGATCCTCAAATCTACTGATGTTTTCCACTGCTTTCTTAAAACCCAAGTAAAGGTAATTGAATATTCTGGATTTATTGCTGTATACCACTTTTGGCATTAATGGATAAGTATGAATCTCTCCTTGTAAATGTTGTACATGGCCATTTAGGAGAGAGCTCAGAGAACTTCCTGTGCAACTCAGCAGTTTATTTAGATACTCATCACTTTAAATTTTATTCAAAATAGCTTTTGAATATATTTTAAAGTATTTATTTTTAAGCATAGATAACTATGCTTGAGTTATCTTCATTGTACTTATTTGTAATAAATATGAAGTACAACTGGTACATTCATTCTTACCTGCTTTTCACAACTAAATCGATGCCTGAACCACCATTAGCACTTCAATCCTATTGCAGTCCTTGAGTCAATCCTGTATTTAAGGGTCCTATCCAGATATGACTTTCAAATTACATAAATATATTCTGCATATAACTTTTAAAAAATTATACAAAAGTCTAGGATATTGCTTCTAAAACCATCCATAAAGAAAAGCCAGATTTTCTTCATCCATGAAGAAAAGCCCTGGATTAATTCTACTATAAGACACATACACGAGCAAAAAAACTAAGAACTAGAAAATGAAATTTAGAAAAATATACACAAATTATAAACCCCAAATTTTACTGTTAAAGTTACATTTCAATAAATAAAATTAAAGTTTATCATAAAAATTAAAAATAAGCACATAGGCAATAGAGAAAATGGTTGTATATTCACAACTGTTTGATATTCTGCAATGCACCTGTGGCTGATTCATGTCTATGTACAGCAAAAAACATCATGATATTGCAAAGTAATTATTTTCCTATTAAAATAAATTAATTAAAATGTCATAAATGAAAAGAAATTAGTCATATTTAAGGTATATTTGCACATTTTGAACATTATGCATATAAAGTGTTATGAGTTTGCTTATTTGTCTTACCTAAGTTGGACTGATGGCAATGATACAGTATCTGACACTTTACAGTGAAAATTTCTATGTTTTATTTTATCATCACTCATAGGAGAAACCAATCTAACTAAATATATAACTGAGAATAAAAGAAAAATTCTAAAGCAATTTCAGCAACCTCAGGATATTCTTTTTAAACTTTTACTGAAAATGAAGCAAAAGTTGGGATGATGTATTTTTTCATTTTCCATTATTTATCAATATCTAAAACCAACAATTTATTTTATAAAATATAGCTAAATTAAATAATAATTTGATGAAAAGAGTAAATTATGGATTTTTATTACTTTATTTTTTCTTCTGGATTAAGAAAATTGCCTAATGTTATATTCTTTTTACTAATTTGCTCTCGTCTCTCAAAATATCAGGTTACTTTTTTGTGTGTCATATAACATAACTTAATCATGGAAGTGATATTCCATCATATTCAGAGGTTCTGCTTACATAAAATAACAAGGGTTATTCAATGGTTTTGGTCATTGGCAGTCATCCTAGAATTCTGCATTCTTTTTCCTTTCTAAAGCCAATGCTTTAAATACATAGTTGGCAAGTAAAATATACTTATAAAAGACATTTTAAAATATACTATAAATATTACATTATTTTATGTAAGAATTAGCAGATTAATTTTGATGACAAAAAACAACAAAATTCATGCCTAAGCCTTAGTATGGTCACCAAAATACTGATGATCTGAATTCAGACTGGATGTTTCTAAACCAGTGGGCTTGATTTAATGGAGGGAGCTAATATTTGGCTTTAACAACAGCAGTTTAGCTTAAGTACTAGATATAATATGATCTTTTATTTTAATGTAAGCAATTTTAGTTTTTCCTAATCCATATTGGCATACATGCTTTGCTTATTACTTTCTAAATGGTGTTAAGTACCAGCTAAAAATTTTATATCTTAAAAATAAATGTAATCTATTTTAAAGAGATATATGAAAACACATTTGGAGAATCACCTGGCAATACTGTTAATAGATTCACATGTTTCTTAGAAAGATTTCACACTCTATGGTAAACTTCAACTTTTTAAATCATTTATCAGCATCTCTGTATTCATATACTGAATCCTATCCCAGGGAATGAACTTTAATTTCTACCATCTGTGCCTTGGCCAGGAATGTCCATATTCCTTTAATGCATAAATACATTCCAGATATTTCTCATTCTGTTAGTAAGAGCTGTGAAGCACAGAAAATAATGTTTCAAAGAGGAACCACGGGGGATCATTTATTGCTCCAGCACTTTGAAAAATCTATGAAATTCCTTTATGGCTTCTTCATTATATTTTCAATGGAACAATTAGCTTGAGTGGCTACAAACACTGAATTTTCATGACCACATTAGCCTTTGAAACCAAATTATTGAATGTATTATTCTGTATGCAAAATATAGTGGGATGTGGCAAGTTAGCGATTAAAAAGCATAAGTAGCCTCCAACTGGAAAACTAGTTGAGAGTTAATTTCCTAACAGCCTATCTGGTCACACTTTATAACCCACTAAGTTCACATAATTCATTTTTTTGTTCCAAGGGTCCATTTTGCAAGTATTGAGAGTAGTAACTCTGGCCTTACAAAGAAAAAAAAAAATATATATATATATATATATATATTTATATATATATAAATTATATATATATATATATATATATATATATATATTAGTAAAGCTCTTGCAACGAGCAATAACATCTCAAATACAAAAGTAGTCCCTTGAAAACTTTGGTTGCTATTTCTAAAGGTAATAAGACATTCTCATGTCCAATTCATTCAAACACACACTATAATTACCACAAAATTACAAAGAGCACAAATTTACCACCAGTTGAAGTTATTCCCCATTGTTTGACAGAGGGAAAGTGTGATGAATATTATAGCTTTACTTTTCCTGGATCTTATCTGTTTCATATTAAAATTCTAGGATGTTCGGGTAACACATGTATGTTTTGATTCTAAACCAATGATTAGAATTTTCTATAAATAAAAATGTAGTAACAAGTTTAGATTTTGGGCCACCAAGTCTGCATGACAACTACTGGACTCTGCCTTTGTAGCATGAGAGCAGCTGTGCACAATGCTTAAGTGAATGGCCGTTCCAATAAAACTTTATTTACAAAAAAGCTGGCTAATGGAATTTGACCCTCAAGACCTACTTTGCTAAAGCTTGCTTAAATCAAAAGAATAAGACCCATGCCTCCCATTTTCTCAAACTGAAACTACTTTCATGGTTGAAGAGGCAGTCATATCAAGAAATAAACATATTATTCTTTTTGGAAATACATTCTATATTCATTGCAGCAATTCTACTTCATTCAATGACCTTGGGGTTATGTATCAACTTGACAACTCCACTGTGCTTAGATATATGGTCAATCACTGGTCTGGATGTTGCTAAGGAGGTAAACTTTTTGAATGACATTAACATTCAAATCAGTTTGAGTAAAGCAGATTATCCTCCATAAAGTAGGTGGGCTTCATCTAATTAGATAGTTAAGTCATCATCTCTGAACATACCGTTGTGTCCATGTCTGCTGAGTTGTATCTGACCCTTTGGGATCCCATAGACTATAACCAGGAGGCTCCTCTGTCCATGGGACTTCCTAGGCAAGAATACTGGAGTGGGTTGCCACTTCCTTCCCCAGGGGATTGGCCTCATCAAGGGATCAAAGCTGCATTTCCTGCACTGGCAGGTGTATTCTTTACCAAGCGAGCCACTTGGGCCAGGCCCTGTTCCCAAGTGCAATTATAGAAGTTAGATTCATATGTATCTTTATGAAACATTACTTTTCACTTAAATAACTATTCTCCTGCAGTAACATTATTGATTTGAACATATTGTAAGTGATGCATAGATGTTAATTGGTAGGCTTCATTACAACAGCAGAAGTTTACACAGAACTTACAAATTGTTAATATTATGTCTTCAAATAAAAAAGAAGCCAAATTAATTCCAACAATGATTTAATTTTTTCAACTAATTCATGGAATCAAAAATCTTTTGGAATTTCACTCTGGTTAAAATCAAACATCTTGTGTTATAGGGATTATTAATATAAATTCAGTTGGAAAGCTCAAAATTCAGACAAATCATTTTTGTAATAACACAAGCACAAGTTTTGGTATAGCACATGATCTTGATAAACATATCACTTAGGAAATTAGAAAAATATGAAGTAAATACATGCAATTATTAGGAACATAAAAACTGCATCTAAACAAGTTGTAATATTAAAGTAAAAATTGTCAAAGTTTAAAATGTTTCATATGCCTATTATTTTTGTTATATAAAAATGTTGAGATAAAACATATATATATATGAATGAAATAATATGTTTTCTTTCTGTAGCCTTCTATCAATAAGACTTTGAAAATATTTGTACCTTTGAGGAACTACTTTATAAATTAATCTAGCTGCTATTTTAACATTACAGGTTTTGTGCATATTCTAAATTTTGGCTACAATTTGTTTCAGTTCAGTTCAGTTGCTCAGTTGTGTCTGACTCTTTGCGACCGCATGAAACCCAGCACTCCAGGCCTCCCTGTCCATCACCAACTCCCAGAGTTTACCCAAACTCATGTCCATTGAGTCGATGATGCCATCCAACCAGCTCATCTTCCGTCGTCCCCTTCTCCTGCCATCAATCTTTCCCAGCATCAGGGTCTTTTCCAATGAGTCAGCTCTTCACATCAGGTGGCCAAAGTATTGGAGTTTCAGCTTCAAAATCAGTCCTTCCAATGAATACCCAGGACTGATCTCCTTTAGGATGGAGTGGTTGGATCTCCTTGCAGTCCAAGGGACTCTCAGGAGTCTTCTCCAACACTACAGCTCAAAAGCACCAATTCTTTGGTGCTCAGCTTTCTTTATAGTCCAATACTCACATCCATAAATGACTACTGGAAAAACCATAGCCTTGACTAGATGGACCTTTGTTGGCAAAGTAATGTCTCTGCTTTTTAGTATGCTGTCTAGGTTGGTTATAACTTTCCTTCCAAGGAGTAAACATTTTTTTAATTTCATGGCTGCAATCACCATCCACAGTAATTTTGGAGCCCCCCAAAATAAAGTCATCCACTGTTTCCCCATCTATTTGCCATGAAGTGATGGGACTGAATGCCATGATCTTTGTTTTCTGAATGTTGAGCTTTAAGCCAACTTTTTCACTTTCCACTTTCACTTTCATCAAGAGGCTTTTTAGTTCCTCTTCACTTTCTACCATAAGTGTGGTGTCATCTGCATATCTGAGGTTATTGATATTTCTCCCCGCAATCTTGATTCCAGCTTGTGCTTCATCCAGCCCAGCATTTCTCATAATGTACTCTGCATATAAGGTAAATAAGCAGAGTGACAATATACAGCCTTGACATACTCCTTTTCCTGTTTGTAACCAGTCTGTTGTTCCATGTCCAGTTCTAACTGTTTCTTCCTCATCTGCATACAGATTTCTCAAGAGGCAGGTCAGGTGGTCTGGTATTCCCATCTCTTTCAGAATTTTCACAGTTTATTGTGATCCACACAGTATGTTTTTCTGGAACTCTCTTGCAATTTGGTTAATATTAGTTGAAAGTTTTCAGTCATCACAGATAAATAATGGGGTCAAATAACAAGATTTTTGTTAACTAAAATGGATGTAAAGAGTGATCCCAAAAGAGATACAGATAATTCTACACAATAATGAAAGAAATAGTACAAGCTTAACGAATGAGATTTTAAAATTCTATCTTTGAACTTTGTTCTATCTCAGCCTTAAGAGGAAAATATAGTATTTTTTCCTACCATGTTAAAAAAAAAAAGTGTGTACACTTTACTGGCATTAAGTACACTCACATTTTTTAGAAAACTTCACCACCATTTCCTAACCATTCATTTTCCAAAGCTGAAAATTTCTGCCCATTAAACAATAGCTCCTTAGTCCTCCCCTCCATTTCTAGGCCACAACTGAGATAAACATGTCTACAGGACATTTGAGCTGTCATGTAGATACTGAATCCACTCTCCTCCCCCTATGCAGGTGAAGAAGTTAACTGCATGATGACCAGACTATAGCCATGATATAAGCTGCCACAATTCTGAGAACTGGCCTCAAAGAAAAGGAAAAACTGACCCTGGAACTGAAGATTAACTGTGATAAAAACATTGTGGTACATATACACAATGGAGTATTACTCAGCCATTAAAAAGAATACATTTGAATCAGTTCTAATGAGGTGGATGAAACTGGAGCCCATTATACAGAGTGAAGTAAGCCAGAAAGAAAAACACCAATACAGTATACTAATGCATACATATGGAATTTAGAAAGATGGTAACAATAACCCTGTATACGAGACAGCAAAAGAGACACTGATGTACAGAACAGTCTTTTGGACTCTGTGGGAGAGGGAGAGGGTGGGATGATTTGGGAGAATGGCATTGAAATATGTATAATATCATATATGAAATGAGTCGCCAATCCAGGTTCGATGCACGATATTGGATGCTTGGGGCTAGTGCACTGGGATGACCCAGAGGGATGGTATGGGGAGGGAGGAGGGCGGAGGGTTCAGGATGGGGAACACATGTATACCTGTGGCAGATTCATTTTGATATATGGCAAAACCAATACAATATTGTAAAGTTAAATAAAATAAAATTAAAAAAAAACAATCAATATGATGCTCATCAGATCAGAACATGACCAATTTTAAGATGACTATGAGAGCTGACTGTGCCATTTCTGCATATAGCCCCTCCCTCTGCATCTAAAGTCTCTTGAATGCTGATTGCCAGTAGGGGAAGTCAGCCTTTGGACAGGAATGACCCCCACATTCTGTTGCCAGCCTTTAAAGTTAAGTTAAAGCAAACTTGCTTTCCTTTCCTTTCTACGAGTCTTGCCTCTTTATTGACTTTAGAGCTGTGAGAAACCAGACCCCACTTTTGGTAACACTATTTTTTAATGTTGAAATAAAATCTAGAGAGACTATGATACAAACTGTGGAAAATTCTTCAAGAGATGGGAATACCAGACCACCTGACCTGCCTCTTGAGAAATTTGTATGCAGGTCAAGAAACAACAGTTAGAACAGGACATGGAACAACAGACTGGTTCCAAATAGGAAAAGGAGTATGTCAAGGGTGTATATTGTCACCCTGCTTATTTAGCTTACATGAAGAGTACATCATACAAAATGTCAGGCTGGATAGAGCACAAGCTGGAATTAAGATTACCAGGAGAAATATATATCAGATATGCATATGACACCTCCCTTATGGCAGAAAATGCAGAACTAAAGAGCCTCTTGAGGAAAGTGAAAGAGGAAAGTGAAAAAGTTGGCTTAAAGCTCAATATTCGAAAAACTAAGATCATGGCATCCAGTCTCATCACTTTATGGCAAATAGATGGGGAAACAATGGAAACCATGACAGACTTTATTTTCTTGGGCTCCAAAATTGCTGCAGATGGTGACTGCAGCTATGAAATTAAAAGATGCTTGTTCCCTAGAAGAAAAGTTATGACCAACCTTCAGTTCAGTTCAGTCCAGTTTAGTTTCTCAGTCGTGTCCAACTCTTTGCAACCCCATGAATTGCAGCACGCCAGGTTTCCCTGTCCATCACCAACTCCTGGAGTTCACTCAAACTCACGTCCATTGAGTCCTAGACAGCATATTAAAAAGCAGAGACATCACTTTCCCAACAAAGGTATGTCTAATCAAAGCTATGCTCTTTCCAGTGTCATGTATGGATGTGAGAGTTGAACCATAAAGAAGGCTGAGGGCCGAAGAATTGATGCTTTTGAACTGTGGTGTTGGAGAAGACTCTTGAGAGTCCCTTGGACTGCAAGGAGATCCAACCAGTCAATCCTAAAGGAAATCAGTCCTGAATATTCATTGAAAGGACTGATGCTGAAGCTGAAACTCCAGTAATTTGACCACCTGATGTGAAGAACTGACTCACTGGAAAAGACTCTGTTTCTGGGAAAGATTGAAGGCAGGAGGAGAAAGAGACAACAGAGGATGAGATGGTTGGATAGCATCACCAATTTGATGGACATGAGTTTGAGCATGCTCTGGGAGTTGGTGATAGACAGGTAAGCTGGCCTGCTGCAGTCCATGGGGCTGCAAAGTGTCAGATGTCTGAGTGACTAAACTGACTGTGGAAATCTGACTGTGGTGATCTTTGATATTGTAGCATCTAAATTTGGCAAAATTCAAAAGAATCATAGAAACAACTTAAGTGCCACACTTTTTTCCAGCAAAAGTATCCATGTATAATCTTTTTTGTTTAATTCTCTTTATATAGTTCAATCAACCAGAACTCCTACCTAAAATGTAGCAATGCATGAAAGGGGTTGAACGATGTGCGCTCCCTTTAGACGTTCATATAAAAGGAAATAATGCTATTAACTATGCTTAATCTGAGATTCTTAAAAATTAATATTAATATATTTTAAAGTATACAGCAAAGAAATACCTATCTTCAAGGTTTGGGGTAAGATCTCATACAAATCTCATTTTCTGTCTAAATAATTCTATGTATCCATTTACTTATCATTAAAAATCATGCACAATGTGTTGTTTAGTTGCTAAATTGTGTCCAACTCTTTGAGACCCCAAGAACTGTAGTTCTTCAGGCTCCTCTGCCCATAGCATTTCCCAAGCAAGAATACTGATTGTTATTTTTCAGTCACTCAGTCATGTCTGACTCTTTGCCACCCCATGGACTGCAGCATGCCAGGCTTCTCTGTTCTTCACCATCTCCCAGAGTTTGCTCAAACTCATGTCCATTGAGTTGGTGATGCCATCCAACCATCTCATCCTCTGTCAACCCCTTCTCCTCCAGCCTTCGATTTTTTCCAGCATCAGGGTCTTTTCCATGAGTCAGTTCTTTTCACCAGGTGGCCAAAGTAATGGAGCTCTAGCATCAGTCCTTCCAATGAATATTGAGGATGGATTTCCTTTAGGATTGACTGGTTTGATCTACTCACTGTCCAAGGGACTCTCAAGAGTCTTCTTCAACACCACAGTTAAAAAGCATTAATTCTTCAGTGCTCAGCCTTCTTTATGGTCCAACTCTCACATCCATATATGACTACTGGAAAAAAACATAACTTTGACTAGATATACCTTTGCTGGCAAAGAATACTAGAGTGGTAGGCATTTCCTTCTCCAGGGGGTCTTCCTGGTCCAGGGATCAAACCTGTGTCTCCTGCCTGGCAGGTGGATTCTTTACCACTAAACTGTCTGGGAAACCCATGTATAATAGCAGACACTACCTATAATATAAATTCCATTCCCTATCTTAAGGTAAATGAGAGACTTATAAGAGAAGTGTCAGTGTATTCCATGTTCATGGTGTCCCCATTTCACTGCTTCAAGTTCACAGGGACAATCCCAACAGAACAGTCCATAGACTCTTAAAAAGATTCTTTTTTTTTTTTTTAAACTTTACATAATTGTATTAGTTTTGCCAAATATCAAAATGAACATATTCTTTAAAACTGAAAGAACAGAGTGTAGCAGAAAACAGTATAAAACCAGCTGTTTTCATGGTCCCAGACATCAGGCTTGCTTTGCTACTTAGTTACATTTTAGGCATTTAGGAGATTCATCATATTTCTGTAAGATGAATAATTGTGTTCAGACATAAAAAATTATAGACTGAAGATTTTGAGTATCTTCTGTAGTCAGACAGCTAGGCTTTGTGTAAACAAATGGAATTAGAAAAAATTGCTTACAGTTATAAGACAATAAACTTCAACAAAATGTTGACCATGAGTTAGGAATTTGCAAATCTCTGAGAACATTTAGCAGACTGTCAGCAACAAAAACACATTAGAAAACCTGTGGCCTTACTATGCCCCAGTGATATTAAATAAACTGTAAATCATTTACTGAAAATTATTAATGGAATTGAATATTATAGTTAATTGATTTATTCTTTCATTTGTCCTATCTTCTTAAATTTTTTCATTGAAGTATATCTATTTGTAAGTTCATACTAATAGAAATGTTAAAGATGAAGTAAAAAACTCTTGATTATCCAAGCTAATATGTTTTAAAGAAAAATCCCTTGATGTTAGATTATAATTCCAGTTTTTGTATATGTACTTTCTTTTATCTTGTGTTTGTAGATGTCATATCTGACAATGTAAATCTAGTCACTATTGCTTTAGTAAATAAGATTAGTTTGTTTGACTTACACTGCATTATAGAATCAATGTCTATCTTATAATAATAAATGAGCTGTATATTAAGCTTTATTTCTTCTTACTATTTATATGGTAATTGAATTCTTTGAGTCTTTAAATTTAAAACAGCCGTTTTATTGGTGGTCAAAAGGCAATAGTAAGAATATACTAACTGCATAACTTAACTCTGATTCAGTTCAGTTCAGTCGCTCAGTCATGTGTGACTTTTTGCGACCCCATGAATTGCAGCACACCAGGCCTCCCTGTCCGTCATCAACTCCTGGAGTTCACTCAGACTCATGTCCATCGAGTCGGTGATGCCATAAAGCCATCTTATTCTCTGTTGTCCCCTTCTCCTCCTGCCCCCAATCCCTCCCAGCATCAGAGTCTTTTCCAGTGAGTCAACTCTTCTCATGAGGTGGCCAAAGTATTGGAGTTTCAGCTTTAGTATCATTCCTTCCAAAGAACACCCAGGACTGATCTCCTTTAGAATGGACTGGTTGGATCTCCTTGCAGTCCAAGGGACTCTCAAGAGTCTTCTCCAACACCACAGTTCAAAAGCATCAATTCTTCGGCACTCAGCTTTCTTCACATTCCAACTCTTACATCCATACATAACCACTGGAAAAACCATAGCCGTTAACTAGATGGACCTTTGTTGGCAAAGTAATGTCTCTGCTTTTGAACATGCTATCTAGGTTAGTCATAACTTTCCTTCCAGGGAGTAAGCGTCTTTTAATTTCATGGCTGCAATCACCATCTGCAGTGATTTTGGAGCCCCCCAAAAGAAAGTCTGACAGTGTTTCCACGGTTTCCCTATCTATTTGCCATGAAGTGATGGGACCAGATGCCATGATCTTAGTTTCCAGAATGTTGAGCTTTAAGCCACCTTTTTCACTCTCCTTCACCTTCATCAACAGGCTTTTTAGCTCCTCTTCACTTTCTTCCATAAGGGTGGTATCATCTGCATATCTGAAGTTAATGATATTTCTCCCGGCAATCTTGATTCCAGCTTGTACTTCCTCCAGCCCAGCATTTCTCATGATGTACTCTGCATATAAGTTAAATAAACAGGGTGACAATATACAGCCTTGACATACTCCTTTTCCTATTTAGAACCAATCTGTTGTTCCATGTCCAGTTCTAACTGTTGCTTCCTGACCTGCATACAGGTCTCTCAAGAGGCAGGTCAGGTGGTCTCATATTCCCATGTCTTTCAGAATTTTCCACAGTTTATTATGATCCACACAGTCAAAGGCTTTGGCATAGTAAATAAAGCAGAAATAGATGTTTTTCTGGAACTTTCATGCTTTTTTGATGTTCCAGCAGATGTTGGCAGCAATGCAGAAATACCTCCTGGGATAGAAAATACAGTTGTTATTATTCTATATTTTTCTATGGAACATATGAAATGATTAATATGTAACACCAGTGTTCCCTTTCCTTTACTGTATGATGTGAAGTCACTCAGTCGTGTCTGACTCTTTGGGACCCCATGGACTGTAGCCTACCAGGCTCCTCAGTCCATGGGATTTCCAGGCAAGAGTACTGGAGTGGGTTGCCATTTCCTTCTCCAGAGGATGTCCCTCACCCAGGGATCAAACCCAGGTCTCCCACAGTGTAGGCAGATGTTTTACTGTCTGAGCAAGTGAATCTAATATCCTTTATTGTATAGGTGATGTTTATAATCTGGGAACTTGGTATAGTTTCTCTACCTTCTCGTATCCCAAACTCCAACATTTTGTTCACAGGAATACCGTTCAAATTAAAATAATGAAAAAATTCTCTAAGAAGAAAATATAAAACCTCTCTCCTCCCCCTATTAAATAGAAGTAAGAGAGACAATGGATGAGTCATCTGAGAATTTAAAATTGCAATTTTTTTTTAAGAGGAGCATTTTAAAGTGTTCCTTCTAAGAAGACAAAACTACATTTGATAATTGCCTTCCTACTTGCTCAATAATAATAATTTAAGAATCATAAAAATAAAAGAAGCAGAACATGCAAGCAACTACTAGAGAATATAAACTGCTGAGAACTTTCATTCTTTATAAGAGACAAATATTATTTATTATTCTTATATAACCTGTATATAACCTTATATAACCTGTATCTCAGAGAAGGCAATGGCACCCCACTCCAGTAGTCTTGCCTGGAAAAATCCCATGGACAGAGGAGCCTGGTAGGCTACAGTCCATGGGGTTGCTAAGAGTCGGACACGACTGAGCGATTTCACTTTCACTTTTCACTTTCATGCATTGGAGAAGGAAATGGCAACCCACTCCAGTATTCTTGCCTGGAGAATCCCAGGGACGGGGGAGCCTGGTGGGCTACTCTCTATGGGGTCGCACAGAGTCGGACACGACTGAAGCAACTTAGCAGCAGCAGCAGCAACCTGTATCTAACCTTATATAATGAGAGGGTCTACCCCACGTCCGAGGCCAGGGACGGTGGCCAAGAGGAGCTACTCAACACCCAAGGTCAGGGGCGGAGGCCAACAGTGCCAGGCTGCGATGGTGCAGGACCAGACAGGAGGAGCTACCCCATGTTCAAGGAGTGGCAGCTGCACAGGAGCAGAAGGGCAGGGAGGAGCTACTCCACGTTCAAGGTCAGAAGGGGCAGCCGTGAGGAGATACCCCTCATCCAAGGTAAGGAGCAGCAGCTGTGCTTTGCTGGAGCAGACGTGAAGAGATACCCTATGTCTGAGGTAAGAGAAACCTAAGTAAGACGGTAGGTGTTGCGAGAGGGCATCAAGGGCAGACACACTGAAACCATAATCACAGAAAACTAGTCAATCTGATCACACAGACCACAGCCTTGTCTAACTCAATGAAACTAAGCCATGCTTTGTGGGGCCACTGGATGGGCAGGTCATGGTGGAGAGGTCTGACGGAGTGTGGTCCACTGGAGAAGGGAATAGTAAACCACTTCAGTATTCTTGCCTTGAGAACCCCATGAACAGTATGAAAAGGCAAAATGATAAGACACTGAAAGAGGAACTCCCAGGTTGGTAGGTGCCCAATATGCTACTGGAGATCAGTGGAGAAATAACTCCAGAAAGAGTGAAGGGGTGGAGCCACAGCAAAAACAATACCCAGTTGTGGATGCGAATGGTGATAGAAGCAAGATCCAATGAGGTAAAGAGCAATATTGCATAGAAACCTGGAATGTTAGGTCCATGAATCAAGGCAAATTGGAAGCGGTCAAACAGGAGATGGCAAGAGTGAATATCAACATTCTAGGAATCAGCGAACTAAAATGGAAAGGAATGGGTGAATTTAACTCAGATGACCATTATATCTACTTCTGTGGGCAGGATTCCCTTAGAAGCAATGTAGTGGCCATGATGGTCGACAAAAGAGTCCAAAATGCAGTACTTGGATGCAATCTCAAAAACGACGGAATGATCTCTGTTCATTTCCAAGGCAAACCATTTAATATATCGTAACCCAAGCCTGTGCCCCAACCAGTAATGCTGAAGAAGCTGAAGTTGAATGGTTCTATGAAAACTTACAAGACCTTTTAGAACTAACACCCCCAAAAGATATCCTTTTCATTATAGGGGACAGGAATGCAAAAGTAAGAAGTCAAGAAACACCTAGGGTAACACACAAATTTGGCCTTGGAATACGGAATGAAACAGGGCAAAGGCTAATAGAGTTTTGCCAAGAGAACACACTGCTCATAGCAAGCACCATCTTCCAACAACACAAGAGAAGACTCTACCCATGGACATCACCAGATGGTCAACACCAAAATCAGATTGATTATATTATTTGCAGCCAAAGATGGAGAAGCTCTATACACTCAGCAAAAACAACCAGGAGCTGACTGTGGCTCAGACCATGAACTCCTTATTGCCAAAACAGACTTAAATTGAAAAAAGTAGGGAAAACCACTAGACCATTCAGTTCAGTTCAGTTTAGTTCAGTTCAGTCGCTCAGTCGTGTCCAACTCTTTCAACCCCATGAATTCCAGCACGCCAGGTCTCCCTGTCCATCACCAACTCCCAGAGTTAAGCCAAACCAAAGTTCACTGAGTCAGTGATGCCATCTAGCCATCTCATCCTCTGTTGTCCCCTTCTCCTCCTGCCTCCAATCCCTCCCAGCATCAGAGTCTTTTCCAATGAGTCAACTCTTCACATGAGGTGGCCAAAGTACTGGACTTTCAGCTTTAGCATCATTCCTTCCAAAGAAATCCCAGGGCTGATCTCCTTCAGAATGGACTGGTTGGATCTCCTTGCAGTTCAAGGGACTCTCAAGGGTCTTCTCCAACACCACAGTTCAAAAGCATCAATTCTTCAGCACTCAGCTTTCTTCACAGTCCAACATTCACATCCATACATGACTACTGGTAAAACCATAGCCTTGACTAGATGGACCTTTGTTGGCAAAGTAATGTCTCTACTTTTGAACATGTTATTTAGGTTGGTCATAACTTTCCTTCCAGGGAGTAAGTGTCTTTTAATTTCATGGCTGAAATCACCATCTGCAGTGATTTTGGAACCCCCAAAAAGATAAAGTCTGACACTGTTTCCACTGTTTCCCCATCTATTTGCCATGAAGTGATGGGACCAGAAGCCATGATCTTAGTTTCCTGAATGTTGAGCTTTAAGCCAACTTTTTCACTCTCCTCGTTCACTTTCATCAAGAGGCTTTTTGGTTCCTCTTCACTTTCTTCCATAAGGGTGATGTCATCTGCATATCTGAGGTTATTGATATTTCTCCCAGCAATCTTGATTCCAGCTTGTCCTTCTTCCAGTCCTGTGTTTCTCATGATGTACTCTGCATATAAGTTAAGTAAGCAGGATGACAATATACAGTCATGATGTACTCCTTTTCCTATTCAGGTATGACCTAAATCAAATTCCTTATGATTATACAGTTGAAGTGAGAAATAGATTTAAGGGACTAGATCTGATAGATAGAGTGCCTGATGAACTATGGACAGAGGTTCATGACATTGTACAGGAGACAGGAATCAAGACCATTTCCAAGAAAAACAAATGCAAATAAGCAAAATGGCTGTCTGGGGAGGCCTTACAAATAGCTGTGAAAGAAGAAAATTGAAAAGCAAAGGAGAAATGGAAAGATATAAGCATCTGAATGCAGAGTTTCAAAGAAAATCAAGGAGAGATAAGAAAGCCTTCATCAGTGATCAATGCAAAGAAATAGAGGAAAATAACAGAATGACTAGAGATCTCTTCAAGAAAATTAGAGATACCAAGGGAACATTTCATGCAAAGATGGGCTTGATAAAGGACAGAAATGGTATGGACCTAACACATGCAGAAGATATTAAGAGGTGGCAAGAATACACAGAACTGTACAAAAAAGATCTTCACAACTCAGATAATTAGGATGGTGTGATCACTCACCTAGAGACAGACATCTTGGAATGTGAAGTCAAGTGGGCCTTAGAAAGCATCAGTATGAACAAAGCTAGTGGAGGTGATGGAATTCCAGTTGAGCTATTTCACATCCTGAAAGATGATTCTGTGAAAGTGCTGCACCCAATATGCCAGCAACTTGGAAAACTCAGCAGTGCCTACAGGACTGGAAAAGGTCAGTTTTCATTCCAATCCCAAAGAAAGACAATGCCAAGGAATGCTCAAACTACTGCACAGTTGCACTCATCTAAAACTGTGGTAAAGTATATGTTCAAAATTCTCCACCAGGGTTCAGCAATATGTGAACCATGAACTTCCAGATGTTCAAGCTAGTTTTAGAAAAGGCAGAGGAACCAGAGATCAAATTGTCAACATCCACTGGATCATCAAAAAAACAAGAGAGTTCCAGAAAAACCTCTATTTCTGCTTTATTGACTATGTCAAAGCCTTTGACTGTGTGGATCACAATAAACTGTGGAAAATTCTGAAAGAGATGGGAATACCAGACCACCTGATCTGCCTCTTGAGAAACCTATATGCAGGTCATGGACATGCATATAGGACATGGAACTGGACATGGAACAACAGACCAGTTCCAAATAGGAAAAGGAGTACGTCAAGGCTGTATATTGTCACCCTGCTTATTTAACTTATATGCAGAGTACATCATGAGAAACGCTGGACTGGAAGAAACAGAAGCTAGAATCAGATTGCCTGGAGAAATATCAATAACCTCAGATATGCAGATGATACCACCCTTATGGCAGAAAGTGAAGAGGAACTCAAAAGCCTCTTGATGGAAGTGAAAGAGTAGAGTGAAAAATTTGGCTTAAAGCTCAGCATTCAGAAAATGAAGATTATGGCATCTGGTCCCATCACTTCATGGGAAATAGATGGGGAAACAGTGGAAACAGTATCAGACTTTATTTCTTGGGGCTCCAAAATCACTGCAGATAGTGATTTAAGCCATGAAATTAAAAGACACTTACTCCTTGGAAGGAAATTTATGATCAACCTAGACAGCGTGTTCAAAAGCAGAGACATTATTTTGCCAACAAAGGTCCATCTTTTCAAGGCTATGGTTTTTCCAGGAGTCATGTATGGATGTGACAGTTGGACTGTGAAGAAGGCTGAGCGCCAAAGAATTGATGCTTTTGAACTGTGGTGTTGGAGAAGACTCTTGAGAGTCCCTCGGACTGCAAGGAGATCCAACCAGTCCATTCTGAAGGAGATCAGCCCTGGGATTTCTTTGGAAGGAATGATGCTAAAGCTTAAACTTCAGTACTTTGGCCACCTCATGCAAAGAGTTGACTCATTGGAAAGGACTCTGATGCTGGGAGGGATTGGGGGCAGGAGGAGAAGGGGGTGACAGAGGATGAGATGGTTGTATGACATCACTGACTCGATGAACATGAATTTGAGTAAACTCCAGGAGTTGGTGATGGACAGGGAGGCCTGGCATGCTGCGATTCATGGCGTTGCCTAGAGTCAGACACCACTGAGTGACTGACCTGAATTGATATAACCTGTGATAACAGGAGGTGCTAGAAAAATCCCTGTTACTAAGTGATAGAGAACTTTCCTAAATTTCATTTTCAGGATTGCTAATTTTCAAATTCATATATTACAGAAGCTTGTGGAGAATAGTGGAAAACAGTCTGTAGAGACAGAAGAGGACTTTATTATCTGATATGGTTTAAAAGTTTAACATATAAGATGTATGATTTGGGCCAATGTTTTAAAATCTCTAGACATTTAAGTGGCTGAGTATACACATACTATTCATAGAACATTTACTCTGAGCCAGGCATTGTGGGTTGTATGCCTTCACATGATCCATAGGCATTTTATGTACCTTTTCTGAAATATATCTTATGACAATGTAATAAACTTGAGCAAAAACTAGCATTATCTTATAAATTGGGATTATTTTTGAGAAAGCATAGCAATTTTCTCCAAATAATATGCAAGTAGCAAAGCTAGGATATGAAAGTAATAGTTCCATCATCCATGAATTTATAACAACTATGTTTCATTATATTAATTTATCAAAAATGATATGTTTATACATATATATTTTCATTGATGTATAATTGCTTTACACTGTTGTATTTTTTGCTGTACAGCAAAGTGAATCAACTATACATATACATATATCCATTCTTTATTGGATTTCCTTCCCATTTTGGTCATTACAGAGCATAAAACTATGCCTGGATTATGCTCAATAAACTTTAACAATTACTGTGCAGTATTCCATAGTAATTGCTATTCCTAGTATTCCAATACTAACATATTCTATAGTAATATTATTACAGTATTCCAAAGATCAAATTTCAGCAACAGAGGTTCTCTAGAATTTAGTTAAAAACAACTTTTTTTTCTCAGTGTGTTTCCTACCAGCTATCTTCTAATGTAATCCTTTAATGACAGATTACAACCATAAGAATATTTAATATAATAGGTTCAGGAAAGTTATATTATCCTTTATACTAAGAATTATAATGTTAATTAAATAGAAGGAAGAACAAGGTCATGTTTCTGGTTATCTTGCAAGAAATAGATAAGCAAATGCAGGCTGCCTTGTGACCCTGTTACATAAAATAATAGAGTACTTTAGAAAAAACCAGTCCAGAAGAACTTCCAAGATAGCAGAGGAATAAGACAGGAAGAGCACATCCTTCCCCACAAATACATCTGAAATCCATCTGCATATGGAACAGATCCTACAGAACACCTTTTGAACACAAGCAGAAGACCAAAAACTTCCAAAAAGGCAAGCCAGTCTCCTTAGAATAAGAGCATTTGGGCCTTCTTTGGGGAGAACAGAATTTCCCACAACATGCTGATGGCCATGTTTAATCACTTCATTCATAAGGTGGTTAAGAAAAATGACAGTGCTCAACAGCAGGAATTCATCCTTCACACTGCTGGGCTTTATCTTCTTGTTCTGGAAGTAGCAGACAGGGTAATTCAATCAAGTTTTCCACCCACTGCTGTTTGATAAATATGTTCAGATTCTAAAAAGAGTGGGCTCAAGAATCCAGCTTAGATGAGAAAAGAAAAAAGAGCAACCAAAAAACACTGAGGCCAATCCAAAGAAGAGAAGAGGGAAGCCCTGCAAGAAAGAGGTGATAAAGATGGATGAGGTTACTAAAGAAGAGGATGAAGAGACAAAGGAGATGAAGAGATTTTTTTCTTCTTCTGAAGACCATTGTCAAATTCTAAATGCCACCTCTTATGTTTGAAGAGCTTTCAAGACTTCTTCCCAAGTTCTCCCTAAAAGAGAAGCCAGAGTGTATACATAATTGTGTAGAAAGTCTTTGTTGCATTAGCTAATTTTGAACCAGTTGTTCATGAATTTCATGTTATACAAGCTGGAAATCTCCATGAAGCAAAATATATACCAGAACTGGCCTATCATGGGTTGTATTTGCTTTACTTCCCTATTCACAGAGAAGGAAACAAGATTCTCAGATGTGTTTTCCATCAAATGGTCTCCATAATATTAATGAGACAAGTGAGCAAAGACTGCCATCACAGCCCCCTTGCCATCATGTCTCCAGTTGTCAGCAGTAGAAACCTGGTCATCCAGCTTGTAAGTTCTGGGTGAACTAAAAGAAACTATATACATCCAGTCCTACAACACATCTGTGGCAAGGTGTTCAATAAATCTGAATATCAAACCTATGACAATTGCACTCATCTTACACACTAGCAAAATAATGCTCAAAATTCTCCAAGCAAGTCTTCAAAACTGTGTGAGCTGAGAACTTCCAGATGTTCAAGCTGGATTTAGAAAAGGCAGAGAGACAAGAAATCAAATCACCAACATCCATTGGATCATCGAAAAAGCAAGAGAGTTCCAGAAAAATACCTACTTCTGCTTTACTAACTAGGCGAAGACCTTTGACTGTGTGGATCACAACAAACTGTGTAAAATTCTTCGAGAGATGGGGATACCAGACCACCTGACCTGCCTCTTGAGAAATCTGTATGCAGGTTAAGAAGAAACAGTTAGAACTGGACATGGAACAACAGACAGGTTTCAAATAGGAAAAGGAGTACACCAAGGCTGTATATTGTCACCCAGGTTACTTAACTTCTATGCAGAAAACCTCATGTGAAATGCCAGGCTGGATGAAGGACAAGTTGGAATCAAGACTGCAGGGAGAAATATCAATAATCTCAGATATGCACATGACACCACCCTTATGGCAGAAAGCAAAGAGGAACTAAAGAGCCTCTTGATGAAAGTGAAAGAGGAGAGTGAAAAAGCTGGTTTAAAACTCAACATTCAAAAAACTAAGATCACGGCATCCGGTCCCATCACTTCATGGCAAATAGATGGGGAAACAATAGAAACAGTGATAGACTTTATTTCCTTGGGCTCCAAAATCATAGCAGATGGTGACTGCAACTATGAATTAAAAGACATTTGATCCTTGGAAGAAAAGCTAGACCAATCCAGACAGCATATTAAAAAGCAGTGACACTACATTGCCAACAAAGGTCCATCTAGTCAAAGCTTTGGTTTTTTCAGTAATCATATATGGATGTAAGAGTTGGACCATAAAGAAAGCTCAGCACCAAAGAATTGACGCTTTTGAACTGTGGTGTTGGAAAAGACTCCTAAGAGTCCCTTGGACTGCAAGGAGATCCAACCAGTCCATCCTAAAGGAGATCAGTCCTGAATATTCATTGGAAGGACTAATCCTGAAGCTAAAACTCCAATACTTTGGCCACCTGATACGAAGAACTGACTCATTGGAAAAGACCCTGATGCTGGAGAACAATTAAAGGCACGAGGAGAAGGGGAAAAAAGAGGATGAGATGGTTGGAATGCATCACCAACTTGATGGACGTGAATTTGAGCAAGCTCTGGGTCTTGGTGATGGACAGGGAAGCCTGGTGTGCTGTGATCCACGGGGTCACAAAGAGTCGGACATGAATGAGCAACTGAACTGAACTGAACTGAAACCCATATGGCTCATCCTCTGGGCCAGCTGCTCAACAAGCTTCCTTGTGAGGAATATGCTTCTTTCATGGCCTGAATTTATGAATTAGTACCAGATGCTAATGTCTTTTCCAGGTTTCACTCTAGATGTTGCCTTGGCTCTTCTGGAACTACCTGATAAGAGGTAGATGACCCACTTCCCCTTGAGCATGAGAAGTTCCTGAAGCATAAGTTCTTGGTTCAGGAAATCTTGTTTGTCCACTGTATAGACAAGGACCCAATGGTCCACAGCAAGGCTGTGTCCAATTTCACACACGGCCTAGAGTCCTTTGTCACGTCCCCATTGGACAGCATGCAGGCATTTCTGGATAACACTCCTTCAGTTTCAGGAGTAGAGAGCCACCAAAAGAGTGCTCAGAAAAATTCAACAGAAAAGGATTTCATGATGATGCTGAGGAACAGGGTTAGTGATGAGAAGACCAACGTCAGGAAATCTGCAGTCCAGGTCTTAGTGAACATCTTGGAACACTGTGCTATCTTGTGTATGAGAGAGAAGCTGCCTGTCCTGCATAATCAGTGTTTTGGTATCACCATGTCTGTCAACAAGCAGACTTTGCAATCTCTACCGAACTGCTGATGGTCCAATCCTGGTGTGTCCATCTACAAAAGGTCTGGCTGGAGGGGTTTATCCTGGCTGTGATGGACAATGAGAGCTCCTGTCTATGCCCACCTCCAGCTCTCACACCAAGATGGGGACACTATTCTTGACAAGGTCCTCATGCTGTAACCACAGCTTTCCCAAGGTGATGATGGCTTGTCCTCTGATCACAGAGGGCATGACTCGCATGAACCTGAAAGAGGGACTAGAAGGTGGGCATAGGCAGGAATGTTCTCAACAACATCATCTTATGTGACCTCTGTGTCCACTACACAGCCCCAAGAAACAAGTACATCCCCAACATCCGCACACATCTGAAGGACCTGAACACTTTCTTCCAGAAGCAGACACTACTTTTGTTCACCCGACCCCTGCAGGAGGACTTGGTGAAGTGAAAGTGTTGCCTGTTCCTCTGTTTCATCAGCACACTAGTAGACCTGAACCCAGAGGTCACCAGCACCAGGGCAGTCTGTCTGGCCCATTGCTCCTGAAGAGGAACCCAAACATATTTTTCCAGCACCTCATTGAGTGCATTTTCCTCTTCAATAACTTTGAGAAACACAAAACTTTCACTAGGCTCCCCCAGGTGGAGAGAGAGAAGTGGCTATTCTCCCTGAAGGGGAATATGGACAAGGAAAAGTAGATGAAAATCTACAAGTTTCTCCCGGAACACTACTTCACGGATGAGCAGGGGTCCAACATCACTTCCAGAATCTTCAGCTACATCCTGGTATACTTCACTGACAGTGACCTCCTGTGGACACAGAAGACAGCAAACTCCTCTCAGACACATTTGAGGTGCTCAGTTTGAAGGAGATCAGGTTGCAGACATTGAGGGCTAAACCAGACAAGGACCAGCTTGTGGAGGAGGAGGACCTGGCCCAAGCCAAAGTGTTCATGTAGGAGGTGCAGAAGGAGCTTGTCTTAAGTTCAAAGGAGGAATTTCCTAGAAAGTATTATTCCAATTATCATCTCCCTGAAGTCTGCCCTAGAGAAAAACAAGATCCCAGTGCTTTGAGAACTCATGCACTACCTCAGGGAGGCAATGTGGGATTACTGAGATGAAATCAAGGGCTTTTTTTTACAGTTGACAAGCAGCTGGTCATAAAACTTGAGTAGGACACCAGGCGCTACTAAGAGCAGCTGACTTAGGAGTAGGAGCTGGGGAGGTAGGCAGCCGCAGACAGGGTGGCCTCAGGTTCCAAGGAGGCACAGGTCAGGTAGGTTGTTCCAAGTTTGGAAACAATGTCAACTCCTGCTGGCCAAGAAAGACTCCATGGTCACTGCTGCGGATCATCCGTCCACATCCAGGGCCCATGCTACCCACGTGACTGCATTTCTGTTCCTGGTGCCCAAAGACAGGCTCATGTCAGTGAGCACCAACATCATCCTGAATTCCTTCAAGAAATTTGGGGAGTTATGCAGCTGGTCTTGTGGCTAGGGAGTAGAGCTATAAACCTTCGACATGTGTCCTGAGAGCCTGGGTAAGCTGGGCAATGTGACTCCTTAAAGGGCTTAGAGATGGAGTCCAGAGGAGCTATTGACCTCGAAAGGAAGCGAGGGATCAGGACCCCTGAGTAGACCATCCAGAATGTCATGTTCTGAGAGGAAATCAGCTATGTCTCTCACTGGGGTCCATCTTTTTCCCCCAGAGGCCAGACCCTCCCAACCTGGTCCAGTAGGCTCACCCTGGGAAGTCAGAGGCAGACAAAACCTGGGGACAACATTCTGTGTCTGTCACTGCCTGACTTGCAGACCACACAGCCATCCCAGACTTCCCAGTGGAATGTGACAGTCCCCAGGAAGTTGGACTGTGAGGCCTACAAGAAAAAGGCAAGTGACCACCTCTCCCTGGAAGCTTCCATCAGGAGAACCAGGGCCACCTATCTGTTTACCTGTGTGGCTGGTCAATACCTAGTTTGGAACTGTAAGATATAAGATACTAGAGAAATGCCTCATGCATTTAATACAAATTTAAATATTTGAAAATTATTTGGCTTATTCTATTAAGTTCTATTCTGATCCTAATCCTGAGCTTTCTCTTCTGTAAATCCAGCTTTTGGTAGCTGTACCTAGCTTTCTATATCTGATGTTAAAATCCTACATATAATATATTTCTGCATCTCCTGCATTGCAGGCAGATTCTTTATACATTGACCCATCTAGGAAGCCCTAATATTTTTCTAATGTTATTTATATTTTGCAAACTTTTTGAAGTTTGTTCAAGTAAATAAAGGTGGTTGTTGTTTGGTCACTAAGTTGTGTCCAACTCTTTAAAACTCCATGAACTACAGCACTCCAGGCTTCCCTCTCCTTCACTATCTCTAGAGTTTGCTCAGATATATGTCCATTGAGTCCATGATGCCATCCAATTATCTCATCTTCTATTGCCCAATGAGTGTGCTCTTTGCATCAGGTGGCCAAACTATTGGAGCTTCAGCTTCAAATGAAGCTTCAGCATCAGTCCTTCTAATGAATATTCAGGGTTGATTTCTTTTAGGATTGACTGGTTTGATATCCTTGCTGTCCAAGGGATTCCCAAGAATCTTCTCCAGTACCACAATTCACAACCATTATTTCTTTGAATTGATTAAGGTTAAGCATGAAAAACGGAGAAGGCAATGGCACCCCACTCCAGTACTCTTGCCTGGAAAATCCCTTAGAGGGAGGAGCCTGGTAGGCTGCAGTCCATGGGGTCGCCAAGAATCGGACAGGACTGAGCGACTTTACTTTCACTTTTCACTTTCATGCATTGGAGAAGGAAATGGCAACCCACTCCAGTATTCTTGCCTGGAGAATTCCAGGGACGGGGGAGCCTGGTGGGCTGCCGTCTATGGGGTCGCACAGTGTCGGACACGACTGAAGTGACTTAGCAGCAGCAGCAGCAAGCGTGAAAAAAAAACAAAAAAAGTCCAAAGTTTACATGGCAGAAAACTGATTTTCAGCTTTATTTGAATGCACAAGCTAGATAAGTTTCTGTGGTTAAAATTCAACCCTGATTAATAAAATTTGATTAGGTCAGTTCAGTTCAGTCGCTCAGTCCTGTCCGACTCTTTGCGACCCCATGAATCACAGCACGCCAGGCCTTCCTGTCCATCACCAACTCCCGGAGTTCACTCAGATTCAAGTCCATCGAGTCAGTGATGCCATCCAGCCATCTCATCCTCTGTCATCCCTTTCTCCTCCTGCCCCCAATCCCTTCCAGCATCACAGTCTTTTCCAATGAGTCATCCTTATATTATTACTCCCTTCCCCATTCCTTCTTGCCTGGTTAGATCATCCAAAGAAGCCTAACAAATAGTCCAATAAATATTAATTCAACTCCCATAACTCAGTGTTTAGAAAAAAAAATTATACAAAATTCATTTCACTACTTATATCTTTTTTAAAATTTATCATTTTCCATAAATTATTTTACATTTGAATAATCATGTACCCCAAGTTATATTTCAAATCTTTCTTACTGATGTTATTTACTTGTGTGTTCATACCTTTATTTATTCAATCATTCACTATCCAGGCACTGGAATGTCTACAAAGAATAAGACACAGCTCATGACCTAGAGGAACAGTATAATGGGAAGGGTGCCTGGCAAATGGACAACTATGATACTGAGAAAAAAAGCTAGCCCAGTTCTGTGGAATTGCAGAGAAAGGAGAATCTAACTGTACAAGATGGATTACTACATAATGGATTACTTAGGATTTAGCCCTCAAATAGGGTTTGTTTTAGATTAATATATATTTCCTAATCATCTATCTTTTCTGACATAACCAGACTTCAAATTGGCAGTTAAATGAATTGTTATTTCAGCTGTAACAAAATAATTCTGGATTCTATCTTGAAAAGTATTTTTTTTTAAACTTTATGGGAAGTGAACTAGAGGTATTAACCAAATCCTGTTTAAAATGTCAAAAGCAGGGAGTATTAAAACAATGAAATTTTCATCTTCTCTTGCTTAGTTTTCAGAAGCTCTCTGCAGGAAGACCTTGATCACATCTATGTAATAAAGACACTAAAAGTTTAAAAAGAGGAAGTGGATACCATATGTTTATCTAGGAAATCACAACATTAACAAAAACAAATGAATAAACAAACAAATATTCTCATGGTGAGTGAGTAAAGAGCTTGATGTTGATATGTTTTCTCCAATAGAATGCCACGTCTTATTTTACCACAAGCATTTCTATAAAACATAGTAAAGAAAAAAAAAAAAAAGAGTTCAAGCCATTTTGTGGCTGCAAAAGTCAGCTTACACAGCATATTATTTCCTCGCGTCTGTTTACTCCTTCAGTTTTAGGGGTCATTAAAGAGACATAAGATGATTTTAAATTTTGGATATTAAAAGAAAACCTGAAAATATGCATAAAGCTTTAAAATTTGTTTTCTTAAACAGATTCAAGTCTTCTTGATCCATCAGTTGAGAGTCTTACATGATAAAAGATTATTGCCATTTCTTTAAAGAAAAACAAAACAAATTCTCCCCTTGTTTGGGAAAAATGTTTTCCATGTTATTGATTTTTAATTTATTGTTAGACTCAGAAACTTATTGTGACATAATATAAATTGACATAAAAAATATGGTTCACACTAGCCAGATTTTTATTCAACATTTCAAAAAATATTTCTAATTTTTACAATTCAATCACATATACTTTTTACTAGTTTTAATATTATTTCCATATGTATCTCTAACTTTTTGTTTGATATATAAAACTGATTTTTTAAAGTTGACAGTTATTAAATCAAGGCTTAAAGCAATGAAGGTAGTCAGAAGCCTTTATCCTAAAGACTTAACTTTAATTAATCAGGTCACCTATCACCTTGACAAGTGAAAAGGGCTTTCAGAGTAAAGACCCAGACTTTATAATTTTATAGAGTGATTATGAGCATGATTTTAATCTGGTGACATTTACATGGGCTAAGTTACAAGATGAAGATCATCTTTCTAAGACTCGCTGGAGTTAATTTATGGGTTTAAAAGATGATTAATAATGCTGTGACAGGAAACAAGAAAAAGAGAAAATGTTTCCTGGAACTCCTTTCTCCTATTCTCCAAGACAGGGTCAAAGGTATGATTTGCCCAGGTGCAATCCTGCACAAATAAATTCTTTTCTGTTTATGTCTCTCCTACCATCTGTTCCCTCTTTTGAGTTAACTACTCCTGTAGGGGAAGAAACGTTTCGATGATAGCGAGACACACAACAAGGTCTTCTAAATGTGTCTCTACCCACTGTGAAAAGTCATGGTAATCTTTTAAATTGTTTTATTTTTGGAGAGTGAAAACACAGTAAAGTGGAATCATACTAATGAGACAAAATGCATAAACATATTATTTTGTTAAAAAAAATATATATATATATTAAGAGGTTTTAGGTCAGTGAAATTACTCTTTGTGATATTATAATGATGGATATATATTATCATACATTTGTCCAACCCCCAAAAATATACAACACCAAGGCTGTATATTGTCACCCTGCTTATTTAGCTTATATGCAGAGTACATCATGAGAAACGTTGGGCTGGAAGAAGTACAAGCTGGATTCAAGATTGCCAGAAGAAATATCAATAACCTCAGATATGCAGATGACACCACCATTATGGCAGAAAGTGAAGAAGAACTAAAGAGCCTCTTGACGAAAGTGAAAGAGGAGAGTGAAAAAGTTGGCTTAAAGCTCAACATTCAGAAAACTAAGATCATGGCATCTGGTCCCAACACTTCATGGCAAATAGATGGGGAAACAGTGGCTGACTTTATTTTTTGGGGGCTCCAAAATCACTGCAGATGGTGATTGCAGCCATGAAATTAAAAAACGCCTAGTCGTTGGAAGGAAAGTTATGACTAACCTAGACAGCATATTAAAAAACAGAGACATTATTTTGTCCACAGAGGCATGTCTAGTCAAGGGTATGGTTTTTCCAGTAGTCATGTATGGATGTGAGAGTTGGACTATAAAGAAAGCTGAGCACCGAAGAACTGATGCTTTTGAACTGTGGTGTTGGAGAAGAGTCTTGAGAGTCCTTTGGACTGCAAGGATATCCAACCAGTCCATCCTAAAGATCAGTCCTGGGTGTTCATTGAAAGAACTGATGTTGAAGCTGAAACTCCAAAACTTTGGCCACCTGATGCAAAGAACTGACTCATTTGAAAAGACCCTGATGCTGGGAAAGATTGAAGGCAGGAGGAGAAGGGGACAACAGAGAATGAGATGGTTGTATCGTATCATCGACTCGATGGACATGGGTTTGGGTGGAGTCCGGGAGTTGGTGATGGACAGGGAGGCCTGGTGTGCTGAGGTTCATGGGGTTGAGAAGAGTAGAACATGACTGAGCAACTGAACTGAACTGCAAGCTACTTATTCTGTACTTAGAAAAGAACACCTGTTCTCCAAATTCTATGGAGTAAATCAGTGGTTTATTCTTGTTTAGTTGCTAACTCATATCTGACTCTCTTGCAATCCCAGGGACTGTAGCCCACCAGGCTCCTCTGTCCATGGGATTTCCCAGGCAAGAATATTTGGGTAGGTTGTGATTTCTTTCTCCAGGGGATATTCCTTATCCAGGAATGAAACTGCATCTCCTGCATTGGCAGGCAGATTTTTTACCACTGAGTCAACTAGAATCTCAAATCTATGGTACACGTTTCAAATTCATCCTGGAGTTCTATAATATGTGGGACATAGTGACATTTATTTTTTTGTGGTGTTGGAGAATACTCTGGAGGGTCCCTTGAACTGCAAGGAGATCCAACCAGTCCATTTTAGAGGAGATCAGCCCTGGGTGTTCTTTGGAAGGAATGATGCTAAAACTAAATTCCAGTACTTTGGCCACCTCATGTGAAGAGTTGACTCATTGGAAAAGACTCTGATGCTGGGAGGGATTGGGGGCAGGAGGAGAAGGGGATGATAGAGGATGAGATAGCTGGATGGCATCACTGACTCGATGGACATGAGTCTGGGTGAACTCCTGGAGTTGGTGATGGACAGGGAGGCCTGGAGTGCTGTGATTCATGGGGTTGCAAAGAGTCGGACACGACTGAGCAGCTGAACTGAAATGAACTGAAACCTAAGAAAAATGTTCAATTAAAGGTAATATTGTTTAAAAACAATTTAGTTCAGTTCAGTCACTCAGTTGTGTCCAACTCTTTGCAACCCCATGAATCGCAGCACGCCAGGCCTCCCTGTTCTTCACCAACTCCAGGAGTTCACTCACTCTCAAGTCCATCGAGTCAGTGATGCTATACAGCCATCTCTTCCTCTGTCATCCCCTTCTCCTCCTGCCCCCAATCCCTCCCAGCATCAGAGTCTTTTCCAATGAGTCAACTCTTCATTTGAGGTGGCCAAAGTACTGGAGTTTAAGCTTTATCCTTCCAAAGAACACCCAGGACTGATCTCTTTTAGGATACACTGGTTGGATCTCCTTGCAATCCAAGGGACTCTCAAGAGTCTGCTCCAACACCACAGTTCAAAAGCATCAATTCTTCAGCACGCAGCCTTCTTCACAGTCCAACTCTCACATCCATACATGACCACAGGAAAAACCATAGACTTGACTAGACGGACCTTTGTTGGCAAAGTGATATCTCTGCTTTTGAATATGCTACCTAGGTTGGTCATAACTTTCCTTCCAAGGAGTGTCTTTTACTTTCATGGCTGCAGTCACCATCTGCAGTGATTTTGGAGCCCCAAAAAATAAAGTCTGACACTGTTTCCACTGTTTCCCCATCTATTTCCCATGAAGTGATGGGACCAGATGCCATGATCTTCATTTTCTGAATATTGAGCTTTAAGCCAACTTTTTCACTCTCCACTTTCACTTTCATGAAGAGATTTTTAGTTCCTCTTCACTGTCTGCCATAAGGGTGGTGTCATCTGCATATCTGAGGTTATTGATATTTCTCCCGGCAATCCTGATTCCAGCTTGTGTTTCTTCCAGCCCAGCGTTTCTCAGGATGTACACTGCATATAAGTTAAATAAGCAGGATGACAATATACAGCCCTGATGTACTCCTTTTCCTATTTGGAACAAGTCTGTTTTTCCATGTCCAGTTCTAACTGTTGCTTCCTGACCTGCATGCAGATTTCTCAAGAGGCAGATCAGGTGGTCTGGTATTCCCATCTCTTTCAGAATTTCCCACAGTTTACTGTGATCCACACAGTTAAAGCCTTTGGCATAGTCAATAAAGCAGAAATAGATGTGTTTTTTTTGAACTCTCTTGCTTTCTTGATGATCCAGCGGATGTTGGCAATTTGAACTCTAGTTTCTCTGTCTTTTCTAGAACCAGCTTGAACATCTGGAAGTTCATGGTTCACCCATTGCTGAAGCCTGGCTTGGAGAATTTTGAGCATTACCTTACTAGCATGTGAGATGAGTGCAATTGTGTGGTAGTTTGATCATTCTTTCGCATTGCCTTTCTTTGGGATTGGAATTAAAACTGACTTTTTCCAGTCCTGTGGCCACTGCTGAGTTTTCCAAATGTGCTGGCATATTGAGTGCAGCACTTACACAGCATCATCTTTTAGAATTTGAAATACCTCAACTGGAATTCCATCATCTCCACTAGCTTTGTTCATACTGATGCTTTCTAAGGCCCACTCGACTTCACATTCCAGGATGTCTGTGTCTAGGTCAGTGATCACACCATCGAGATTATCTGGGTGGTGAAGATCTTTTTTGTACAGTTCTTCTGTGTATTCTTGTCACCTCTTTTTGATATCTTCTGCTTCTGTTAGGTACATACCATTTCTGTCCTTTATCGAGGCCCTCTTTGTATGAAATGTTCCCTTTGTATCTCTAATTTTCTTGAAGAGATCTCTAGTCTTGCCCATTCTGTTGTTTTCCTCTATTTCTTTGCATTGACCTCTGAGAAAGGCTTTCTTATCTCTTCTTGCTGTTCTTTGGAACTCTGAATTCAGATGCTTATATCTTTCCTTTTCTCCTTTGCTTTTCACTTCTCTTCTTTTCATAGCCATTTGTAAGGTTCCCCAGAGAGCCATTTTGCTTTTTTGCATTTCTTTTCCGTGGGGACGGTCTTGATTCCTGTTTCCTATGCATTATCATGAACCTCAGTCCATAGTTCATCAGGCACTCTATCTATCAGATCTAGGCCCTTAAATCTATTTCTCACTTCCATTGTATAATCATAAGGGACTTGATTTATGTCATACCTCAATGGTCTAGTGGTTCTCCCTACTTTCTTGAATTTCAGTCTGAATTTGGTAATAAGGAATTCGTGATCTGAGCCACAGTCAGCTCCTGGTCTTGTTTTTCTTGACTGTATAGGGCTTTTCCATCTTTGGCTGCAAAGAATGTAACCAATCTGATTTTGGTGTTGACCATCTGGTGATGTCCATGTGTAGAGTCTTCTCTTGTGTTTTTGGAAGAGGGTACTTGCTATGACCAGTGCATTTTCTTTTCTTTTTTTAAATTTTATTTGATTTTTAAACTTTACAAATTGTATTAGTTTTGCCAAATATCAAAATGAATCCACCACAGGTATACATGTGTTCCACATCCTGAACCCTCCTCCCTCCTCCCTCCCCATACCATCCCTCTGGGTCATCCCAGTGCACTAGCCACAAGCATCCAGTATTGTGCATCGAACCTGGACTGGCAACTCATTTCATACATGATATTATACATGTTTCAATGCCATTCTCCCAAATCATCTCACCCTCTCCCTCTCCCACAGAGTCCATAAGACTGTTCTATACATCAGTGTCTCTTTTGCTGTCTCGTACACAGGGTTATTGTTAGCATCTTTCTAAATTCCATATATATGCATTAGTATACTGTATTGGTGTTTTTCTTTCTGGCTTACTTCACTCTGTATAATAGGCTCCAGTTTCATCCACCTCATTAGAACTGATTCAAATGTATTCTTTTTAATGGCTGAGTAATACTCCATTGTGTATATGTACCACAGCTTTCTTATCCATTCATCTGCTGATGGACATCTAGGTTGCTTCCATGTCCTGGCTATTATAAACAGTGCTGCGATGAACATTGGGGTACACGTGTGTCTTTCTCTTCTGGTTTCCTCAGTGTGTATGCCCAGCAGTGGGATTGCTGGATCATAAGGCAGTTCTAGTTCCAGTTTTTTAAGGAATCTCCACACTGTTCTCCATAGTGGCTGTACTATTTTGCATTCTCACCAACAGTGTAAGAGGGTTCCCTTTTCTCCACACCCTCACCAGTGCATTTTCTTGGCAAAACTCTATTAGTTTTTGCCCTGATTCATTCCAAATTCATTCCAAATTTCATTCCAAGGCCAAATTTGCCTGTTACTCCAGGTGTTTCTTGACTTCCTACTTTTGCATTCCAGTCCCCTATAATGAAAAGGACATCTTTTGGGGGTGTTAGTTCTAAAAGGTCTTCACAGAACCGTTCAAATTCATCTTCTTCAGTATTGCTGGTTGGGGCATAGGCTTGGATTACTGTGGTATTGAATGGTTTGCCTTGGAAACAAACAGAGATCATTCTGTCGTTTTTGAGATTGCATCCAACTACTGCATTTCGGACTCTTTTGTTGACCATAATGGCCACTCCATTTCTTCTGAGGGATTGCTGCCCACAGTAGTAGATATAATGGTCATCTGAGTTAAATTCCCCCATTCCAGTCCATTTGAGTTCGCTGATTCCTAGAATGTCGACGTTCACTCTTGCCATCTCTTGTTTGACCACTTCCAATTTTCCTTGATTCATGGATCTGACATTCCAGGTTCCTATACAATATTGCTCTTTACAGCATTGGACCTTGCTTCTATCACCAGTCACATCCACAGTTGGGTATTGTTTTTGCTTTGGCTCCATCCCTTCATTCTTTCTGGAGTTATTTCTCCACTGATCTCCAATAGAATATTGGGCACCTACTGACCTGGGGAGTTCCTCTTTCAGTAAATACACTTAAGTAACAATAAATATATACATTTAATTTCCATTCAGTAGATTAGAAACACCAACTATGTGAATTAAGAGAGGCCACTGAGTCTTTTGTTCTATGCATGATAAACTTTTTCCTGCACATACACATCTTCAATACATTTCAGTTGCTTAGTCATGTCTGACTCTTTGAAACCCCATGGCCTATAGCACGACAGGCCTCCCTGTCCATCACCAACTCCCAGAGTTTACCCAAACTCATATTCATTGAGTTGGTAATGCTATCCAACCATCTCATGTCCATCGTCCCCTTCTCCTCCCGCCTTTAATCTTTCCCAGCATCTGAGTCTTTTCCAGTGAGTCAGCTTTTCTCATCAGGTGGCCAAAATATTGGAGTTTCAACATCACTTCTTCCAATGAACACTCAGGACTGATCTCCTTTAGGATAGACTGGTTGGATCTCATTGCAGTCCAAGGGACTCTCAAGAGTCTTCTCCAACACCACAGTTCAAAAGCAGAAATTCTTTGGCATTCAGCTTTCTTTATAGTCCAACTCTCACATCCAAACATGACTACTGGAGAAACCATAGTCTTGCTAGGCAGACCTTTATTGGCAACGTAATATCTCTGCTTTTAATATGCTGTCTAGGCTGTTTACAACTTTCCTTCCAAGGAGTAAGTGTCTTTTATTTTCATGGTTGCAGTCACCATCTGCAGTGATTTTGGAGCCCCCAAAAAATAAAGTCTGACACTGTTTCCACTGTTTCCCCATCTATTTCCCATGAAGTGATGGGACCAGATGCCATGATCTTAGTATCCTGAATGTTGAGCTTAAAGCCAACTTTTTCACTATCCTTTTTCACTTTCAGCAAGAGGCTCTTTAGTCCTTCTTCACTTTCTGCCACAAGGGTGGTGTCATCTGCTTATCTTAGGTTATTGGTATTTCTCACAGCAATCTTGATTCCAGCTTTTGTTTCATCTAGCCCAGGGTTTCTCATTATGCACTCTGAATATAAGCTAAATAAGCAGGGTGAAAATATAAAGGCTTGACACACTCCTTTTCCTATTTGGAACAAGTCTGTTGTTCCATGTCCAGTTTTAACTGTTGCTTCCTGACCTGCATACAGATTTCTCAGAGGCAGGTCAGGTGGTCTGGTATTCCCATCTCTTTCAGAATTTTCCACAGTTTTCTGTGATCCACACAGTCAAAGGCTTTGGCATAGTCAATAAGGCAGATGTAGATTTTTTTCTGAAACTGTCTTGCTTTTTTGATAATCCAGCGGATGTTGGCAATTTGATCTCTGGTTCCTCTGCCTTTTCTAAAAGCAGCTTGAACATCTGGAACTTCACAGTTCACATACTATTGAAGCCTGGCTTGGAGAATTTTGAGCATTACTTTGCTAGTGTGTAAGATGAGGGCAATAGTGCAGTAGTTTGAGCATTCTTTGACATTTCCTTTCTTTGGGATTGAAATGAAAACTGACCTTTCCAGTCCTGTGGCCACTGGTGAGTTTTCCAAATGTGCTGCATTGAGGGCAGCACTTTCACAGCATCATCTTTCAGGATTTGAAATAGCTCAACTGGAATTCCATCACGTCCACTAGCTTTGTTCATAGTGATTCTTCCTAAGGCCCACTTGACTTCGCATTCCAGGGTGTCTGGCTCTAGGTGAGTGATCACACCATCGTGCTCATCTGGGTCATTAAGCTGTTTTTTGTACAGTTCTTCTGTGTATTCTTGTCACCTCTTCTTAATATCTTCTGCTTGTGTTATGTCCATACTATTTCTGTCCTTTATCGAGCCCATCTTTGCATGAAATGTTCCCCTGGTATCTCTAACTTTGTTGAAGAGATCTCTAGTCTTGCCCATTCTATTATTTTCCTCTATTTCTTTGCATTGATCACTGACAAAGGTTTCATTATCTCTTTGCTCTTCTTGGGAACTCTGTATTCAAATGGGTATATCTTTCCTTTTCTCCTTTGCTTTTTGCCTCTCTTCTTTTCACAGCTATTTGTAAGGCCTCCTCAGAGAGCCCTTTTGCTTCCTTGCATTTCTTTTTCTTGGGGATGGTCTTCAAACCTGTATCCTGTACAATGTCTTGAACCTCTATCCACAGTTCATCAGGCACTGTTTCTATCAGATCTAGGCCCTTAAATCTATTTCCCACTTCCACTGTACAATCGTAAGGGATTTCATTTAGGTCATATCTGAATAGTCTAGTGGTTTTCCCTACTTTCTTCAATTTAAGTCTGAATTTGGCAATAAGGAGTTCATGATCTGAGCCACAGTCAGCTTCTGGTCTTGTTTTTTGCAGACTGTGTAGAGCTTCTCCATTGTTGGCTGCAAAAAATATAATGAATCTAATTTTGGTGTTGACCATCTGGTGATGCCCATGTGTAGAGCCTTCTCTTGTGTTGTTGGTAGAGGTTGTTTGCTATGATCAGTGCATTCCTTTGGCAAGACTCCGTTAGCATTTGCCCATTCTTCATTCTGTACTTCAAGGCCAAATATGCCTGTTACTCCAGGTGTTTCTTGACTTCCTACTTTTGGATTCCAGTCCCCTATAATGAAAAGGATATCTTTTTCACATGTTAGTTCTAAAAGGTCTTGTAGGTCTCCATAGTACCATTCAAATTCAGCTTCTTCCCATTACTGGCTGGGGCATAGACTTGGATTACCATGATAAAAATACACAAGACACCACTATTAATCTCACAAGAAGATCATTACCATCTAGTCATAACTGCCTAAGAATATTCTTGAAAAGAGAGGCATATTCTCCCTCATCTGGCCCCCCAGCAAATTTCCCAAAACCTTTACTACTTGTCTGTACCTGCCCATCACCTGGTTGCTCTAACTATAACTTGTCTGTCCCCAGAGGTCAAGGTCTCCCCAGCAGATCTTTTTCAGTGACATTTTTTCTTCACAACTTACATATCTCAATATTCGACAGGAGATGTTGTCACCCCCTTAGTCTTTGTTGCTACATTATCCAGAAAGCCAGCATGGCCTTTTTCTTTCTTTGGAATACTAGTCCTCAAAGGTAGTGACCTCAGTATTCTTTACCATGATATGATGCTTGGTAGTAGTGGTTTAGTCGCTAAGTCATGTTGGACTCTTGTGACCCCATGAATTGTAGCTTGCCAGGCTCCTCTGTCCTTGGAATTTCCCAGGCAAGAATACTGGAGTGAGTTGCCATTTCCTTCTCTAGGGGATCTTCCTGGACTAGGGATCAATTCCACATCTCCTGTATGGCAGGTGGATTCTTTTCTGCTGAGCCACCAGGGAATCCCTGATATGATGGTTAGATAACTAGAGTTTGCTTTCCTGTTTATAACAGGCATTAGATTGCCTTCATTTTTGTGTCCTAAAAGACTTTTGCTGATGTTAAATAACTTCTGTCCTGTGCTTCTTATCTACGATTCTGCTCTCAGTTGAGTCACTAGTTTCTTCAATTTTACCTGGGTGATTTAAGTACCCCAATGATTTTGTATATCTATGTCTTAGCTCTGGCTGTTGTCTTAAAATCCAGGGATTGGGTAGCTTAAATAAAATATAAATTTATTTACCATAGCTCTAGAGATGGTAGAGAATCCTAGACCAAGATTCTGGCCAATTGGTTCTTGGTGAGAGCTCTTTTTCTGGCTTGCACATGGCTGGCTTTTTGATGTACCTTAATAGAGAGCACAAGCTCTTTAGTCTCATTTTATAAGGGCACTCATTCTGTCATTAGAACCCCATTTTCATGACTTCACATAAATTGAATTGCTTCCTTAAAATTCCATCTCCAATCACGATCACATAAGGGCTTCAACTTATGAATTTTGGAAAGGACCAAGACATTCAGTCCATAATCACTTATTAATATATAACTCTACAAAGTTAATTTAAAGAGGCAGTCAACCACCTTATATCTAGCAAATTCTAGCTTTAACCTACACTCTCCAGAAACACAAACCTGCTTATAATCCCTGTACTCAAAACCGACTGTTTGTAGGTTGTATCCTTCATAATTTTGTTCCCGTCCCTCTGTAAATGCCATTCCTCATCACCTGACCTTTACATATACAATATCTACTCTGCTTTAAAACTCAGATCCCTCATACTGAAAACCTTTCATTGCTATTTATATCTTGTCTTCCAGACTAGGTAAGGTGAATCTGCTACTATGACTTGTCTCGTATTAAGATTTATATTTGCAGTGTCCAGCACCCAAACTCAACTGATGGTTAGTAAAACAATGCATGAAAGCCCATGAGATATTTTTGTTGTTGTTGTTGATCCCAAGGTACAAAGAGAGCCAAGGAGAAAAAAAATAATGACAAAAATAATGGGCTAGGTAATAATGAGCTAGGATTAGTTACTCTTCAATTAATGCTGCCCACTTCTTCCTTGTCTCTTATTTCATTGGGGGTGGCAATGTTCCATGTGCCAGGGTATGAAACATATTTGCTCTGTCACTTGCCAGTAATTAGCATATGAGTGAGCATATGACACATGCTTGGCATTTAATTATGGGAAGTGGATGTAGGTCTTCCAGGCATGACTTTCTTCTCCAAGCAAAACAGATAAACAATCCTTTCCATCTTTCTGTTTCAATAACTGAAACAAAGAAATGGTACTCAGAGGCTACTGCAGTTTTCTTATAACCAAAATTAATAAATAAAAATAGACCAGAGAAGTGAATATGGAGAACTTATTTGTTCAAGTGTTGTATCAGGTCTGGAATTTCCTAGCATGGACTACCTGTAACATGGAAATGCAAATTTCTATTATTTAACATACTTCAAGTCAAGTATCTTTTCTTGCAATGAAATGGGTCCTATGTGACTCAAATGGACCTCAAGTAATAGATTTTCACCTGTTAAGAAGGACATCTGGACAGAGATATTTCCTCCTGTTAGGTCCCCTTTTACCTGGCTTTCAGAAGCAACATTGGAATTGGAGGTCTTAGGTACAGATTTTCCAGAATGTTGCCCATTTTATTTAGGCTTTTATAGGGACTTTGTACTTTGTTTCCAGCAAATACTATCTTTTAATAATAATGATAAGTTTCTATTGCCAACCAAGGAATTTCTTCCCTTTGCCTTCCTACAAAAGGAGTTCATTTCTCTGAGAAAGTGGTGCAGGGCAAGTCCTTGCACTCACTGATAAATGGTTGCAGAGGCATGACCAATGAAATAGATAATACAATCAAACCACTGTTTGATTAAAATACTATTAAGGACCACAGTATTTTAAATAGCTTACTATTTCTCTTCAGAAGAGGTCAACTATCCCAATACCTATGATAAAGGACAACTTTCTTCCTTTGAAGGAACTCTATTTTTTATTAAGCACCCAGCATTGATAGAAAGTACCTTTTCCCTCTCCTTTTGCTCACATTATGATGCCCTCATGTTCTTAACAAATCCCCCTGCTAAAAACCTCATCCCCTGCAAAGGAGAAGGTTTTCTCATTATAGAGATAAATATTAATAATAAAAGGTAATACAAAAAAAGGTAATACATAACATCTTTAAAATAAAACATGTATCAGTGAATATTGCTAAATATATTGCAATAATAGAAGTGAGCCTTTTGGATAGGACACATTTGCTTTTTTTCTTTTTTTTTTTAGGACACATTTTCTGTTTTGAAAACAGACTACCTAAGGCACCACTATTGATAACTTTTTTGTAATTTTAGGTATTGCTTAATTACAACATAAAGAATACTGTTAGAAAATGCTCCTGCTTTCAAAAATCTTTTTATATCTTATATGCTTTATGTCTGACTTTTGAGAATTTTAAAGGCAGGATATATGTTGTTAATTATTGTTTATTTAGGCAGAAGACCTGACTCTTCAGAGTGACTAACAATATAGATTACAGATATACAGTGTTTCAAGATATTTTAAAAGACATATTCAATGTACAAATATGTTTTTATTACTTCTTTCCACTACTAGTGCTGCTATTTTAGTCATTAAGTCATGTCTGACTCTGTGACCCCATGAACTGAAGCTCACCAGACTCTTCTGTCCATGGGATTTCCTAGGCAGGAATATTGGAGTGGGGAGCCATTTCCTTCTCCAGGGAATCTTCCCCACTCAGGGATCAAACCTGCGTCTCCTGCATTGGCAGATGGATTTTTACTTCTGAGCCACCAATAGAGCCCTCTTTCTACTATAGACAACTAATACTTTAAAATAATTACATAACAATGCTCTAAAGAGCATTTATCAAAGATGAGAAGTATGCATTTAAAACAAACTTTGAATTTAAAAATAAAAAGGCAATATGCTTTACTAACATTTAATATTTTGACTGATAATGACACGTTTTCTGAGACCATATCTACCAGAATGTCATGTGTGATGCTCAGAATAGGTTATATCCTTAAGGAAGTGTAAAGTTCCATGAGGTAGTAGGTGAAAATTGTACCATCTATAGCTTCTTTTCTCTCATTGTGTTTTGACAAAGTACAGTATACATATGCCAGATTAACATGATTTATATGTTATAACGGCTAGCTTAAGCTACATAAATCTTGAAAATGAATAACGACCTAAGGGTCTTAAAATATTCTTGTAAGGAAACAGCTTATTAAAAATAGCACCAGTGATTCAAACACAATGAGAAAAAAGCAGATAGGACATTTAATATATCCCAGTTAAAGCTTTTCATCTGCTATATCATGAGACAAAATGATTATTTTAATTATATCTGATAAAAGATTGGCAACAGATGGAAAATATCAGATTATTGGAAAAAGGGATTTATATTTAAAAATAAACAGTGCCCTATCTTGTGGTTTAATTTCTAAGTTAAGAATGTGCTCGATGCTGGATGCTTGGGGCTGGTGCACTGGGACGGCCCAGAGGGATGGTATGGGGAGGGAGGAGGGAGGAGGGTTCGGGATGGGGAACACATGTATACCTGTGGCGGATTCATTTTGACATTTGGCAAAACTAATACAATTATGTAAAGTTTAAAAATAAAATAAAATTAGAGAAAAAAAAAAAGAATGTGCTGAATTTCTTGTGATTAGAAATATATTTATAAAAATATATCCTCTTAAAGACTTCTGAGTGTTCTGATTAAGTTTATAAAACATATGCCATATAAGGATAGTCACCCCATATACAAGTTAACATATTTATATTTTAGAGTAGTGGTTAGTAACAATTTAGTAACTAATAATAGTAAAATAATAAAATAGAGAAAAATAGTAAAATACTAAAATATTTAGTAAAATAATTTACTAAAAAGTATTTAGTAAAAGGTTTGGAATTTTTTTCTGAAATTTGAATACCACTACTCTAAGAGATGACACACTTAATAAGGGTTTTAGTGAGAATGTGAATTCAATTTACTCTACTTTTAATTGAGTAATAAGGACTTCAATCTAAATCTAGTAAACAGTCTATAAATTTCACTATTTTTAAAGTAAAATATATTAATTATACAAACTGGAAACTGTTTTTTTTAAAATACTTATCACATAATTCCAATGCAATTAGTATCTGACAAAACTGATTATAATCTGCTCAGTTCAGTTCAGTTCATTTCAGTCACTCAGTCGTTTCCAACTGTTTGCGACTCCATGAACCACAGCATGCCAGGCCTCCCTGTCCATTACCAACTTCTGGAGTTCATCTAAACTCATGTCCATTGAGTCGGTGATGCCATCCAACCATCTCATCCTCCGTCGTCCCCTTCTCCTTCTGTCCTTAATCCTTCCCAGAATCAGGATCTTTTCCAATGAGTCATCTCTTCTCATCAGGTGGTCTAAGTATTGGACTCTCAGCTTCAATATCAGTCCCTCCAATGAACACCCAGGGCTAATCTCCTTTAGGATGGTCTGGTTGGATCTCCTTGCAGTCCAAGGGACTCTCAAGAGTCTTCTCCAATGCCACTGTTCAAAAACGATGCTGTTCAAAAGCATCAATTCGTTGCTGCTCAGCTTTCTTTATATTCCATATCTCACATCCATACATGACTACTGGAAAAACCATAGCCTTGACTAGATAGACCTTTGTGGACAAAGTAATGTCTCTGCTTTTTAATATGCTGTCTAGGTTGGTCATAACTTTCCTTCCAAGGAGTAAGCATCTTTTAATTTCATGGCTAAAATCACCATCTGCAGTGATTTGGAACCCCCCAAAATAAAGTCAGCCATTGTTTCCACTGTTTCTCCATCTATTTCCCATGATGGGACCGGATGCCATGATCTTGGTTTTCTGAATGTTGAGCTTTAAGCCAACTTTTTCACTCTCCACTTTCACTTTCATCAAGAGGCTTTTTAGTTCCTCTTCACTTTCTGCCATAAGGGTGGTGTCATCTGCATATTTGAGGTTATTGATATGTCTCCCGGCAAACTTGATTCCAGCTTGTGCTTCTTCCAGGCCAGCGTTTCTCATGATGTACTCTGCATATAAATTAAATAAGCAGGGTGACAATATACAGCCCTGACGTACTCTTTTTCCTATTTGGAACCAGTCTGTTTTTCCATGTCCAGATCTAACTGTTGCTTCCTGACCTGCATAGCTGTTTCTTTTTTTTTTTTTTTTAATTTTTTTAATTAATTTTATTTTATTTTTAAATTTTACATAATTGTATTAGTTTTGCCAAATATCAAAATGAATCCACCACAGGTATACATGTGTACCCCATCCTGAACCCTCCTCCCTCCTCCCTCCCCATACCATCCCTCTGGGTCGTCCCAGTGCACCAGCCCCAAGCATCCAGTATCGTGCATTGAACCTGGACTGGCATCTCGTTTCAATGGCATTGAAACATGTAAAATATCATGCATAGCTGTTTCTTAAGAGGCAGGTCAGGTAGTCTGGTATTCCCATCTCTTTCAGAATTTTCCACAGTTTATTGTGATCCACACAGTCAAAGGCTTTGGCATAGTCAATAAGGCAGAAATAGATGTTTTTCCAGAACTCTCTTGCTTTTCGATGATCCAGCAGATGTTGGCAATTTGATCTCTGGTTCCTCTGGCTTTTCTAAAACCAACTTGAACATCTGGAAGTTCATGGTTCATGTATTGCTGAAGCCTGGCTTGGAGAATTTTGAGCATTACTTTACTAGCGTGTGAGATGAAGGCAATTGTGTGGTAGTTTGAGCATTCTTTGACATTGCCTTTCTTTGAGATTAGAATGAAAACTGACCTTTTCCAGTCCTGTGGCCACTGCTGAGTTTTCCAAATTTGCTGGCATATTGAGTGCAGCACTTTCATAGCATCATCTTTCTAAGGCACTATCAAAAGACCAAGAAGTGGGTGGTTCCCCAACTGTTGAAATGACCTTCCCACTTATTAGCATATGAAATCATCCAGCTAGGAAACACTAACCACAGCATATTCCCTGGCCTCTGCACTCACCCTCTGTGATGGCCCACACCCTGTGGAGTATGCTTCTCTCTAAACCCAAACAAATGCACCTCTTACCTATCTCTGTGTCTCTCACTGAAATTTTGCAATGAGAAATCAAGAGCCTGAGTTCATTATGTCTTAAAACCAGGCACCATGGGTTTTGGCCAGGCTCAAATCCCAGGAAAGGGGAGCTGAAGGACAGGGGGGAAAAGCAGCAGGGAAAAACGTGCCAAGGAATCCCCTTCATAACCTGCCAGGAAATCTGCTAAATACCTGACCTGTGCTCACAGTTTCCATTGGCCTGATCTGTGACACAAAGAAAATTAAGGCCAGAAGAACCCCCACCCTCTTGGGCAACAACTACTAAGGCACAGCAGATGTAGAGCCTTCAGGACACCCTGGTGCATCCACTATTGCTCACCTATTCGTGGGGGGTTCAAGGAATGAGAGATTATATAGGAATTAAGATTTTGTTAGCCATATGTCCTTCCAGTCATAAGGGTGAGGACTTTCTACCTCAACCAGAGGTTTCCTGGAATCTCAGACTGAGCTGTGTGAGCTTTCTGCTGAGTTTGTTTTTGCTGTCCTGCTTTCCATCATGCTGTGCTTCCTGTCATTTCCACTGAGCTGGGTTTTCTTCGTGTTCAGCTTCCACTGTGGGAGCTTTCACAGAGTTGGGCTTCTGCTGTGTTTGGCCTCTGCCTTGCAGGGGCCAAACTGAGGTTGTTTCAGCCAGTTTAAATCTGAGAAATGGCACTATATATGTTGGGAGAGTTTGTAATTTCCTCAGTTCTGTCTTGCCACAACAAAAATTTGAAGCGAGGGACAGACCCAGTGTCACAGCTCAGCTTTATTTGGTAAGCAAAGGAAAATCCATCCTCGAGGAGTGAGGTTGGGCCAACCCAAAAGACACAAAGAAAGCCAGAGGCTCAATTTTTTTATATGTTTTTTTTTCTGCTCCCCCTTAGCCTGCACTATGTAAATTGGGCTAGGCAAGAGGGATGTTTGTTTCACCTGAGCTTCCCACTCTGGTCATCAGACCTTTCCTTTGTTCTACTTTAGCGGGCTTTTCCTTTCTTTGTCTTTTAGCCACTTCCATTTTGGCCTCCTTAATCCTATTCTAACTACCTAACATGTCATATAAATTTATACTTCATATAATTCTTCTTGAGTAATCAAACCAAATTTAGAAAAAAATTTCAGAGTATTTATCAAAATCATTATGAAACTGGTGATATAATAAAATTTCTAAATACATCTATAATTTTGATATGTTCTAAAAGAGAAATATACTTTTTATGTTAAAGGTAGACATGGCTAACAAACACATGAAAAGATGCTCAACATCACCCATTATCAGAGAAATGCAAATCAAAACCACTATGAGGTACCATTTCACGCCAGTCAGAATGGCTATGATCCAAAAGACTACAAGTAATAAATGCTGGAGAGGGTTTGGAGAAAAGGGAACCCTCTTACACTGTTGGTGGGAATGCAAACTAGTATAGCCACTATGGAGAACAGTGTGGAAATTCCTTAAAAAACTGGAAATAGAACTGCCTTATGATCCAGCAATCCCACTGCTGGGCATATACACTGAGGAAACCAGAATTGAAAGACACACGTGTACCCCAATGTTCATCGCAGCACTGTTTATAATAGCCAGGACATGGAAGCAACCTAGATGTCCATCAGCAGATGAATGGATAAGAAAGCAGTGGTACATATACACAATGGAGTATTACTCAGCCATTAAAAAGAATACATTTGAATCAGTTCTAATGAGGTGGATGAAACTGGAGCCTATTATACAGAGTGAAGTAAGCCAGAAGGAAAAACACCAATACAGTATACTAACGCATATATATGGAATTTAGAAAGATGGTAACGATGACCCTGTATATGAGACAGCAAAAGAGACACTGATGTATAGAACAGTCTTTTGGACTCTGTGGGAGAGAGAGCGGGTGAGATGATTTGGGAGAATGGCACTGAAATATGTATAATATCATATATGAAACGAGTCACCAGTCCAGATTTGATGCACGATCCTGGATGCTTGGGGCTGGTGCACCAGGACGACCCAGAGGGATGGTATGGGGAGGGAGGAGGGAGGAGGGTTCAGGATGGGGAGCACATGTATGCCTGTGGCGGATTCATTTCGATGTATGGCAGAACCAATACAATATTGTAAAGTTTAAAAATAAAATAAAATTAAGACTAAAAAAAAAAAAAGGTAAAACTATCCTTCCCCTAAATGAAAAATTAAAAATGATTGTTAATTACTTCGTTTTTTTTACCAGAAATTAAATGATGCTCTATGGTTCTAATATATGTCATTTAATATATGTTGGACATCTTTCTATTGCAGCATATAGAGAATGATTGATTTTTTATAAATTCAAAGCAGTCCATTAAATGGGCACGTTTTTATTTCTTTACTTAATTTTCCCTTGGTAAACAAATTGAGAAACATTAAAAATTCAGCAAATAAATATCTTTTTTCACTTATCAGATTACTTTCTAAACTCCTAATATCAAAATGTCTAGGTAAATAAATGCACAGCTAATATTCTAGAATTGGTACACATAAAAATCTTAATTGAAAAACATTTCCACCAAGAGTAATTATTATTTTGTACAGATTTCCAGCTCATTAAAATTGTTGTGTACTTCATTTTCACTGCATTTGAATACAAAACAATTTTTTTTAAAAATTTTATTAGTCATGTTATTCTAGATTTATTTAGTCTAGCAAAACATGGTGCACTGGAGCGACCCAGAGGGATGGTATGGGGAGGGAGGAGGGAGGCGGATTCAGGATGGGGAACACATGTATACCTGTGGCGGATTCATTTCAATTAAAAAAAAAAAAAAAAAACATGAGTATAATATTTAAAGACTCGTACAATATTTCAGGAGAAAATCAGTAAAACTTATTGAATTTGTTTTTGTTACAAAATATAATTTTAATGTGTTTCCAATTAAGATATTTAATGAGTAAAATAATAACTGACGTATTTCGTTTATAAACATCTCTAATAATTTGCCCAACCAGAGCTTGAACAAAGAAAAACATTATCCTCCTTGACTATGTGTTCCAAAAGCAACAAACATTCTTTAAACATATTTAGAAGCTTCATTATGTCCGAATTTCTAACCTACAATGTTTTTGGAAATATCTCATTCATTCATCCATCTATGAATAACATATACCTTCCAATCTTTCAATTACAGTGGTAAATACTAAGACCCCATAGATGTGTCAGACATGACCTCTACCCTCTAGGACTTAATAGAAACTGATTCATTCTGTTAAAAAAGAAAAAAAAAAGAAAGAAAAAGATACATATTGTAGAATCAGGCAACTTTAATAATACTTTCTACATACTTACATCATACAGGATTTATTCCTTGAATGAATGTGTGAATTACACCATTCTCTCATTACCAACCTGAAATATTCAAATAACGAAGCATTCAGTGTGTCTTCAGAAACCCTCCATTTTAGTGTTTAATGTTTAATAGTTTTGGTATATATTTTACCCATCCTTCTCTCTGCTTCCATAGAGAAGCAATATTTTCATGACCATCAGATTAACTGTTAATCTATATGTAGAAATGTCAGTCTGTCATTCCCTGTTTCCTATCCAGGTTTGTATCATGAAAACACTGTCCATTACATATTTGGTACATCATAGTCTTAACTGAGGAATTAGTGACATACTGAGAGGGATTAAAAAAAACAAACAACAACAACAACAAACTCATTCACTTGTATACGTGATGCTCATCTTATCTCAATGTATTTTGCCCACAATTTGCTATGAACTATTTTATGGTAGTAAACACACACTACTTTCATATCATGCCCATTTGGACAGGTAGAAACTTCTCTGTTTAAAATGGATAACTAACAATGACATCGACGATGAAGTCAGATTGATTATATTCTTTGCAGCCAAAGATGGAAAAGCTCTATGCAGTCAGCAAAAACAAGACTGGGAGCTGACTGTGGCTTGGATTATCAAAACCTTATTGCCAAATTCAGACTGAAATTGAAGAAAGTGGAGAAAACCACTAGACAATTCAGATATGACCTAAATCAAATCCCTTATGACTATACAGTGGAAGTGAGAAATAGATTTAAGGGACTAGATCTGATAAAGTGCCTGACGAACTATGGATGGAGGTTTGTGACATTATACAGAAGACAGGGGTCAAAACCATCCTCAAGAAAAAGAAATACAAAAAAGCAAAATGGCTGTCTGAAGAGGCCTTAGGAATAGCTGTGAAAAGAAGAGAAGCAAAAAGCAAAGGAGGAAAGGTAAGATATACCCATTTGAATGCAGATTTCCAAAGAATAGCAAGGAGAGATAAGAAAGCCTTACTCAGCAATCAATGCAAAGAAATAGAGGAAAACAACAGAATGGGAAAGACTAGAGATCTCTTCAAGAAAATTAGAGATACCAAGGGAATATTTCGTGCAAAGATGGGCTTGATAAAGGACAGAAAATGTATGGACCTAACAGAAGCAGAAGATGTTAAGAAGAGGTGGCAAGAATACACAGAAGAACTGTACAAAAAAGATCTTCATGACCCAGATAATCATGATGGTATGATCACTCACCTAGAGCCAGACATCCTGGACTGTGAAGTCAAATGGGCCTTAGGAAGCATCACTATGAACAAAGCTAGTGGAGGTGATGGAATTCCAGTTGAGCTATTTCAAATCCTGAAAGATAATCCTGTGAATCCTTTGGCCACCCAATGCAAAAAGCTGACTCATTTGAAAAGACCCTGATGCTGGGAGGGATTGAGGGCAGGAGAAGAGGACGACAGAGGATGAGATGGTTGGATGGTATCACCAACTCGATGGACATGGGTTTAGGTCAACTCTGGGAGTTGGTGATGGACAGGGTGGCCTGGCATGCTGTGGTTCATGGGGTGCAAAGAGTCGGACACGACTGAGCGACTGAACTGAACTGATCAAGGACACATTATATAGCACAGGGAACTCTGCTCAATGTTACTTGTCAGCCTAGATTGGAGGGATTTTGGGAGAGAATGGATACAAATATATGAGGGGCTGAGTCCCTTTGCTATCTACCTGAGACTACCACATACATTAACTTCCTAATTTGTGCTCTTATACAACTCAACTCCTGCCTTGTGGATTACATGTATGTCTCTTTGTAAGACATGCACCATGAAAACAAAGACCAGCTCTCTGTTTTGGTAGCTTTAATCCATAGCACTGTGCCTCCATTACAAAAAACAAAAAGTTTAAATAAAATAAAGTGAAATCAACAATAAACCTTCTCCACCAGAATGCTAAAAATATGCATAGTGATTTTCACTATTTCAACCAAGTAAAAGTAAAAGTATTTTATTTATATATGGTGGGCAAGATGAGAATACACTATATATATATTCTCACTCTGAATATGTATTTCAAAAATCTTTGGGTGTCCATATTACTGGTATAATATAAGTAAGAAGTATTGTTCTATAGAATTTTGTAGGGACTGAAAAAGAATGAGATGAGTTTACACAGAGAGATAAAGTGCTAAAAGGAACAGCAGGTGAAATGGGAGATATGTTTGAACACTAGTGCTTCCATGGTATCTCACTTGGTAAAGAATCTGTCTGCAGTCTGGGAGACCCGAGTTAGATCCCTGGGTTGGGAAGATCCCCTGGAGAATGGCATGGCAACAAACTCCAGAATTCTTGCCTGGAGAATCCCCATAGAAAGAACAGCCTAGCAGGCTACAGTGCATGGGGTAACAAAGATATGACTGAGCCACTAAGCACAACACAGTGTACTTCAACAGTCAGCATGGCAGTGGCAGAGAATGGATGGAAATTGTAGGCAGATATGCTGATCAACTGCTCTCCTTTAGGATAGATAAGCAACAATCCTGGATCTTTTGCAGATACTTATGTTGTGCTCCTCAACTCAGGCAAAATAAAATTATACATCCTGAAGCTTCAGTTCAGTTCAGTCACCCAGTCGTGTCTAACTCTTTGCGACCCCATGGACTGCAGCACGCCAGGACCCCCTGTCCATCACCAAATCCCAGAGTTTACTCAAACACATGTCCATTGAGTTGGTGATGCTATCCAACATTCTCATCCTCTGCCGGTACCTTCTCCTTTTGCCTTCAATCTTTCCCAGCATCAGTGTCTTTTCCAGTGAGTCAGTTCCTCACATAAGGTGGCAAAGTATTGTAGGTTCAGCTTCAACATCAGTCCTTCCAATAAATATTCAGGACTGATTTCCTTTAGGATGGATTCGTTGGATCTCCTTGCAGTCCAAGGGACTCTCAAGAGTCTTCTCCAATACCACAGTTCAAAAACATCAATTCTTTGGCGCTCAGCTTTCTTTATAGTCCAACTCTAGCATCCATACATTTCTACCAGAAAAACCATAGCCTTGACGAGACAAACCTTTGTTGGCACAGTAATGCCTCTTCTTTTCAATAAACTGTCAAGGTTGGCCATAGATAGTCTTCCAAAGAGCAAGCACCTTTTAATTTCATGGCTTCAGTTACCATCTGCAATGATTTTGGAGCCCCCCAAAATAAAGTCTGACACTGTTTCCACTGTTTCCCCATCTATTTGCCACGAAGTGATGGGACCAGATGCCATGATCTTAGTTTTCTGAATGTTGAGCTTTATGTCAAATTTTCCACTCTTTTTTCTTTCACTTTCAGCAAGAGGCTCTTTAGTTCTTCTTCACTTTCTGCCATAAGGGTGGTGTCATCTGCATGTTTGAAGTGATTGATATTTCTTCTGGCAATCTTGATTCCAGCTTGGGCTTCATCCAGCCCAGCATTTCTCATGATGTACTCTTCAAAAAAGTTAAATAAACAAGGTGACAATATACAGCCTTGACATACTCCTTTTCCTATTGGAAAAGGTTCCTATTTGGAACCAGGCTGTTGTTTCATGTCCAGTTCTAAGTGTTGCTTCCTGAACTGCATACAGATTTCTCAGGAGGCAGGTCAGGTGGTCTGGTATTCCCATCTCTTGAAGAATTTTCCACAGCTTGTTGTGATCCACATAGTCAAAGGCTTTGCCATAGTATGTAAAGCAAAAGTAGATGTTTTTCTGGAACTCTCTTACTTTTTTGATGATCCAGTGTTTGTTGGCAATTTGATCTCTGGTTCCTCTGCCTTTTCTAAAACCAGCTTGAACATCTATAAGTTCACAATTCACAATTTTGTTGAAGCCTGGCTTGGAGAATTTTGAGCATTACTTTACTGGTGTGTGAAATGAGTGCAATTGTGTGATAGTTTGAACATTCTTTAGCACTTCCTTTCTTTGGGATTGGAATGAAAACACCTTTTCCAGTCCTGTGGCCACTGCTGAGTTTTCCAAATTTGCTGGCATTTTGAATGCAACACTTTCACAGCATAATCTTTTAGGATTTGAAATATCTCAACTGGAATTCCATCACCTCCACTAGCTTTGTTCATAGTGATGCTTCCTAAGGCCTACTTGACTTCACATTCCAGGATGTCTGGCTCTAGGTGAGTGATCACACCATCGTGGTTTTCTGGGTCATGAAGATCTTTTTTGCGTAGTTCTACTATTTATTCTTGCCACCTATTCTTAATATTTTCTGCTTCTGTTAAGTCCATACCATTTCTGTCCTTTGTTGAGTCCATCTTTGCCTGAAATGTTCCCTTGGTAGCTCTAACTTTCTTGAAGAGATCTGTAGTCTTTCCCACTCTATTGTTTTCCTCTATTTCTTTGCATTGATCACTGAGGAAGGCTTTCTTATCTCTCCTTGCTATTCTTTGGAACTCTGTATTCAAATGAGTATATCTTTCCTTTTCTCCCCTGCTTTTTGCTTCTTTTCTAGTCACAGCTATTTGTAAGGCCTCCTCATACAGCAATTTTGCTCTTTTGTATTTCTTTTCCTTCGGGATGTTTTTCATCCCTGTCCCCTGTACAATGTCACAAACTTCCATCCATAGTTCATCAGGCAGTCTATCAGATCTAGTCCCTTAAATCTATTTCCCACATCCACTGTATAATTGTAAGGAATTTGACTTAGGTCATACCTGAATGGTCTAGTGGTTTTCCCTACTTTCTTCAGTTTAAGTCTGATTTTGGCAATAAGGTTTTTGTAATCCAAGCCACAGTCAACTCCTGGTCTTGTTTTTGCTGACTGTATAGACCATCTCCATCTTTGGCTGCAAAGAATATACTGAATCTGATTTTGGTACTGACCATCTGTTGATGTCCATGTGTGGAGTCTTCTCTTACATTGTTGGAAATGGGCATTTGCTATGACCAGTGCATTCTCTTTGCAAAACTCTATTAGCCTTTGCCCTGCTTCATTCTGTACTCCAAGGCCAAATTTGCCTGTTACTCCAGGTGTTTCTTGACTTCCTACTTTTGCATTCCAGTCCCCTATAATGAAAAGAACATTTTTGGGGGAGTGTTAGCTCTAGAAGGTCTTGTAGGTCTTCAAAGAATAGTTCAACTTCAGCTTCTTCAGCATTATTCATCCTAGAGCTCAAGTCACTTAACCTAGATGGTATCTTTAGTAAGTTGAATGTGTTAAGGTATTTTAGAACAATTATCAACTGTAATTTTTTTTTTCTGTTATACATTCACAACAATGACTGTATGACAAAGCCACCAAGCAACTAAATCCTACCCTTTCATGAGCCTTCAAGAACACCCTCAGTAAACATTTTAAGTGGACTCGTTAATTTATACTATTGTAGAACTCAACTCCTGCCTTGTGAATTATATGCCTGTCTCTTTGTAAGACATGCTTCATGAAGAGACCAGTTCTGTTTCTACAACTTTAATCCATGGCCCTGTGCCTACACTCAGCATGTTCTCTGTACCTGCTTAATCAGGGACTGTTTGGTTAAATGACAGAGTGAATGATGGATTAAATAGTTTAAGTAAGAGAGATTTTACTTTTCATCATGATCTAACAAGGAGAGAAGGAAGACCCATGTCCTCTGCTGTGGTATGAAGAGAATCATTAAGCTACAGGTGCCCCTGCTTTGTTTATTCAAGTAGCAGCTTCTCCATTCCTTCAGCAGGTAATGCCAGATACTCCATCACTGACAGCCCCAGGGAAGCCCACTTAAGGGGTAACTGCCACTTTAGAGGGGTCTCATTCATAGAAAGAGCAGGCTACCCAGTCTATTTTCTATATATTTATCATACAATTTCTGAACATAAACCAGTACATATAAAAAAAAAAATTGCATTGAATTGTATTGTCCTCTCTGCCACAGCCAGGGTTGTTGGGTAGTATAGATGCACATTAGAGAGTTACAGGAGTTTGTTTGAAAATAGAAAAAAAGAGAGATGCAAGGTAATGTAAGTAAAATCATAAAATGAATTTTATGTATCATTAATTCTGATAACTGATTTTATTGCTTTGGAAAATTATTATGGCAGTCTGCTACAAAATATGTAACCTAATTTAAATTTCAGAACACAGTTTTTGGCAAATCACTAGAAGCAATATTTTTAATCAATGAAGTGGATCTAATTTGGATTTCAGATGCACAGAGAGTGAAGTTTCCTAAGGTAAGCACTTTGTATTTCACAGCTGTGTTTTAAATGTTGTTTCAAGGAGCAAAATTAAATAATGGCTTTTAATTTATATACAGAAAACCCACAAAAGATCAAAGTCTAAATTATTTCCTTGTTGCAGATTTTAATTGATATTTTATACAGTCATTGCAGTTCCCAGAAATATTTTATGACCACTGCGCCCAATAGTTTTGCCAAGAACCAGATGATGTTTAGGGGTTCTGTTAGAAAACCCAGTAAATATTGCTTTAGGAATTAGGATATTTAAATTGCGATCACTTGGCTCAAACCAACAACCTAAGTTTACAAGTTATTGATTCTCAAAAGTTTAAAGCAGGAAAGACAGGACCACATTGTTTCCTAAAGTTTAATTTTTTCCAGTCAGTTCATACTTTTTTGATGGCATCACCTTTTTCAAAAGGTTTGGCTACACCAAATATCAATGCTACAAATGTAGGTCTCATACAGTGGAAAAATAAAATTTTTGCTTTCCTATTTGCTCAACTACTAAGTGTTGCTACATGTGATAAAGGCAATGTTCATATCAGTTGGTTGACTACCCACTGTGAGATGCAGGCAGCATTCACAAAATCCTGGCTTTGTTTTATTATTCCTAGAGCAATCACCCATGATACTAGCATATAAAGCTATCCACTGTGTTTAACCTAAAACCTAGATGAGGTCAGTGGCTGTCAGCATGGAATGAGAGCTAGTAGTGTATAAACTGGCCCTTCCTTTGGACATCTTTGAGGAAGGCAAACATCTTTTCAAAAATGATGCCTGTATGATGATGGCAGGAAGAGTTAATTAACTCTGCTTCTTGATGGAAGATCACAGCCTTTAAAATCATTGGGCCAAATTTTGTTTTTACTTATGTATCTATTACTCCTGATGAAGTCAAGATGTACATAAATGAAAGCAGAAGGTGGCCCAACTCATTCTAGATACCAGCATGTTTTAGCTTAGTCTTAAAATGGCTTTATATTTTGAATGAAAAAGACATGTCCAGAATACCAATTTTTAGGACCTGTGATTTACAACCTGTTTTTCTATTAACATAACATTCTTTACTGTCTGAACCACCAGGAGCCTCCTGGTAAAGAATTTGCCTGTAATGTAGGAAACACGGGTTTGATCCCTGGGTCTGGAAGATCCCCTGGAGAAGGGAATGACAACCGACTCCAGTATTCTTGCCTGAAAAACTTCATGAACAAGAGGAACCTGACAGATTATGGTCCATGGGTCACAAAGAGTTGAACAAGACTGAGTAATTATCACTTTCACCTTCTTTATGGGCTTCCCTGGTGGCTCACTGGTAAAGAATCTACCTGCCATTGCAGGACATGTGGGTTCAATCTCCGGGTCAGCAAGACCCTCCTGGAAGAGGAAATAGCATCCTACTTCAGTATTCTTGTCTAGGAAATCCCATGGACAGAGGAGCCAGGCGGGCTATAGTCCACAGGGTTGCAGAGTAGACCACTTAGTAACTGAACAGGAACCTTTCTTTAGGATGTACAGAAATAGGTGAGAAGACTTAGCTCCCCTCAAGTGACTTTAACATGATTTGGTGCAAAAAGTACGGTATTTTCAAAATGATGTCAGGAACCAATTTGCTAGGTAGTCCTCAGACAAAGAGCAGGTCACCTGAGTATCCTGGGGAAGTTATCCCCTGAGGAAATGAAATGTCTGATCCTCTGAGCTGACTGAACACACTCTGATAACTGAATTGAAGAACTTTTGAATAGAACACAAGAGCTTCATTTTTCACAATACAAGTTCAAAATGTTCAATCTTTGTCGTGTAGAGCAATTCCAGGAAATTCAGTATGCCATCATCAAAGGGGAAGTAAGATAATCAGGAAATCATAAGAGACTATTGATGATTTAATCTTTTCAATAACAGACCACATTATGAAAGGCACAAGTTTCATGCAATAGCAGCAGCTAGAGAGGATGATACTCTGATAAATACCCTATAATTAGGTGATATTATTTGAAAAATCATAATATCCTCAAACTATCAGAGGACATAGAAGAAATGCATTTGAGTTTCTTCAGAAGGTGGTGAAACAATATGGTTCATACCATATGGTTCATCCTTTTTTTTAAGATAGTGGATCAAAATACATAGAATAATTCCACAATAATATATGAATACTGTATATACTTATATGCATTAAAGGAAAATAACCAGAAGGAAATAGAGCAAAATACTGAATGTTTGTCATAGGAAAATTAAGATTCTCTTCATTATTCCTATGTTTTTTATCCATTATAATAAAATGAAATTCTTAAATATTAGAATGGAATATAATTAAAGAATTGTATTTTAAATATTTGTGCAGTGAAACTATAGTACATGTAGGCATCTAATTTATAGGTTAAAGAATACCTTAAATGTAACAAAGTGAAATTTGTTGTCATTTAATCAGGAAGATCATTTTTATACATGAGTGCACTTAAATGGAACATTCAGATCATTTCAGTATGTGCTTACCATTTGCCAGTCCTATCCTGGATAATCGGAGAAGGCAATGGCACCCCACTCCAATACTCTTGCCTGAAAAATCCCATGGACGGAGGAGTCTGGTAGGCTCCTCCATGGGGTCACTGAGGGTCGAACACGACTTCACTTTCACTTTCACTTTTCACTTTCATGCATTGGAGAAGGAAATGGCAACCCACTCCAGTGTTCTTGCCTGGAGAATCTCAGGGACCGGGGAGCCTGCTGGGCTGCCGTCTATGGGGTCACACAGAGTCGGACACGACTGAAGTGACTCAGCATCCTCGATAATAGGATACCCAGAGTTTTTTGAACTCTATTAATAATTCACAAATTATGTTAAAATAAAGCATGTTATTTAACCTTTACAACTCTGTAAACTTTTCAGTTCAGTTGCCCAGTTGTGTCCAGCTCCTTATGACCCCATGGACTGCAGCACGCCAGGCTTCCCTGTCCATCACCTACTCCTGGAGCTTGTTCAAACTCATGTCCATCGAGTCCGTGGTGCCATCCAACCATCTCATCCTTTGTCATCCCCTTCTCCTCTCACCTTCAGTCTTTCCCAACATCAGGATCTTTTCCAGTGAGTCAGTTCTTCCCATTAGGTGGCCAAAGTATTGGAGTTTCAGCTTCAACATCAGTCCTTCCAATGAATATTCGGGACTGATTTCGTTTAGGATGTATTGGATGGATATCCTTGCAGTCCAAGGGACTCTCAAGAGTCTTCTCCAACACCACACTTCAAAAGCATCAATTCTTTGGCACTCAGATTTCTCTATTGTCCAACTCTCACATTCATATGTGACTACTGGAAAAACCATAGCTTTGACTAGACGGACCTTTGTAGGCAAAGTAACATCTCTGCTTTTTAATATGCTGTCTAGGTTGGTCAAAGCTTTTCTTCCAAGCAGCAAGTGTCTTTTAACTTCATGGCTGCAGTCACCATCTGCAGGACTCTGGAACCCCCCAAAATAAACTTTTATTTTCAACAAATGTGCAACTGAAAAAACAAAGGATTCAGTCACACAGTTATAAAGAGGGAGAGGCAGAAATTAAAACCACAGTTTCCCCTGCCATGCTTAATTTTCTTTCTACTTTAAAATTGCTTCCCAATAATTGAAATAAAAGATTCAGTCTTTTTGATTCACTATAGCCTAAATGTATTATAGAAAATATTGAGATAAAGTGACAGCAATGACCAGAGACAAATTGATTCCAAAAAATGAGTATGCTCCCTGCACTATATGAAGGTACCAGAGAAGGTGGAAAATGTTAACAGAACAGCACATGGCACATTTTATAGGCACAGAAAGACTAGTGCGAATGATGTAAAGGGAAGGAGAGACAAAGAGGAGTGAGATGTACTTAGAGAAACAGGCAGAAGCCCTCATCAGACGAAGACAATGTCAAGAACTTTAGTCTTCATCACACAAGACTATAAGTATCAATATGTTCAAGACTAGATTAAGTATAAGATTCTAATTTAAAAACATGGCTATACTATGGAAAATTGTAAGAAATATGTCAGAGAGGAAAGGAAATGATTAGATTAGGAGCTTTTATAGTATACAAACTATATATAATGGTGCTGAATATGTGACTTATGATGGTCGTGATTATGCCTTAATTAAACCAGGGAGGGACAGCCTCTGAGTAATCACAGGATGATTAGCATACCCGTCCATTTATTAGCCGACCAAAATGTCCACACAAGTCACTTAGGAAGAAACCCATTGGTCTCTATTATACAATTATCCTCAAAGCTGGGCCATATTAGTTAATGACTATCCACTATCACTGACAGACTTCCCCTGGTGGCTCAGACTGTAAAGTGTCTGCCTACAATGCGGGAGACCCAGGTTCAACCCCTGGGATGAGAAGATCTCCTGGAGAAGGGAATGGCAACCCACTCCAGTATTTTTGACACCCCCCCACCAAAAAAAAAAAAAAAAAAGCAGCTCTATGAATACCTAAAAGACCTTTTAGAACTAAAACCCCCCAAAAATGTCCTTTTCATTATAGGGGACTGGAATGCAAAAGTAGGAAGTCAAGAAACACCTGGGGTAACAGGCAAATTTGGCCTTGGAATACGGAATGAAGTAGATCAGATCAGATCAGATCAGTCGCTCAGTCATGTCCGACTCTTTGCGACCCCATGAATCGCAGCACTCCAGGCCTCCCCGTCCATCACCAACTCCCGGAGTTCACTGAGACTCACGTCCATCAAGTCAGGAATGAAGCAGGGCAAAGGCTAATAGAGTTTTATCAAGAGAACGCACTGGTCATAGCAAACACCATCTTCCAACAACACAAGAGAAGACTCTACACATGGACATCACCAGGTAGTCAACACCGTAATCAGATGGATTATATTCTTTGCAGCCAAAGAGGGAGAAGCTCTATACAGTCAGCAAAAACAAGACCAGGAGCTGACTGTGGCTCAGATCAGGAACTCCTTATTGTCAAATTCAGATTTAAATTGAAAAAAGTAGGGAAAACCACTAGACCATTCAGGTATGACCTAAATCAAATCCCTTATGATTATACAGTGGAAGTGAGAAATAGATTTAAGAGACTAGTTCTGATAGATAGAGTGCCTGATGAACTATGGATAGAGATTTGTGACATTGTACAGGAGACAGGGATCAATATAATCCCCATGGAAAAGAAATGCAAAAAACAAAATGGCTGTCTGGGGAGGCCTTACAAATAGCTGTGAAAAGAAGGGAAGCAAAAGCAAAGGAGGAAAGGAAAGATATAAGCATCTGAATGCAGAGTTTCAAAGAATAGGAAGGAGAGATAAGAAAGCCTTCCTCAGTGATCAATGCAAAGAAATAAAGGAAAACAACAGAATGGGAAAGACAAAAGATCTCTTCAAGAAAATTAGAGATACCAAGGGAACAATTCATGCAAAGATGGGCTCTATAAAGGACAGAAATGGTATGGCCCTAACAGAAGCAGAAGATATTAAGAAGAGGTGGCAAGAATACACAGAAGAACTGTACAAAAAAGATCTTCATGACCCAGATAATCACGATGGTGTGATCACTGACCTAGAGCCAGCCATCCTGGAATTTGAAGTCAAGTAGCTAGTGGAGGTGATGGAATACCAGTTGAGCTATTTCAAATCCTGAAAGATGATGTTGTGAAAGTGCTGCACTCAATATGCCAGGAAATTTGGAAAACTCAGTAGTGGCCACAGGACTGGAAAAGGTCAGTTTTCATTCCAATCCCAAAGAAACGCAATACCAAAGAATGCTCAAACTACTGCACAATTGCACTCATCTCACATGCTAGTAAAGTAAAGCTCAAAATTCTCTGAGCCAGGCTTCAGCTGTACATGAATTGTGAACTGCCAGATGTTCAAGCTGGTTTTAGAAAAGGCAGAGGAACAAGAGATCAAATTGCCAACATCTGCTGGATCATCGAAAAAGCAAGAGTGTTCCAGAAAACTATCTATTTCTGCTTTATTGACTATGCCAAAGCCTTTGACCTTGTGGATCACAATAAACTGTGGGAAATTTTGAAAGAGATTGGAATACCAGATCACCTGACCTGCCTCTGAGAAACCTATATGCAGGTCAGGAAGCAACAGTTAGAACTGGACATGGAACAACAGACTGGTTCCAAATAGGAAAAGAAGTATGTCAAGGCTGTATATTGTCACCCTGCACATTTAACTTAGATGTAGAATACATCATGAGAAATGCTGGGCTGGAAGTAGCACAAGCTGGAATCAAGATCCCTGGGAGAAATATCAATAACCTCAGATATGCAGATGACACCACCCTTATGGCAGAAAGTGAAGAGGAACTAAAAAGCCTCTTGATGAAAGTGAAAGAGGAGAGTGAAAAAGTTGGCTGAAAGCTCAGCATTCAGAAAATGAAGATTATGGAATCTGGTCCCATCACTTCATGGGAAATAGGTGGGGAAACAGTGGAAACAGTGTTAGACTTTATTTTTCTGGGCTCCAAAATCACTGGAGATGGTTATTGCAGCCATGAAATTAAAAGATGCTTACTCCTTGGAAGGAAAGTTATGACCCATCTAGATAGAGAGACACTGATGTATAGAACAGTCTTATGGACTCTGCTGGAGAGGGAGAGGGTGGGAAGATTTGGGAGAATGCCATTGAAATATGTATAATATCATGTATGAAACGAGTTGCCAGACCAGGTTCGATGCACGATACTGGATGCTTGGGGCTAGTGCACTGGGATGACCCAGAGGGATGGTATGGGGAGGGAGGAAGGAGGAGGGTTCAGGATGGGGAACATATGTATACCTGTGGTGGATTCATTTTGATATTTGGCAAAACTAATACAATTTTGTAAAGTTTAAAAATAAAATAAAATTTAAAATAAAATGAATTAAAAAAAAAAAGCAGAGACATTATGGATGTGAGAGTTAGAATGTGAAGAAAGCTGAATGCGGAAGAATTAATTCTTTTGAACTGTGGTGTTGTAGAAGAAGACTCTTGTGAGTCCCTTGGACTTCAAGGAGATCCAACTGGTCCATTCTAAAGGAGATTAGTCCTGGTGTTCATTGGAAGGACTGATGCTAAAACTGAAACTCCAATACTTTGGCCACCTTATGTGAAGAGTTGACTCTTTGGAAAAGACTCTGATGCTGGGAGGGGTTGGGGGCAGGAGGAGAATGGGACAACAGAGGATGAGATGGTTGGATGGCAGCACTGACTCGATGGACATGAGTTTGAGTGAATGCAGGGAGTTGGTGATGGACAGGGAGGCCTGGCGTGCTGTGATTCATGGGGTTGCAGAGTCGGACATGACTGAGCAACTGAACTGAACTGAACGGATCCACTATCACTATCAATTATAAAGCAAAATAAATATGATCCATTAACTCCAGAAATTTATATTTATTTTAATGGAAATATGTATTTTTACTATAGCATATGTGATATTTCTAAGAAAAAATGTGTGTTCATATTAATTTCTGTTTTATTCATTTAAATAAGTATCACTAAAAACTATTTGATATTTGACCTTAATTACATATGTACCCATTTGCTGATTGAATCATTTTGCTATAGGACCTATGTGATTTTTTACTCAACAGTAGGATATTTATAAAACTAAATGTTTTCTTACTATTTTGTGTATAGTCAAGAATAGGTTCTTGATCAAAATATTTGAAACAATTGAACTGATTAAACATATGTCAAAAGCCGAACTCCACTTTACCATTGAAGCTTACTTAAATTACTATATAGCCATGACTCAATAGGCTAATCTTGCTTTCTAAGGACCTGCTAAATTGCTGTACCTGAGAATGCTTAAGAGCTTATTATCAACTATGCATTGAAAGCCTCTGGGGAGACTTGAAAATGCCCCACTTTGCTGAGGAATCCATCTGTTGTCCCTCTAGATTTACACCACACCCACTGCCAGGCAATGCCTGTAGTGCACTCCTTGCAGCCAATGCATGAGCACTCCGAGGGTGCAAATGAAGACCAACGCTTTGAGGATTCCCCTAGTAGTCCAGTGTTTCAGAATCTCCTCCCAAGGCAGAGAACATGACCCCTGGTCCAGGAAGATTCCACCTGCCTTGGCACAACTAAGTTAGCACAGCCTAGCTAAGCCAGCACACCACATGCCACAACTACTGAATCCATGTGCTCTAGAGCCCATGCTCTGCAACAAGAGAAGCCACTGCAAAGAGAAGCCCACACACTGCAACTAGAGAGTAGATGTCGTTCACAGCAACTAGAGGAAGCCAATGAACAGCCATGAAGATCCAGTGAAACCAATTAAAAAAAAAAAAATGGGTTTGCATTGCAGGACTTATCTGATGAGTGACTTTGGCTCTAGGACTCCTAGCTGATCTTGACAAACTTTCTTGAATGTGCTCTGGAAAGTCTGAGACTATTTATCTTCAAACATCCTACTTTTCCCTGTTATTTTTCAACATCTTTATAGTTATGGGCTCTCTGCACTTTCTTAATTTCTCTCCTTTTTTATTTTTAACCTGCATTCCCTGTAATCATTCACTCATATGTCTAATTCTGTCTTTGCATATGTTTCTCAGAGGAACCCTACAAAGGGCATTGCCAATAGCCATCTGAGAAAACAGGCAGGATAACAAAAAGCTGGCAAGACCCCAACTGGTGATGTTTTAATTACTAAAGAGTTCACTGCTGGCGACCTGCAAAGATATTCCAGGAATATCCAAGAATACCCAAGGGGAATTGCCTCCTAGGTACAATGATGTCAGATTTTAAAAATACATGGGTAAATGGGTTCTGACCCCAGTTTCCAATGTGTGTGGATGTGGGGGAGGGGTTACCCCACACCACAAAACAATTCTCTGCCACCAACTGGCTGTCTCACAATTCCACTCAATTCTGACACTGCTGCTGCTGCTGCTGCTGCTAAGTTGCTTCAGTCATGTCCGACCCTGTGCGACCCTATAGATGGCAGCCCACCAGGCTCCCCTGTCCCTGGGATTCTCAAGGCAAGAACAATGGAGTAGATTGTCATTTCCTTCTCCAATGCATGAAAGTGAAAAGTGAAAGTGAAGTCTCTTAGTCGTGTCTGACTCCTAGCGACCCCATGGACTGCCGCCAACCAGGCTCCTCCATCCATGGGATTTTCCAGGCAAGAGTACTGGAGTGGGGTGCCATCGCCTTCTCCAATTCTGACACTATCTACCTAGAAATAGTATCAGATTCTGCAGACTTACCTGGTGGCTCAGTGGTGAAGAATCCCCTGGCAATGCAGGAGACACGAGTTTGTTTTTGTGTCAGAAGCTCACCTGGAGAAAGAAATGGCAACCCACTCCAGTATTCTTGTTAGAAAAATCCCATAGAAGAGGGACCTGGTGGACTACAGTCTATAGGATCATAAAGAGTCGAACATATGACTGAATGACTGAACACACACCACAGGTCAAGGGCTCAGCACCACAATACCTCCAGCATACCAATGGCAAATGCAAGCTTATTTTTCTGGCCAATCAGCTATAAACTGGGATTCCCACTCTCTCGTTGGCTTGATTAAATTGCTAGAGCAGAGCGGCTCACAGAACACAGAGAAATATTTCACTTGCTTAGATAACAGCCAGATGAAAGAGATGCAAAAGGCAGGGGATAGGAAAAGGCCTCAAAGCTTCCATGCCCTCTCTCTCCAAGAGCATGACTCTCCCCAAGTTTCCACATGTTCACCAACTCAGAAGTTCTACAAACCCCAGCCTTTTGGGTTTTTATGAAGGCTTAATTATATAGGCATGGTTGATTAAAAAATTGGCCACAGGTGCTCAAACTCAATCGCCAGCCCTTCTCTCCTCTTTGGAAGTCAAGGGGTTAAGACTGAAGGTTCCAACCTTCTAATCACAGGGTTGCCTCCTTTGGCAAACAGTCTGCATCCTTAGGTGGGGTTCAAAGGTCACCTCATAACATAACAAAAGACACCTACAAGGCTTTCAGCACTTAGGGAATTCCAGAGGTTTTAGGAACTCAGCCAAGAACTGGGATGAAGACCAAATGTATATTTCTTATTATTGATCACAATATCACAAGAGGGGGGACAATGTCTATAACGATAGTAGTTATCTCAGGGTTAGAGCTGAGTTGTGATAACACATTGTGGAGAAATAATGAGAAACTGAGGGTTGTTACCAAACAGGTAAAAGCTACATATGAAAGTCATGGGGGATCTTTTATTCACTTACAAAGAGGCAATTTTCTCCTAGAATGATTAGACACAGTTGAGCAGCAGACTGAGGTCCAGATAGAATAACAGAGCTCGTGTGACAATTTCCAGCTCAAGTAGCTCATTATGCTAAAGTCAGACCCTTATTGTTAAAACCTGCACCCTAGTAATATGGGGATGAGATTTTATAGGAGACAGAAATCTTTAACCCTCAGGCTCACAGACTTGCTTAACCCACTTCTTCCAGCATCACCCTCATGCTGGAAGATGCAAGGGAAGACTGTCTCCAAGAGTCAATAAGTATTCAGCTCAGTTGTCTCCATCTCCTCTCTTGGTTTCCAAGTGAGGAGAGTGCTAAGGTGCTCTAAGTGCTTAGGTTAGAGTCCCTAAGTGCTAAGGTTAAATTGAAGGAAAAGTCAGCTATGGACTTTCAGTGCCTGTTAAGCAAAGGAAGAAACTGTATTCCAATAGAGCTGCCAGGGACTAAATATTGAGTCAAGAGTATCTCTGTGACCAGTTTAGAATATACTTGATTACTTGGACCAGAATGTAAGACTGGGTCCCTAAGAAGTCATTGATTGGAAAACACTTTTTTTCTTGGGACATCAGACTTCAACAGATAAGATGCTGGAGAAAAGTCACTGCTGGGGTAGCTCTTAAAAGCGAAGAAATAGATGATCAACACTGAATGGAGTATAAGCCCCTGAGTTGTCATGGCAAGTGGTACAGAGAAATAGAGGACTGAAAGTAGTAGAAATAGTGAGATATTAATAGATTATCATGTGAAGCCAGACTCACAGAAAATAATTTTTCACAGGAGATCCCAGAAGACAATCTGTTCATCAGCACTACAATAATCCATTTATTAATGGAGTACTGTCAACATTAAGAAGGTCAACAGTGACTATGTAAGCTAATCCTGAGGTTATGAGAGTAGCCAGAGAACAATGATTATACGGATGGAGATGAATATAGCTGTAAAGTAAAAGAAACCAGGTAACAAAATTCAGAGCTGTAAGTTGTCAAAAGCCAAAATTCTGTGTTAGCTTAAATATCAGCTTTGTAGAAGGATATTCAAGGAAGATTGACACATGGTAAGTCTTGAAACAGGAAAATAGAGCATGATGTCAGTGGGGAAAAAATAGATAGGCAGTCAACAACTGTGATCCTTAATATCTATAACCAGAAAAAAAGTAAGAACAGAATATCAGGAGGATGAAGGCAGTTCTGTCAATGAAAAGACATGATCTGTTGTTCAGTACCTAGACCAGACCCAATTTTTATGTCAAAATCTCTGATTGAAGAAGTATCTGGGTCCTTAGAAGAAAAGTCCCTGCAACACAACTGCAAGAATCCCTCTGTGTCCCGCAAAGGGACCTATGGTCATTTAACCAGGTGACTTTACAGTGAGAAAATGAGAATAGTCAGACACTAAGGGACAAAGAGTATAATACCTGAAGACCCACACATCAAATTATCTTCCTGTTGAAATGGCATATTAGATAAATTTCTGCTCAAAGAGGAAAAAAGCCAATAGGTTTTGAGAGCCTATAATTTGTTACCTGCTAAGTCACTTCAGTTGTGTCCAACTCTGTGACCCCATGGACCATAGCCCACCAGGTTCCTCTGTTCATGGGATTTTCCAGGCAAGAGTAACAGAGTGGGTTGCCATTTCCTCCTCCAGGGGATCTTCCCCAACCAGGAACTAAACACGAATCTTTTACATCTCCTGCATTGGCAGGCAGATTCTTTACCACTAGGGCTACCCATGGTGGCTCAGATGGTAAAGAATCTGCCTGCAATGCAGGAGACCCAGGTTCCATCCCTGGGTTGGGAAGATCTCCTGGAGAATGGAATGGCAATCCATTCAATTTTTGCCTGGGAAATACCATGGACAGAAGACCCTGGCAGGCGACAGGCCATGGGGTCGCAAAGAGTAGGATAAAACTGAGCGACTTAGATACACACAACTCATTTAATAAAATTTCTTAATTTTTAAATTTACATTACTGTATTATTAGATGCATGATTGGTAGGCACCTTGGCATGTCATACAAAGCATGGTGTTTAGGCAGGCACCTTGGCATGACATACAAAGCATGGTGTTTAGGCCCAATGCATCCAGGGACCCATATAATGGATATTCTTCCAGTCTTTAGTGAATAATTGGAATTGATACACTTGGCAAGGTAGTAACCTAAACATTTTGTTCTTGACCTATGTGGTAAAAGCTATCATAGCATGAAAGTCCACAGAGAAATCTCTGAACCTGTACTCTGTCACACATTGACTGAGGTAGCAAATCCAAAACCATGAAGTGTTCTGGAAGGAGAAAGAGATATGATGGAGCTTAATGTCATGATTCAAGATGTCAATGACACATAGTTACTAATACATATCATACCTACATATATTTTGCGCTTTAGTCTCTGTAGAAGTGGAAGGATCTGAAGAGTAAGTATAGACTAGTGTAATAAGTAGTACCCCACTATAAACAGCCAAAGGAGAGGGGAATGAACAAAGTTGATCTACAGATAGTTTAGCTTGCTATATGAATGTAAAAAAAAAAAAAAAAGTAACCTTGAAAGATAATGGAGAATGTCAACTTTCCCAATAGGTGGAGCTGTAAGCATTGCATTGTTCATATACTTTATGTAGAACAGGAAGTACTCCAATATGGGGACATGATAGATATACAGATGTTATGAAAGTGAAAAGTGAAAAGTGAAAGTCACTCAGTTGTGTCTGACTCTCTGCGACCCCATGAACTATATATGGTTCATGGAATTCTCCCTGCCAGAATACTGGAGTGGGTAGCCATTCCATTCTCCAGGGGATTTTCCCAACCCAGGGACCAAATCCAGGTTTCCAGCACTGCAGGTGGATTCTTTACCAGCTGAGCCACCAGGGAAGCCCACAGATGATATAGATATAGATGAAGATATAGATATATATTCTTGGGTAATGGTCAATGGCATGGTCATCAGAGCAGGGCCTGAAGGTAAAAAGCATGTAATATTGACAACAAAGATATTTGGAACTGAAGTATATGGATGGACATTAGGAATGGGCACAAAGAGTAAGCATTTTACCATACATTGATGGCTACCAAGAATCACTCAGAAAACAAGAGGCATTTTGTTAAGTCAGCAAACGACTTGACCAATAAATAGTAGTGAGCCATCACCCTTTTTTGGTCTGGACTGGCGCAATGAGCACATGGGAAAAGTGGTCATGGTGGCATAAAATAAAGCTATTATAGCATACATTCTATACCTGAAGGGCCAACAGTTCATATACAGAGGATGGACAACTATTTCATATATTGAATGCCTTTCTCTTTCTTGCCTACAGATCCTTAACCAGCAGCACTATTTGAGGTATTATGAGATGTCTGATCCACAGGAATGTAATACACAGAACATAGCATCTGGTCAGATAATGCTTCATCTTGAGAAAGGTGAGTGCATCCATAAACATAGGGTCCTGGGGTCTACCAATAGAATAAAGTATTGTACCATCCAGAAAAGGTTGACTTTTTAGAAAACTGGACTTGTACAGCTAAAGTGCCAACTCAGAGTCAACTTTCTGAAAGAATGGGATGATATTTTTCAATATGCAGTGTTATGTATAAACTCAAGGACCATCCTATGGTGATAATCACAAGACAAATTGTGGGTCCACAAACCAATGAGTGGAACCAGAGGTGACTCCATTTACCATCACTCAAAATGACCTACGGAAAAGTGTGTACTTCTTGCACTCACAATTTACAGGGTTGAAAGTCCTGGTCCCCAGAAGAATGTACTCTTGCCAGGGGACACATCAAGTGCTCCAGTGGACTACTCTCTATGGCTATAGCCTAAGAACTTTAGAGTACGCGTGTTCAGGGACCAGCAAGTAAGAAAAGTTAATCATCACAACAAAAGTAATGGACCCTGATCACAATGAGAAAGTGTGAATGATTTTACACAGTGGAAACAAGAAAAAATTAATATGCAATCCATATAATTCCCATGGGTGCCTCCTCATATTCCCTTACCCCACTGGAAATGTGAAAGGACATGTTCAGAAATACTGGCTTGAAAAATACATTTTTGAGAAGATAATTTTGAGGTATTTCCCATTAGGTCTTCTTCATTTTGTTTTCGGGAATCAAACTCTTTTTGTTGTTGTTGTTGTTATTGTTGTTTGTTTGTTTGTTTTAGATACATCCCACTGCTTGTGGGGTCTTAGTTCTCTGACCCCTCAGGGACCAGACTTAGGCCCTTGGCAGTGAGAGTGCGTAGAGTTCTAATCCCTGGATTGCCAAGGAATTCCAAAAAAAAGGCATTTCCAATAGCTCAGACACTTCAGTAATGAGTTACAGTACCATGTAAGCCACCAAGATCTGCAAAGGAGATAGCTGAGGTTTTTTTTTTTTTTTTTGCATTCACTTTGAAGCCTTGCAGCCAACTTTAGCAGAGGGGAGTATTTTGTACTACAGATCTTGTTCAAGGCTTCTCCTTCAAAAAGAGAAACTCATGGGAATCATATAGAAGCAATTGCCTAAACTTGTGGAGTATATATAATCTACATGATTCAAGGAGTGAGTAGTGGCAGCCATGAAAAATATGTAAATCAGACCTCTTGTCGGTAGCATGCTTGACTGATGTCCAAGCACCCGCCTCTCTGGATTCACCATCATGTTTTTGCTAAGACCACAGCTCTCATAGTCTTCTCCCACATACTGACTGAGTACTGTGGAGATGCAAATACAAGTCTATTCCTGCAAGTTATGGGCTCTTTATGGGAAAACTTTGACTCCAGGACCACCATCAACCTGGCTGAATGTTTCCTAGAAATGCACTGTAGTCTCGAGATTCTTTCTACTCAATTCCTTTTTTTTTTTTTTTTTCCCTCTCTCCTGCATATGTGTTAGACATTATCACAGTTTGCAGGCTCTTTCTATTATCTCACTCCTCTTTATCTTTCACCAATGTTTCCCTCCATACATTTCTTGTAAGTCATATCCCAGTTTGATGTTTGTATTTTGGAGATCTCAAATTAAAGTAATCTGCAATGAACTGGACACATAAGACATTGTCTGTCATGTTAACAGTAGTCATATAAAGTAAATGTTATCATCACAATCATGTCAATGAGAAAACTGTGGCTCTAGGAGCACATTTGTCTAGAGTAAAAGAGCTGGAAGATTATAGAACAGTCTTTTTGAATCTAAGACCAATTCACTTTCCACTGTACCTAGAAGTGATTCTTGGCTTTTAGCCCTCAGTTAATTATTACCAAGTCCTTTGGAATCCAATCACTATTTCACTGTAGTCATTTTCAGCTGAACTTAAGCTCCATAATCCTTTTTACTCTCTATCTTCCATCCACAATGGCTTTTTCCATTTTTATTAAATGTATAGTCTATCCTTCTAAGTGTCAAAGAAAATCTCCCTGCCACCTTCTTTCTCCAGTTAATTTCTCATGATACACTAGATATCATCAAATATTTCTTCAGGAATATCTCTTCTGGCCTCCATTACACTACATTCAATATTGAATTATTATGTAAATAATCCCAACCTTTCCCTCACTCATGTAGTCCATTGGTGATAATCTCTGACTTCTTCATATCTTTGTTTTATCAACATCATACAATATAGTTACCACAATAGATATTCACTAATCTATTACTGAAAGACTGAATAAAGGACTAAATGAATACCTCATGCTTTTTAACAAGTGGTTTTCAGAACATATGTTGTGTTTGTTTCAAAACCCATTCTAATCAAAAGGGATGATTAGAAATAGCTGACATACACCTTGTGCTTTGATCATCATACTTGCTAATAAATTTCAGTCACCCTGTAGTAACTACTAAAGACCAAGTTGAAAAACTAGGAAATTAGCTAATGAGGTGGCTACAAATGGCAGCACTGTTAAATTTTGTTTACTACTGGAAATGATTTTGACAAGCAGGACATCATCAAGTTCTTCCTTTTTATTGTTTGTTTTTTTTTTTTTTCTTTTAATACTATCACACAAATCCAATTTTAGAAAATAAGAAAGGTAAAATTTGTCAACTTGGATAAATAAAAGTACTGATATTTATTAGTATTCAGTTTCCCTTAATTTCTACGTACAGGAAGGATTGAACTTCCTCAACCTTCCGAATTTGGATGTGGCCACCAAAGTTATGACCATGAAGTGTGACTGGAAGTGAGGATGTTTCCAGTTCTCACTTGAAGTTCTATGGGCACCTAAAGCAGAAATCAATATGACAGAACATTTTTTCCAGGATCCATGAGTGCCTAGAGCTGAATTCTAAGCCATCGAGAAAGAGCAGGAAGAAACATTTGCTATTTTAAGCCACTGATATTTGGAGATTATTCTTCCACACATTAAAACATATTCAATCCAGACTCTTACACTATGTTCACATGTATTCCTAGATAAGTGTAGAAGTTGTGGATAGGAGGGAATATCTACATAAAGACATTTTTTTAAATTCTTAGCTAAGTGCTTAGTTGTTCAGTCATGTCTGACTCTGTGTGATCCCATGGCTGTAGCCATCCAGGCTCCTCTGTCCATGGAGTTTCTCCAGGCAAAAATACTAGAGTGGGTTGCCATGCCCTCTTCTAGGGTATCTTCCTGCATTGCAGGAGGGTTCTTTACTGGCTGAGCCACCAGGGAAGCCCAGCTAGGTAAAATGGAGGGCACACAACTGCATGCATGCATGCTAAGCCTCTTCAGTCATGTTTGAGTCTGTAGCCCTCCAGGTTTCTCTGCCCATGGAATTCTCCAGGCAAGAATACTGGAGTGGATTGCCATGCCCTTCTCCAGGAGATCTTCCAGACCCAGGTATGGAACTCATTTCTCTTATGTTTCCTGCATTAGTAGGCAGTTTCTTCAACTCTAACGCTACCTGGGAAGCCCAAACAACCATACAGAGCAGTAAATGAGCACACTATCTTCACAGCTATTGAGGTCTTAGATGCCATGTTTTACAGCTAAAAAAGTGAGTGACATTTAAAGTCATGAAATGTATTTGCAAAGAAAGAGTTCTTAAATGTTTACTATGTAATTGAGTCTTTTTTTTTTTTTTTTTTTTGAGTCCTTTTTAAGAGTGATTATTATGAAAATTGGGCTTCCTTGTAGTTTAGCTGATAAAAAATCCACCTACAATGCGGGAGACCTGGGTTTGATCCCGGTGTTGGGAAGATTCCTTGGAGAAGGGAAAGGCTACCCACTACAGTATTCTGGCCTGGAGAATTCTATGGACTGTGCAGTCCATGGGGATGCAAAGAGTCAGACATGACTGTGCCACTTCACTTTCACTTTCATTATGAAAATTAGCTGGAAAGCAATTAATTTAAAACCTCATAAATGACCAGAACAAATATGACCTCTGAAATTGAAAAAAAAAAGTTATTAATATTTTATGTTTTTTGCAATAGTCCACTGTGATATTTCAGAAGCATGAAGATTGTTTGTGTGTGTTTATTTTTATTCTACAACAACATAAATATGTAATAATATTTTCCAAATGGAAAAAAAAATACTGTGCTCTATATGCTCTTTCATTCACTTAAAGTATACTTTTTTTTTTTTTATTCTTCCAATTTTATTTTATTTTTAAACTTTACATAATTGTATTAGTTTTGCCAAAGTATACTTTTAATGTTGATGCTTTCCACATAAAAGACTAAAGGTTATAAGAAAAATGGAATAACATTTTAAGCTATAACTGAAATACATATTTTCACATATATAGTTTTCCATAACAAATGTATCCATATAATTAAAAATCTCAGCATCTTAATTTATCCCCTCAACTTCCCTTTTGCTCAAAGAGCAGAAGTAAGAAAATGTATTTCTCTATTTCTCTTCTATCTTCCACACCTTGTTTTGATGGATCAGGTAACATAGAGAGTACTGCCTTCCTGGTGTTGATAAATGAATACTCTCACAAGGTGAGTGTGGAAAGTTTAAAAAATATTGCTTCTTAAGGTTTGTTTAACTTCTATAAACAACTCCTCAGGAAAAAAAATTTTATTCATTTTCTTGATTCTGAGAAAATAACACATTTTTTACTCACAAAGTTGCATAGCTAATAAAAATGTTTGAGTTAACTTCATAGTCACCAGGATGACATCGAGCCCATTAATAAATAACTGAACAAATCATACCTTATCATATACATTCCTCATTTAAAAAATTGTTTTAGCATTGTAGTCCTAATTTATTTTACCAAAATCTAATTTAAACTTCACCATGTAAAAATTTGTGTAAAAATAATTACAATAATCATAGCATCATTTTCAAGATAGCAAAAAAAAAGAACAACAAAAAAGGAAATAATTCAAATGGTGATTGGATAAACATAATGTCATATTTCTATATAAGGAAATACTATTTGACAATGAAAATAAATGGAATAGTCGTATATACTGCTAATGGACAAAGGACAAACCTCTGAGATATCAGGTCAAAAAAAAAAAAAAAAGAAATCAAACATGAAATAAATACACTGTACAATTAAATGTATGTTAAATGTATGCAAAAGACAAATCTAAAGACATAGATAGTAATTGCCTAGCATGGGGAGGCAAGGCAGGATTAATTATAAACAGCATTTGGGTTAATGGAGTGTTCTAAAACTGAATACTTTGGGAATATTTTGTTTGTGTGTGTGTGTGCAAAATTTACTAAAAAGTGTTGCTAAATTTAGTAAAAATCATCTAATTGCACATTTAAAATGGGCAAATTTTATGGTATATAGTTTTTAAAGTTTATTTTGTAAATGAAGGATAATTGCTTTACAGAATTTTGGTGTTTTCTATCCAAACTCAACATAAATCAGCCATGCTGCTGCTACTGCTGCTAAGTCGCTTCAGTCGGGTCCGACTCTGTGGGACCCCATAGATGGCAGCCCACCAGGCTCCCCCGTCCCTGGGATTCTCCAGGCAAGAGTACCGGAGTGGGGTGCCATTTCCTTCTCCAATGCATGAAAGTGAAAAGTGAAAGTGAAGTCGCTCAGTCGTGTCCGACTCTTAGCAACTCCATGGACCTGCAGCCTACTAGGCTCTTCCATCCATGGGGTTTTCCAGGCAAGAGTACTGGAGTGGGATGCCATAGGTATACATATATCCCCTCCCTTTTGAACCTCCCTCCCATCTCCCTCCCCATCCCACTCCTCTAGGTTGATACAGAGACCCTGTTTGAGTTTCCTGAGCCATACAACAAATTCCTGTTGGCTATCTATTTTACATATGTCAATGCAAGTTTCCATGTTACTCTCTCCATACATCTCACTCTCTCCTCCCCTCTCCCCATGTCCATAATTCTATTCTCTGTGTCTATTTCTCTACTGCTGCCCTGCAAATAAATTCTTCAGTACCATTTTTCTAGATTCTGTATGTATGTGTTAGTATACAGTATTTATCTTTCTCTTTCTGACTTACTTCACTCTGTAAAATAGACTCTAGGTTCATCCATCTCATTAAAATTGATGCAAATGCATTCCTTTTTTATGGCTGAGTAATATCCCACTGTGTATATGTACCACAACTTCTTGATCTATTCATATGTCGATGGACATCTAGGTTGCTTCCATGTTCTAGCTATTGTAAATAGTGTTGCAATGAACAGTGGGATACATGTGTCTTTTTCAACTTTGGTTTCCTCAGGGTATATGCATAGGAATGGGATTGCTGGGTCATATGGTTCTTTTATTCCTAGTTTTTTAAGGAATCTTCATACTGTTTTCCATAGTGACTGTATCAATTTACATTGATTACACTGTTATACCACCAACAGTGCAAGAGCATTCCCTTTTCTCCACACCTCTCCAGCATTTATTGTTTGTAGACTTTTTGATAACAGCCATTCTGACTGGTGTGAAGTGATATCTCATTGTAGTTTTGAATTGCATTTCTCTATTAATGAGCCACGTTGAACATCTTTTCATGTGTGTGTTGGCCATCTGTATGTCTTCTTTGGAGAAATGTCTGTTTAGGTCTTTTTCCCACTTTTTGATAAGGTGGTATATACTTTTTATAGCAATAAAGTTGTTTTTAAAAATAATATTATTGAGGAAACTACATATGAAAGACAGACAAAAACAAAAACTAAAACAATAGAGTCATATATAAAAAATATATATATGGAAAAGTAAAAGATCAATGGTTGGCAGGGGTTAGGGGAAGGGAAGGGAGGCAGGACAATGAATTTTCAGGGAAGTTTTAAAGCTATTGTGTATGATGAGGGTGGATAGCATGTTATGGAAAAACCTGACTGAAACTTTTGGCCAACCTAATACATATATGTATAACTGAATCAGTGTATAGTACAGAAGAAAGAAATACAACATTGCAAATCAACTATACTTCAATAAAATAGATTTAAAAAATAATTGCAATGTTGATCAGTTTTTCATACTAAAATTATAAATTTGAAATATATTAAAAGACAAAAAAAGACACATCAGTTCTGAATAATCTACCTGTCTTTCTTGTAAAATTTCCAGCCTCTAATGGTACATACAATTCAGAGTATGTTTCTTGTTTTCTCAGAATTTATATAGTGATATAGCTATATCTATTCCTGTATGTACACATTCACACACACATATTGCAAAATGAATAAAACTTTTATATATATTTAAAAAAGAGTTTCTGATCAAATATTAAAATTAATAATAAATCAATGATAAACCCAATTCTGCAGTTATATGAAACATACACAGATGTGTTTTTTTGTTTGTTTGTTTTGACACTTGAATGGGTAAAACTCTTCTAAAAAATAGTGTTGCAATATATTTCAGACTTCTTAAAAATGTTCTCATCATTTGACACAATAATTTTATTCTTAGGTAATAATATTAAGAAAAGTTAAAATATAGTATTATTTCAATAATCACATTGTAAATAAAAGCAATAACAAAATAAAATCAATGGTTAACAGTTAATGTGTTTTTTTTTTTTTTTTTTGTCTCTCACAGTATGGTTATCTCATTACATATAAAAATTGAATTTCAAGCTATGATTCACTGATGAAATAATTTGATAGTATTATACTAATGAAATGTTACATCCCTTAAACCTAGGTATGAATATTAGGAGGAAATACAGAAAATGTTTATAATCTAATGATGTTATTTAACAACTAAAAAACTTGCAATCATCATACTATAAAAATTTCCCAAGATATAGTTAAGAACTGGAAAAGCATGAAAAATTAGAAATTTCCAATTTGTTGGGATACTGAAATTGTGGATATTCATGTGTTTTTAAATTTCCTTTATTGATAAAATTTTGTTTGTATATTAAGTAGAATACTTGGTATTATAGTAGAGTATAATAATATAAAATTTCATAATGTATTTACCATTTACCATGGATTTCTAAAATTTAGAAATCTGTTCTTCATATCTACTCACTGTGATTAATCTACTTTTACAGATAAAGAATTGGAAAGAAGAGGCATTTTAAGTAACTTCCTCAAGATCACACAACTAATGGCAGAGCCACTACCAATAACTCGGTCAATACATGTACAATGAACTCATTTTGTGAAATTATCAACTATATCTAGACTTCAAATTATACTACAGTGAGTATCTATAAGTGGAAGGTTTTTTTTAAATAACATATTAAAAAAATTCTGTCAGTACTATTATTAAGAAGTAAGCTTTAAACTATTCTATGGTAACTATTTAATCTTTTATTTGTAGAGATTCTCATAATACAAGCTGATACTGATGGTACATTGTCTGAGATTCATAGAGTAGGAAACATCAATTTTTGATAAATTGAAAAAATAAACAACCCTGAGGCTCAGGAAGGTTAAATATTTTTCATGGTCATATCGCTAGGAAGTAGGGAGGATGAAATCAGAACCTTTCCTATGACAGTCTGCACTCTGGCCACTCTGCTTTACTGAGGTGTCTCCTAGATTTTCCTTTCATTCTGTATTCTCCATTGGGTTTCCTTATCTGAGCAATACCATGTTTAATTTCCCCAGATAATTAAAGTTTCTGAATTCTGTTCTAGGAAGGTTTCAGGTGGGAGAAGAGCAGGAAGTTAAGAGCATAAGGAGCTTACTTTTATTTTTTATCACACCGAACTCCCTGTAATTCAGGAGTAAGAGATGGACAGAATTGTTAGTCTCAAACCCAAGGATGAAATAAAATTTTTCCTTTTTCCTCAGAAATGTAGCTCATTAGAAGAACTTTACTTTTTTCCCCCACAGAAGAGATAAGATTCTTTCCTTCCTAGTCTTCTATTTTCCCATTGGTAACCTCAATCTAGTGTTTGAAAACAGAAAATGGACTCTCATGTTGCCACGCTGCCTAGATGTCTTTGTCAACTCAAGTTCCTTTAAAGGACTTGACATTCTTGAAATCAGTGTCAGTGTCATGACATAACAATTTTAAAACCATATACTCTATGTTAATTCTAATTTAGACGACACATTTGATTACTTTTTAGCTACCCTAGTGGCTCAGACACGAGTCTGCCTGCAATGTGGGAGACTTGGGTTCAGTCTCTGAGTTGGGAAGATCCCCTGGAGAAGGAAATGGTGACCCACTCCCCAGTATGCTTGCCTAGAGAATTCCATGGACAGAGGTGCCTGGTGGGTTATAATCCATGGGATCTCAGAAGCTGGACATGACTGAGCGACTAACACGTTCACATTCACATTCACATTTTTAGCTATACCAAGCTTCTTTAGATTGCTATTATTTTGTAACTAACTGAATAGATGTTTTAGATGTTAGTTTTAAAATATGCAATGTAAAGGAATAATTGCTACTTTTTAGTTTTGAGGCTTATTGAATGTTTGGGGTATACTTTTAAAATAATGCATTTTAACCAAAAATCAGGTATAGAATATTAGAAGGAATCCCAGCAAATAAAGATCCTAAAGCTTAAGTTACATAAACTTCTTGGTAAACCAACCTTTACTGATGTATAGTGAATGCTTTTCCAATAGACTTTATGTAAAATGCTTTTTGTGCATTATTTCATTTTTTTGTTCATAGTGACCATGTGAGGTGCATACTTTTATTAACCACAGTTGACGCATAAAGACACAGAGGCAGAGAAAAATTAATATACTCTTAGCAAATGGTGGTGGAGAAGGAAATGGCAACCCACTCCAGTATTCTTGCCTGAAGAATTCTATGGACAGAGGAGCCTGGTGGGCTGCTGTCCATGGGTTCGCACAGGGTCAGACACGACTGAAGTGACTTAGCCTGCATGCATGCATTGGAGAAGGAAATGGCAACCCACTCCAGTATTCTTGCCTGGAGAATCCCAGGGACGGAAGAGCCTGGTGGGCTGCTGTCTCTGGGGTTGCAGAGAGTTGGACAAGACTGAAACGACTTAGCAGCAGCAGCAGCAGTAAATGGTGGAGCTAGAATGGAACCTAGGAAAAGCATTTCCTAGATTCCTTAAAATATTAATTATTTTGCTGCTGCTAAGTCACTTCAGTCGTGTCCAACTCTGTGCGACCCCATAGACAGCAGCCCACCAGGCTCCACCATCCCTGGGATTCTCCAGGCAAGAACACTGGAGTGGGTTGCCATTTCCTTCTCCAATGCATGAAAGTGAAAAGTGAAAGTGAAGTCGCTCAGTTGTGTCTGACTCTTCTCGACCCCATGGACTGCAGCCAACCAGGCTCCTCCTTCCATGGGATTTTCCAGGCAAGAGTACTGGAGTCGTGTACCATTGCCTTCTCCGTGATTATTCTAAGTGATGATAAATGAAACAGAACAGACTCACCATTTTGCCCAATAGTTTATCAAAGGTTGTGAAAAGGACGCTAAGTTCAGAAAAGTTAAGTGATTTACCCAAGGTTAGATAGCTAAGCTATTTGTCATAAAGTTAAAACTGAAATTTTAAGTGACATGTGCTTTTTATCTCAGTTACTTTTCCTCTCAATATGTCTACCAGGAGCAGATTTTAAAAGACAATGGCAAATCACCAGGACAGTCAGCCATGTTGACTGTTTCATTTTAAAATGATTTGCTCTCCAGCAATTCCAAACTTAGCCATTTTATTTTTCACTCAGCCTTTATATATATCTTTTGATATTTCCAGTCACAGACATCTAGGCCATACAAAGTCATAATGTCAGGTTCCATTTGTTCTTCTGCCCATTTCAATTTTGTTTCTGCAGAGCTTTCAATTCTGCTTATTTTTATCCTAGCTTTGGAGTTGGTTACTTGCTTCACTGTCTGTCTAATTTAGAGACTTTCTCTCTTGTCCCACTGTTAATTCAGTGACATATCATTTGAAATTGATTTGTCAGTCTTACAAATTTTCATTCAACATCATTCACATTTTGCTTATTTTTATAGAGACCCTTATGCTGTCTTTAACAAGAGAATATCTCACTGAGTTGTAGAAATATGTGATGTATATGAACAAGCATATAAACACAATCATTATTTCCATGATTTACTTCAGTCCAGTCTCCCTATCCAAAACAAGTTTTATGTTATCAGGTAAATTGATGAGAGTGAAACATGTAGCTGACTGTATTTATAGTTTATAACTAACTCCTTGAAAAACATTAAAACTACAATATTTATTTTATTGGAAAACAAGAAAGGTATTTCATATATTGTAAAACTTGATCCAATACATTTTCAAATGATCAGAGGGAAAAAATAAGCTATGATATATACTAAAATATAGAAAGCACATAATTAGAAATTTTACTTCACCAATATGATATTGCCTGAAACACAGGAAATATCAACTACATCCCAGGAAACTGGGACTGTTGGTTTAACTGGTTAGGTTTTGTTCCCCTTAAAAAACATGTAGATAAAGAAGTAGCAGAAAGCACTATAATTTTTAAGGAAATATTTAAAATGTGATAATATTGAATGTATTACAGTTTTGTGATATATAAGCTTTGAAAGTTAGATTAGAATGCATGTATTATTGTTGGTTCAGACAGTAAAAATCTGCCTGCAGTGCAGGAGATCTGGATTCAATTCTGGGTTGGGATGATCCCCTAGAGAAGGGAATGACAATCCACTCCAGTATTCCTGAATGGAGAATTCCGTGGACAGAGGTGCCTGGTGGGCTATAGTCCATGGACTCCCAAAGAGTGGGACACGATTGAGCAACAAACACTTCCGCTTTCACCTTTCATCATTGTACAAAGTAAACATTGAAAGTTGGATCAAATCAGTACTTTAAAAATCACACTTTCTTCATACTCAGTGAAGTAAGTCAGAAAGATAAGGAGAAATATTATATGATATCCCTTGTATGTGGAATCTAAAAATAAATGATACAAATGAACTTACAAAACAAAAGAGATTCAAGGACTTAGAAAAAGAACTTATAGTTGCTGTAGGGGAAGGGATAGTAAGGAACTTTGGAAAGGTCATGAACACACTGCTATATTTAAAATGGATAACCAACAGAGATCTACTGTGTAGCACATGAAACTGCCCAATGTTATGTACTAGCTTGATGGGAGGGTGGCTTGGAGGAGAATCAGTTCAGTTCAGTTCAGCTGCTCAGTCGTGTCTGACTCTTTGTGATTCCATGGATGCAGCACACCAGGCTTCCCTGTCCATCACCAACTCCTGGACTTTTCTCAAACTCATGTCCATCGAGTTGGTGATGCCATTCAATCCATCTCATTCTCTTTTGTCTCCTTCTCCTGCCTTCAATCTCTCTCAGCATCAGGGTCTTTACTAATGAGTCAGTTCTTTGCATCAGATGGCCAAAGTGTTGGAGTTTCAGCTTCAGCATAAGACCTTCCAATGAATATTCAGTACTAATTTCCTTTCAGATTGACTGGTTGGATGTCCTTGCTGTCCAAGGGACTCTCAAGATTCTTCTTCAACAGCACAGTTCAAAAGCATCAATTCTTTGGTACTCAGCTTCCTTTATAGCCAACTCTCACATCCATACATGACTACTAGAAAAAGCATAGCTTTGACTAGATGGACCTTTGTCATCAAAATAATGTCTCTGCATTTCAGTATGCTGTCTAGGATGATCATAGCTTTTCTTCCAAGGAGCAAGCGTCTTTTAATTTCATGGCTGCAGTCACCATCTACAGTGATTTTGGAGCCCAAAGAAATAAAGTCTGATACTATTTCCATTGTTTCCCCATCTATTTGTCATGAAGAGATGGGACCAGATGCCATGATATTCATTTTTTGAATGTTGAATTTTAAGCCAGCTTTTTCACTTTCCTCTTTCTCTTTCATCAAGAGGCTTTTTAGTTCTTCTTGGCTTTCTGCCATAAGGGTGGTGTCATCTGTATATCTGAGGTTATTGATATTTCTCCCAGTAATCTTAATTCCAGCTTGTGCTTCATCTAGCCTGGCATTTCACATGATGTACTCTGCATATAAGTTAAAAGAGCAGGGTGACAATATACAGCCTTGATGTACTCCTTTCTCAATTTGGAACCAGTCTATCATTCCATGTCCAGTTCTAGCTGTTGCTTCCTGACCTGCATACAGATTTCTCAGGAGGCAGGTCAGGTGGTCTGGTATTTCCATCTCTTGAAGAATTTTCCATGGTTTGCTGTGATCGACACAGTCAAAGGCTTTGACCTAGTCAATAAAGCAGAAATAGATGTTTTTTCTGGAACTCTCTTGCTTTTTTGATGATGCTATGGATGTTGTCAATTTGATCTCTGGTTCCTTTGCCTTTTCTAAATTCAGCTTGAACATCTGGAACTTCATGGTTCATGTACTGTAGAAGCCTGGCTTGGAGAATTTTCAGCATTACTTTACTAGCGTGTGAGATGAGTGCAACTGTACAAAAAAGATCTTCATGACCCAGATAATCATGATGGTGTGATCACTCATCTAGAGCCAGACATCCTGGAATGTGAAGTCAAGTGGGCCTTAGAAAGCATCACTACAAACAAAACTAGTGGAGGTGATGGAATTCCAGTTGAGCTATTTCAAATCCTGAGAGATGATGCTGTGAAAGTGCTGCACTCAATATGCCAGCAAATTTGGAAAACTCATCAATGGCCACAGGATTGGAAAAGGTCAGTTTCATTGCAATCTCAAAGAAAGGCAATGCCAAAGAATGCTCAAACTACCGCACAATTGCACTCATCTCACATGCTAGTAATGCTCAAAATTATCCAAGCCAGGCTTCAGCAATACGTGAACTGTGAACTTCCAGATGCTCAAGCTGGTTTTAGAAAAGGCAGAGGAACCAGAGATCAAATTGCCAACATCCGCTGGATCACCAAAAAAGCAAGAGACTTCCAGAAAAACATCTATTTCTGCTTTATTGACTATGCCAAAGCCTTTGACTGTGTGGATCACAATAAACTGTGGAAAATTCTGAAAGAGATGGAAATACAAGACCACCTGACCTGCCTCTTGAGAAATCTGTATGCAGGTCAGGAAGCAACAGTTAGAACTGGACATGGAACAACAGACTGGTTCCAAATAGGAAAAAGAGTACGTCAAGGCTGTATATTATCACCCTGCTTATTTAATTTATATGCAGAGTACATCATGAGAAACGCTGGGCTGGAAAAAGCCCAAGCTGGAATCAAGATTTCCAGGAGAAAAATCAATAACCTCAGACATACAGATGACACCACCCTTATGGTAGAAATTGAAGAGGAACTAAAAGCCTCTTGGTAAAAGTGAAAGTGGAGAATGAAAAAGTTGACTTAAAGCTCAACATTCAGAAGACGAAGATCATGGTATCCGGTCCCATCACTTCATGGGAAATAGATGGGGAAACAGTGGAAACAGTGTCAGACTTTATCTTTTTGGGCTCCAAAATCACTGCAGATGGTGACTGCAGCCATGAAATTAAAAGATGCTTACTCCTTGGAAGGAAAGTTATGACCAATCTAGATAGGATATTCAAAAGCAGAGACATTACTTTGCCAACAAAGTTTCGTCTAGTCAAGGCTATGGTTTTCCCAGTGGTCATGTATGGATGTGAGAGTTGGACTGTGAAGAAAGCTGATTGCTGGAGAATTGATGCTTTTGAACTGTGGTATTGAAGAAGACTCTTGAGAGTCCCATGGACTGCAAGGAGATCCAACCAGTCCATTCTGAAGGAGATCAGCCCTGGGATTTCTTTGGCAGGAATGATGCTGAAGCTGAAACTCCAGTACTTTGGCCACCTCATGTGAAGAGTTGACTCATTGGAAAAGACTCTGATGCTGGGAGGGATTGGGGGCAGGAGGAAAAGGGAACGACAGAGGATGAGATGGCTGCATGGCATCACTGACTCGATGGACGTGAGTCTGAGTGAACTCTGGGAGTTGGTGATGGACAGGGAGGCCTGGCGTGCTGCGATTCATGGGGTCGCAAAGAGTCAGACACTACTGAGAGACTCAGCTGAACTGAACTGAACTTGAGCATTCTTTGACATTACCTTTCTTAAGGATTGGAATGAAAACTGACCTTTTCCAGTCCTGTGGCCACTGCTGAGTTTTCCAAATTTGTTGGCATATTGAGTGCAGCACTTTCACAGCATCATCTTTCAGGATTTGAAATAGCTCAACTGGAATTCCATCACCTCCACTAGCTTTGTTCATAGTGATGCTTCCTAAGGCCCACTTGACTTCGCATTCCAGGGTGTCTGGCTCTAGATGAGAGATCACACCATTGTGGTTATCCTGTTTTCAGGAGGAGAATAGATATACGTATATATATGGCTGAGCACCTCAGTCTTCACCTGAAACTACCACAACATTGTTGATCAGCTATACCCCAATATAAAATTAATTTTGTGGTTAAAAATAAAGAAAATAAAAATCACACTTTCTTTTATGTGAAATCTAAGAATATCTGATGTTCATAGCAGATACACTGAACCTGTTCCATTCAAAACATGATTAGACATTTGAGAGCCCTACTTACTCCTGTCACTGGCACTCTCCTCCATGGCCTCAGAGAGGGTGTCTGAGACTCTATAGTTTCTGTGCAGTATAGTAAGAAAATCCTGGCTTTAAATGTGTTTTCAAATTTATAGAATTGTAAAAGTCTTTTGACACATTCTTGCCCTTTCAAGTCCTATCTCCTCCACTTGTGGAAAAAGGTTCTCTGTAAGATGAAGTAAGTCAGTACACACTTTTTAGTGATGGGTCACTAACATTCTGCTATGAATGGGAAAATGTTTTGCACTCGACATCCAGGCAGATTTTTCTGTGAAGCTTGTTTTAACTGTGGATTTTAAAATTCCTGACATGCATGACATCACAGTTATGAAAGTTTTCACCTATATTTACTTGTATTCAAAGGCAAGGGATTGAGAGGGAAAGAGGCTTTTACACTTGCTTGGTGTGGGAGTGGGCAATAATAATGAGAATTTCTCCTTCACAGTAAAATTTAAGTGCTATAGAAACCCTGAAAGCATGCAAGGATTCCCAGCAGTAACACAAATTGTAATATTCATGATGGCAATCAACACAGCAATGCCAATTAATCACAGAAACGTGATTCAGTTTTCTCATCTGGCACATTCAATGAGAAAATAATTGAAAGGAAAGCCAGAGAAATGAATCACAGTGAATAATGTGTAAACATATTCAGATAGTGGCCCCAATTATAGTTATTTTGTTGAATACAGTATTGTTATTAAAACAGATCTATACAAACTTTGGCACTTGGCATAAGACAACTGATACATGGAAAACTTTCTTCTCAATCCTCATTAGTAGAGGTGATTGAAAGCAGTGTGCAGTTATCCAGTGAGGAAAGCAGTATAATAAATGTCTATGTTAACTCTTCTACTATGTGTAATTATATGGTCCTGAACATCTTGTCATCCAGCAGAACATTATGGTGACCCATTATATTAATGAATAATAGCAACTGGACTTGAGCAGAAAGTGGCAAATTCAGTGGACTTCATAGAAAGACACAGGTAGGAGAGGAGGTATAAAAAAAAATTGCAGAAAAAACAGAGAGAAAGGCCTGTAAATTTTTTTGGAATTTATTGGTTTAGAACAGACTACCTTATTCTCTTTAAGGTACAAGATGAGTGCCTGCACCTCATGTTTCCTGTCACTAAGAAAGAGGCACAGCCCTTGGAATTTTATTATACTCTTCTACATCATTTATTGGGCAACTTCAACAGTTGTCCAGTTTCAAGTGAGACTCAATACAAAATAAGTCTTAAGAATGTTCTGGCTGCAGAGAAGCTACTATCTTATTTGGGACTTAAGGATCAGGGCTCCCCTGGTGCCTCAGTGATAAAGAATCCACCTGCCAATGCAAGAGACATGGGTTTGACTCCTTATCTGAGAAGATCCCACATGCTGTGGAGTAACTAAGCCTGGGCACCACAACTCTTGAGTCTGTGCTCTAGAGCCTGAAAGCCACAACTACTGCAGCCCACACCCCCTAGAGTCCATGCTCTGCAACAAGAAAAGCCACCACAATGAGAAGCCTGCACACTAAAGCTAGAGAGTAGCCCCCGCTCACCACAGCTAGAGAGAAGCCTGTGCTGCAATGAAGACCAGCACAGCCAAAAAATATGTAAAAAAAATTATACAAAAAAAAAAATGATTCAGTAGATTCACTCTTGCTAGCTGTATCCATGGTGAATAAAGATGGCCTGTGGAGTTAGGAATGCCACTGAATAGACCCCTGGGGTTATGAAACAAGGTGATATCCTCCTCAGAAGACAGTTCTTTTCTACAAAGAGCTATTGGTATCCATGTAGAGAATAAGCCTTTGATAATAATACACTAATTGACTAGGTGGCCATAGCTAGCCATGAGGAGCTACGTGTCATTCGATTCCCCAATGCATAATGTTAGGGAGTCATAGCAGAAATGTGTTGCATAATGGTAGTAGTTTTCTGCTTATAAGCAGAAACTAGCCTGATCAGGGGCACAAGACACAAAAAAATCAGTTGTCTCATAAACATAAATTGTTCACATTCATAGTTCTCGTATCATGAATGTCTTTTGCAACAATACCACACATACAGCTTCATGGCAAGATCCCAACAATCAACTGATATAAGAAGAAAAGATATGACCCGTTATGAAGAGATTCATGTGAAATGTGGAAGTAAGCTGGGCAAAAATATTTGCTAGCTTCCCTGTCTCTACATGTTCATCATGGACAGGGAGTCTTCAGTTCAGTTCAGTTCATTTCAGCTGCTCAGTCATGTCTGACTCTTTGCGACCCCATGAATCACAGCACACCAGGCCTCCCTGTCCATTACCAATTCCCAGAGTTCACTCAGACTCACGTCCATTGAGTCAGTGATGCCATCCAGACATCTCATCCACTGTCGTTCCCTTCTCCTCCTGCCCCCAATCCCTCCCAGCATCAGAGTCTTTTCCAATGAGTTAACTCTTCACATAAGGTGGCCAAAGTACTGGAGTTTCAGCTTCAGCATCATACCCTCCAAAGAAATCCCAGGGCTGATCTCCTTCAGAATGGACTGGCTGGATCTCCTTGCAGTCCATGGGACTCTCAAGAGTCTTCTTCAATACCACAGTTCAAAAGCATCAATTCTTCGGCGATCAGCTTTCTTCACAGTCCAACTCTCACATCCATACATGACCACAGGAAAAACCATAGCCTTGACTAGATGGACCTTTGTTGGCAAAGTAATGTCTCTGCTTTTTAATATGCTATCGAGGTTTGTCATAACTTTCCTTCCAAGCAGTAAGTGTCTTTTAATTTCATGGCTGCAGTCACCATCTGCAGTGATTTTGGAGCCCAAAAAGATAAAGTCTGACACTGTTTCCATTGTTTTCCATCTATTTCCCATGAAGTGATGGCACCAGATGCCATGATCTTTGTTTTTTGAATGTTGAGCTTTAAGCCAACTTTTTCACTCTCTCGCAGAAGGCAATGGCACCCTACTCCACTACTCTTGCCTGGAAAATCCCATGGAAGGAGGAGCCTGGTAGGCTGCAGTCCATGGGGTCGCTAAGAGTCAGACACGACTGAACGACTTCACTTTCACTTTTTACTTTCATGCATTGGAGAAGGAAATGGCAACCCACTCCAGTATTCTTGCCTGGAGAATCCCAGGGACAGAGGAGCCTAATGGGCTGCTGTCTATGGGGTCGCACAGAGTCGGACACGACTGAAGCGACTTAGCAGCAGCAGCAGTTTCACTCTCCTCTTTCTCTTTTATCAAGAGGCTTTTTAGTTCCTCTTCACTTTCTGCCATAAGGGTGGTGTCATCTGTATATTATTACTTTTACTATTAACCTACTTGCAGAATTTGTACTCCCCATCTCTGCAAAAGTATACTCTGTTAGATAATGAAGTCCATGTTACAAAGAGTTCAACACTTCTATCAGAGTATACTATAATGCTTTGACTGAACTGGTGGCTGACTGTATTTGCCACCTGCCCATTTTGTACTCCTCGTGCTAACAGGCCAGGTGGCAGAAAAGTAACTTCTCTATTGGCTGCTCTAATCAACCCTCATAACTATGAAACGATATGGTTGTGAACACGTAATGGAGACAAGGAAGTATGCTTGCAACATATTATCACATAGAATGCCTCTGCCCAGTGATAACTGCGAATGGACAACTGCAGCAACATGCACAAGGCAAACAAGTGTCTATGTATCTCATGATGAAGGTCTGGGTCACCCTCATAAAATCTAGAATGGATGTTGCAGGTGTTTGATGATGAACGTTAAGTATTATCCTAGCACCAACTGCAGAAGCAGTGATTGTAATGTGTTTGGTAAACCTCTCTAAGTTTTTAAAGCAATTACAACTGATCATATCTTGACGGTTTAGACTGCCTCAGAGGTGCCAAAGCTTAGGACAGAATTGCATTACACCTATTATAGCAGGAGCCACACTAACTTCAACACTCAGGTCAGATACCATGAGAAAACAAAGATTGTGGCTTTCCCACATGTAAGCCAGATCTTGATTGTGTGGTTGAGTAAATGCTCTGTTGGGTGATCCATGATCATTGAAAGGGAAAATCAAGAAGTTAAATTGTAAATTGGTTACTTTTTCTTCCCCACATAGACTTTTCTGAGAAAATTTATTTACTTTATCTGAAGATATCCAGCAGGACTGAGTGACCAACTGTTTTTCTGTGACCATAAAGTCAGTTTGATAAGACACCAATTTATATTTTCTTTCTCCCTTCTCTTTCTCATGTTCCTTCTTTTCTGTTCAGGATCTGTAGAGATGGCCATCAAAAAAGCAAGAGAGTTCCAGAAAAACATCTATTTCTGCTTTATTGACTATGCCAAAGCCTTTGACTATGTGGATCACAATAAACTGTGGAAAATTCTGAAAGAGGTAGAAATTCCAGACCACCTGACCTACCTCTTGAAAAATCTATATGCAGGTCAGGAAGCAACAGTTAGAATTGGACATGGAACAACAGACTGGTTCCAAATAAGAAAAGGAGTACGTCAAGGCTGTATATTGCCACCTGCTTATTTAACTTATACACAGAGTACATCATGGGAAATGCTGGGTTGGATGTAGCACAAGCTGAATTCAAGATTGCCAGAAGAAATATCAATAACCTCAGATATGCAGATGACACCACCCTTATGGCAGAAAGTGAAGAAGAACTGAAGAGCCTCTTGATGAAAGTGAAAGAGGAGAGTGAAAAAGTTGGTTTAAAGCTCAACATTCAGAAAACTAAGATCATGGCATTCAGTTTCATCACTTCATGGCAAATAGATGGGGAAACAGTAGAAACAGTGGCAGACTTTATTTGGGGGGGCTCCAAAATCACTGCAGATGAAATTAAAAGATGCTTACTCCTGGGAAGGAAAGTTATAACCAACCTGGACAGCATATTAAAAAGCAGAGACATTGTCAAAAAAGGTCCATTTAGTAAAGGCTATGGTTTTTCCAGTGGTCATGTATGGATGTGAGAGTTGGACTGTAAATAAAACTGAGCACTGAAGAATTGATGCTTTTGAACTGTGGTGTTAGAAAAGACTCTTGAGAGTCCCTTGGACTGCAAGGAGATCCAACCAGTCCATCCTAAAGGAGATCAGTCCTGGGTGTTCATTGGAAGGACTGATGTTGAAGTTGAAACTCTGATACTTTGGCCACCTGATGCAAAGAGCTGACTCATTTTAAGAGACCCTGAGGCTGGGAAAAATTGAAGGCAGGAGGAGAAGGGGACGACAGAGGATGAGATGGTTGGATGGCATCATTGACTCAATGGACGTGAGTTTAGGTAGACTCCAGGTGTTGATGATGGACAGGGAAGCCTACAGTGCTACGGTTCATGGGGTTGCAAAGAGTCGGACACGACTGTGCTGAACTGAACTGAACCTTAATTAGGGCTTCCCTTTTATAGTTCAATTGGTAAAGAATACACCTGCAATGCAGGAGACCCCAGTTTGATTCCTGGATTGGGAAGATCTGCTGGAGAAGGTATAGGCTATCCACTCCAGTGTTCTTGGTCTTCCCTGGTGGCTCAGCTGGTAAAGAAATCACCTGCAATGTGGAAGAGCTGGGTTCAATCCCTGAGTTGGGATGATCCCCTGGAGAAGGCAAAGGTTATCCACTTCATTATTCTGGCCTGGAGAATTCCATGGACTGTATAGTCCATTGGGTCTCAAAGTGTTGGACACAATTCAATGACTTACACCTTCACTTTCAACCTTAACTAAATGTAACATGTCAGCTTAGTCTTAGCATCTGTTTTCTAAGAACCTCAGGTTAAATGTGAGCCACAGTTAAAGAAAAAGAGTCCTCTTTTGACACAGTGTTTTACTTCCCAAGGTGGATGGCTGCTACAAAACTGTGTTTCTTCATCCCAACACTCAGTACCTAATTTTGAATATCTTGCACAGAAAATTATCCTTCTCCTAAGTTGATTTTCTCTCAAAAATTCCTCTTTAATGTCTTACTATAGTATGTTCTCTAACAAGCTACCCTATCTGTTATCAATACATTTACAGATCTCAAGTAAAGTTGTTGACCTGAACCAGTTCTTCCCAATTTTGTATCCAGGTCCAAATATATGAGACCTTTTTTTTATGATGTAGAACATAACTGTTAAGGAAACACTTGCATTTTTGCATGAAAAAATTTTTTGTTTAATATCTTGATGGTGTGTTGATGATGTGCATATACTCAGCTATGTCTAACTCTTGCAACCCCATGGACTGTAGCCCACCAAGCTCCTCTGTCCATGGGATTTTCCAGGAAAGAATACTGGAGTAGAATGCCATTTCCTACTCCAGGGGATCTTCCCCACCCAAGCATCAAACCCTCATCTCCTGTATTGGCAGGAGCCAAATATCTTGATACTTGATACTTGTTTCAAAAGTTTAGCAAACACAGTCATGGACTAAACTAAGTGGTTTCCTTGAAAAAGGTATGCACTTAAACCTTAATAATTTAATCACAGTTAACTACTTAATCCTTGGTTCTTCTGAAAATATTAATAAAAATTTTCATCTCCAATTTGTAGTTTCATATTTATCATTCTAAAATTCACTTAAAGTCCTCTAAGAATAATGTGAAAATAAGTAAAGGAAAATGACAAGACATTTGGAGATTCTCTGCCACTGCTGAATCCGTGACAGTGACATTCTTGTTTTTTCAGATCAGGTCACTATGGTAACCAACTGAAAAGGATTATATCACTGCCAGACTGCCTCGTTCTCTCTAAAAAGGTGGCACGTGTTTTTATTTCTTTTTAAAACATTCTTTAACATTTAGATGAGATGAATACCTGGAGCCTTCTCTAACTCAATCCTGTCTATTTGTAATCAAAATTTAATTAGCCTTGTTCTAGGGCTCCAATATTCTGGGACATAAGACATGAATGTTCTTTCAAATAGAAGTACATATTTGTAAAAGTAATGAGCTCAATAAGTTTTCTAGCCAATAAAATTTATACTTTTGAAAATATACATACATGTGTGTGAATAATACATGTAACTAAGTATAAATATATATGCTTATTACATATTTAAATATACAAATCAATGTATACATAAACTAGTGTGTGTGCTAGTATATGTGAGTGCACGTATATGTAAGGAATAAGGGAGTAAATGTCAACACAGAGAATGTTAACATTCTAACAAATTACAGAGATTTTCTCATAGTATCCAATAATGTACCCTATGCATACCATACATAGACATAGACATACACAGGTTTTGACTGGTTGTATCTGTGTATGAGATTATCTGGTTGACATTGATCAGTTAAAAATTCCTAGGATTGGACATCATCCTTTTATTGGTAATCTGAATAATGGGAACTAACTCCTGGAGCAAAGAAATACGAGAAAGTGGCATAACAGATATTGTATAATATAGACCCACTTCTATTTTTGCTGACTTCCTCATTTTATTTTTATATGTCTATATTAACTTGTGAACCAAGCTATCAATAGTTACGAGATGTCTGTAAAATAGTAGTCATTCAATATAAAATATTGAAATTGATTTTCTATACAAATAAAAATCTTATATTTTGTTTAATGTCTAATATAGTTTATAGCTAACTTCACTGTTGTCTCTGCTTCCTATAGCAAGTGCTTAAAAGATTGTACTGTCTTCTAGGAAGACCACAAATATATGTAACCAGTATCTTTTTAAATGTCAGTTTTTCATTTTTTAAAAAATGTTAAATCTGCTCCAAATAAAGACACAGCAGCTACTATATTTAGAAACTGTAGGTTTGGATATGAACTTAGTGTAAGTATTGAACCCTGGAGACTAGACACAAGGCATTAGAGAACTCAGCAGAAAAGGAGTTTAAAATGTTTGAATAAAACAAGTATGGCTCTAAGTCATATTTTCTACCTACTTCCTAAGTGACTAATGTATATTTCACTGCACTACCTCCACCCATATGACTGTGGATTTTATGAGTATATACATCTAGTGATTTAACTGATTCTGATAAAACTAGTTAGCACTACTGTCCTTCAGTTCAGCTCAGTTAAGTCACTCAGTTGTCTCCGACTCTGTGACCCCATAAACTGTAGCATGACAGGCTTCCCTGTCTATCACCAACTCCAGGATCTTACTCAAACTCATGTCCATCGATTGAGTGATGCCATCCAACCATCTCATCCTCTGTTGTCCCCTTCTCCTGCCTTCAATCTTTCCCAGAAACAGGGTCTTTTCCAGTGAGTCAGTTCTTTGCATCAGGTGGCCAAAGTATTGGAGCTTCAGCTTCAGCATTAGTCCTTCCAATGAATATTCAGAACTGATGTCCTTTTTGATTGACTGGTTGGATCTCCTTGCAGTCGAGGGACTCAGGAGTCTTCTCCAACCCCATAGTTCAAAATCATCAATTTTTCGGTGCTCAGCTTTCTTTATACTCCAACTCTCATGTATATACATGACTATTGGAAAAATCATAGCTTTAACTAAACAGATCTTTGTCAGCAAAATAAAGCCTCTGCTTTTTAATATGCTGTCTAGGTTGGTCATAGCTATTCTTCCAAGGAGTGAGTATCTTTCAATTTCATGGCTGCAGTCTCTCTGTCTAGCAGATCTAATCCCTTGAATCTACTTGTCACTTTGACTGTATAATTGTAAGGGGTTTGATTTAGGTCATACCTGCATGTTCTAGTGGTTTTCTCCACTTTCTTCAATTTCAGTGTGAATTTTGCAATAAGGAGTTCATGATCTAAGCCACAGTCAGCTCCTGGTCTTATTTTTGCTGATTGTATAGCGCTTCTCCATCTTTGGCTGGATAGAATATAATCAATCTGAGTTCAGTATAGACCATTTGGTGATGTCCATGTGTAGAATCTTCTCTTGTGGTGTTGGAATAGGGTGTTTGCTATGACCAGTGCATTCTCTTGGCAAAACTCTGTTAGCTGTTTGACCTGTCTGTACTCCAAGGCCAAATTTGCCCATTACTTCAGGTATCTTTTGACTTCTTACTTTTGCATTTCAGTCCCCTATAATGAAAAGGACTTTTTTTTTTTTTGTTATACTATTACAAAATTATTTCATTATTCTGTATCTTCTGTCCTTAGATACAAAATAAAAGGAAGGGAAAAAATACATTTCTAGTACTTATTTATCTTAAAACTGAAAGTTTGTACCGTTTGGCACTTTTATCCTATTCCTCTGGTAAACATAAGTCTGGTATCATTTTCTGTGAGTTTGATTTTTGTTTGTTTGTTCTCTGAAATAGAACTGACACACAGGACTATATACAACACTACATTGATTCCTGGTACACATAGTGTTAGTGATCTTACTATGCATAGCGATCTTACTATACATAGTGATCTTACTATACAATACAAAATGATTATGTCACATTATGAAAATTTAAAATAATAAAATAACTATCATTTATTGATGATTTACTATGTACCCACATTGACTTCTATGTGTTGCCTCTAATTCTTTATGGGGTAGATATTACTATTTAAATTTTATAAAAGAGGATACAGGGGCACATAAAATATCAAATCTTTTACATATACTCACTTAGCTAGTGAGTAGTAAAGTCAAGATCTAAAACTATAGGTTTTTAACTCCAAATGTCACATCTGCTATAATTCCATTTTAACCTAGCTGTTGCTACAAGACTTTTCTTTGCTCATAAAGAATCTTTTAGCTGTGTGTACAAGATTTCTTAATGTTTGGTTACCATCATTCTGCTTCTAGAAGAAAAGGAAGGATAGCAATTGTGAGCTCAATTGCTCACGTGAGATGTGGGAAGATAATCAGACTTTTAAAAATGATTACTTAATACTAAAGAAATAAAACTATTCATCATTAAACATTATTTGCCTGGAAACATATTGCCTTAAGTAAATATATCAAAGATAAAATTGTAAGACACTAGATCATAGGTATATTTTAGATTCTAGGTGAGCTAGAACAGCTGAGACAGTAATAGTCACCACTTTCCTTGAATGGGTAATCCATGCCAATGGACCAATGAAGAGCAAGCTGCTCTGTTCACATTGGGGAGAAATGAGTGCAGTAGAGTCTCTGCTTTTGTAGATGGTGGAGGAAAGAGAATGCTATCAAAGGACTGAGATATATCATGGCACATCCTTTCCCTGATACCCTATTTTTTATCTGCACACATCTTGACAAAACCATGGGCATGATCCAAAATTCTTATATTTCAAGGGGAATCACTAATACACAGAGAGCTGTGAACCACTTTTACATGCACAGGTAATATCCAAGGACTTTTAAACAGGCTGGGAGACGTGAACAATAGTTGGTAAACATTTTTGTTTGTTTGTTTTTGGTCTAACACATACAATTAACTTCCTTGATAGCTCAGTTGGTAAGGAATCCACCTGCAATGCAGGAAACCCTGGTTGATTTCTGGCCTGGGAAGATTTTCTGGAGAAGGGATTGGCTACCCACTCCAATAATCTTGGGATTCCCTTGTGGCTCAGCTAGTAAAGAAACCATGTGCAATGCAGGAGACCTAGGTTCCATCTCGGGGTTGGGAATATCCCCTGGGGAAGGGAAAAGTTACCCACTCCAGTATTCTTGCCTGGATAATTCCATGAATAGAGGAGCCTGGCAGGCTACAGTCCAAGGGGTGTAGTCCATATACATAGTCCATATATAGTCCATATATATAGTCCAAGGAGTCACAAAGAGTCGGACATGACTAAGCAACTTTCACTTTCACTTTTCACATACAATTAACAAATCTGTCTTCTTTATGGAAAGGGGTTGGCTTGATTGTTCTATTTGCAGATTGTTCTATTTGTCTTAAACTCAGAAATCCAACATTTAATTACTTAAATTAGAAGTTTTCCCTGGTGGCTGAGATGGTAAAGAATCTGCCTGCAATGCAGGAGACCAGGGTTCAATTCCTGGGTCAGGAAGATGCCCTGGAGAAGGAAATGACAACCCATTCCAGTATTCTTGCCTGAATAATTCCATGGATAGAGGAGCCTGGCAGGCTACAGTCAAAGGGGTCTCAAAGAGTTAGACATGACTGAGGGATTAACACTATAATACGTAGGATATTTTTCATGTGGTGGTCTTGCTACTTTTATATTTTCTGTGTTGCTACTGTGTTCACAATCATAATTTTAATGGCTTCACACAATCAAAATTATATTTATATAATTACCTTAATGAAAAATATTTAACAGCTGCTGTTGTCTCCCTTTCTTAGACAATGCTAAATATTCATTATATGGAAATCAGACAGGACATTCATCCTTTTCCTTGTGTCATTTAATATCCTCAGAGAGATTCAGAGAAGAAAGAATGTTGGCTGTGTGCTTACCATTTAAAGTGTTCAAAAGGTAGTGTGCCACAAAGCAAGAGGCATTTTGTCCCCTTGATGGTCACTTTTCTACATATAATTTTAGAAATATGTACCCTATTATATCATACTTTTCTTGAGCTTGACATGAAGGAGAGTACAACACTTTTTTTTTTTCTGAAAAATTACAGTTAAAAATAAATTTTTTGCCTTGATTTAGAAAGCTACAAAAAAGTTCATTAGGACTGTCAACACAAATTTTTGCATGAATTCTTTTTGCTTAGCTTTATATTGTCATATTTTTAAAGCTATGTCTTCAGTATTAAAACTATAGAAATTTCACAGATAGTAATATTCAGATAGGAAACTGCAAATCCTATTTTTCAGGTGTTTCTGACAAAACTATTTTTGATGCAATTCATGTGACTTTTAATTGTTGCCTATGGAAATGTGTGCCTGGATCATAATTGAACTTATAGTCATTCAGGGCTTTATTTATTTTGTTGGTTGTATATGAAGCAGTATTTCAAATGATGTTTGATTCCAAATATTAGTGCCTAGTATCAATATCCACATAGAATATAAATGGCTGATTTCATATATTTTTATATTTGCAATTTCCTAATCCAGATTATTTTGAATCCAGTAAGAAGCTCAATTAGCAATTTTTATACCACAAAGCAATTTTGTATAATTAAATATTAACAGGCATGTAAAACCATTTGATATTTGTTTCTTCAAAAATATATTTCAATGTTAAGCTCAACATTCAGAAAACTAAGATCATGGCATCTGGTCCCATCACTTCATGGGAAATAGATGGGGAAACAGGGGAAACAGTGTCAGACTTTATTTTTGGGGGGCTCCAGAATCACTGCAGATGGTGACAGCAGCCATGAAATTAAAAGACGCTTACTCCTTGGAAGGAAAGTTATGACCAACCTAGATAGCATATTCAAAAGCAGAGACATTACTTTGCCAACAAAGGTCCATCTAGTCAAGGCTATGGTTTTTCCTGTGGTCATGTATGGATGTGAGAGTTGGACTGTGAAGAAAGCTGAGTGCCAAAGAATTGATGCTTTTGAACTGTGGTGTTGGAGAAGACTCTTGAGAGTCCCTTGGACTGCAAGGAGATCCAACCAATCCATTCTAAAGGAGATCAGTCCTGGGTGTTCATTGGAAGGACTGATGCTAAAGCTGAAACTCTAATACTTTGGCCCCCTCATGCGAAGAGTTGACTCATTGGAAAAGACTCTGATTCTGGGAGGGACTGAGGGCAAGAGGAGAAGGGGACGACAGAGGATGAGATGGCTGGATGGCATCACCGACTCAATGGACATGAGTTTGAGTGAACTCCAGGATTTGGTGATGGACATGGAGGCCTGGCGTGCTGCGATTCATGGGGTTGCAAAGAGTCGAACACAACTGAGCGACTGAACTGAACTGAACTGAAGCTATTTATGTACTATGTTTTCTAGCTTTCACTGAGTTAGACAAGGCTGTGGTCCTAGTGTGATTAGATTGACTAGTTTTCTGTGAGTATGGTTTCAGTGTGTTTGCCCTCTGATGCCCTCTTGCAACACCTACCATCTTACTTGGGTTTCTCTTACCTTGGACATGGGGTATCTCTTCACGGCCCTTCCAGGAAAGCTCAGCCATTGCTCCTTACCTTAGACGAGGGGTATCTCTTCACTGCCACCCTTCCTGACCTTCAACATGGGATAGCTCCTCTAGGCCCTCCTGCACCCATGCAGCCACAAACGCTGGACTGGAAGAAACACAAGCTGGAATCAAGATTGCCGGGAGAAATATCAATCACCTCAGATATGCAGATGACACCACCCTTATGGCAGAAAGTGAAGAGGAACTCAAAAGCCTCTTGATGAAAGTGAAAGTGGAGAGTGAAAAAGTTGGCTTAAAGCTCAACATTCAGAAAACGAAGATCATGGCATCCGGTCCCATCACTTCATGGGAAATAGATGGGTAAACAGTGGAAACAGTGTCAGACTTTATTTTTATGGGCTCCAAAATCACTGCAGATGGTGACTGCAGCCATGAAATTAAAAGATGCTTACTTCTTGGAAGGAAAGTTATGACCAACCTAGATAGCATATTCAAAAGCAGAGACATTACTTTGCCAACACAGGTTTGTCCAGTCAAGGCTATGGTTTTTCCTGTGGTCATGTACGGATGTGAGAGTTGGACTGTGAAGAAGGCTGAGCGCCGAAGAATTGATGCTTGTTAACTGTGGTGTTGAAGAAGACTCTTGAGAGTCCCTTGGACTGCAAGGAGATCCAACCAGTCCATTCTGAAGGAGATCAGCCCTGGGATTTCTTTGGCAGGAATGATGCTGAAGCTGAAACTCCAGTACTTTGGCCACCTCATGCGAAGTATTGACTCACTGGAAACGACTCTGATGCTGGGAGGGTTTGGGGGCAGGAGGAGAAGGGGATGACAGAGGATGCGATGGCTGGATGGCATCACTGACTCGCTGGACGTGAGTCTGAGTGAACTCCGAGAGTTGGTGATGGACAGGGAGGCCTGGCGTGCTGTGATTCATGGGGTCGCAAAGAAATATGTCGCAATGAGTTGGATACAACTGAGAGACTGATCTGATCTGATCTTTTTAGCTTTATTGGTATATAATTGACTCTCTTAGCAATTGACATATAATATTGTATCATTTTAAGGTATATAGCATGATAATTTAATAGATGTATACATTGAAAAATGACTGTAACAATAAGGTTAGTTAATGTATTCCTTACTGCATGTAATTATTTTTTTATGGTGAGCATATTTAAAGTTTACCTTTACAAATTTTGGAGTATATAAAACAGTGTTGTTAACCTATAGTCACTACTGAAAATCAGATGTCTAAAACCTTTTTATTTTATAACTGAAAGTTTGTCACTTTTGACTAACATCTGTCCATTTTCTCTATCCTCCAGCCCCTGATAACCACCATTCTACCTTATTTCTATGAGTTTGGCTTTTTTACACATTCCACATACAAGTGAGATCATGCAGTATTTGTCTTTCTCTGTCTGACTTATTTCACTTAACCTAATTGTTTGGCTATGTTTATTTACATAATATTTTGTATTACATAAAAAAAATCAATGTAGTAGCAACTAAAATTAATCAATTTTATATGAGAACTTTTCCTTGGTCAGAAGCAAGAGCAAGTTAAGTTACCAAAGTAGTACAGGACATTTTACCTATTATTTTGCCTGTAAAATTAGTTAAGTATCATCTAAATAATATTTGTAAAATTAATAAGTTGATTAAATAACAGAATCACTCACAAAATGTTGACTGATAACAAGAATCAGCATGTATTTTTGTTTTTACTTTCCAATTCAATATTAGAGACCTATGTGATATATAACACCAATTATGGTATCATATATCTATAATAGAATCAATACACAGATATGTTTTATATTTATGAAAGTTTCCTGAATTATATTACTGAGACTATATTACTATATATAAAAAAGATTACAGCTTGCAGGTTTCTGCAACCCTTGTTTCTATGTGCAGTTGCATACCGGGGATGATACTAGACAGGATATGCTAGAGGATGATGTTGGCCAGGACACCATGCTTGCAGTGCTTGGTGACATCTTCCACAAATCAAGATTTGGAGATTACATGTCACTCTTGATACACTGAGACCTTATGGCAGTCAAAGTTCCATGAAATTTAAAAGAAGTCATCCATGTAATGACACTATCCTGGTGTTATTAATATTAGACATTTTAGGATGAAATTTTCCACTCAAGCATTTTGAACTAGAATCCACCTGATGCCACTGTGACCTCTATCAGACATATCTGATGCAAAGTTAGGTATATGTTTCTAAGATTGTTCACTTGTTTATCTTTCACTCAGGACAGGATAAGTCGGTGAATCATGCTTACACTTGCCAGGAAGCCTTCGTCCATCACAATTTTTCTAAGAGGTAGAGGATTTCAGATGGATGATATTAGTAAAGTGAAACAAAGACTGTGAGTTGCAATATTGAAAAGAGCTTGTTCCAGATTTGATTAGAGGTCAGCAGGGTCTTAGCCTCAAGATCAACACTGTGACTCTTTGTTATCATTTATCTGGAACAGCCAGGTAGTTCTGTCCTGTTTATAGGTGTAATTATTAATAGTCTTGCTTCCACTCTTACATACTACACTGGATGATAAGTTATATAATCACACTACTTACAAGACCTCTTGATATTTCATCTCACTATTCCATGGCCTGATATAAAGTTTTCTAGTTACATGCCTAAGGGAATTTTATTCAATGCCCTCTCTTCCATGAGTACTTAGGAAATTTAAGGCAGTGTTTAAGATTTTAGGAACTTCTTGCATAGAAAGGAATTTAATTTTAATACCTCAATCATGTGATAGAGTAGGAAAAAATCTTTGATCATTACAATGGAAAATAAACATTTACATTTCAGCTTTTATACTAGTATCTGCTATAAACTTTGTCTTACAAAATATTTTAATTTCCTAAAAAATATATAATTCATTATTTGTAACCTTGCTTTTCTTATTATGCTGTGTTTTGTAAGAAGTCAAGTGGTTTTTAAAATTTCTAGTTTTGCACTATATATCTTAACTCTGGAAACAATAGTTTCAAAAGTTGGTGTTCAATAAATATTTGTTAAATGAAAAGAAATAAGGGATACCTTGGCCCATCAGTTTCCAATGATGAGAAGGAAATGTGATAATATGTATAAATTTTGGGGAATGTAATAGGCTCTAAATCACTTTGTCTTTCTCCTTCTAAAGCACTTACAGATAGTGTTAAGTATCTTTTATCTTAGAAGAGAAAAAAAACTACCAAAACTTTTTTGGTCTTTGTGATATACATTTTGCTAAATTTAACTATTCCTTTTGTCAATTACAAATTGGAACTTGCCAAGGGCTTTTAGCATCTGCCTCTGAGATTGAATCCTGTGCTGCTGCAGCTATTGACCTTCTACACACACTGAAGGGGAGCTGGGGTGGAGAATGAGGCACTTTGAGCTCCAGGAAAACTGGTGGAACAGGTCTTTAGATAGATATTTTTAAGGAACTGATTGCATGACCCCAATCTTTGTTTTTGTTCAGTCAATAAGTTGTGTCCAACTCTTTGCCACCCCCGTGGATTGCAGTGTGTCAGGCTTCTCTGTCTTTCACTATTTCCTGGAGTTTGCTCCTTACATCTCCTCCTATCCAGAAAAGCACAAAATCCTTTCATGGTGACATCAGCTCCTTGTGACTAGTAGAAAACCTTTTGTAAAATAGCTACTTGATTGCACTGAACTTGTCCTTCACCAAAATCTTATACCTTGATCTTCTCCCACTACCTGTTTGGAGCAGTGTCTCAGAGCTACCTGAAGTGCTGTCTCCCAGGCTGCAGTTCTCTAAATAAAATTTAATTTTAACTCTCATGTTGTGTATCTTTTTGACACTTTTTATTATATCATTCACTATTATTGTTTTAAATTGTTTAAACTTTGGTCTTCCCTGTAGCTCAATCGGTGAAGGCAATGGCAACCCACTCCAGTACTCTTGCCTGGAGAATCCCATGGACGCAGGAGCCTGGTAGGGTGCAGTCCATGGGGTCGCTAAGAGTCAGACACGACTGAGCGACTTCACTTTCACTTTTCACTTTAATGCATTGGAGAAGGCAATGGCAACCCACTCCAGTACTCTTGCCTGGAGAATCCCACGGACGCAGGAGCCTGGTGGGCTGCCGTCTACGGGCTCGCACAGAGTTGGACACGACTGAAGTGACTTAGTTGACTTAGCTGTAGCTCAAATGGTAAAGAATCTGCCTGCAGTGCAGGAGACCTGGGTTCAATCCCTGGGTTGGGAAGATTCCCTGGTGAAGGAAATGGCAACCCACTCCAGTATTCTTGCCTTGGAAATCCCATGGACAGAGGAGTCTGGAAGGTTATTGTCCATGGGATTGCTAAGATTCAGACATGACTGAGTGACTAACACTACTAAGTTGTTTAAACTTTAAAAATGCTTAGTTTGAGGCCATTAAAATATAGAGACTGAAGCCGCATCCCCCCAAACTAAGTCCCCTTGTATCTATGAATAACCTCTCCCTCTGAAAGTTTATTCCCTTTCCTGTCCTGCCCTTGCTCCCCACAGGACCCAGGTGACAAAAGGGGGGATTGAGACTGAACAGAACCCTATGGAGTCCTCCTTGGTACAAAAACTCTTCTCTGTCCCCTCATTTATTTTTTTGTATAAAAGGTTTTCATCTTCTAGGAGTTCCCTGACTTCCAAAGAGCAGATTCAAGGAGTTATTAATTAGAGAAGTGATGAAAGGCAGAAACACAGGAAAAGCTGTTAAACAAGATAGTTTAAACAATAATTCTGCAATAAAAAGAATCCTAGTTCCTCCTCAAGGGATATACATAACAATCTTTGAGTTATTCTGCAGACACTAAGATCCATCCACCCCCAGGTAGAGGATGATGACTACATGCTGACCACAAGCATGTGACTCCAGACTGGTTGAAACCAAGAATTGATGTTTAAGATTTCTGAAACATCATCCTATTACTTCACTATCAACCAATCAGAAAAAGTCCATAGGCTTCAAGTGAAGTGAAGTGAAGTTGCTCAGTCGTCTCCGACTCTTTGCAACCCCACGGACTGTAACCTACCAGGTTCCTCCATCCATGGGATTTTCCAGGCAAGAATACTGGAGTGGGTTGCCATTTCCTTCTCCAGGAGATCTTCCCAACCCAGGGATTGAATCCGGGTCTCTCACGTTGTAGACAGACGATTTACCATCTGAGCCACCAGGGAAGCTCTATAAGCTTCAACACTCATCCTAAATGTTGGTTCTAAAAAATTTCCCTGAAAGTCATCAGGGATTGCTGGTGTTTTAAGCATGGGCTTCCTGTTCTTTTTACTTGGTTTTCTTCAATAAACACTGTACTTTTTTTCATTACCACTGGTGTCATTAGATTGACTTTGCATGCTGTAGGCAAGCAGGTCCAAGTTCTGTTTAGTACCAAGACTATAGGCCATTTTCTATTTTCTATACTTTAAAGAAAGAATACATCTATGAGATGCTTATGGCATTTCCAAACAGATGCTCAAAATGATACAGATGATATATTGTGCTAAAATATTGCCTCCTAGACAAATTTTTCAGTCTTTAATCTATAAGCAAAAAAAAAAAAAGTCAGTAATTCAGATTAACATGCAACTTTTGCTCCCCACAACATTAGCAAGGCTGATTTCCAAAAGTGGTTAAGGATTATAATTTATAAAGTGTTTTTTAATCTCCAGGGCCATAAGTATACTAAAACATTTTGGATTATTTATTATACTGATTTCTGGCATTGCTTAATCTTCCAGCTAACCTGTTCCACTTCCACTGAAGAGTTTTTGGGTATAAAGTGCTTAGGGAGTTTTCATCAGTACAAATGTTCTGAATGATAAATAATATTATAAAAAGTCAAAAGACAAACAACAAAGTAGAAAAAACACTGAACACACATAGTAAATTGCCAAGTTTCTTAATTTTTAGAAAGATTACAACTCATTCAAACAGAAAAGTGGAAAAAAAAAAAAAAGCAAAACAGGAAAACAAACACAATATGCCATAGAGGACAATAGGCAGAGAATATGAAGAGAGTAGGGGTTTCTCTCATAGCCAGTCGGTAAAGAATCTTCCTGCAATGCAGGAGACCCAGGTTTGATCCCTGGATTGGGAAGATCCCCTGGAGAAGGAAATGGCAACCCATTCCAGTATTCTTGCCTAGAGAATCCATGGACAGAGGAGCCTGGCAGGCTATAGTCCATAAGATCACAAGAGTCAGACACAACTGAGCAACAACCACCACCATGAAGAGAGTAACATTCAAAAAAAAAAAAAAAAGCTATCAAAAACTATTAAGCATATGAGCAGATGGTCAACTCTGTGAATAACTAAACAAGAATGAAATGAAACAAGAAATAATGTTTACCAATATAGTTTAAAATATATGAAAATGCTACTGCTACTAAATATTGTTTGAAAGTGAAAGTGAAGTCGCTCAGTTGTGTTCAACTCTTTGAGACCCCGTGGACTGTAGCCCACCAGGCTTCTCCATTCATGGGATTCTCCAGGCAAGAATACTGGAGTGGGTTCCCATTTCCTTCTCCAGGGGATCTTCCCAACCCAGGGATCAAACCCAGGTCTCCCACATTGCGGGCAGACACTTTATCCTCTGAGCCACCAGGGATGGTGTGGGAAAATGTAGGTAAATTAAATACACTGTGAACTTCTGATGGTAATCTAACTATGCACACCTTTTTGATGATTATTTGCAGTAATTTAATGTGGGGGACTACTTGACCTAATATTCCAATGTTTCTTGCCAACCTTAAAGAATCACTTATATAATGTGCATAAGGCAGCTTGTGAAAAGATCCCCATTTTAACATTACTTATACTCCCCACATATTGAAAACTTATTAGATATTAATCACTAAGTGCTTGATAAAATATAATGAAACACCAAATATCCAACCAACAGAATAGGATGGTTGTGCATTCACTGATATGGAAATATCTCCAATCTATATTATTAAAGGAAAATGCACAATATTCATACATTCTATATCTCAGAGTCTTTCACAAGAATTTGTAAAGTACCCCCAAAACAACCCTGTGAATTATATACTAGTATTTATTTCAGAAAGTGATAGAAAGTGAAGTTGCTCAGTCATGTCCGACTCTTTGCAACCCCATGGACTGTAGCCTACCACACTTCTCTGTCCATGGGATTTTCTAGGCAAGAGTAGTAGAGTGGGTTGCCATTTCCTTCCCCAGAGGATCTTCCCAACCCAGGGATAGAACCTGGGTCTCCCACATTGTAGGCAGATGCTTTACCATCTGAGTCATCAGGGAAATCAGAAGGGGAAGCTAAAGATTTTCTTTCTTTTTTTTTTTTTTTGATATAGGGAGGTCACACACATGCAGAGTGATCAGCAAATAATGTATATTCAGCCATTATAACATACTTGCTTAAAGTATCTGTTTATGTATCCTAGTCTGTTCCATAAATTGAATTCTACTTTTAGGTAATGACATTACACTGGTACTGACATTACACTGTCATAGTTATTACACAAAGAATTTTGATGTATGATTCACTTGACATTTAATGTTCCACATAAGTCTTAGAGTAAGAAATCAATTGAAATTTTAATGGAATTGCTGTACACGTGTATATTAGTGTTTGGAGAGTTATTATTTATATACTTGTTGAGTCTTTTTTGTATTTGTATGCTGCTGCTGCTGAGTCGCTTCAGTCATGTCCGACTCTGTGCGACTCCGTAGATGGCAGCCCACCAGCCTCTGCTGTCCCTGGGATTCTCCAGGCAAGAACACTGGAGTGGGTTGTCATTTCCTTCTCCAATGCATGAAAGTGAAAAGTGAAAGTGAAGTCGTTCAGTTGTGTCCGACTCTTAGTGATCCCATGGACTGCAGCCCACCAGGCTCCTGTGTCCATGGGATTTTCCAGGCAAGAGTACTGGAGTGGGGTGCCATTGCCTTCTCCGTGTATTGGTATGGTTCCATTTATAATATTCAGATCTTTCTAATTGTTGATGTCATTCTTTTTGTTTACATGGATTTTGCACATTTACTGTAAAGTTGATATCACATTATATTACATTTATGATTTTATTCTGTTAGAATTTCACTTCTGTTATAGCAAATATATTTTTAAAAATTTTGTTGCTGTTTTATTTGAGCACAATGCAATAATTGTAAATATTTTCCTCTGATCATTGATTACTTCTATCTCTGCGAGCTCCCTTTTCCACTAAGGTCTTCAACTGCAAATTTTCCTACTGTGAGCGTTCTCAGAGTCCAATGACCAAGGTTGAAGAAGTATTGATTATCTTCTCATTACTGTATTAGTCACCTGAAAGTCAACTTTTTTTGCCTTTATTGAAGAATACTTGACAAATAGAAATTATGTATATTTAAGATGTACAAATTGATGTTTTGATACATGCATACATTGTGAAATAACTGCTGCAATAAAGCTAATTAATATATCTATCACTTCACATAGCTTCCATCTTCTTTCTATTTTCCTTTGTGATGAGAATACTTAAGAAAGCACCCCTTTTGTTGTTCTGTCATGAAGTCCTGTCTAGCTCTATGTGACCTCGTGAACTGAAGAATGCCAGGCTTCTCTGTCCTTTACTATTTCCGGAGTTTGTTCGAACTCATGTCCATTGAGTTGGTGATGTCATCCAACCATCTCATCCTCTGCTACCCACTTCTCCTTTTGCCCTCAATCTTTCCTAGCATCAGGGTCTTTTCCAGTGAGTTGGCACTTCACATCAGGTGGCCAAAGTACTGGACCTCAAGCTTCAGCATAAGTCCTTCCAATGAATATTCAGGATTGATTTCCTTTAGGATTGACTGATTTGATCTCTTTGTTGTCCAAGGGACTCTCAAGAGTCTAATCCAGCACCACAGTTCAAAAGCATCACTTCTTCAGTGCTCAGCATTCTTCATGGTCCAACTCTCACATCTGTACATGACTACTGGAAAATCCATAGCTTTGAATTTATAGACCTTTGTAGGCAAATTGAAGCCTCTGCTTTTTAATATGCTGTCTAAGTTTGTCATAGCTTTTCTTCCAAGGAGTAAGTATCTTTTAATTTCATGGCTGCAATCACCATCTGCAGTGATTTTGGAGCCCAAGAAAATAATACATGTCACTCTTTCAGACTGGATGCCATAATCTTAGTTTTTTGAATGTTTAGTTTTAAGCCAGGTTTTTCATTCTCTTTTACCTTCATCAAGAGGCTCTTTAGTTTCTCTTTGCTTTTTCTGATTAGAGTGGTATCATCTGGATATCTGAGGTTGTTGATATTTCTCACAGCAGTATTGATTCCAGCTTATAAGTCATCCAACCCAGTATTTCACGTAAAGTACTCTGTATAGAAGTTAAATAAGCAGGGTAACAATATACAGTCTTGACGTACTCCTTTCTCAATTTTGAACCAGTCCATTGTTCCATGTCTGGTTATAATTGTTGTTTCTTGTCCTAAAAACAGGTTTCTCAGGTACCCCTTTACCAAATATATATATATATATATATATATATATATATATATATCTCCCCCTTTCCAAATTTCGGGTATACAATTTAGTATTGTTAACTATCGTTGCTTTGCTGTACATTAGATTTCAGGAAGTTTTTCATATTGCTTAACTGGAACTTTATATTCCTTGACCAACATCTCCCAGTTTCCCTCTCCCTCTAGTCCTGGCAATCACTATTCTACTTCTTGTCCCTGTGACTATTATTGATTCTTCATGTAAGTGAGATCATGCAGTACTTGTCTTTGTATGTCTAACTTATCCTAATTATCAGACTCTAAGTTTATCCATGTTATCACAAATGACAATATTTCATTTTTTTAATTGAATAATATTTTATTGTTTATATAACACATTTTCTTTATTCATTAACATACTGATGGACATTTAGGTGGTTTCAGATCTTGGTTATCATGGATAATGCTGCAACGAACACAGGAGTGAAGATATCTCTTTGAAATCCTGATTTCACTTCCTAGGATATATTCCCAGAATTGGGATTCAGTTCAGTCGCTCAGTCATGTCCAACTTTTGCAGTCTCATGAACCACAGCATGCCAGGCCTCCCTGTCCATCACCAACTCCTGAGGTCCACCCAAACCCATGTCCATTGAGTCGGTGATGCCATCCAACCATCTCATCCTCTGTCATCCCCTTCTCCTTCCACCCTCAGTCTTTCCCAGCATCATCCAATGAGTCAGTTCTTTGCATCAGGTGGCCAAAGTATTGGAGTCTCAGCTTCAAAATCAGTCCTTCCAATGAATACCCAGGATTGATCTCTTTAGGATGGACTGATTCCATCTCCTTGCAGTCCAAGGGACTCTCAAGAGTCTTCTTCAATACCACAGTTCAAAAGCATCAATTCTTCAGCGCTCAGCTTTTTCACAGTCCAACTTTCACATCCATACATGACTACTGGAAAAACCATAGCCTTGATTAGACGGACCTTTGTTGGCAAACTAATGTCTCTGCTTCTTAATATGTTGTCTAAATTGGTCATAACTTTTCTTCCAAGGACTAACTGTCTTTTAATTTCATGGCTGCAATCACCATCTGCAGTGATTTTGGAGCCCCAAAAATAAAGTCAGACACTTTTTCCACTGTTTCCCTATCTATTTGCCATGAAGTGATGGGACCGAATGCCCTGATCTTAGTTTTCTGAATTTTGAGTTTTAAACCAATATTTTCACTCTCCTCTTTCACTCTCATTAAGAGGCTTTTTAGTTTTTCTTCACTTTCTGCCATAAGGGTGGTGTCATCTGCATATCTGAGGTTATTGATATTTCTCCTGACAATCTTGATTCCAGCTTATGCTTCCTCCACCCAGTGTTTCTCATGATATATTCTGCATATAAGTTAAGTAAGCAAGGTGACAATATAAAGCCTTGACATACTCCTTTTCCTATTTGGAACCAGTCTGTTGTTCCATGTCCAGTTCTAACTGTTGCTTCCTGATCTGCATACAGGTTTCTCAAGAGGCAGGTCAGGTGGTCTGGTATTCCCATCTCTCTCAGAATTTCCCACAGTTTATTGTGATCCACACAGTCAAAGACTTTGGCATATTCAATAAAGCAGAATTAGATGGTTTTCTGGAACTCTCTTACTTTTTCGATGATCCAGCAGATGTTGGCAATTTGATCTCTGGTTCCTCTGCCTTTTCTAAAACCGGCTTGAACATCTGGAAGTTCATGGTTCACGTATTGCTGAAGCCTGGTTTGGAGAATTTTGAGCATTACCATACTGGTTTGTGAAATGAGTACAATAGTGCCATAATTTCAGCACTGTGATATTGCCTTTCTTTGGGATTGGAATTAAAACTGACCTTTTCCAGTCCTGTTTTCACTGCTGAGTTTTCCAATTACTAGATCATAAAATAGTTCTAGTTTAATTTTTTGGAGAATTTCCATGTTTTTTCCATAATGGCTGTACAAATTAATTTCATTTAACTGCATACAAGTTCCCTTAAACCTCATCCTCATTTACACTTATTATCTTTTGTGTTTTTTTAACAAACATTCTAAAAGGAGGTATTAACACATTGTGGTTTGTTTTGCATTTCCCTGATAATTAATGATGTTAAACATATTTTTATTGATCTGTTAGGTATTTACATATCTTCTTTGGGGAAATTCGTATGTTTTGTTCATATACATGTTGGCTACTTGTATGTTTTTATTTTGAGAAATGTCTGTTTAAGTTCTTTGGCCATTTTAAAACCTCGATTATTTGTTGTTTTGCTTATATATTTTAGATATAAAGCCCTAATTTGATGTATGGTTTGCAAAGATTTTCTCTTATTCTACAGGGTTATTTCCTTTGCTGTGTAGAAGCTTTTAGTTTGATTGTATGACCTAACATGGGATTCATCCTGTGGAATGGTCCATGTTTCTTGAGAAGTATGTGTATTTGTCTGTTGTTGATTGGTAAGTTCTATATGTCTTTTAAGTTCATTTGGTCTATATTATTCAAGTCAGCTATTTATTGAGTTTCCGTTTGGATGTTCATGTATTATTAGAAATGAGATATTAAAGTCTTCTTGTATTGTCATATTGCTATCAATTTCTCCCTTCAGAGCTGTTAATATTTGCTATATCTGTCTATCTATCTCTCTATTAAGTTCTCTGATGTTGCGTGTGTATATATTTATAATTTTTTGTATCTTCCTTTTTTAATTGACCATTTTATCATTATATTATTTCTTTTTTGTCTCCTGTGGAAGTTTTTGAGTAAAAGTCTACTTTATCTAAGTATTGCTACCTTTGCTGTATTCTGGTTGCCACTTACATGGAATATCTTCCTCCATCCCTTTACTTTCAGCCTATGCATGTCACTAAATCTAAGTTGAATTTATTATAGACAGCTTATATCTGGATCTTGTTTTTGTTTATTTGTTTGCATTTATCTATTCAACCACTCTAGACTTTTTCATTGGAAGGATTCGTGAATTTACATTTAAAGTAACTATTCATAGATGAAGACTTATTATTAAGTTTTGCCATTTTGTTAATTGTTTTCTCTCTGTCCTTCTCTTCATACATTCCTTTGATATTTGATCCTTTTTTAATAGTGATATACTTTTATCTTTTTCTCTATATCTTTTGTGTATCTATACAAGGTTTTTCTTTGTGTTTAACTCAAGGCTTATATAAAATATCTTGCAATCATAACCATGTTTTACCTAACATACTAAGTTCCAAATATATGTCTCAAAATGTTTGTCTAGGTTTGTCAGAATTTCCTGGGAACCTGATAGGAATACAGCTTTTCAGTCAGAAAACAATATTTACTGAATCAGAATAGGGGGCGTGTGAGGTCTTGGCATTTATATTTTAATAACCCCTCCCAGGTGGTTACTATCCACATTACAGTTTGAGACTTATTGCACTTATCTCTAGTTATTCTAATTTAATATACAATGCTGCTTTACCTGGGTGACTTATTTATTTCACATTTGCTCTCTCTGCTTACGGTTTCTCTCCTACTTATTTCCTCTTTTATTCTCCTCCCAACTCTTCTAGGTTAAAGCCTATTCACCTTTTAAGATGAAAATCTTGCTATACTTATTAGGGAGATTTTCTGGTCTCTCCCAAGTATATTTTGGCACTTCTTACTTTTCAGACTCTTTCACCAATTAGTTGTCTCAGAAAACTACTAAATTTTATTGTGCCATTTGTTCATTTAACTTTCTTGAAAAGACATTGCCTCATTTTTTGTTGTTCAGTCACTAAGTCGTGTCCGACTTTGAGACCCCGTGGACTGCAGCATGCCAGGCTTCCCCTATCTTGCACTATCTCCCATAGTTTGCTCAAACTCATTTCCGCTGAGTTGTCCATGGAGTCACCAAGAGTTGAACATGACTGATGATGTATTTAGGCAGTAAATCAATTTTTTTGTTGTTTGTTTCTATTCAGTACTCCAATCGTCCAAAAAGAAATTGAACTGCAATGTTAATATATTTAAGGTTATGAGACAATCTGTGAAGTGTTGCAATTTGTGGCATCATGGTAGTGTAGTTGCAATTGGTTGGTGTTGGTGCTCAGTCGTTCAGTAGCCCAGCAAGCTTCTCTGTGGACTGGACTATAATTTGCCAACCTCCTCTGTCCATGGAATTTTTTAGGCAAGAATACTGGAGTGGGTTGTCATTTCCTACTTCAGGGGACCTTCATGGCCAGGGGCTCAAATCCATGTCTCCTGCATCTCTTGAATTGGCAGGCAGATTCTTTACCACTGTGCCACCTGGGACAATGGTAAGTGGAACTACAAGTAAATATGGAACACAATTTTTAATAGACACATATTTAAGGTTCACTCAAGTCTCCATGTGAGTCCACAAAGAAGCTCATGTCCATCTACTGTCCTCTTTTTTATTCAATCGTTATCAATGGATTCCAAGGAGGAGTTACTTCTTCTATACGAGTTTTAGCACTAAGGCTTTAGATAATTAAAAATGATAGAACTGGGACAGACTGCTAAACATAAACAGAAGGATAAAAAGACATCTGGCATAACTAGCAGTGAATAAACCAGATTTAACTAACCTGAATACAAAGTACACTGAAACATCATGAAAAACTGAAAAAATTCAATTGAAAGGCAATTCTGCTGATATATAACTTAGAATATTTTTCAATTGAATTTTTATTAATTGGGATATTTCCATAAAATGGGATATTTGGTTTTTAGATTTATTCTGCTCCTGCTGTTTATTTCTCAGTTGAAGGCATAATCCTTTGTTTGTGGCACTGAAATTGGCTTATGTAGAGATGATTATGATGTACATTCAGAGAATTGTGACTTCAGGTGAGAAATAAGCAGCAGGAACAGATGAACTCTTAGCAACAGAGAAACTATTTTCATGCAAATATCCCCACAGTGACAGAAAGATGAGAAAACAGAATTACAGAACACAGAAGGCTTATAAAAATATTATTTCATAATATGGAATCATTTTCTATTTTTTATGTAGAAGAATAAGAGGGTTTTTTAGAAATATATTTGTAGGTTTATAAATATCATTAAACTAGTCCTCCAAGAGAAATTATATTCACTTGTTTATATTACTAAATCAAATCCATGATCAGCAGGCGTGCCTATTCAGGTATTTTTGAAAGTCAGAACTATAAGCACTTCTATAATTTAAGCATTTAGAATCCAGGAAGCTAATTCATCCAGTAAAATGAGAACTTGATATGTGGATTGATGATATGTGTTTGGGTTTGGCTGTTTTGTAAAACAATCTGTCTTTAAACAGGAAAAAGGATTGGAAGGCAGAGTCATCTGGACTAGATATAATGGCATACATACTATCCAAATGACAACAAATTAAGATAATCAAGTCTAAGCAGACTAAACCTCAATATTGCCCTGGAATTTCCTTTAATCCTTGTCATTTGTCATTTCTTAAGTGATGATATGATATGAAAGACAGGTTGTAGTAATACCCACCATATGCTATTTTCTACACTATTTGGACAAACATCCAGAAAGTATGTGATTATGCTGCCAAAGAAAAGGCATACAACTTCACAGTTTTCAATCATGCAGTACTTTGTAACTTTTTCTTCATGAATGTAAGTCATTGACCTTTATAATAAATAAGAATTTCAATTTTATAAATGAAAGTGGAATAATATTATGCACACCTGCCCATACCCAATTTCTTTCAATTAAGACTAAGTATTGACTATGCTAAAGCCTTTAACTGTGTGGATCACAGCAAAATGTGGAAAATTCTTAGAGATGGGAATATCAAACCACCTTACCTGCCTCCTGTGAAACCTGTATGCATGTCAAGAAACAAGTTAGAACTGAACATGGAACAACGGACAGGTTCAAAATTGGGAAAGGAATTTGTCAAGGCTGTATATTGTCAAGCTGCTTATTTAATTTATATGCAGAGTACGTAATAAGAAATGCCAGGATGGAAGAAACACAATCTGGAATCAAGACTTCAGGGAGAAATATCAATAAGCTCAGATATGCAGATGACACCATCCTTATGGAAGAAAGTGAAAAGGAACTAAAGAGCCTCTTGATGAAGGTGAAAGAAGAGAGTGAAAGAGCTGGCTTACAAATCAACATTCAAAAACCAAAGACCATGGCATCCAGTCCCATCACTCCATGGAAAATAGATAGGGAAACAATGGAAACAGTGACAGATTTTATCATCTTGGGCTCCAAAAACACTGCAGTGACTGCAGCCATGAAATTAAAACACGTTTACTCCTTGGAAGAAAAGCTATGACCAGCCTAGACAGCATATTGCAAAGCAGAGACATTACTATTTCTACAAAGGTCTGTATAGTCAAAGCTATGGTTTTTCCAGTAGTCATGTATAGATGTGAGAGTTGGACCATAAAGAAGGCTGAGCGCTGAAGAATTGATGCTTTTGAACCGTGGTATTGGAGAAGACTCTTGAGAGTCTTTTGGACTGCAAGGAGATCCAACCAGTCCATTCTAAAGGAAATCAACCCTGAATATTCATTAGAAGCACTGATTATGAAGCTGAAGCTCCAATACTTTGGACACTTTATGCAAAGAGCCAAGTCATTAGAAAAGACCCCGATGCTGCGAAAGATTGAAGGCAAGAGGAGAATGGGACAACATCGGATAAGATTGTTGTATGGCATCACTGACTCAAGGGACATGAGTTTGAGCAAGCTCCAGGAGATGTCCAAGAACAGGGAAGCCTGGTGTGCTTCAGTCCATGGGATCACAAAGAGTGAAACACAACTGAGAGCCTGAACAACAACAAAGACTAAATATAAGACTCAGGTACTACATATAGATCATAGTACAATGGCAGAAAATGGTTAAGAGCTAGAATCTAGAGATACAGGTCTAAAGCAAAATCTGGGCTCTGCCACCAGATGAAGACAGTTTCATCACCAGTCCCATCAGGTATTCTGTGCTCACAGTAGGAGTGAAATGAGGAAGTCATCTCTCCCTCTTTGTTTCCCTCACTCTTATTCTCTCTGTTTATCTCTCTCTTCTTTATAGATAAACTCCTTTACCTGATGTAGATTCTTACACCAGCACTAGCTTATCTCTATATTTCTGATTGCTGTCCCTGTTGACTGCAAAAGATTCTCATGTCTTTAAGGTGATAGATGTGCTACTATCAATGGATGCTAGAAAAGGGTTTTACATTTTGTTCCTATGAATAATTTTGAGCATCACTTCAGTAGTCACACCCTTAAAAGCATGTAATAGCATCCCTACATTTACTATATCAAAAATTTCCTGTCACCTAAAACATATTCAGTGTATTTCATTTTGTCTCTTTATTAATCACTATAATTGCTTTTCAAACTTTTAACTTTCCTTTCATTTTGTTTGAGTGCTTCAATGTTCCTGGTTCTTTCCATTTTATGTCAATTGGTAGTTCAGTAGTTTACCGAGTATCTATAGTTGATTAGACACTAGATCAGACTCTACATATTCAGTGGTGAAAAACAGAGGCATAATGCCTGCCTTCGCAGTACCTACAGGTCAGTGGGGAAAAGAGAACTTCAAACATGTAGCCATCATAAAGTTTTTGAAGTGCCATTAAGCAAAAATGAGCAGATATTAAAAGAGCGCAATGGAAATGCATTTGAGTAGTAAGGAACTCTGTGTGAAAGTGCTGAGTAGACACTAAAAGGAGTCAAACTGTGAGGTCATATGTGAGGTTTTTCAGAAGAGTATCTCACAAAGAGAAAGCATATACAAAAATCCTAGGTAGGAAAGATCTTGACCTTTTTTTGTCCCTTTGATTTTTGAATTTTATAAAGTGAGGTCAGTATTTTGGATACTAATGGTCAAGAGGTATGTTGGAAAACATGAGGTTAAAAAGTAATGCAGGATCCAGATAGAATTAGACTTTGTAATCTATGCTATGAATGGAGCAATTGAGAGACTTAGAAACGGATTAGGGGAAGAAGGAAGCAAAAGGAGTTTAACTGGCTTAAGATCAAGGGAAGGAACATTGGGAAGGTACTCTTTAAGGAGATTTCACTTACACTGGATTCAGGGTTCACCAGGGATTTCTTTAAGAAATCTCTTACATGGGTGCAATATTGCTTTATTATTATCATAATTGTGATGTCACTGTCACAACTATATCTTAACTCTTAGGAAACATGACTTTGGTCCTGGAAATGCTTAGGAAACACTACAGAGACCCAATCAAGCAGTTTATGTCCCATGACTACCACATTCTTTTAACCCTCTTCAGGAAAAACTGCATTTCCTTACATGATTTCAGCTTAGGCAGGATGCCTTAACCTTGTTATCTGTAACAGTGCTGTCCTTTGTTAAATCTTACCTGGGTTCAAGCTTTAAAAAGAGAAGCTTATACATAAAATAGCATAAATTTGGAAGAGATTACCAGAACATTTCTCACATTTGTAAGTTAGTTTTTTTCTGAAAGGATTGAATATCAACTTATAAACTCTATTTTATTTCCATATGGTTTAAAAGTCATATAAATTCAAATAAATAGAATTGGTGTTTTAGTAACTAGGAAATAAACTGACTGTGATAAAGAGATTGCAAAATATAGAGCAAAAATATACAGAAGTGGGTTTTTTAAATTGTTTTTCTCCTCATATCAAAACTCACAGGGAACTATTCAAGGCTGAGCATCAGCTCTGTTCTGTGAGTTTACCCAGGGACTCAGGGTCCTTCTATGCTTCACCATCCCCTAGGGTGTTTTGTTCATCCATAGCATAACAGGTTTGTAGGGTCATATCCACATACAGCCCATTAGAATAGGTGAAGAGCAGGGAAAACAAATACCCAACTATTTTAAAGACAAAAGTCAGAAGTTGTATATGCTAATGGTAGAACTACTTAGATGATCATGGAAAGCTACAGGGCAGGTTTGGAAATGTAGCTTTAACTGGGTAGTTATGAGACCATCTAACTCTCAGGTAGGAGGATAGGTCCAGATCACCAAAAGGAAAAAGGAATGAATGGATATTGAGAAAAACAAGTCTCTAATACTAGGAGTATTTTTAAAACACATAATCACTGCCATGTTCTATTTCATAACTGACATTCAAAATATCACCTATTCTTCAATGTGGCAGATATAATCATTGTCTTTCATATAGATGTTATTCCTCTAACTGAAGCATTCTTAATATTTTTTTGAACTTTCATTTATCAACTTTTCCAGAAAATTTTTCCTGAAATTCATTCTCTACTCATTCCTCCACACAACACAAAACCATACTGATGTTAGGTAGCTAATCAGACATAAATGAGACTCAAACTATCCTGAAAGGGGTTATCTTTCCCTCACCTCCCTGGACACTGGTAATCAGACCCTGGTAATCCTCTTCTAGTCAAGGCCTACCACTGAGTTTGCAGCCTTATCAGGACCAAATGAGATAAAACGACCAGCACAGGTACACCATGACCTAAAAATGAGACAGGGTTCATTATGCCATATTTGTAATAAATTGGCATTGTGGGTTTTTCTTCCTGTGACTTCTTAGGAGTATGTGCCTCTGCACTAGAAAAACAGTTATAAAACCTGAGTCTGTCAATCAATTTGTTAGTCAAATGATGCAGGATCACAGAGAAGAACCACTACTCTAAAAAAAAAAAACAAACCCAACCTTCATCCATTTTCAGGCTGTTTCTGGTTTCTACACAGCCCACTCTCATTCATTCTCAAGAGCATACTTCCACTTTGGCTTAATAAAACTATTGCTACTTAAAATTGCTCTGTCTCTCAACTGAACAATTTTCCTTGAATAGGCAATAACCAAGGAAACCACCATTTTGCTGGTGACACAAGCACAACTTAAAGTTGTGCTCATTTATAGATTTTTATTCAACTAATATTTAATAGGCACTTACTCAACATTCAGAAAATGAAGATCATGGCATCCAGTCCCATCACTTCATGGGAAATAGATGGGGAAACAGTGGAAACAGTGTCAGACTTTATCTTTTTGGGCTCCAAAATCACTGCAGATGGTGACTGCAGCCATGAAATTAAAAGACGCTTACTCCTTGAAAGGAAAGTTATGACCAGCCTAGACAGCATATTAAAAAGCAGAGACATTACTTTGCCAACAAAGGTCCGTCTAGTCAAGGCTATCCTTTTTCCAGTGGTCCTGTATGGATATGAGAGTTGGGACTGTGAAGAAGGCTGAGTGCCGAAGAATTGATGCTTTTGAACTGTGGTGTTGGAGAAGACTCTTGAGAGTCCCTTGGACTGCAAGGAGATCCAACCATTCCATTCTGAAGGAGATCAGCCCTGGGATTTCTTTGGAAGGAATGATGCTAAAGCTGAAAGTCCAGTACTTTGGCCACCTCATGCAAAGAGGTGACTCATTGAAAAAGACTCTGATGTTGGGAGGGATTGGGGGCAGGAGGAGAAGGGGACAACAGAGGATGAGATGGCTGGATGGCATCACTGACTCGATGGACGTGAGTCTGAGTGAACTCCGGGAGTTGGTGATGGGACAGGGAGGCCTGGCGTGCTGCGAATCATGGGGTCGCAAAGAGTCAGACACGACTGAGTGACTGAACTGAACTGAACTGAACTGAACTACACTACACACACACACACACATTATAAATCGTATGGTAGATTTCAAATACACACCGGTGTTCAAAATACACATGGTCTCTCTTTCCATGAAGCCTGTATAGATCAGTGGAGAAAATAGACATTCAAAACACTCAAATAAGGTAAAACTTGTTATAAGCAACTGAGGGAAATAAATAGTGCTATGTGGCACACAATAGAAAGGTTTTCTTTAATCAAAGTGCTGTAGGGAGGATTTACTAAAGGACTTTCGGTTAAATGGAGATCTGTTGAAGAAAGTCAGAGTTACATAAATGAAGGAGATAGATGAGTGTTTCTGCAAGAAGGAACAGCAGGCTCTAGAGCCCTGCTGTGGGAGTATGCCTGAGACTGGTGTGGAGAAACAGAGGAAGATGAGTGAGAGTAGGGAAGCGCAAGGATTTGAGATGAGCTCAAGAGCCAAGCAAGGAATTGTTAGCTTGAGCCTTGAGACCTTGTTAAGGGTTTCAGTGTTTATCATTAGAGCATTGGATTGCTGTTGACATGATTAAGTAGGAGAGAGAAGTAATCAGATTTCCACTTCAAAAAATTCTTCTGAGTACAGTGTAGAGAATGGTCTCTTGAGGATAAAACAGTCAGCATAGAGATTTGTTATTTTCTAGAAACCCAGGTAAGAGTTGACTATTAGTGGATATATCATTCTCCAAGTACTATTTTACATCTCTGGAAGTTGTATCATATTTTTGAAGAAAAAAAAAAACAGATTTGCTATACATTTTGTAGTAAACCAATTCTAAAAAGAACCTGAACCAATATAGCATGTAAAATGGTATTTCTCAGTCATTAGACATTTAAGATAATTTTCTAATGTCTTCATGAAGTAAGACATGTAATAGATCTGAATTTGAAGGTTGGTATTTAACTAAAGAAAGATTTTTTAAATCAATGACATTATTTAAATTGAAAACAAAGGAAGATTCAAATGGAAATTATGTATGACTACTTTGCATATATAGATGAATATGAGAATTAAAAGAAATTTGAATGCTTTATTAATCTGACTGTATATTAGAAGCCTCGGCTGTAATTAAACTATATTTTTAGATATGGATAAAAGAAAACAAAAGGGAAGCATTAAAGAGTTTAAGTTTGTTTTAACCAAAAATCACCCACCATATCTCATAAATTCAAATATATATTTAGGCTTGACATAGAAAATTAAAGTCCCTTTGCTTAACTTTTATCTGATTTAACTCTTTAGCCATATTTTTTGTTGGTGTTTTGTTTTCTAAAGGGATTGTTGAACATTTAAGTATTTTACTTCAGGATACATTTTCAAAGATGTAAGCTTTCTGATAACTGTTTAGCAGGGAACAAAGGAACATTTAGAGGTAGCAGAATTTAGGGAGAGAATCTAACCTCTCTTAGGGAGATAGGTGGGTCCAGTGAGAATTTGTTACGTCAAAAGTTTTAAAGGTGAATGAATGGGAGTTTCAGAGTGTGTTATTTTTCCTTGACACAATTTCCCCCTTAAAGTGCACATTTCATGATTTCTTATATTTGATTCTAATACAACAATTTTCTCTGAATGTAGTTGAAAGTAATTAGACCTCATCTAAAATGTTTAAAATGCTAATAAAAGTAAATGAGGAAAGAACAGTAGGTTTAACACTGCCTTCAATAATGAATATTTTATCTATTTATTACAATCAAAATATAACTTTAGAACTGATTATAATCACTTTGATTTGGGTAGTCTCAGTAGCAAATAATTTTCATTAATTATCAAGAGACAAACCAAAACGGTTATATTACATGGAGGTTCTAATTCAGCTTAGAATAATAAATAATACTATGTAAAATGAAGGGGGAAAAAAAGGTCTGTTATTTCATGCATTCAATCAAAAGTATTGCTCTTCTTCTATATGCAGAATATTTTGCTTGTCAGGAAGTTGAATGAAAATCCTAAGGCTTTCTGGAGAGGCAGACTTGGTTCTGAAAATGTGTCTGTGTTATGGTTAATTTTATGTGTCAACTTGGCTAGGCCATAGCACTTTACTATTTGCTCAAAGACCAGAACAGATGTTGCTATGAAGGTATTTTTTTAGAGGAGATTAACATTCACATTAGTAGCCTTTGGGTAAAGTAGATTATTCTCTATTGTGTGCATGGGCCTCATCCTTAAGAATGCCTTCAGTTGAATGCCTTAAGAAAGGTCATCTAAGGAAAAAGTAATTATGCTTCCTGATGACAGAACATCAACTGTTGCTTCAGTTTTGGACTTGCTAGCTTCACAATTATGTGAGCCAATTTCTTAAGTCTTTCTCACTCTAATATATAAGTAGACAGATAGATAGAGATAGATACATATATAGCCATAATTTAAATATCATATTGGTTCTCTTTCTATGGAGAATCTTAACTAGGGAACAGTATTTATGCCATGTGGTCCGTAATTGGTTTTCAACAATGTGTGTTACTTTTGATGACCGTCATGATGATGATGATGACAATGACTATGCTGAGATGAAATGAAATTAGAATAAAATGGCTTAAATAGCTGTTACTGTTATATTATTTGAAAATTTTGCTGCTAATGGCATTTTTTTGTTTTTCATATATGTTTGTAACCAAGGAGGTTTACACTACTTCAAAAATTTCTTGATCAATTTAACACTGAAAGACTGTTTTGTTTTGATTTTGAGAAGAGAACTGTATCATTCATAAGTGTCTTTAAGTTGTCATCCATGGTACTGTGATAAACAAATTTCTAAATGACCTCAGTGATGGAGAGACTATTAAGTCCAGGGATCTTGCCATGACTCAGGGTGGAAGTGGTAGAATAATGTTAGGAAATTTGTCCTAAAAGTGAAGGAGCATTCCCTTTATCCATTCACCCATCAGTGGACATTTAGCTTATCTCTACATGCAATGGAATATGATTCAGCATTAAAAAAGAAGGAGATCTTGCTATATGGGACAATATGGATGAACCTAGAGGACTCTAAGTGAAATAAGCCCATCACAGAGGAACAAATACTATATGATTTGATTTATATGAAGAATCTAAAATAATCAATTGCTTAGACACAGAGAGTAGACTAGTGGTTGCCAGGGATGAGGCAAAGGGAGAGATGAAGAATTGTTCCTTGATATGTATAACATTTTAGTTATACAAATAAGTTCTAGAGATCTGAGGTACCACATGGTGCTTATAATTAACAATTTAGTATTGTACATTCAAAAATGTGTTGAGTAGGTCTCATGTTAAATGTTCTTACAACAAAAACAAACAAACAAAAAAGGCCAAGAGGAAACTTTTGGAGGTGATAGAAGTGTTTATCACCTTGATTTTTGTGATAGATTCACAGAAATAGGTATATCTCCAAACTCATCAAACTGTATACGTTAAATACATCTTGCTTTTTTTCCCCCCATAAATACCTCAATAAAGCTGTTTTATTCAATCCCTGGTCCAGGAAGATTCCACATGCTATGGAGCAACTAAGCCTGTTTGTCACAACCACTGAACCCATGCTCTAGAGCTCATGAGTAGCAACAAGCTCGTGTGCTACCGTTACTGAATGTTCAGCAACAATAGAAGCCACTGCAGTGAAAAGCCCACCCACTGCAACAAAGGGTAGCCCACGTTCACAGCAACTACAGAATGCCTGTGTGAGGCAATGAAGATCCAGCATAACCAAAAATTAACAGATAAATAAAATTTAAATCATGAAGGAGAAAACAACCTTCTTCAAAAATAGACTCATAGGCCAGAATGCATTAAATCATGATGAAAGTGGAAAAGCTGAAAAGGGAGACCACAGTCCACCAACATTAATGCAGTAAGAAAGCAAATTTGATGGTAGCCCAAGAAAATTAATACCCTTGCTACCTACTAGTAGCTTGATCTGAGAAAGTCACCCACTCCTGCCCTACTTACTTAACTTACTTCTCTTATCTACACATACAAAAAAAATAATAATAATACCAATCTTACAAAGCTGTTGTATCTATTAAACATAAAGATACATATTAAGGAGCAGTTCTCCAATGTTAATTATAAATAGAAAGGCTTCATCTATATTGTTCACCTCCATATTTGAGAGATTAGAACTATAAGTCTCAATGCAATTTATTACTAAATAATGAAATCAAAAGTCAGGCATAGTGAATACCTCATGGTAGGTGATAAGGCTGTGCTGGCTGCTCTTTCTACACCTGATAGTTCCAATGAGCATGAATAAGGGTAGAGAGAGTAAAAATGTTTGTATAAGTCAAGTTACCCTGGGAAAAGTTCTAGCTGGTGTTATTTGTTAAATAATAAATCAGTAATTAACACACTAAAGTGCTGTGCAGAAGAAAAAGAGATCAATGGGATGTAGAATAAATGGAAAGGACATTGTACAAAAGGGGAGGCTGCTTAAGGTCTTCAAGGATGAACATCATCTGGAGACAGGCAGCTATTTAGCACATTTTTATTGTTCACTGTAAGAAAAGAATCATAAATGCATTCTCTTCAAATTGGCAAACTATAGTAATTGCTAAACACCTTGTTCATTAATCTCACCTTAAACAACACTCATTGACATTCTCGTTCTTTAACGTAAGTGTCACCCATGAAATTGCCTTATGGGAAAATGACTGCTACTGGCAGCAAGAGTAAACAATTCAAATTGGTTAAAACATTATTCTCAACCACTTTTAGGTATCTGTGAGAAACTGAAAGAGTCTTAGTGAATATGTCAGATGTACAGTAATTTTATTGATGTCCTGACAGGCTGTCATGCTTTCCATATGTGTGTGTGTATTATTAGCTCAGTTGTGTCCAGCTCTGTGACTCCATGAACTGTAGCCCACCGAAGCTCCCTGTGCATGGAATTCTCCAGGCAGGAATACGAGGAGTGGGTTGCCATTCCCTTCTCCAGTGGATTGACCCAGGGATCAAACCCAGGTCTCCTACATTGCAGACAGATTCTTTACCATCTGAGCCACCGGGAGAGATATTTGTGCCACTTCTTTGAACTACAGGCACAACAAATAGATTACCTGTGCTTTCAACTGTTCAAATTAGCTGTTTTTCATTCCCTGAAATTTCTTTAAAACTTGAAGCATTGGAACTTTGCCATTCTTACCAGTACATCTTTATGGGGAATATAGAAAAGAATAATTTATTTCTGTAAATGTAAAAAAAGGTCCATTTCCCAAATTTACTTATCATGTGAGTGATTATATGCAGTTTAAAAGAATCCTGTTTTAATCTGTTAATACCTGCATGTGATCCTTTAGCTCCTCTCCTAATAGGACTGTTGAAAGTATTAAGCTAAATCCTAACATGACTTTCTAGTTCTAATCTTTTAGAACCAAAAATCTTATGAGTCTCTTTCTGATTTTTTTTCCCAAATACATTAGTATTAGCTAGGACAAATGGGATATTATATTATCATTCACAAATAATGTCTGGTTTTTCTGAGGTTCTATAAATGCTTTCCACCTGTTAGATTTGCTCTTATGACTTGATTTGGCCAATGAAATGTGACAGAAAACTATAAGTACTAGCATTGTTTTCCTCTGCCTTATCAGTTACAATTTTCCAGGACAAAAGTTATTCCATTAGCCTAATTTCCAAAAACAGTCAATGCAAAAGATATCCATGGTCAACCCATGGTAGTTACGCAGAAGTGTGAGACATGAACTTTTCTTGTTGTAAATTACTGAGATTTAGGATGAACTTTTCTTGTTGTATATCACTGAGATTTTGTATTGCATGTGGTACCTTATCATGATGCATGAACATAGGTTCTTCATCATGGTTTTACTCTTTCATGTCATAAATATTTTGAATGCTACATTGAATCAAGTACTGAGGTTCTAATGGTGAGCAAAGGCAAATATTTTCTTGCAATCCTGGACCTCAGTTTGGAATGAGTCTGTGTCATGATGCTATTTTGCTACTGCTTCCTCTCTCTCTTCTTTTAAAATATATGTTCAACATGCTTACTATCACAGACTCAACTTTTAAAATAGCAGCTTCTGCACATTAAGGATAAAAGGAATATGAAAAAAAATGGGAGAGCAGCAAAAGGACAAGGAAGGAAGAGAAGGTAGTATTTTAGTCCATTGGAAATTTCTCAGATGTGTCTCTGTGAGGACTGATCAAAGCAGATGAGGTTGGAGCCGTTTATCTTCTTTTTCTCTTCCTCTCTATAGGAAGATTCAAATTATCCTTTGGGCAATTTTATTTTATGTGGTACCTGAGGCTTAGCACTGAACTTCCTTATTGCTAGGTTTAGGATTAACAGTATTTGGTAACTGTTGTGTGTGCTTCCTAAGTAGCTTCATTCATGTCTGACTTTGCAACCCCATGGACTGTAGCCTGCCAGGCCCCTCTGTCCATGGAATTCTCCTGGCAATAATACTGGAGTGGGTTGCCATGCCCTCCTCCAGAGGATCTTCCCAACCCAGGGATTGAACCCACATCTCTTGCATCTCCTGAATTGGCAGGTAGGTTCTTTACCACTAGTGCCACCTGGGAAGCCCTTGATAATTGTCAATAAGTCTAAAACAAATCTGTGTAAGTATAGATGTTCAGTTGTGAAGCAAATTATTGTCTTGGAAATTTCTGCATTATTACAACAATAAATCTCATTGCAACTGCAAATACCTCGCTTGTAGGTTGACTCTTACATATATATAGATGATTAGTTGTTATATTGTTATATATAATCTATTATTAATTTTATCTATGCAATGTTGTTGTTTAGTTGCTAAGTCATGTCCAACTCTCTGCCACCCCATGGACTATAGCCCTCCAGACTCCTCTTCCCATGGGATTTCCCAAACAAGAACACTGGAGCAGGTTGTCATTTTCTTCTCCAGGGGATCTTCCCAACCCAGAGATTGAACCCGTGTCTCCTTCATTGGCAGGCAGATTCTTTACCACTGAGCCACCTTGGAAGCTCTATCTATGCAATACCTCTCTATATTGTAAAGATATATACCTTATTAATATGTTCAGTTCAGTTCAGTCGCTCAGTCGTGTCCGACTCTTTGCGACCCCATGAATCACAGCGCGCCAGGCCTCCCTGTCCATCACCAACTCCCGGAGTTCACTCAAACTCATGTTCATCAAGTCGGTGATTCCATCCAACCATCTCATCCTCTGTCATCCCCTTCTCCTCCTGCCCCCAATCCCTCCCAGCATCAGAGTCTTTTCCAATGAGTCAACTCTTCGCATGAGGTGGCCAAAGTACTGGAGTTACAGCTTTAGCATCAGTACTTCCAAAGAACACCCAGGGCTGATCTCCTTTAGAATGGACTGGTTGGATCTCCTTACTTATCTATTATATCTATATATCTATATCTATCTATTTAAACTATTAATAGTTATGGTCTAAATATTCAAACAGATTTATTTCCAATTTTGATTTTCCCAAGAATTTTGAAATCCTGACAAATGCATAGTTCTGAGAAAGATAAAGTGTGGGCTAAATTTTTTTCTGTATTTTTCCAACATAATGAGTAAGTGAAAATTAACCCTGCATAGAAGCAGATCCTTAGAACATAAACGTTTCTCCCAGGCCACAGCTAAGGCCATTATGTAGCTGCAAATATAACTAACTCCCTCCTTCTGAACAATGACTGCTTTTACTTTTTTACTAATACCACCTTTCCTCTCACTTGATCATCCTTTCTCCTGGATAAAAATGATTAAAACATCAAACCAAAACATCTGCCCACATTTTGACAGCATCCAATCTAGATCTGGTCCCTACTTCTCTAATTTCTTCATAAAATTACTGAATGTCACCCAACCCCTAGAAGTCTTCTGAATTCCTTCTTGCTAAGGTGACCTCAGTTTCCCCTGGTGTACGTACTCTCTTGCTGCAGACAGATAAACAAACTGACTTTGCCTGAGTACAAGAGTGTCACTTTTTTTTTTAAGAGTGTCACTTTTGATCTTTGCTTGGTGGATCTGAACAATAATGATAGAAGGGCTCAAAGGAATTTTTTACTTAGTGGTTAAACACACACACACACACAGATATGGTTCCTTAAATGTTGATAAATCTGTGCATCACAGGGAAAAGTATTTGTGTATTTTGTGTAGGAAAGTGAATTTTTCTGAGAAAAAAAGCATTTTAGTGCCATTCAAATTTCAAATGAATGAAAAATGTTCCTTTGTACATGTTTCAAAACCTCTGAAAAGAATCCGTTCTCTTTTGGCTGCCTTACAGGATTGGTCATGTAAGGTGTTGAGCCATTTTTAAATGGTGCTCAGAATACAACTCAGTGGGGACAGACAGAGAGTCCTGAGATGATCAATCATATTGCATTTACTGCAAAACCCAACATTTTTGTTGTTTATTCTTTCTTGTTATTTCAACCCCATGCTTCCCTGGCAGAAACAATGAACTGAATGGGACATATTCTGAGAATTTTACTAGCAACAACTATATGTCAGACATTATTCACCCAAAGTATATATTCCAATGAAGAAATAAATAGGATTTATACATTTTCCCTAAGAAAGAATGAAAATGTCTCAGTGTTTAGTTTCCTAGTAAGAATGTTGTGAATGCTTTCTGCTATAGTCACAACTTGAGATTTGTTACCTTAAGGATATAAAGGAAGACCATAAAAAAGATTCATAACCTCAAATTACATTAACCGTACATTAAGGGAGATGCACAAATCCCAAGAAATAATGAAATGTCAGGGTTAGAATCATCCCTTTTCAGGTTTAGTGCTCAATCTCCTATGATCTTGCATAAAATGCTATTGCTGTTCACCTTACTATTAGGAAGTGCAATTGATTTGCTTGCAATATTTATTAGTGCATTAGTCATGTACATTAGCACCAAACTGGAAACAAATAATGCTTTACTTCCCCAAGTCTGTGGCAAACCAATGCAAGTAAAAACATAGGTGCCAATATAAATAAAACTGTGACTCATGCTCCTGAAATATCCTTTCTCTGCCCAGATTTACCAGAAAAAGTTAGAGAAATAAACATACTTCAATCATTCAATCTCTGAAAAGTTAGGACAGTTCAGATTAGTCAGGCTATTTTTCATTCTTTCAGCTTTCTGTCCTTTTGACAAATTATCCATAAGAGGTCACAAAGATAAACCCAAACTGAAAGGAATCTTTTGCCTAATATTAGTAAATAGTGATAGTGAAGTCGCTCAGTTGTGTCCGACTCTTTGTGACCCCATGGACTGTAGCCTACCAGGCTTCTCCATCCATGGGATTCTCCAGGCAAGAATATTGGAGTGGGTTACCATTATATTAGTAAGTAGAATAGACTAAAACTTGAGGCTATTATTTTGCGAAATACTTATCTCAGTTCAGATTGTCTTCCCAAATCTTGCATTAGACTTGGTTGTTTGTTTTAAAGATGAAAGAAAACTATATCTTCAATCGAATAAAGTTGTTTAAAACCCTTTCTCTCATGACAATTGACCGCATCATTGCCACCCCCACTAGCACCATCCCATCTGTGTCTAGACCTAATTTAAGCCAATTCTGTGACTGCCTACTTCAATTTCTGTCTCTGGTCACTGGCATGTAGTTGTTTTTTTTTTTTTTTTTTTTTCCTGTAATAGAAACTAAAACACATTTCCCAAAGGACTTTGGATTTCCTGATGTCTTGGTTCTCATCATTCTGAGTTCTCTCCAATATAAATCTTGCCATTTGCAACCATACCCTGTCTCCCGATCCTTCCTTGACTTCCCATGCAGGTGAACCTCAGGACTACCCACTCCCCTGCTCTCTTGGGGAGATCAGAACAGTATTAACACATGCCATTTATAAGAACAGTTCTAAATGTTATACTGAGGGTTTATGTATTTTATACTAAAATCATATCATTTACATTTTCACTTTGATTTAGCACAAGAGTCAAATCACACTATTTTTCAAATGGTCCTAATTCTAATATTACTATTTGAGACTTTATAATCCAAACTGAGCTATTCAATATAATGAACTGCCATCATTAATTGGGTGTCTGGTGTGTTTCGGTCCCTGACACATTTTTTAAGTGGCACAAAATTTTCATAAAATAAACATCATTATCCCTGGTAACATACTGTAACTCTTAACAATAGGCAGAACCATACCTCCTGTTGGACATGCTTTCTGCAATATGACTTCTCTACTCCTCATCAAATTGTCTAGTCTATTCTCCACCACCTAAACTCTGGTGGGGCTCTGTGAGTTCTTTAATAAAGACCACAGCAGGAGTGGCAATGTACCATTTCACTGTACCAGACATTCACTGGCCTGGCAGCTTCTACTTCCTGTCTCTCAGAAATCAGTCACCATGTAAGATGTTGTGACATCCCTAAGCAGACCATACTGTGAAAAGCTCGATTAAAAATAAAGATTTAGAAGGATGAGATGTGACATAGAGAAAGAGAGGCCAAGAGCACTGAAGTGGCAGCCGTGGTCAGGGAGAAATCCCATCAGAACTCAATGCAGAGGCAGAGTGCAGGCCCCAGATATTGTGAATCAGATACCACAGTCCCCTTTGCTGGGACCAAATTCCTTTGTCTTAGAACTGTGAGCATATGAACACGGTTGTTTAACCTCTAATCCTGGGGTGGCTCACTACACAGAGTTGGAGAGCCAAAACATCAGTTTTGAAGAGGCAACAAAGTTCAGAAAAAATAAGAAATTTATCCAGGTCCACAGAGATTTAAGGTGGCTAAGTCAGTATTTGAATCATATTCTCCTGAATATATATGCTGTTATCTTAACCATTATGTAATACAGGACCTCAAAATATATATTTATGAAGGTTGTTTTTCTAAGGAGACTCAAATTGTAAGTAGTACTATACGTACATTACTTAAGAGAATAATCTCAGTTTATGGGCTATAGCATATGTGTTTATAAGTAAACAGATGCTACTAATTACAAATTTATTTTATCTATTTATTGAAACAAGTTTACAGTCTATACGTGGAAGCACTTTGATTTTAAATATATATTTTAAAATAGAATTGCATAATTTTCTTTCTTTAAAAAATTACATTCATTTAGATCATCACTAATTGCCTCTAAATTTCCAAAAGTATTTTTAATTATATTCCAGACCAAATGTACTTAAATTATGCTTTCTATAAGTCATTTATTTATTGCTCAGCTTAGAAAGGATGTCAAAAGACAGGTGTTAGCTTACATTTTCTGATATTTAAAATCCAGGTAAACTAACAATAAGAACAAAATCTCTGAGAAACTGGAAGGCCTCAAACCCAAGGCTTTTCCTTTTACTTATGTACGCCTGCTTTAAACAACGTCTCCAGGGTTTGAAAACAAGACCTATGATCAAATTTGACAAATTTCAAGTCTGCCCCACCCCACCCCACTCCCAACAATTACAACAGAAAAACTCTGCTGACAAAGTTTTCATCAATCTTGATGGAGGATTTGAGGAACACAAAACACACAATTTTGCTCCCAGAATACTTGTTCTTCAAAGTTTTCTTCATCTATCCAGAGTTTTCTCTGTATTTTTTGCTCATATAGAGTGCAGTTTTACAAAACTCTCTGGCTTCAATTTTTGTTTAGTTTCCCCTTCTTACCCATTTTTAACTTTTCCTCCATAAACAAACCAAAGTAATGATCCTTCTTTTTTTTTTTTTTCCTTTTTAAAGCACTGATCTTTTACCCCTTCATGGATCACAGCCTTGTCATGGTGAAGGGGCTTATGTAATTCAGTGAAGCTATGAGCCACGCCATGCAGGGCCACCCAAGACTCATGGGTCACAGTAAGAGTTCTAACAAAACGTGATCTGCTGGGGGAGGAAATGGCAAACCACTGCAGTATGCTTGCTGTGAGAACCCCAGAACAGTATGAAAAGGCAAAAAGATATGACACTGGAAGATGAATACCACCAATCTGAAGATATCTAATATGCCACTGGGGAAGAACAGAGGGCAATTACTAATCGCTCCAGAAAGAATGAAGTTGCTGAGCCAAAGTGGAAAGTGGATATGTTTGGTGGTGAAAGTAAAGTTTAATGCTGTGAAAAACAATATAGCATAGAAACTTGGAATGTTAGGTCCATAAATCTAGGTAAATTGACATGGTCAAGCAGGAGATGGCAGAATTGAGCACCAACATCTCAGGAATCAGTGAACTAAAATGGAAGGAATGGGTGAATTTAATTCAAATAACTGTTATATCTACTGCTGTGGGCAAGAATCCCTTAAAAGAAATAGAGTAGCCCTCAGAGTCAACAAGAGTCCAAAATGTGATACTTGGATGCAACTTCAAACATGAACGAAATAATTTTGGTTTGTTTCCAAGGCAATGGCAATCCACTCCAGTACTTTTGCCTGGAAAATCCCATGGACAAAGGAGCGTGGTAGGCTACAGTCCATGGGGGTCACAAAGAGTCGGACATGACTGAATGACTTTGCTTTCACTTTCACTTTTCCAAGGTAAACAGTCAACATCACAGTAATCCAAGTCCATGTTCTAACCAATAATGCTGAAGAAACTGAAGTTGAAGGGTTCTATGAAGAACTCTAAGACCTTCTAGAACTAACACCATAAAAGCTGTCCTTTTCATCATAGGGGACTAGAATGCAAATGTTGGAAGTCAAGAAATACCCAGATTAATAAGCAAGTTTGGCTTTGCAGTACAAAATGAAGCAGGGCAAAGGCTAACAGAGTTTTGCCAAGAGAACACACTGGTCATGGCAAACATTCTCTTTCAACAACACAAGAGATGCTCTACACAGGGGACATCACCAGATAGTCAAGACCAAAATCAGATTGACTATATTCTTTGCAGCCTAAGATGGAGAAGTTCTATACAGTCAGGAAAAACAAGACCTGGAGCTGATTATGGCTCAGATCATGAACTCCTTATTGCAAGTGTAATTAAGTGAAAGTCATTCAGTCCTGACTGACTCTTTAAGACCCCATGGACTATATAGTCCATGGAATTCGCCAGGCCAGAATACTGGAGTGAATAGCCTTTCCCTTCTCCAGGGGATCTTCCCAACCCAGATATCAAACACAGGTCTTCTGCATTGCTGGCAGATTCTTTACCAGCTGAGCCACAAGGGAAGTCCAAGAACTAGAGTAGGTAGCTTATCCCTTCTCCAGTGGATCTTCCTGCACTTACTGCAAAGTTGAGGCTAAAATTTTTAAAAAGTAGGGGAAACCACTAGGCCATTCAGGTATGATCTAAATAAAATCCCTTATGATTTTACAGTGGAGGTGATGAATACATTCAAGGGCTTAGATCTGGTAGACAAAATGCCTGAAGAACTATTTAAAAAATTGTACAGGATAGTTACCAAATGATGATGCTGTTAAAGTGTTGCACTCAATATGCCAGCTAATTTGGAAAACTCAACAGTGACCAGAGGACTAGAAAAGGTCAGCTTTCATTCCAATTCCAAAGAAAGGCAGTGCCAAAGAATGTTCAAACTACCACACCATTGCACACCTCTCACACGCTAGCAATGTAATGCTCAAAATTCTCCAAGCTTCAACAGTATGCAAACTGAAAATTTCCAGATGTTCAAGCTTAGAAAAGGCAGAGGAACCAAAGATCAAATTGCCAACATCTATTGGAGCATTGGAAAACCAAGAGATTTCTAGAGAAAATCTACTTTTGCTTCATTGATTATGCTAAAGCCTTTGACTATGTGGATCACAACAAACTGGGGGAAATTCTTTAAGAGATGGGAATGCCAGACCACCTTACCTGGCTTCTGATAAATCTGTATGCAGGTTAAGAAGCAACAGTTAGAAGCAGACATGGAACAAGGTGGCAAGAATATACAGAAGAGCTATTCAAAAATATTTTAAGGGTAACCATGATGGTAGGGTCACTCACCTAGAGCCTGACATCCTGGAGTGTGAAGTCAAGTGGTCCTTAGGAAGCATTACTACAAGCTAATCTAGTGGAGGTGATGGAATTCCAGTTGAGATATTTCAAATTCTAGAAGATGATGCTGTTAAGGTGCTGCATTCAACATGCCAGCAAATTTGGAAAACACATTGGCCACAGGACCGGGAAAGGTAAGTTTTCATTCAATACCAAAGAAAGGTAATGCCAAAGAATGTTCAAACTACTGTACAACAGATTCTATTTTATTGGCTCTAAAATCACTGAGGATGGTGACTTCAGTCATGAAACAAACCTAGACAGCATATTAAAAAGCAGAGACATCATTTTTTTGACAAAGATCCATCTTGTCAAAGCTATGGTTTTTCCCAATAATCATGTGCAGATGTGAGAGTTGGACCATAAGGAAGCGTGAATGCCAAAAATTTGATACTTTTGAATTGTAGTGCTGGAGAAGACGATTGAGAGTCCCATGGACAGCAAGGAGATCAAACTAGTCAATCCTAAAGGAAATCAACCCTGAATATTCATTGGAAGGTCTAATGCCAAAGCTGAAACTCCAGTACTTTTGCAACCTGACTTAAAGAGCCAACACACTGGAAAAGATCCTGATGCTGGGAAAGATTTAAGGCAAAAGGAAAAGGAGGTGGCAGAGCATGAGAGGTTAGATTGTATCACCCATTCAATGGACATGAATTTGAGCAAACTAGGTGATAGTGAAGGACAGAGGAGACTGTCCTATAGATTTGCAGAGTCGGACATGACTTTGTGACTAAACAATAACAGTAATCTTTTAAGTGTTTTTTCTTTTGTGTTTGGAGTTCCTGCTGTCACATATTCCAAAAGTCTAGGTTTTCTGCTGTCATGTATCTTTAAAATTATTTTCCTTAATAAAATTTCCTTTTAATGGAATTTTGGTGCTATCAGTGAAAAAAATACTATATTCACCACTTCTGTCTTGGTTCTGACCACTCACTCTAGTTCTAAAAATTTTTTGGAAGTTACTTAACACAGCTTTAGCTTTCATGAAATAAATATGTAAGAACAGCAAGCTCAAAATCTTGCAGAGGAAATTAAGTTGAATAAGGAATACTAAGCCTAATGCAATGAAAGAAATTCATAAAATTCTTTCCTTCCTGTAAATCCTCTGCCACTTTTCCTCATGCCTTGCTCCTAGCTATTAAAATCAATCTAGAGTGTCTCTTCATCTTTGAAATAAATGTTACAGAATACCACCAAGATTCCTGTGATTTCTCAAAAAATTTTTCTTATCCTTATATTGTCTATTAGCTTTCACTCTGGACTGTGGATATGCCTGGTTTCACACAAAGTGTAACCTGTTCTCTAGGTAAAAATACAAAAAAGTCAGGAAATCTTGTTCATTCTATTTATATTCTGCATTCCTAAACCCATAGAAAAAAAATTATACCCTTAGAGAACCATTTTAGGTTACTATGTTAAATGGACCGTGCATAGCAATCATGTGGATAGCATTCACAAAGACTATGGTATTTTATGTTTTTCACAAACAAAAATTATATTTGAAAAGGTATAAGAAAATTTCTTTGATATCAGTTCAGTTGAGTTCAGTTCAGTCTTTCAGTCATGTCCGACTCTTTGCAACCCCATGAATTACATAATGCCAGGCCTCCCTGTCCACTAACTCCCCGAGTTTACCCAGACTATGTCTACCGAGTCAGTGATGCCATCCAGCCATCTCATGCTCTGTCATCCACTTCTCATCTTACCCCCAATCACTCCAAGCATCAGGGTCTTTTCCAATGAGTCAACTCTTCACATGAGGTGGCCAAAGTATTGGAGTTTCAGCTTCAGCATCAGTCCATCCAATGAACATCCAGGACTGACTTCCTTTAGGATGGACTGGTTGGATCTCCTTGCAGTCCAAGGGAAACTCAACAGTCTTCTCCAACACCACACCTGAAAAGCATCAATTCTTTGGAGCTCAGCTTTCTTCCCAGTCCAACTCTCACATCCATACATGACTACTGGAAAAACCATAGCCTTGACTAGATGGACTTCATTGGCAAAGTAATGTCTCTGCTTTTTAATATGATATTAAAGTTGGTCATAACTTTCCTTCCAAGGAGTAAGCGTCTTTTAATTTCATGGCTGCCATAACCATCTCCAGTGATTTTGGAGCCCAGAAAAATAAACTCTAACACTGCTTCCACTGTTTCCCCATCTATTTCCCACAAAGTGATTGGACCAGATGCCATGATCTTCATTTTCTGAATGTTGAGCTTTAAGCCAACTTTTTCACTCTCCTCTTTCACTTTCATCAAGAGGCTTTTTAGTTCCTCTTCACTTTCTGCTATAAGGGTGGTGTCATCTACATATCTGAGGTTATCAATATTTCTCCCAGCAATCTTGATTCCAGCTTGTGCTTCTTCCAGGCCAGCGTTTCTCATGATGTACTCTGCATATAAGTTAAATAAGCAGGGTGACGACAATATACAGACTTGATGTACTCTTTTTCCTATTTGGAACCAGTCTGTTGTTCCATGTCTGGTTCTAACTGTTGCTTCTTGACCTGCATATAGGTTTCTCAAGAGGCAGGTCAGGTGGTCTGGTATTCCCATCTCTTTCAGAATTTTCCACAGTTGATTGTGATCCACACAGTCAAAGGCTTTGACATAGTCAATAAAGCAGATGTAGATGTTTTTCTGGAACTCTCTTGCTTTTTTGATGATCCAGCGGATGTTGGCAATTTGATCTCTGGTTCCTCTGCCTTTTCTAAAACCAGTTTGAACATCTGGAAATTCACAGTTCACATATTGCTGAAGCCTGGCTTGGAGAATTTTGAGCATTACCTTGCTAGTGTATGAGATGAGTGCAATTGTGCGGTAGTTTGAGTATTCTTTGGCATTGCCTTTCTTTGGGATTGGAATGAAAACTGACCTTTTCCAGTCCTGTGGCCACTGCTGAGTTTTCCAAATTTGTTGGCATATTGAGTGCAGCACTTTCACAGCATCATCTTTCAGGATTTGAAATAGCTCAACTGGAATTCCATCACCTCCACTAGCTTTGTTCATACTGATGCTTTCTAAGGCCCACTTGACTTCACATTCCAGGATGTCTGGCTCTAGGTGAGTGATCACACAATCTTTGATATAGTTAAAGCTAAAATGAAGCTGTCATATCAGGCACAGGATATTTATTGGCTTGATTTTGGATTTTAGAAAAATTTGTACATACTATTGTAATTAACACAATTATAATGAAAATAATTGCCATGTTGTTCACTGTACAGTTCATTGGAATGATGGACATTTAAAGTTTTATGTTTAGCTTTCTTTGTAGCTGTTACATCTGTGTTACTATATTACTGTTCCTTATTCTTAACAATTAATAAGTTAAAAAGCCATTTGAATTAAAGATGTAAGAAGTCAGAAAAATAAAAGATGTATTATCAATAATATTCCATATCTCTTGTTTGAATAGGAAATCTTTTCTGCTTGGAATCACAAAAGGTGTTCATATGCCTGTTAAATTCCTCTAAAATATTTGCCAGGGTGAGAACAAGGCCCCTTCTCATTATCATTCCAAACCACTGCCATCAGTGGAGGGAGATTAAAGGCATAAGAGATGCAGAAATAATAACAGTAGATGAGATGTGGACTATGTTTTTCATTTAACTGGAAAAATTAATAATTGTATGACCTAGAGCTATGAAGAGTGTAAAAATGGGTGGAAATGTTTATTTTAATACTTAGTATGGTAAATGCCTGGTGCTTCTCTGGTAGCTCAGCTGGTAGAGAATCCACCTGCAATGCAGGAGACCCAGCTTCAATTCCTGGGTCAGAAGGATTCCCTGGAGAAGGGATAGGTTATCCACTTCAGTGTTCTTGGACTTCTCTGGTAGCTCAGATGAGAAAGAATCTGCCTGCAACACAGGAGACCTGGGTTCGATCCCTGGGTTGGGAAGATACTGGGTGACATCAAAATTTATAATACGGTGAGCCTTTGTGATTTCAAATAAGTTATCTTTAACCCTCTTTGCATATATGTGTGACTACCAAGACATTCAGTATTCCATATCTATGTTCTAGTTCTTAGTAGCCTAGCATGATGAAAATCTTTGAAAGAGTTATATGGTCAAAGTTCATGACAGTAAATTTGGACAATTCAAGACATAGTCCAGGTGAAACCAAAATTCTCCTGAGGTGTTTCCAAAGGTGGTTGGAAAAAGAAAAATCTATTTCCAGAAGAAAAAAAAAATTAATTTCATGGGCTAGGAACTGTATTATTTCACTTTGGAATAACTGAATGCCAAATGTCAGTGACAGGAAAAATTTGAGTAGTAAAATATCAATTCTGATATAATTGTTACTTATGATACTCTCTAACATCTTCACTCTTGCACTTATTCTATTGGAGAATTAAACGGAAATGCCATCATTATTACTCCATCTTTCAAGTTTTTAATGGCAGTTTAATTTCTGGAGTTTCCAAGAAATCTATATTGTGTTTTGTTATTGAGAAAAAAAAATTACACAGGATAAAATGCACAGATCTTATGCACATAACTGATGAGTTTTTGCCAGTGGATGCACCCACACAATCATCATCCCAAATAAGACATAAAACTTTTCTATCTGCCATGAAATTTCCTTCATGTTTCCTTCCAATTATTTTTTTTTGAGTTACTACCTAACATCCTGTTTCACAGTGCAGCAAAACTTCTCTAGATATGAGAAACCAAGTTTTTTTTTAATGCCAGAATGTTGTGAATTTTAACCCAGTTCCTCAAATCTCCTTCATGTTCCCTTCCATTCACACCCAAATCCACCTTCACTTAGGGATACTCTGTACTGCTTTATTATTCTAAATCAGTGGTGCTTCTACTTGAAGAGGCAAATAGTGTAACAATGTGTAGCTTTCAGGAAATACCTCATTATAAATCATAAATGCACAATCTTCCAGTCCTTGCTCAGAAATCTGGTTATTTGGATATATGAGTCAATATTTCTGGGCCTTGGAAAGCCATTACAATCTATTGATCAGAACAAGCCTCATAGTAATCAGATGGTAAATTAAATCTGACCTTCATTTAACTCTAAGTAAGGCCAGAACTATGGTAAAGAAAGCTATGGTAACATTCTGTCTATGAAACAGACGTTTGAAATAAATAGCAGTTCACAGAGGCTGAGTAAAATAAAAGACTAGATCCACGTGAGATAAATTTCTAAAAGAGATTATTATCATGTAAAAGCAATATGTATCTACTCATCATCTTCCTTCTAACAAATTATTCAAACACATATTAACTATTTGCTGGTGAAAAGCTCACTTCAATTAATTCAGAATTTGGGGAAAAAATTTTTGGAATGAAGGACGCATTTGGAGGAAATTTCATTACACTATTGAAACAGCATTATAAATAAAATTGCTGCAAAATGAATAAACACTGGTGTTATTTATTCAATTCAACAATTATGCCTTGATTCACTATTTAACTATGTGGTTGTTTAATGTTCATCTCACATATGGTGACACAGAAGAATATTATTGACATCTTGATTAAGCATAATAGGTGATGTAGATAGATATTGCTTATTTGGAATGCTTCTTGTATCTCCTGTTCAGTTCAGTACAGTCACTCAGTCATGTCCTACTCTTTGTGACCCCATGGACTGCAGCACACAAGAGTTCCCTGCCCATCACTGAGAGTAAGCACTCTCGGTGCTTACTCAAGTTCATGTTCATTGAGTCAGTGGTGCCATCCAACTATCTCATCCTCTCTTGTCCCTTTCTCCTCCTGTCTTAAATCTTTCCCAGCATTAGGGTCTTTTCCAGTGATTCAGTTCTTCTCATCAAGTAGCCAAACTATTAGAATTTCAGCATCCATCCTTCCAATGAATATTCAGGACTGGTTTCCTTTAGGATTGACTGGTTTGATCACCTTGCAGTCCAAGGGATTCCCAAGAGTCTTCTCCAATGCCATAGTTCAAAAGTATCAATTCTTCAGTGCTAAGCCTTCTTTATGGTCCAATTCTCACATCTATACATGACTACTGGAAAAACCATATCTTTGACTGATGGAACTTTGTTGGTAAAGTAATGTCTCTGCTTTTTAATGTGCTGTCTAGGTTGGTCATAGCTTTTCTTCCAAGAAGCAAGCATCTTTTAATTTCATGGCTGCAGTCACCATATGCATTTAAAGTGATTTAAATAAAATCTGTCACTGTTTCCATTGTTTCCCCATCTATTTGCCATGAAGTGATGGGACTGGATGCCATGATTTTAGTTTTCTGAATGTTGAGTTTTAAGGCAACTTTTTCACTCTCTTTTTTCACTTTCATCAAGAGGCTTTTTTAATTCTTCTTCTCTTTCTGCCATAAGAGTGGTGCCATCTGCATATCTGAGGTTATTGATATTTCTCCCAGGAATCTTGATTCCAGCTTGTGCTTCATCCAGCCTGGCATTTCGCATGATGTACTCTGCATAAAAGTTAAATAAGCAGGGTGACAGTATACAGCCTTGATGTGCTCCTTTCCTGATTTGGAACCAGTCTGTTGTTCCATGTCCAGTTCTTACTGTTGCTTCCCAATCTGCATACAGATTCTCAGGAGGCAGGTCAGTTGGTCTGGTATTCCCATCTCTTGAAGTATTTTCCACAGTTTGTTGTGATCCACACAGTCAAAGGCTTTGGTATAGTCAATAAAGCAGAAATAAAGGCTTTGGTATAATCAACAAAGCAGAAATAAAAGTTGTTGTTGTTTTTTTTTTTTTTCCTGGAACTCTCTTGCTTTTTCCAAAGCAAGAGATCCAACAGATCTCTTTCAATCCAACGGATGTTGGCAATTTGTTCTCTGATTCCTCTGCCTTTTCTAAATCCAGCTTGAATATCTGGAAGCTCACGGTTCATGTATTGTTGAAGCCTGGCTTGGAGAATTTTGAGCATTACTCAGCACGTGAGATGAGTACAATTGTGCTGTAGTTTGAACATTCTTTGGCATTGCCTTTCTTTGGGATTGTAATTAAAACTCACTTTTTTCAGCCTGTGGTCACTGCTAAACTTTCCAAATTTGCTGGCATATTGAGTGCAGCACAACATCATCTTTTAGGATTTGAACTAGCTTTGTTCATAGTGATGCTTCCTAAGGCTCACTTGACTTCACATTCCAGGATCTGGCTCTAGGTGAGTGATCACACCATTGTCATTATCTGGATCATGAAGACCTTTTTTGTATAGTTCTTCTGTGTATTCTTACCTCCTCCTCTTAATATCTTAATATTTTCTGCTTCTGTTGTCTCCTGTAGAAGACCAATAACCTCACCAAACATTCCATTTCTTATTTTATAGAATATATACTATATTCTCTCTATATAAAAAAAATATATATATATTATAGAATATATAGTTTATATATATATTCCAGGCCAATAATTAGGAGGGCCAAATAACTACTCTACCATTGAGCTGTGCATCTAAATGACTTGTTTTGCTTTTTACTAAAAACATGTTAAAGTTAGTATATATAACACTCCAGTTCTCCCTTCCCCTGAGTATGCAACTCTTTTATAGTATAAATGATCTATGATATGTATGATCTATGTTATATGAGGTACACATAACACATACTGGCTCAACTTTTATTTATGTTCTTACAGTTGAGAGCAATTCTAAAAAAAAAAAAAAATCCTACATGAACATCTCTGTCACAGAATCTGTTTTCAAAGGTACTGACTAGGACCATGAATTTCTCCTCATTGCACCATTCTAGCCATCAAACACAGTATCCAACAGCCTCAGTCTTCAGCAATTGTTTTGGGTTTTTTTTGCCACACTCTTTGTTCTTCATATAGCTGAGGCATTCTCAGCTTTCAGTACTTCTTCTTAGAGAGCTTTCCTGACCATCATACACTTACTTAAAAATTCTGAAAAACATTACATTCTTTGGAAGAGTTTTGTAATGAATAACAAGCTGATAATTTATTCAAACATTTTTAACACAGCAAAAATATAATAAATAGCATACATTAAAACAAAAGCCTTACTTACTAATCAAGCATTAAAAATAATGTAAAGTGTTAGTTGCTCAGTAGTATCTGACTCTTTGTGACCCCATAGACTGTAGCCTGCCAGGCTCCTCTGTCCATAGAATTCTCCAATCAAGAATATTGGAGTGGGTCACCATTCCCTTCTCCAGGGAATCTTCCTGACCCAGAGATCAAACCCAGGTCTCTTGAAGGCAGGTGGATTCTTTTCTGTCTCAGACACCAAGGCAAGTAGTAAAAATAAATAAATAAATAATGTAAGGGGTGTAATAATTTTGGTACATAGTCACTTAACTCCTTAGTTGCTGCTGCTGCTGCTAAGTCACTTCAGTCGTGTCCGACTCTGTGCGACCCCATATATGGCAGGAGCCACCAGGCTCCCCCATCCCTGGGATTCTCCAGGCAAGAACACTGGAGTGGGATGCCATTTCCTTCTCCAATGCGTGAAAGTGAAAAGTGAAAGTGAAGTCGCTGAGTCATGTCCAACTCCTAGCGACCCCATGGACTGCAGCCTACCAGGCTCCTCTGTCCATGGGATTTTCCGGGCAAGAGTGCTGGAGTGGGGTGCCATTAACTCCTTAGTATCTATCCCTAATACTTCTCTGGTGGCTCAGTAGTAAAGTATCCACGTGCCAATACAAGATATGCAGGTTCAATCCCTGGATTGGAAAAATCCCCTAGTGAAGAAAATGGCAACTCACTCCAGTATTCTTGCTTGGGAAATCCCATGGACTGAAGAGCCTAGCAGGCTACAGTCCATGGTGTAGTAAAGAGTCGGGCACAGCTTAGTGACTAACAACAACAACAATACTATTTCACAGGTACCATATTTTTTTCTTTTCAGAATGCATTTTTAAATATATTCACATTTGTTTCATATTGCTTGCAATATTATTCAAAGTTGAATTTTATGGTTACTAAATTTGGCCTTATAGACATCATTCATTGAATTTTCTCTACTGGCAATAATAGTTTTAACTAATAGATATTCTCTGTTGTTGAAGTACTTAGAAATCTCTGAGCATATTCTGTGAAATTAAAGATACATTTAATTTTAATATTTTTCCATTTAAATGGGTAAATATTTCAGTCCACTGATTTATTTTCATAGATATGCACTTTTGGCCTTCATTCAAAGTGCCTTTTTTTAATAAACATTCTTGTAAGACAAATCCCCTAATTTTTTTTCCCTCTATGACTATACATATTTTGCCTAATTTAGATGCAGCAAATAATAAACTTTCTCAGTTTCATTCAGTCCCACCACAGAATATAAATTCATCCATTTAGAAATACAAATTCCAGCAAAAATATTTTTACCAGAAATTGAGACATTACAAATTGCAATTCTGTAATTTTGAGTTAAATCTGCTATACTTCCTGAGTTCTCTATTGCATTTGTTTAACTCCTTGCTTTTTACAGATACATTATAATGTCTGCCTGTTTGCAAGACTATCAATAATTCCATTTCTCTAAAAGCTTTGGAAGTTGAATTGTCCTTGAGCAACTGAATACCTTGATTAAAGATTTCCAAACAAAGTCTAACCAATGTTCAGAGGATTCATTTACAAAATCCAATGCCATTGTTTTACACTTAGGTTGATTTATAAAATAGTTCCTCAAGTTGTGAGGAATCTATTTCATAAAGTAATTATTCAGTTGTTGTATCTCCTTACCCTTCCTCAATCTGTGATTGTTTCCAATTGTTCCTTGCCTTTCATGACCCTTGAATTTTTGAAGAGGACTACTAAATTATTTGTGAGGTGTCTTTCGGTTTGGATTTGTCTCATGTTTTGTTATTAGATTTAAGTTCTGCATTTTCGACACAAATACAGCCAAAGTGATCGTATGTCCTTTTCAGTGAAATGCATCAGATGGCCCAGGTCTATGATCTTGACATATTTATTATGGGTGATGATAACTTTGAAGATTGTTTTAAGTAGTTGTCTGCCTGGTTTTTCCATTTTTTCCATTGTAATGTTGCTATATTCCTTTTGTAATTAAAAAAAGGAGATATGAATTAAAACTATGCAGACATCCTATTGCCAAATTTTGCTTACTGATTTTATTATCCCTGGATGGTGCTTGGCTCCAATAATTATTAATCTGATATTTTGATTAATAGTGATTTTATATTTGCCTAATTACTTCTATATTTTTAATTTGAGTTTTTTTTTCTAATAGAGCTATCTCTTCTCTTCCATATTTATTATTCAGTTATTATATAAGTATGAAATCATAGATATTTACTTTATTCTGTTGATTATAATTTGATACTACCATTATTTATTTTGTTGCTTAAATTATTCCAGTTTGGCCATCAGGATGTTTCTTCAGTTTAGCTTCATTTTTCTTTTGGCATGATCTCATTCTTTTTGGAAGAATTCTGGGTTTCCAGCACCACAAGGTATTCTTACCCTTTGTATTTTCTCTAAAACATCTCTGGAATCATGTACTACTTTAAGTAGTCCTGTTTATTTTTAATTGGAAATGGTAGTTAGAAACCATGACCTGGACACTAGCTGTATTCACTGCTACTGAAGTATCATTGCTCTTAGGCCTTTGGACTGGATTAAACATAGAAACTCATGTAGGTACATTTGTGTGTATGGATATATGCATATATATATATATATATTCCTACACAAAAAACTGTACATGCACATATTCATACTAATTTCTATGTCTATCGATCTATATAATATTATCTCTATATATTTACATATTTAAAATATATGTATCTATATATCTGTCAAGCTGATACTTCTAATTCAGCACCACAGGAATTATGCTAGCCTCCTTCTTTTCATTTACTTATATTATAAATAAAAAAACTATAACAATTATGACTTTTTTCTCCAATAATGAAAAACATTTCTTAATATATGCTTATAATACACAAATATAATTATCTGCAAACATTTATATATTTGCTCCTTATTGTACACACTTAGAAATACTTTCAGAATAGCTATTGCATACCCTCTTCCAACAACACGAGATAACTATATACATGGACATCACCAGATGGTCAAGACCAAAATCAAATTGATTATATTCTTTGCAACCAAAGATGGAGAAGCTCTATTCAGTCAGCAAAAAGAAGACTTGGAGCTGACTATGGGGCAGATCATCAGCTCTTTATTGCAAAATTCAGGCTCAAATTGAAAAAGTAGGGAAAACCACTAGGCCATTCAGGTATGACCTAAATCAAATCCCTATGATAATATACTGGAGGTGAGAAATAAACTCAAGGGATTAGGTCCTGTAGACAGAGTGCCTGAAGAACTATGGACAAAGGTTTGTAACAATATTTGAAGGTGGTGACAAAAACCATCCCCAAGAAAAAGAAATGCAAGAAGGCAAAGTGGTTGTCTGACGTGACCTTACAAATAGCTGAGAAAAGAGAAGTGAAAGCAAAGAAGAAAGAGAAAGCTACATTCAACTGAATGCAGAGTTCCAAAGAATAGCAAGGAGAGATAAGAAAGTCTTCTTAAGTAAATGATGCAAAGAAATAGAGAAAAGAACAGAATGGGAAAGACAAGAGATCTGTTCAGGAAAATTGGAGATACCAAGAGAACATCTCATGCAAAGATAGGTATAATAAAGGACAAAAGTGGCAAGAACTTAACAGAAGCAAAAGAGGTGAAGAAGAGGTGGCCAAGAATACACAAAAGAACTGTACAACAAAGCTCTTAATGACCCAGATAATCACAGTGGTGTGATAACTCACCTAGAGCTAGAGATCTTGGAGTAAAAGTCCAATGGGCCTTAAGAAGCATTACCGAGAACAAAGCTAGTGGAAGTGATGGGACTCCAGGTGAGCTATTGCAAATCCTAAAAGATGATGCTGTTAAAGTGCAGCATTCAATATTCCAGCAAATTTGGAAAGCTCAGTGGTGCCCACAGGACTGGAAAAAGTGAGTTTTCATTCCAATTCCAAAGAAAGGTAAAGTCAAAGAAAGTTCAAATTACTGTACAACTGTGCTCATTTCACATGCTAGCAAGATTATGCTCAAATCCTTCAAGCTAGGCTTCAGCACTGTGTGAACCAAGAACTTCCAGATGTACAAGCTGGATTTAGAAAAGGCAGAGGAACCAGAGCTCAAATTGTCAACATCCATTGAATCATATAAAAAGCAAGGGGATCTCAAAAAACTCTACGTTTGCTTCATTGACTACATGGAAGCCTTTGAATGTGGATCACAACAAACTGCAGACTATTCTTAAAGAGATGGGAGTACCAGACTACTTTACTTGCCTCTTGAGAAACCTGTTTGCCGGACAAGAAGCAACAGTTAGAACTGAACATATGACAATGGACTGGTTCCCAATTGGGAAAGGAGTATGTCAAGTCTGTATATTGTCACCCTACTTATTTAACGTCTATGCAGAATACATCATACAAAATGCTGGGCTGGATGACTCAAGTTGAAATCAAGATTGCTGGGAGAAATATCCACAACCTCATATATGCAGATGATACCATTTTAATAACAGAAAGTGAAGAGAAACTAAAGAGTCTCTTGATGAAGGTGAAAGAGGAGTGAAACAGCTGGCTTAAAACTGAATATTAGAAAAACAAAGATCATGGCATCTGGTCCCATCACTTAATGGCAAATAGATGGGGAAAAAGTGGAGACAGTGATTTCATTTTCCTGGGCTCCAAAATCAATGGCAGATGGTGACTGCAGCCATGGAATAAAAAGACAGTTCCTTCTTGGAAGAAAAGCTATGACAAATTTAGCCAGTGTGTTAAAAAGCAGAGACATCACTTTGCTGAAAAATGTCTGTACAGTCAAAGCTATGGTTTTTCCATTATTCATGTATGGATGTGAGAAGGCAGAGGGCCAAAGAATTGATGCTTTTGAACTGTAGTGCTGGAAAAGACTCTTGATAGTCCCCTGGACAACAAGGAGATCAAACAAGTCAATCCTAAAGGAACTCAACCCTGAATATTCATTGGAATGACTAGTGCTGAAACCAATGCACCAATACTTTGGCCCCCTGATGCAAAGAGCCAACTCGTTGGAAAAGACCCTGATGCTGGGAAAGACTGAAGGCAGGAGGAGAAGGGGATGACAGAGGATAAGACATTTGGATGGCATCACTGATTCAATGGACATGAGTTTGAGCAAACTCAGGGACATGATGAAGGACGTGAAAGCCTGGCCTGGTACAGTTCATGAGGTTGCTAAGAGTCAGACACAATTTAGCAAATGAACATCAACAATTCCATACCCTGCAGAAGACAAATTTACTAACTAGAGTATGGAATATACTCAAATAAATTGTATTGTATGTATATATTTAGGGAGATTATGAATTCTTAAATACATTTTGCTACCAATAATTCCTATTAAGGTATTATATATCATACTTCAGAAAAGAAGAGTAAAGAATGAACTGGCATGAAAAGTAGACAGCTTGATGAATTTCTAGATTTTACCATATCTTTAAGGTGCTATTTTAGAAAATATCTAGTATTTATTCAATGACTCTCCTAAGAATACACAAAAGTCTTCACTTGCCTGAGCTATAAAGTTGAAATCTACCTTTAATATTAAATTTTCTATAAGTGAAAAAAAATATATCCATCATATTGAATGTGCATATTTAGTTTATACTTATTTCAAAATTATATTTTAATTCAAGTTAAGAGAAAAGTAATAGTACTGGGTTATGTTATTCCTAAATGAGAACAGTAAATAACAAGTAGCAAATCACTATTGTTTCTGTTGGCTCATTATACTAACATTAGTCATGGTGAATTATTTTGATATTATCAGTAGAGGTGTTAAGATATAATACTACCAATAGGAAGAATTAATCATTTCTCCAGCAGTTCAGTGTCTTATAAATACTTCTATTATAATTTTTGAAATCATTATTCATGACATGAACATGCAACAAGATGAGAGAAATTAACATTTAATTCAATTGTTTAATAGAATATTGTAAATGTATTACATTCTCTGAATAATGAAGATGGATTATTGAAGACAATGTCAGCCCTTCTTTTATCCTTCAGGTTTATCTTTTCCTCCATAAAGTATTCAATAGTTTGTTTTTAAAATCTATCTGTTTTGTATTTCATTCCAAATTTTCACAAGGTAGACATAGACAATACCTATCATATCTTTGGAATTATATTTTAATTGGTGTGTTGTTTCATATAAGAAACAAATCTCCTAATATTCCTAATATTAAATATTGAAAAATAAAAGTATATTTACTTGTTCCATATAAAGAATATATGTTCCAAAATATAAACATCAACACACTATATACACCTATGAATTGCAGTGCTAAAATACATCTTTCAGTCTCTTTCTATATTTAAATTTTGAATTTTATAATCAAAGAAAGTTATGCCCAAATACACATTCAGGAATGGAGGCAATAGAGGAAACATTTGTTTTACTGTTTTGTTTTTTTTTTTAACATGTTTGGAAATTATATATCTTTTTTTTGAAAGAGCTAGGAAATTAGTTAGTGTTCTAAATGGATAATTTATCTTCCAAGAAAAAGAAAATATGTTTTTAGATAATTTTCTACTTCAGGATCTTATTTCAAAATAATAGAATGATCCTGATACTTCATCAGTAGTGGTTTGTGAGGCCCATTAATTTATAAATTTTGTGGTAGAAATTCAGATTATAAACCTCCCCTTTGAAACTGAAGAAGCAAATTTGTCTAGAACACTGCCTTGATGATAGCAATTTAAACTATTTTTTGTTTATAAACAAAATCAGTTACATGAATTGGACAACAGGGAGACTGAATGGCATGGGGAACTCTACTTAAAACTCTGTATGACATATATGGGAATAGAATCTAAAAAAGAGTGAATATATGTATATGTATAACTGATTCACTTTGCTGTACAGCAGAAACTAACACAACATTGTAAATGAACTATGCTCCAATATTCACCAAAATATAAAACCTACAGATTTATTTTAATAAAATATATTGGAGGTTCATGCATGTTTTCTAAAATCAGCTTCCTAGTAATTTTGGGTTTGTGGTATGGTAACATATTTAGTGCAAAATAATATTTTTAGGCACTACATCTGTTCTAGATGTTCACAATATTTTACTGTGCTATAATTCATTTGTAGGTTTTTATTATCTATTTTATATATAGTCAGTTCAATCAGTTCAGTTCAGTCGCTCAGTTGTGTCTGACTCCTTGCAACCGCATGGACTGCACCATGCCAGTAGTGTGAACATATCAATCCCAATTTATTCTTTTCATTCCCTCTTTGCCCCTTAGTAATGATGTTTGTTTTCTACATCTGTGATTCGATTCTCAATTTTGTAAATAAGTTCATTTGTACCATATTTATTTTAGATTCCACATGTAAATGATATGATATTCATCTTTCTCTGTCTTACTTCACACAGTATGACAATCTCTAGGTCCATCCATGTCACTGCAAACAGCATTATTTTGTTATTTTTTTATGGCTGAACAATATTCCATTATATATATATACACACACACACAACATCTCCTTTATCCACTAAGGAAACTATAAACAAAACAAAAAGACAGCTCACAGAATAGGAGAAATTATTTGCAAATGGAGGGACTGACAAGGGATTAAATTCCAAAATGTAAAACTAATTCATGCAGCTCAATAGCCTCCAATTAAAATAAATAAATTTATATTAAAATAAAAGCCAATCAATCCTATCAAAAATGTGAAGATCTAAATAGACAGTTCAATAAAGAAGATACAGAGATGGCCAAGAGGCACATGAAAAGACACTCAACAACACTAATTATCAGAGAAATTCAACTCAAAACTACAATGAAGTATCAACTCACACTGGTGAGAATGGCTATCATTAAAAAAATCTATAAACAATAAATTCTGGAGAGAGTTTGAAGAAAAGGGGACCCTCATACATTCTTGGAATGTAAATTAGCATAGCCAATATGGAGAACAGTACGGAGGTTCCTTGAAAAACTAAAAATAGAGCTACCAAATTATCCCTCAATCCTAATCCCAGGCATATATCTATAGAAACTTTAATTCAAAAAGATACATGCACTCTTGAGTTCATTGGAACACTATTTACAATAGCCAGCACATGGAAGCAACTTAAATGTCCATCAATGGAGAAATGGATTTAGTCTTCAATTTAAAGTAATAGTATAACTCAAAATATTCTCAGGCTTCTGTTACTGAACCAAACTTGGGTCCACTTGCCTGTGTTGCAGGCAAGTCAGTCTACCTGCACTCAGTTGTGATGGAGGAAGGTACAGTGTTATTGCAGAGCCAAGCAAGGAGAAAAGGCAGCTCATGCTCATAATATCCAAACTATTCCAAGGTTTTCAGGACAGGGTTTTCAAAGAGAAAATGAAGGAGAGGGTGGAGTGTATATGATCAGCTCATGCACAATTTTCTGATTAGTGGTAGTGAGGTAACCAGGTGAGGTCACTGGAGTCAACATTATCAGTAATCAGACTCCAGCCAGTCTAAAGCCTATGGGCTCATGGTCATCATGCAGTTAGTGTCTTTCACCTGGTGTGTGGTTTAGTATCTACAAAACACCACCAGGATATGGCTCAGGATATTATCAATAGCACTTGAGGAGGAAATAAATGTACTTGACTTTATTTTATGACCAAATTATTTTTATTTTGTCGTGTTTGACTGTTTTCCTTTGTTTCTGCATTTTCTCATTTCTCTGATCATTTTCTTTTTGGTAATCAGGGAAATTCTAGGATACTAAAGCTTTTCTACCAACAAGGAGCAAGGCAAATAGGGAGGGGGAAAGGTCCATCCTTGGAAATGCCCCACAAGATTCTGCTCAGTTTCACTTCTACTCTATATTTTAGTGGCCACTGTACTTTAATTTCCCAAAAAGGAATTGGCTGGCCCAAATTTAAAAAGGACTTGTGAAAAAGACATTAACAACTTTATATAAAATTTTGTATACTATTTATGTAGCAGATACTTTTTGACCTACAACTACTGGTGTATAAGCCACTTCTTAAAATCTTAGTTTACTGTCATAATTTGTAAAGAAAAATAGCAAATGACTATTTAAATAAGTTTTTTTTTTCTTTTTCTTTCTCTCCTTTTCTTTTAATACACAGGTCTAATGAGGTGCAAAGGGTATTGCATTTTGTCAAGCTTATCTAAAGCATACAATCTTCATCTCTCCTTCATGCCACAGTGAATTAAGTAGATAAACATGTCATAGGAAATTAAGATGGATGATAAGCTTGTTGGCACCATCTTGAAGGCACAAGACATCATCACCCTCTCCACAGGTATTTGGCTAAAATACTCTGCCCTCATATTGTCAAGCAGCACCTTGAAGAAATATCATACACACTGTTGAAAGCAAGAGGAAGTCAAAGAAAATATGACTCATAGTTTACTTATTGCATACATAATATGGTCTTGACATGAACTTGAAAAGATTATGTAAAATATGCACAGTACTTAACACTTATTTACAGACATCAACTCAAGCAACCTCCTAATGGATTAGAAAATATTTTTCCTTTATTTTGTTGATAAGGTCACAGAAGAAAAGGAGAAATAAGTTAGCTGCCCTCACTTTCATAAGATCTAAGTCTAAATGTATTTTACTGTCTCTATTTGTCTATATAAAAGAATATTTAAAATATTAATATAAAATCAAATCTGAATTTTTTTAATTTTTTGCATGAAATCCAAATCATTTAGAAAGAAGGCACAGTATAGTTTAGACAACTGTTCTTTTTTTTTTTTCATATCAAAGCCAGCTATACTTAGAGAAAACTGAATGTTAGAATAATTCTCATATTATTTCAAAGACTAATTTGAGAACAGCTTCTTCATTAAAAGATATAAAAAGAAACAGCCAAAATTAAAACAAACAAATAAAAAGGTCTGCTAATATTTGCTGGAGATATACTTCACCATTTTTTCTTTTCCTGAGAATATTTACATAATTGAAAATGTTGACTGTAAATGATACACATAATGCTAATGAAATGACAACTTGGAGAAACATACGCAAAGTTACTTGAACGGGAATTCAAACAGGACTTCCATGGTTGTCCCTTGGTTAAGAATCCACCTACCAAAGCAGGGGACACAGGTTTGATCCCTAGTCCAGGAAGATTCAACATGCCTCAGGCAACTAAGTCCCTTCAACACACACTCCACAAATACTGAGCCTAGATGTTCTACAGATCATATTCCTCAACAAGAGAAGTCACCAAAATGAGAAGCCCACTCACCTCAACCAGAGAGTAGCCCTTGTTCACAAAAAAACAGAGAGAAGTCTGCATGCAGCAATAAAGAGCCAGCAAGCCAAAAATGAATAAATAAATAAATAAATGACTTCTTAAAAGAAATATTCAAACAAATTCTATTTTAGCAAGTTAGAGATACTAATAGAGAGCTTGTATTTCCTTCCTTCATTCTTTGCTTCCTTCATTTCACCCTTCTGTCACCACTGGAGTTTCAGCTTCAGCATCAGTCCTTCTAGTGCATATTCAGTACTGATTTCCTTTAGGATGGACTGGTTGGATCTCCTTGCAGTCCAAGGGACTCTCAACAGTCTTCTCCAACACCACACTTCAAAAGCATCAATTCTTTGGCACTCAGTTTTCTTTATAGTCCAACTCTCACATCCTTACATGACTATTGGAAAAACCATAGTTTTGACTAGATGACCTTTGTTGGCAAAGTAATGTCTGTTTTTAAATATGCTGTCCAGGTTGGTAATAACTTTTCTTCCAAGGAGCAAGCGTCTTTTAATATCATGGCTGCAGTCACCATCCACAGTAATTTTGGAGTGCAAAAAATTAAAGTCTGCTACCGTTTCCACAGTTTCCCCATCTATTTGCCATGAAGTGATGGGACCAGATGCCATAATCATAGTTTTCTGAATGCTGAGTTTTAAGCCAACTTTTTCACTCTCCTCTTTCACATTCATCAAGAGGCTCTTTAGTTCCTTTTTAGTTCCTCAGAAAGTGATCACACTTTCTGACATAAGGGTGGTGTCATCTGCATTTCTGAGGGTATTGCTATTTCTCTCAGCAATCTTGATTCCAGCTTGTGCATCATCCAGTTCAGCATTTCTCATGACGTACACTACATATAATTTAAATAAGCAGGGTGACAATATACAGCCTTGACACACTCTGTGCCCAATTTGGAACCAGTCTGTTGTTCCATCTCCAGTTCTAACCGTTGCTTCCTGACCTGCATACAGATTTCTGTATGGAGGAAAGGTAGGTCAGGTATTCTGGTATTCCCATCTCTTAAAGATACTTCTACAGTTTGTTGTGGTCCACACAAAGGCTTTGGCATAATAAATAATGCAGACATAGATGCTTTTCTGGAACTCTCTCCTTTTTTGATGCTGCAGCAGATGATGGCAATTTGATTGCTGGTTCCTCTGCCTTTTATAAATCTAACTTGAACATCTGGAAATTCACAGTTAACATACTGTTGAAGCCTGGCTTGGAGAATTTTCAGCATTACTTTACTAGCATGTGAGATGAGTGCAATTCTGTAGTAGTTTGAACATTCTTTGGCATTGCCTTTCTTCGGGATTGGAATTAAAAATGACCTTTTCCAGTCCTGTGGCCACTGCTGAGTTTTCCAAATTTGCTGGCATATTGAGTGCAACACTTTCACTGCATCATCTTTCAGGATTTGAAATAGCTCAACAGGAATTCCATCACCACCACTAGCTTTATTCATAGTGATGCTTCCTAAAGTCCATTTGACTTCAAATTCCAGGGGTCTGGTTCTAGGTGAATGATCAGTTCAGTTCAGTTCAGTTGCTCAGTCGTGTCCGACTCTTTGCAACCCCGTGAATTGCAGCACGCCAGGCCTCCCTGTCCATCACCAACTCCCGGAGTTCACTCAAACTCACATTCATCGAGTTGGTGATGCCATTCTTCTATCTCATCCTCTGTCATCCCCTTCTCCTCCTGCCCCCAATCCCTCCCAGCATCAGAGTCTTTTCCAATGAGTCAACTCTTCGCATGAAGTGGCCAAAGTATTGAAGTTTCAGCTTTAGGATCAGTCCTTCCAATGAACACCCAGGGCTGATCTCCTTTAGAGTGGACTGGTTGGATCTTCTTGCAGTCCAAAGGACTCTCAAGAGTCTTCTCCAACACCACAGTTCAAAAGCATCAATTCTTTGGCATTCAGCTTTCTTCACAGTCCAACTCTCACATCCATACATGACTACTGGAAAAACCATATCCTTGACTAGACGGACCTTTGCACACCATCGTAATTATCTGGGTCCTGAATATTTTTTTGTGTAGTTCTTCTGTGTATTTCTGTCACATTGTCTTAATATCTTCTGCTTTTGTTTGGTCCATAACACTTCTGTCCTTTATCGAACCCATCTTTGCATGAAATGTTCCCTTGGTATCTCTAATTTTCTTGAAGAGATCTCTAGTCTTTCCCATTCTGTTGTTTTCCTCTATTTCTTTGCATTTGTCACTGAGGAAGGCTTTCTTCTATCTCCTTGTTATTCTTTGGAACTGTGAATTCAAATGGGTGTATCTTTCCTTTGCTCTTTTGCCTTTAGCTTCTCTTCTTCTCACAGCTATTTGTAAGAAGCTGTGAGACAACCATTTTGCCTTTTTCCATTTCTTTTTCTTGGGGATGGTCTTGATCACTGCCTCCTGCACAATTTCAGGAACTTCCATCCATAGTTCTTCAGGAACTCTGTCTATGAGATCTAATCCCTTGAATCTATATGTCACTTTACTGTATAATCATAAGGGATTTGATTTAGGTCATACCTAAATGGTCAGTGGTTTTCCCTACTTTCTTCTATTTAAGTCGGAATTTTGCAATAAGGAGTTCATGATCTGAGCCACAGTCATCTTCAAGTCTTGTTTCTGCTGATTGTATAGAGCTTCTTTATTTTGGCTGCAAAGAATATAATCAGTCTGAATTCGGTATTGTCCATCTGGTGATGTCATGTATAGAGTCTTCTCTCCTGTGGTTGGAAGAGGCTGTTTGCTATGACCAGTGCATTCTCTTGGCAAAACTCTGTTAGCCTTTGACCTGCTTCGTTTTGTACTCCATGACCAAATTTGCTTATTACTGCAGATGTTTCTTGACTTCCTACTTTTGCATTCCAGTCCTCTATAAAGAAAAAGACATCTTTTTTGGGTGTATTCTAGAAGGTCTTATAGGTCTTCATAGAACCATTCAACTTCAACTTCTCCCTCATTATCACAATGGCACCCCACTCCAGTACTCTTGCCTGGAAAATCCCATGGATGGAGGAGCCTAGTAGGCTGCAGTCCATGGGGTCGCTAGGAGTCGGACACGATTGAGCGACTTCACTTTCACTTTTCAGTTTCACACATTGGAGAAGGAAATGGCAACCCACTCCAGTGTTCTTGCCTGGAGAATCCCAGGGACGGGGGAGCCTGGTCGGCTGCCATCTATGGGGTCGCACAGAGTCGGACACAACTGAAGTGACTTAGCAGCAGCAACTGTGATATTGAATGGTTTGTTTTGGAAACTAACAGAGATCATTCTCTAGATTTTGAAATTGCACCGAATACTGCATTTTGGACTCCTTTGATGATTATGATGCCTACTCCATTTCTTCTAAGGGATTCGTGCCCACAGTAGTAGATATAATGGTCATCTGAGTTAAATTCACCCATTCCAGTCCATTTTAGTTCGCTGATTCCTAAAATGTCAATGTTCAGTCTTGCTATCTTCTGTTTGACCACTTCTAATTTCCCTTGATTCATGGACCTAGCATTCCATGTTCCTATGCAGTATTGTTCTTTACTGCATCAGACTTTATTTCCATAACCAGTGACATCCACAACTGGGTGGTGTTTCTACTTTGGTCCATCCCTTCATTCTTTCTGGAGTTATTTCTCCACTGCTATCCAGCACCATATTGGGCACTTACCAATCTGGGGAGTTCATCTTTCAGTGTCCTATCTTTTTGCCTTTTCATACTGTTCATGGGGCCCTCAGGGCAAGAATATTGACGTGATATGCCATTCCCTTCTCCAGTTACCATGATTTGTTTGAACCCTCCACCATGTCCTGTGTGTTCCAGGTGGCCTACATGGCATGGCTCATAGTTTCATTCAGTTGGGCAAGGCTGTGGTCCATGTGTTCAGATTGGTTAGTTTTCTGTGATTGTGGTTTTCATTCTGTCTGCCCTCTGATGGAGAAGAATAAGAGGCTAATGGAAGCTTCCTGATGGGAGAGACTGACTGAGGGGAAAATTGAGTCCTGTTCTGATGGGCAGGACCATGCTCAGTAAATATTTAATCCAATTTTCTGTTGATGGGCAGGGCTGTGTTCCCTCCCTGTTGTTTGATCTGAGTCCAAATTATTGTGGAGGTAATAAAGATAATGGTGACCTCCTCAAAAGGTCCCATGCAAGCACTGCTGTGCACTGCAGTGACCCCAACCCATAGCAGGCCACTGTTGACCCATGACTTCGCTGAAGACTCCTGGACTCTCACTGGTGAGTCTGGGTCAGTCACTTACGGGGTCACTGCTCCTTTCTCCTGGGTCCTGGTGCACACAAGGTTTTTTTTTTTTTTTTCTTTTTTTTAAACCCAGATGAAACCTTTTAGTCAACTCAATATATACCTATATTTATATTCTCATATATAGCATATAATAGCCACTCCAGTACACTTGCCTAGAAAATTCCATGGATGGAGGAGCCTGGTGGGCTACAGTCCATGGAGTCACAAAGAGTCGGACACAACTGAGCGAATTCACTTCACTTCACCCATATACACATAAACATGAAGCAAACTACTGTGAACTGCTTGCTTTTTCACTTTCTCTTCTGTGAACTCCTTTTAACTCATGTTCTTCTCAACCTAAGAAATGCATATCAACTATCTTTCATTACTATCATTGAGATATAAATTTAACTTGTCAAATGTTTGTGTTTTGAGCTTCCAAGTCAAATGCTAGATTTAAAAGACTGGACTGTGCCAAGAACACTATATTTATAACTTGGGGGAGTACTTTCCACATGGAATAAATTAAATATTATTGATGAAGTGATTATTTCTTTTGAAGGATGAAACTACTCAAACTGATTATGTTCACCCTATCCCCTACCCTCTATAATGATATCATGAAGACAGGAAATATAAAAAGAATAACCACTAACAAAATATCTTTTAATAGGGTAAGTTGCTGAGGAAGTGGAGTGATCTGATCTTGCTTTGCATAGAATGTATCACAGAATCTGAGATGTACTTGAAACCTTTGATGTGAAATTTACCTTTGAATTTATATTATGCTAACCTTAGAAGAGTAGTTGGCTCTCTTTGTATTTCACATGAAAATTCGTCACCCTGGCAGCTTTGAAACTACAAACAAAATTTTATGAAGACAAATGCAGTCAAGTACCATAAAAACAAACAAAAGTGTTGGCCCAAACTTGTTGTGTAGCAATCACATGTATATTGTCTACAGCAACTTGTGCTGTTAGATTATAATATTCATAATGTCTTTCAAGATTTTAAACATCACAAGCAAACGTTTATACCCATCAGTTGCAGAGCTTTGTAATTAATACTGATATAATTTTCCCCATAACCTTATATAGGACTGGGAAGTGAGAACATCTGAATATATAAAATATTAGCATCTGAAGAAACATATTACCAGGTTGTTTATTAAAAATGTGTTTCTGTCTAGTTTAGTATCAGTTCAGTTCAGTTCAATAACTCAGTCGTGTCCTACTCTTACAGACCCCATTGACTGCAGCACGCCAGGCTTCCCTGTCCATCACCAGCTCCCGGAGTGAATTCAAACTCATGTCCATTGAGTCAGTGATACAATCCAACTATCTCATCCTCTGTCGTCCCCTTATTCTCCCGCCTTCAATCTTTCCCACCATCAGAGTCTTTTCAAATGAGTCAGTTCTTCACATCAGGTAGGCAAGGTATTGGAGTTTCTGCTTCAGCCATCAGTCCTTCCAATGAATATTCAAGACTGATTTCCTTTAGGATGGACTAGTTGGATCTCCTTGCAGTCCAAGGCACTCTCAAGAGTCTTCTCCAACACCACAGTTCAAAAGCATCAAATCTTCTATGCTCAGCTTTCTTTATAGTCCAACTCTCACATCTATACATGACTACTGGAAAAACCGTAGTTTTGATTAGACAGACCTTTGTTGGCAATGTCATGTCTCTGTTTATAAATATGCTGTCGAGGTTGGTCATAACTTTTCTTCCAAGGAACAAGCGTCTTTTAATTTCATGGCTGCAGTCACCATCCAAGGTGATTTTGGAGTGCAAAAATATAAACTTTGTCACTGTTTCCAGTGTTTCACCATCTATTTGCCATGAAGTGATGGGACCGGATGCCATGATCTTAGTTTTATGAATGTTAAGCCTCAAGCCAGCTTTTTCCCTACCCAATGATTTACTATTATGATTAATAACAAAGAAAATATCACTAAACATTAAATATACCTCATTTAATATATACTGTATCCTTAGGATAGAATCTTAGAAGCAGGCTTATTAACAAGTACACTTTGAAAAATAACTTTATTGAGGAATAAGTAATATTAAAAATAAATTATAAGTATACACAATTTGCTGACTTTTGACTTTCATGTTATCACAACGTTTTTTTAAGATTTAAGACATGCCTATGGTAAAGCGTCTGTCTACAATGCGGGAGACCCGGGTTCAATCCCTGGGTTGGGAAGATGCCCTGGAGAAGGAAATGGTAATCCACTCCAGTACTGTTGCTGGGAAAATCCCATGGATAGAGGATCCTGGCAGGCTACAGTCCATGGGGTCTCAAAGAGTCGGACATGACTGAGCAACTTCACTACCACTTGCAACATTTACTTGAGCCATTAGTCAATACCGCTTCCTTTCCAAGGAAGCCACTACTCTGCTCCATGTCACTGTGGATTATTTCAGACCTTTAGGTAAAGTTATGACCAACCTAGATAGCATATTCAAAAGCAGAGACAGTACTTTGCCAACAAAGGTCTATCTAGTCAAGGCTATGGTTTTTCCATATGTATCTCCACGGAGATCCAACCAGTCCATTCTGAAGGAGATCAGCCCTGGGATTTTTTTGGAGGGAATGATGCTGAAGCTGAAACTCCAGTACTTTGGCTACCTCATGTGAAGAGTTGACTCATTGGAAAAGACTCTGATGCTGGGAGGGATTGGGGGCAGGAGGAGAAGGGGACGACAGAGGATGAGATGTCTGGATGGCATCACTGACTTGATGGACGTGAGTCTGAGTGAACTCCGGGAGTTGGTGATGGACAGGGAGGCCTGGCGTGCTGCGATTCATGGGGTGGCAAAAAGTCGGACACAACTGAGCGACTGAACAGAACTGAACTGAACTGAATCATACACGGTGTACCATTTGCATACATCTTCTTTTGCACATCAAAATGATTTTAAACTGTATCCATTCTTCTGTGTGTATCAATAGTCCTTTTACTTTCATTGCTGAATAATAACATTGTATAAATATACTACCATTTGTTTATTAATCCACATTCAGTGGAAATTTGATTTTCCTCAGTTTCTCATTATTATGAGTAAAGTTTCTCTAAATACCTAAATAAATTATTTTTATGGTTGTGTTTTTAAGTCCTTTTGCCAATAGGAGTGGAATTTTTGAGTGACATGTTATTTGTGTGTGTGTTTAAATAACAACAACAACAACAAAAGAAAACCCTGCTAACTCTTTCCTCAAATGTAACAGGAAGTTCCAATTGCTCCACAGTTTTGGCAACAATTAGTTACTAGTTATTTTAATTTTAGTTTTATTTTAGGGTGTGGGTCAGTTCAGTTCAGTGGCTCAGTTGTGTCCATCTCTTTGCAACCCAGTGAACCGCAGCATGCCAGGCCTTCCTGTCCATCACCAACTCCCGGAGTTTACCCAGACTCAGTTCCATCGAGCTGATGATGCCATCCAGCCATCTCATCCTCTCTCGTCCCTTCTCCTCCTGCCCCCAATCCTTCCAGGCATCAGGGTCTTTTCCAATCAGTCAACCTTTCACATGAGGTGGCCAAAGTATTGGAGTTTCAGTTTCAGCTTCAGTCCTTCCAATGAAGGGCTAATCTCCTTTAGGCTGGGCTGATCTCCTTTGGATCTCCTTGCAGTCCAAGGGACTCTCAAGAGTCTTCTCCAACACCACAGTTCAAAAAGCATCAATTCTTCGGCGCTCAGCTTTCTCCACAGTCCAACTTTCACACCCATACATGACTACTGGAAAAACCATAGCCTTGGCTAGACGGACCTTTGTTGGCAAAGTAATGTCTCTGCTTTTTAAAATGCTATCTACGTTGGTCATAACTTTCCTTCCAATGAGTAAGTGTCTTTTAATTTCATGGCTGCAATCACCATCTGCATTGATTTTGGAGCCCCCCAAAATAAAGTCTGACACTGTTTCCGCTATTTTCCCATCTATTTCCCATGAAGTGATGGGACCAGATGCACAGATCTTAGTTTTCTAAATATTGAGCTTTAAGCCAACTTTTTCATGTAGTGGTGTGTAAATTTGGATTTTTCATTGATAACATGATTTTGAATTATTTTTAAATTATAATTTTTAACATCTTTTATATATATTTAATAACTATCTGTATACTGTATCTTGAAATACTTAGCAATGAATTATCTCATCATTATTTTATCTGAAAATGCTTTTACTTCATATTTAAAGATATAGATATTATTTCCTTTTTGGTGTTTAAATGTGTTATTTCGCTGCTCCTGACTTTATGTATTTCTATTGAGAAATCTGTTGCATAATTTTTTTGTTTACTTTTATGTATATGTCTCATAAAAGACTTCTCATTATCACTTATTTCCACTGAATTTATTATTTTATCCAGAGGTGTGTGCTCATCCTGTTTAAAGCTTGCTTAGTTTCTTGGAATTATGGCTTTATAATGAAGGAGGAAAGGAACAGACCAAACTGACTCCATCTTAAAAAAGAAGGAAGCTCCATCTTACATTCCTAGTAAACTTTGGACTATGTGCTTGGTAGGCATGGAGAACACATAGCTACAGCTGAACAGGCCTCCTGGACTGATAGACACCAGATTCCATACCAAGATTTCCCTTCACCAGAAAGAACATAATAAATCCCTATGTAGTCAATCACCTCTGTCTTTATGGAATCCATTGTGTAGGCTGCAATGTATATAAACAGTTGACCCTTCTGATTATGAATCATGGCTGCAACCTGATTGTATCTCCCTTTAATATTTTCCAGGCTCAGTTCAGTTCAGTTCAGTCTCTCAGTCATGTCTCACTCTTTGTGACCCAATGACCTGCAGCACACAAGGCTTCCCTGTCCATCACCAACTCCCGGAGTAAATTCAAACTCATGTCCATTAAGTGGGTGATGCCATCCAACTATCTCATCCTCTGTTGTCCCCTTCTTCTCCCGCCTTCAATCTTTCCTACCATTAGAGTCTTCAAATGAGCCAGTTTTTTACATCAGGTAGGCAAAGTACTGGAGTTTCTACTTCAGCATCAGTCCTTCCAATGAATATTCAAGACTGATTTCCTTTAGGATGGACTAGTTGGATCTCCTTGCAGTCCAAGGGACTCAAGAGTCTTCTCCAACACCACAGTTCAAAAGTATCAATTCTTCTGTGCTCTGCTTTCTTTATACTCCAACTCTCACATCCATACATGACTACTGGAAAACCATAGCTGCTTTGACTAGAAAGACCTTTATTGGAAAGTAATGTCTCTGCTTTTTAATATGCTGTCAAGGTTGGTCATAACTTTTCTTCTAAGGAGCAAGCATTTTTAAATTTCATGGCTGCAGTCACAATCTACAGTGATTTTGGGGCCCCCAAAAATAAGGTCTGTCACTGTTTCCATTGTTTCTCCATTTATTTGCCATGAAGTGATGGAACCAGATGCCATGATCTTAGTTTTCTGAATGTTGAGTTTTAACCCAACTTTTTCATTCTCCTCTTTCACTTTCATCAAGAGGCTCTTTAGTTCTTCTTTGTTTTCTGCCATAAAGGGTGGTGTCTTCTGCATATCAGAGGTTATTGATACTTCTCCCAGAAATCTTGTTCCAGTTTGTGATTCATCCAGCCTAGCATTTCTCATGATGTACTTGCATATAAGTTAAATAGGCAGGGTGACAATATACAGCCTTGACATACTCCTTTTCCCATTTGGAACCAGTCTGTTGTTCTGTCTCCAGTTCTAACTGTTGCTTCCTGACCTGCATAAAGATTTCTCAGGAGGCAGGTCAGGTGGTCTGATATTACCATCTCTTGAAGAATTTTCCACAGTTTGTTGGGATCCACACAGTCAAAGGCTTTCACATAGTCAATAACGCAGAACTAGATGTTTTTCTGGAACTCTCTCCCTTTTTCAATGCTCCAACTGATGTTGGCAATTTGATCTCTGGTTCCTCTGCTTTTTCTAAAACCAGCTTGAACATCTGGAAGTTCATGGTTCACATATTGCTGAAGCCTGGCTTGGAGAATTTTGAGCATTACTTTGCTAGCGTGTGAGATGAGTACAATTGTGCCATAGTTTGAACATTGGGATTGCCTTTCTTTGGGATTGGAATGAAAAATGACCTTTTCTAGTCCTATAGCCACTGCTGAATTTTCCAAATTTTCTGGCATATTTAATGTAGCAATTCCACATCATCATCTTTTGGATTGAAATAGCTCAACTGGAATTCCATCACCTCCACTAGCTTTGTTCATAGTGATTCTTCCTAAGGCCCACTTGACTTTGCATTCCAGGATGTCTGCCTCTAGGTGAGTGATCACACCATCGTGATTATCTGGGTAGAGAAGATATTTTTTGTATAGTTCTGTATATTCTTTCCACCTTTTCTTAATATCTTCTACTTTGTTTGGTCCATACCATTTCTGTCCTTTATTTTCCAGGCTAGGTTTAAGGAATTTGGGGATGTGGGCTTGAGCACATCCACTTAAGTAATATAAGGTTTTCACAAAGGTACGTCGGGGTCCCTAGGAAACTCTGCCTCAAACGTGCCAGTGTAACAAACTGCACTCCACTATCCATGCTGTCCTTCTGAGTGAGTAGGTTTCCTGAGTGTTTGGCTATAACAATAATTTGCATCAAGTTTTGAGAATAAAATTAGTCATTTTATTTTTGCAAACCTGTCTCTTTCTCAGAGTTATATTAAAGAACTAGTTTAGCTCCTACAAGTTTTGAGCCTCTGATTATTATTTTAAGTCTTTTAAACTTTGTACTTCATCTTGTATAGTTTATGATGCTATTTTATCAGGATTACTAATTTTTTTTCTTGAAGAGTGTAATATATTACAGAAATCATTAAATGAATTAATTGGTTTCTTTTTTTTATTTCTAGAGGTTCTATTTGTGTCATGGCTTTAATTTTTCATTATGTTTGTATTTAGATCCTTGAACACATATATAATAATTTGTAAGTATTTCCATTGATTCTTTTTTTTTTTTTTTTTTAATTTTAATTGCACCCCTCTCCCGCAATATGGTTCATATCTTCCTGCTTCTTCATCTGTCTTGTAGTCATGCATTCTGGGGAACAAATTCATTCCAAAGGACAATGTAGATAGTGGAGTGCAGTTTATTACACTGATGGGCCTAAGGCAGAGTCTCCTCTTAGCCAAGGACCCCGACCAGCTTTTTTGAAAACCTTATATACCCTAAAGTGTACATGCCCAAACCCACCTCCCCAAATTCTCTGAAACTAGTCTGAACAAAGGAAAAGAAAGATACAATCCAAGTTAACCCTTGGTTCATATGCCTTAAGCCTAGGTAATTAAACAGTAGACAATTATCAATGCGCCTGTGATCATACCCCAATAAGCATAATAGAGTTTATGATTCTATTCAGTTACACAGATAATTAGGATATTCTTTTAGGTGACGGAGAGTCAAGGTACAAACCCTGGGGCTCTTCCATCTAGGGAGTCTGGTTTTCCAGTTGGTATGTCGTTTCCATAGATACATAGCTCAAAGTCCACAATTTAGCCCAAAATGGAGTCCTGCTTTCAAGATGGAGCCTATTCTGTTTATTTTCTCCTTCATTCCCTGCTCTTGATGCTCTTAACTGATAGCATGAGCATCTCTCATAGGGATATATTGCACCTTGACTCTCTGATCTCCAATTTGGAAGAACGACACCAACTCTGGGTTACAAAGTTCATAATACATTGTGAAATGCAGGGTCCACAAAGCAGAACTATCAAGGCAACCATAACAATGGTAAATATAGTTTTCCACCAATCTCCCTTCACCCAAGATAGCACCCAAGTCCAAAAAGGAAGATTATCATCAGACATAGCTTTTACCTGACCTTTCATGCCATCTAGGGTGGCCGATATATTGCCAGATAAATCAGGAATATATACACAACATTCAACTGCAATTATAGCACAGGTCCCTCCTTTTGCTGAAACTATGGTTAGTCTAAAGATATCAGCAAGTCATTGTAGCAGCAGTTGATTGTAGAGTTTCATTTCTTTTTCTTCTTTAAGATGATCTTTGTTTCACAGGGATCAGTGGGGTCCTATTTTGTAATCCACTTGGCGTCCTCTGGGTCTGCGTGGTATGCTCTCTTCAGCCTCCTGTGTGGATCCAGGGAGTGGCACCTGCAACTTTGACTGCCATAGGGGTGGTTAGAAAAACAGTATATGGACCCTTACAGTGTGGGGCCAAGGAGTCTGTTTCCAGTCCTTGACCCACACCTGATCCCTGGGCACAGAATCGTGAATCTGTTTCACAAAGGGGAACGGCACCCTTTCTTTTACAAAGGATCTTAGTTACCTGATTTATTACCTTACCCAGTTGTTCCATCTGCTGTGAAATCTCATCTCCCTTTACCTGATGCAAATTTGTTGACACCTGTTTTATTATGAGAGGGGGCCTCCCATACACAATTTCATACACAGAATAGCCATGGGACCGTGGGGTCATCCTGAGTCTGAGCAGAGCTGTAGGAAGCAAGTCCACCCGGGAGCAGTCTCTATGATCCACTTGGAGTGTTTCTTTTAAGTGTCTGGTTGGTTCAACCCACCATTCCAGAACTCTGGGGCCTATATGCCATATGTAATCTCCACTTGATATTTAGAGCTATACATACCTGTTGAATTAAGTCAGAGGCAGAGCTGTCGTCTGATCCTATGCCAGTTAGCAACCCAAATCTGGGGATTATTTCTCAAAGCAGATGGTGAACCACTTCATTTGCTTTTTCAGTTCAGGTGGGGAAGGCCTCTACCCATCTTGAGAAGGTACATACCATAAGTGTCAGCAGGATTTAAAGTCTACTTCAAGTGCCTTTTAACTATATTCCTGGAGGTTTTTGTTTATGTCCAGGGGCAGCATTGATATTTTTCATTTTTGGTGGCCCTTTCTGCTTCAGCTAGCTGGTCTTGGGCCAGGATATACTGTGGGAGAGTCAAAGTTAACTTAAGCATTTTTGAGAGTACAAAGGTCCTGATAGATAACCCACCAGCAGCCCTAAATTTCTCAGCCACATGTTTTGTGGCTTTATCTGCTAGTCTGTTTCTCCATGTTTGTGGGGTGTCTTCTTTTTGGTGACCCCCAACAATGCATCACTGCTACCTTTTCAGGTTCCCATACAGCATCTAATAGAGTCAAGATTTCTTCTTTGTTTTTAATGTCCTTTCTATTGGCTGTCAGAAGACCACTTTCTTTATATAAAGCCTCATGTACATGTAAAGTAGCAAAAGCATACCTGGAGTCTGTGTAAATGTTTGTCTTCTTACCTTTTGACAGCTGGAGGGCCCGGATTAGAGCATAGTTTGACCCATTGAGCAGACCAGTGTGATGGCAGAGAGCTAGCCTCAACGATGGTTTCTTTCATGACTACTGCATATCCTGACAGTTGTTGTTCTTGTTTCACCAGGCTGGTGACTTTGGTGTACAGGACCCAATCTGGGTCTGGGATTGGCTGGTCTCTCAAGTCAGGTCTACTGGCATAAACTTCTTCTAGGATTTCCTTGCAATCATGTGAAGGCCCACCTTCTCCCACAAGAAGAAGAGTGGCTGGACTCAGGGCGTGACAAGTAACATGGAGGTTCTCAGTAGTAACATGGGGGTTCTCACATAACAGTCCCTGGTATTGAGTAATCTTTAATGTCAACAGCTATTTATGGGGGTCCCTTCGCAGGACAGTATTGACCTCATGTGGGACTTTTATCACATCTTGGCCCAAAGTCAGCTTAATTGCCTCCCAGACCAGTAAGGCAACCACAACTGCTGGTAAGCATCCCAGCCACCCAGTGGCAACATTGTCCAGCCGTTTTGAGAGATAAGCCATGGGTCTGTCCTGTGTTCCCATAGTCTGAGACAACACTCCCATAGCCACCTTGTCCTTTTCAGTCACATAAAGAGTAAACGGCTTGGCAAGGTCTGGCAGTCCAAGGTGGGTGCTGACGTAATTGTACCAGGTTTGAGTTCTATTACCAATCGGACTTGTTTTTCAAGCAGCAAGGCGGGGGGTTGCCTTCTGCCCAGACCTCAGGGAATTGTTAACTCTCTCTCTCTCTCTGTTTAGCCCATCCGATTTTCCTTCTGGAAGATCATGCAACCTCCATTCATCTTGAGGCGTTACCAAAAGGAAGAGTAAATGGGTGGTTGAGCCCAAAGAGTGGGTCTTTCATAGGGGGAAACGTCACTTGTGTCCTCAATTTAGACAGCAAGTGTCTTCCCAACAAAGGTACTGGGCATTCAGGGATATGTAAAAATTCATGAGTCACTTGGTGTCCTCACATCTGACATTTTTGGGGTAGGCTTGAAACACAAAGGCTGCATTTACCACCATCTGACACCCAGCAGGCTCTGGATCTACTGGCATATAGAATATAGGCCTCACGAAGTCTTTCATAGAACTCAGAGGGTGATTTCCTTTCCCTCAGAATCACTTCAGAGGGTTTTGGCATACTCATAGCTTTTAGGGCCCCCTCTTGAGGCCTTGTGGAATACCCGCCTGATGTCTCTCCAGATGACCCCTCCCTTCCTCTGTGTTACAGTCCCAGTTGGGCCTCTCATCAGGGGTTGCTAGTTCTGCCCACATCTGCAGGTTTTCAGTACCCTCAGGTGCCATTTCTCTTAATCATTTTCTGGCCTCAGTTAGGATCCTTTGTCTTTCCTCAGTGCTGAAAAGGGAGACTAATAGTTGGATTTTTTCATCCCATGTACAGTGGTGGGTTCAAAAGATAGTCTCCATTAGCCTAATCATGGCTTGTGGCTCCTCCGAGTCCTGTGGAGTGTGTCTCTGTCAGTTTAATATATCCGTAGAGGAAAATGGCTGGCAATAATAGGCTACAGGGGACAGATGGTAGTACCCACATGCGTCCTGAACCGGAGGCTATTGTAGCTCTTTGAGGGGCATCTGTAGTGGGGTTCTTTCCCCCTATTCCTTGGCAGAGTGCAGCCTCTGTCTAATTCCTGTGTTTTCTTCCCCCTTCCTATCAGTACTCACCACCAGAGGTGGATATAATCCAGGAGATCCAGCTGAGGTGGAATCCTGGGGGCGTTGACCAGAGGTCTCCATCGCTGGGATCGGAGCCTGCCGAAATGGCAGCTCTACAATCTCCACGAGAGCTGGTGAAATCACACTGGCTGCTGCAGGAACTTCACCTGGCCCTGGTTTGGGCATTAAGTCTGCCTCCAGTCCTGGTGGAACACTGGGTGGTGGGCATGTCAATGTCTATCCCCATCCAAATTCTGTATAATTTGTTTTTTATCATTAGTCAATTGTTGTGCCATTAATATTTTTACCTTTCCCTTCTGGATATAGAACCTCATCCAAGGAGGAGGGTCTTGAGCTAACCTTACCCATGAGTCAATATATGGATATTGATCCGGGTGTTCCAGCTCTCCTGTGACTACTGTATAGACTGCTTCCACTATTTTTAAGTTCATGGTGTCCTCTCGTGGGCATCCTACCTCCAAAGGGGTCCATTTGACCTCACAGAATATGTGGAGGCGGTTAGGCGTCATCTTCACCCCATGCTGCTGCTGCTGCTAAGTTGCTTCAGTCGTGTCTGACTCTGTGCGACCCCATTGATGGCAGCCCATGAAACTCCTCTGTCCCTGGGTTTCTCCAGGCAAGAATACTTGAGTGGGTTGCCATTTCCTTCTCCAATGCATACATGCATGCTAAGTCGCTTTAGTTGTGTCCGACTCTGCGACGCTATGGACAGCAGCCCTCCCGGCTCCTCTGTCCACAGTATTCTCCAGGCAGGAATACTGGAGTGGGTTGCCATTTCCTTCTCCCTCTTCACCCCATAGTCTCCTCCAAATCCCTTCTTTAAATTTTTAATCATACACTCCAATACAGTTGCCTTAGTTTCATTTCCTCCCATCTTGCTTACCTTTTTGGACTGTCTTTTCCTTTTCCTTTTTGTTCTGTCTATGAAATTGCCAGTACCTTATATATTTATTTTCACTCAATGAAACACTTATATTGTCATTCTGCCTCCTTCTGTATGAAGTGAGAAGAGCCTTATCTGCCAGATCCCAGAGGGAGAAGGGGGATCAGCGTGTCTTCACCCGCCTGTAAGCACGGCCGAACCAGAACACCACGTGGTCCAAGACTGTTTCTCCCTTAACTTTTAAAGTCCATTCTGCCTTGGTGGGCTTGATCAGGTGCAGATGAAAACACAGATGGGTTAAATATTCCACGTCCCAGGCCATCTCCAGAAGAGCCAATTCATACTAACTTATGTATCCCCCTCCTTCTAGCCTGACAATTCCGAGGGGGTCAAGAATTTCACAGCAGATGGGACATCTCCTTGGGGAGGGCAGAATACAAGCACACAAAGACCAAATATTATCTCCTGGCAATTGCTTGGTAATAATTTTCCCCAAGACGGCTTGGACACCACCTCCTAAATGACATTCACTAATTTCCTTCCTAATCCCTAACATGCTCGTCAACCTGTGTACCAAGCAATTGCTGCCACCTGCCTATTCCAGTCTCCTGTGGGTCCATGACCCTTCTAGTCCTTCCCAGAGGGGTTATCAGACCCCCTCTTCCACTCTGCTGGGTGGGTTCCTCCTCACCTGAGTGTTCAGTTCCTCTGCTGCCATCCACTGCCTGCTAACATGAAAGGTCCAGGCGTTGAGAAGCAGAATCCTTCCAGAAGGGCGAGGCACCTTCCCCCCTTTAGAAGATTCAAGTTGCAAAGCCTCGGAGTGGTCCCAAATGGGACTTGTCTCCTCAAGGTGAGGAGTTTCCCGGCCAATGCACCAAATGTTGTAGCCACTCATTCCGGGAAACAAACTCACTCAGAAGGACAATGCAGATAGTGGGGTGCAGGTTATTACACTGGTGGGCCCAAGGCAGCTCTTAGCCAAGGACCCCAACCAGCTTTTGTGAAAATCTTATATACCCTAAGTGTACATGCCCAAACCCACCTCCCCAAATTATTTGAAACTAGTCTGAACAAAGGAAAAGAAAGATACTAAGTTAACCCATGATTCGTATGCCTTAAACTCATGATTCATATGCCTTAAGCTTAGATAGTTAACAATGGACAATAATCAATAGGCCTGTGGTCATACCCCAATAAGCATAATAGAATTTCTGATTCTATTCGGTTACACAACGAATAATGTGTATTATTTTAGGCGACGGAGAGTCTAGGTACAAACCCTGGACTCTTCCATCTGGGGAGTCTTCCAGTTTTTCCAGTTGGTGTGTTGTTTCCATAGATATTGGTCATATAGCTCAAAGTCCACAGTCTGGGCCAAGATGGAGTCCTGCTTTCAAGATGGAGCCTGTTCTGTCTGTTAACTCCTTCAGTTTGATTTAATTTGCTTGGATGCTTCTCATTGTGATATTAAGTTGAATAGTGTGTAGACTTAATTGTATGTTTCTAACAACTGTTAAGCTTTGGTTTGGCTGGCAGTTAAGGTGTTTGTCAATAAGTTTGACCATTTCAGGGCATTTTTTATGCTTTTCAGAAGATTGGTCTAATAGGAGCCATCACTATGAAATTGGTTTAACCGTTATGTGGTAGCCTGACCATGTGTTTTCTACTGAAAACCCTGGCTAATTTAAGAGTTTTCTTCAATATAGCTCCTCAGATTTCATATGCCAACTGGCTCTTCATGAACTGTATGAAACACTAAAGTTACATTGTCTTGTAGCTGTTTATCCAATAACTGGTCTTTGCCTAGTCTTATGGAAGCTTTCAGTATGAAAGTTCAGCTAAGCCAATGCATAAGTGCATCACCACTTAGAGTTTAAAGACATCCAGACAGAAATTTTAGTGAATCCATAGTTGAAATTCTAAAAATAATTTTCTGTGCATCTTTCTCTTCTTAGTAATCTATCCTACAAATTCCAGCTGCCTCATATTCCTCAAACCCTCAGCAAGACAATCATGATTTGCTTATCATTCATGAGAGGCAGGAAATTACCCTCAGTTGGAAGGCAGGCTCACCTAGTATGTTTCCTTTCTTGCAGAAATCATGGTTGTGTGCAACCTTTTATCTAATATCTAAAAACATAAATTCTTTGTATACATTATTCAGGTTTTTAGTTGTTCTCTTGAGAAAGTATGTATGATACTAGATATTTTACCACAGAGAATAGAAGAAATATGAATGCTTTAAAAAGTTTTTTAAAATAATGCACAAAATTTTGAAATGCATATCATGGGAAAAAATGTACACATTTCTTATAAATACACTTTGAATTTCATTTAAGGATATCTTTAATACACAATAACTTTGTTTATATTTGCATTTGTAAATTATGCTGTACTGGGTGAACAATGTCCCCCCAAATTCACATTTATCCAGTAGTTATTAATGTAAACTTACTTGGAAGTAGGGTCTTTGCAGATGTAATAAAGTTAAAATGAGATCACTGAGTTAGTGTAGGCTGTAACTCCAACGTCTGTGGTTCTTAAAAGAAGATGGAAATTTGGACACACAAAGGGAAGACATCCATGCTAAAGCAGAGACAAAGCTTAAAATGATGTGGCTACAAACCAAAGAATGTCAAGTATTGCCAGCAGCTTCCAGAAGCTACATAAGAGATGTGGAATAGAGTTTCCCTCGGAGCTACCAAAATGAACCAAAACTTGATTTCAAACTTCTGTCCTTCAGATTGTCAAATAATTAGTTTCGGTTGGTTTAAGCTAGAAAATCTGTAGTATTCTGTAGGTAGGTAGTACATATGATATTGAATATAATTGTGCATCATTTTATAAGATTTTATAATAACTTATAATTTAAATAAATTTTTAATTACTCTTAATTATATGCTTTCATATGACATTTAATTATTTCAGAGTAATTCACTGTAATGATTTTCTATCATCAGTCATCTATTATTAGACATTAAGATAGTTTTCCATTCTTTTCTTATCTTAATAATACCATATAAAACATGATTGGAGAGAAGTACTCTTGGTAATTTATAACTATTTCCTTAATTTTTAATTTCTAAAATATACTTAGTGTGAATATTTTCAGATTCCTGAACAAATTTTCAAATTTCCAAAAAGTAAAAACATGAGAAGGTTTATATCAGAACATTCATGCTAACACAAAGCACAATCCCTTATATTAAACTTTGTTGTTTAGATACCTGAATTATAAAACAAAAAGTTATTATTGCCTTGTTGTGCATTTATTAGATTACTAATAATGTTTAGCATTTTTATATGTTTTATGCAATTTCTGTGTCTATATGTCTGACTTATGTAGTTCTTTTACAGAAAATTTGGGTACTGGGTAATTATATTAATTTGAATTATAATAAATTTTTATTTACTTTTTAGGGGTTGGAGATTCTCCTCCTTTAATCATAGGACCTATATTCTATATTGCATTTGCAAATTTAACACAGTTTAAGACTCAAAAGTAAGAACAACTATTATAATCAACTACATTTTGCTTTAATTTTAATTTTTTTAATTTAAAAAATGTTTTAATTGGAGGATAA